>NC_134366.1:103021793-103650447 GCF_035582795.1 Mycteria americana | reverse complement strand
ACAGCAGAATTAGACTCTAAATTGTAATTGTGATTGTCAATATCTGAGTATTCTGTGAAATAAAATAATTACAGGAGGCTTTTTTAAGAGATTATACTTAAAGTGGAAATATAAGTAACTGACCCGATTTAACCAGTTCATAACTAATTTCTAATGTTACATGAGCTAATACTAGGAAACAGGGAAAAGTACTGCTTGAAGTTATTAAGATGTCCATCAATCCATATGAAACATGTGAAGCCTTGCTTTCTATCACCACTTATCCCAGAAAGAAGTATCAGCAAACATGCTGGCATATGTACCTGACCACATAAGCTTATCGTGCGTCACAACGGTACATCTTTCCTTTAACATAACAGAATATTGCCATGTTGCCAGGTTATCCCTAAGCAGTAAGCAGTGCTCCTTAGCCACCTCCAAAAATTCCAGATGCTCTTGCCTGTGGTGACCAAATTAAGTTCTTCCATCTACCACTCTCTAAAGTGAATGCAATGTTTCCTTTATTATGCTTTATGTCAGGGCAAGGAAAACGTGCCTATGGCTGTATTTGTTGTGGTAATGTTGGAATTTTTTCCACAAATGGTTGTGATGTTTTCCAGTGAAGTCTTTTAATTATCTATGCCATATTTCAAGGGGTAATTGATCTTAAAAATGCCTTCTGGAAGACTTAGTGGCAATTCCTTAAAAGCATCATTATGCGATAACAGTTCCCAGCTCTCAGGAAGTTGGTGCAGGCTTTGGCACGGACCTGAGTAAGGTCAGGACTGTATTCAACTTCTCAGTTTCATAAAGTATCCACATAAAGCTTGATTATTTAACTCTGAATACAGATTCGTATGCCAAAGTGCATACTGAAATAACTCCCGATAATCATTGTTACACTGAAGCTACTGAGCCATTGTTCATTCAACTGAGAATCAAGCAAACCAGACAAAAAGAATTAGATATTCAGCCCTTGCTTGCTCAAAAATGATACCACCACCCACTGCCACCACCTAAAGCCAGTACAAATATTCAGCAGATTTGGTCTATGGCTATTTCCGTGGTAAAATGCCAAGCTATGTATTAAGGCAGCCTCTTAACTCTGTAATGCAGGTACTATCATCCCACCCAAATCAGATGGAAGAAAAACATGATCAGCAATTCTCATCTCAATGTTTCTGTCTTTGAGCATCTACTACGGGAAAGGAATTACAGGCATTTCTGAAGGCACTGGTGCTGAAGCCAGCTCCACAGTGAGTCATTGAAGACCAATGGCCAAGGCTTGGGAAAAAAAAAATTGAAATTCCATATTCAATAAAAAGCACTTATTTTAAAAGGCCTGGACAAGATCCTTGGATTACTATATTTCATCTGACTGACTGAAAATATAAAAAGTCAGTGGATGTTTCTTCATTTTTGCTTTCTTTTACTACCTTGTTCTTCTCTAATAAAAGGAAGACACACAGTAAAAGGGAAAGAGAAGTGAACAAAAGCCATCACCATTATTTCTAATTGAAAAAGTGAAGAATTTTAAGGATCTGCATGTTTAAAGCAAGTACATGGGAATGCACTGCAAATCCAACTTACCAGTTTATTAACTGCTCACAACAAGTGAAAAATTTATCATCTAGTCCCACACTGATAATAAACAGTGACTGCAATTAAACTTGACACTTGGCTATAGCCCCACATGTTCAAAAAATGACTGGCAATGTGATACGTTTGAAATGCCAGGCTGTGAGCACTATTTCTGTCTGTAGGTTATTCTTCCATATCCAGCTATAATAGTTTCATCTATAAACTTAAGCCCTCCAGGCTACATATTCATAACCTTTAAAAATCTCCTTGCCCTAAAAGTAGTTTTCTCCAAAGCCTCTGCTTCACCACAAAGGAAGATGTAAGGGTTGTACGCGTCAGGTCTGAGATGCCTAGAATCAGTAAACTAATAGCTTTTCATCCTACCAGCTTACTACAGATGAAATAGGTTACATATAGCTTGCCCATGTGTGAATGCATCCATATGTATTTAAAACTGCATTTCTTGCTTGCTCTGCAGCATTTTTCTTTAGAGGTTTATGTCAATATCTTTGGCAAAATTCCCCTCCTTCCCACTGTTTTGCAGTATGCTATGAAACTGTTACCTACTGCCCATCTGTAAGGTGGCTGAATTTGAGCAAACTTGTAAGCACGGACTGAGCAATGTAAAGCAATGAGTGTGCCAGAAATTTGCAAAATGGCATATAAACTAATGATATTATTCCACATTTTCATTTAGTCAGCCACACAATCCTATTTCAGCCAGTCGAAGAGCTTAAACGTTGTTTATGACAACTACGTGTAATTTGCTATTTATTACTTCTTTATACTGCTGATCCTTCACATTTACGTTGCTCTTCAGATCTGATTGAGAACATCTCCAAGTCAAATCTTCTGTTGTCTTCTGGCATATATAAAATTACATTTTTTTTCCTATATGTCATCTATCCAGTTTCTTATCCACAATGCTGGAGCTCTGTTACGCAGCTGAAAAGTCTTCTTACAGGCAAAAGACAGAACAAGAACTGTAATTTGTGAGCTGAGTGAATCAAATGTCAATATTTCAAACAGAGGTTCCCAAGCCGTGCTTAAACTTCAACTCTGAAAAGCTTTTTTTTTTTTTTCAGGTGCAATGGGCAGAGAAAGACCTTTTGGTGACTACAAGGAACACTGAATATATTGCAGATGGCACTGCAAAGGAACTGACCTTGTGACAGCAGGAGTCATTTTTCATGAAATAAAATAAAAAAATAAGCCTAGTGTAACCTTAACAAACAGGCTGCTTCATGAGGCTTTGCCTGGGAGAGACTATTCTTCTACAGTCTCCTACAAGTATGACCCAAATTCTGTCTGATCAATACCTGCCTGAAAATATCAACTTTCTACCGTTCATGCAAAAGTGCTCAAGGCCACATTATTAATTGCTAAGAACACCCAGTGCTGTTAGAAATCTCCAGGTTTTCATAGCATTTTCTAGACATTATAGGTAATAACTTGACCCAGATCCTGCATCAGAGAACAAAATGGTGTTAGAGATCAAATTACTCCCAGGGAATAATTTTGCCCCATTCAAGGCATTTAGTGTTTTGGTTTTTTTTTTTCCTTGATTTCAGTGGCTGGAATTTCACCTGTATGAGTGTAATGATTGCAATGGTTAGAATACAATGGAATTTGATTTTAGTAATTATTACTATTAGCCTCCAGTCAATCACTCTGCATATTTAAAAAGAATAGTTCCTACCTCTGCATATAAGATCATGGCTTCAGACTGCAAGTAATTTGTTTTATTTTTATCTTTTCAGTGTCACACTCTTTTGTCTGTCTTTTGTTTGCAATTAGAGCACACTACAGTTAGGAGTATCCACATGCTGTGTTCCCCCCCCCCCCCCCCCCAAATAAAAGAGACCTTAACTTTGGTATTAAAATTTCTAGTGGAACTCTCTACGCCTTGGTGAGATTTTGTTTCCATGGAAGAATATGAGTTGGAGATTTTCTGAGATGCAATGATCATTTCACTTGCATGAACAAAATGGAATTTACCCATATCATTCCTTGTGACAGTATTTCAAAATTTATTTTAAGAAAATTAACAACAGATAACCATGTCCCTGATGCAGTAACAGATGCACTACATACAAATTAGGGAAGGTTAAACAAATGTATATATGAATAAGCGGTATTATCCCCTACTGTAGGAACATGGTAAATTTTACAACATGAAAACGTAATGGGTTACCAATTCCACTAAATATTTTGGTAACAGAAGGATCCTGTCCAGCGATAAAACAAAACAGAATGTGGTTCATAGATTAAGCAACTTTAATATAGTAACTGCTATATTATACATCAGATTTGTTTAGTTTAGTAGTAAACATCTTTATACAAAACACCTACTAGAATTGCTTTCATTGTAGCTTTCCCTTGGGTTCCTCTATAAGGATAACGCTACTAAAAGGATAAACTGTATAAAACACAGTTTCCTCATCGGATTTGGACCACAATATGTCTTGAATAAAAGCTTTCTGTTGAATGCAACTTGCAGAATTCCCTGTTTACTTTCTCGATGGACACGTACCCTACGTATGCACGTGAGCCTCATCCCATCTGCAGTAATTCCAGTTAAAGTGTAACGGTAAACTCTACAATTAGAGAGCTGCTGGAGCACGGGACCAGCTGCTCTTTTGTCTCAGGGCCCCCGGGACAGGTGACCTTTTGCTGAGAGCCCCGCACTGCTCTCCAGCGAGCTCGTGTTGTGGTAGTCAGCACTGGGCAGCAATGCAAACCCGCCGGGCAGATGGGTGGCCGAGAGCCTGCGAAGGGCCTGCTCAAGACCAACCAGACACCAGGCGAGATTCGGTCCCTATCCCCCACCATCGCTCTCTGACCTCGTGGTCTTTGGCAGAGGGGGTGGTACAGCCTTCTCTGAAACGAACATGCAAACTGGCTACACATGTGGACCTCTGGCTACGGTGATCCTGAGATAAGTGTGCATATTTACATAAACAATGTATTCTTACATTTTTGTCCTTTCTCTGTAAATATAAAAGTTTTGAAAATAATAGCTCCTTCCTGAGTAAAAACTATCAGCTCTGTATTTTACAAATTCACATATATGCACTACTTAAAAGGCACAAGCTCATTTTGGAGGGTAAGAGTGTATGGCGTGGAACGGGGCGGCATGTTTGAAAATTATTTTACGTGTTTCCTTGGCTATTTGTCATGCCATCACATTTATTCTCCACAAACTTGTAGTCATCCTTCTTTGTCATTCTAGGCTGCTCACAGATGTCACAATTTATTTAACATTCTACAATGATTTCGACAGTGCACATACACATCTGACAATTTCAATATGAATACTGAGGAAATATTATATTGCATTCCGTAGACCAATATAAAATGAAAAACAAATACTTCATTTTCGTCAAATTAAAAAAAGTATTCAAGCTAAAGTATTACTGTTATATTCACAAAGTATAGCAAAACTGCCAAATGAAAAGAGCAGGTTGCAAAAGTAATCAAAACAGATGCAATGAATTACAGTACTTGGGGAAGGAAAAAAAAAGATTCTTAAGACCATTTAAACATATAGTTATTAGTACCATTTCTTCTTTTTGGTAATTGGATCATTTAAAATCATTGAATAGTGCTAGATTACAGTTCTGAAGGAGAACACACCACCCTCCACAAGGTTTTTCCATCTGTTTCCAGCTTCTGGTCCTTTCAGAGTCAACTTTCAATATTTCATATCTCCAACTCCAGTCATTATTCAGGGGCAGCATTAATATAACCAGCGATAAAACTGATTAGAAAAAGTGGGCAGGGTGGGTAAATACATTAGGAGTGAATGAGAGAAGCCATGGGGAACCAAGTTGCTTTTGTTATACATGCCATGGGAGCTAGGACCATACACCAGGGAGGATCTTATATAGCCAGCTCACATTAATGCAGCACTAGTGGCTAATGGACATGGAACAGGATTAAATCCATATGGTAATGGTACTGAAAAGGGAAAAGAGGGAGTAATAAAAAAAGAAAAATCATAAAAAGGAACAGTCATCTCCTCTCAAACAATTTTAAACCTCAATCCATCTTCTGTTGAAGTAGACCGATTTGCCATTGGTTTTGATAGGAGTAGCACTAGCCTCTGTATTGGCATCTGGTATATTTCCAGTATATTACATAAGCCTCCATAATGTGCTCTCAGAAAAAGTGACAACCCAAAAAACATCCACTAAGGGAAGGGCTTCTATTAGTGCCTAGCGTACAAAATCCAGCTCAGTTCTTATGTTGTCTAAAAGGCAATGGTCAGTGCCCTTGGTCCAACAGCTGATCTCTCCTTTCCATTCCTCCTTTCACCACAAATGGTTGGGATACCTCACATCTAAGGAGGCTGTTGCCAAGTGAAAAGAAGCATTAACAGAACCCTCCCCATGGCACTTTCGTAGTCACTTAAGTGATCATACAGGCTTGATGCTCCAATACTTTCCAATATACCTAACGTTAATCAAGAAAATTCCTCTGTCTGGATGAACATGACTACTACTAAGCTTAAAAGTTTAGTAAATGTGGAATTATTGGCAGGACCAAGACAGCTGAGGCTCCTCCTCTCCTCCTCCTTGGTCAAAAAATCTGGTTTCCCATTTTCTCACAAATTGTGAGCTGCCAGAATGGAGTTGCAGTGCATGGAATTTACAGGATATTTTCTAAAGTGATTTCAAAATGTAGGGAAGGAGAAGTGCATTTGCAGCGTATTCCCAGTGAGCACAAGAGCTACTGTTTACAACAGCACTCAAGACTGGAAGTGCCTGATATTTTACTTCCACAGCCCAGTAAAATATTTGAGTGCCACCCACAAACAATTAGGACCTTGAATCAACTGAAATCCTACTGCTCTACCCTAGGAAAGTTTGGAGGCACAGCATTTCTCACTCTGCAGTTTCACAGTGTTACCCTGAAATCCCAGAGATATTCTTGTGCTATTTCTAAAGGTAGTGACTTAATGGCACTAAAAGGAACAAGGTCATGCCTTTCCTTGTAGTGTTTATTAAATGTAATATTGAAACAGAGGGGACAGGAACAGGGGACACTTCTGCTGGAATGAAGAGGAGCACTACTACCTCAACTTATGAAGAACTCTCTTTTTAGCCAAGGAGTTTTGCTGAGCTCTCTGTTGCTCCCACTTAACTAATCCCCTCTCCTGACAGACAGACAGTAAGGTCTTCTTTTTTAATGAAGCTGCCAAAAAACTGACGGGGCATTTCCCTTAAAGGCTTGAGATGGAACTGACAGAGAAGAGGAGTCTTAGTCCTGGGCAGGGGAGCACCATATGAAACAAAAATGGTGGCACATAGTTCCATGGCTTTTCTGTTCCCCTAGGACTAGAAGCCTGCTTGTCCTGCTAAGTCCCACAGATGGCTGAAAAAGCCCTTGTTGCTCACATAAGAGAACCACAAAGTGAAAATGGAAAAACAAGCCAAAAATGAATGACCGGGACCTGTATTATTCCATAACTTAAAAATATTGGAGCCGGGACTTTGATTCACATCTGCCCATACCAAAGAAGCAATGTGAAGCTTCTTGTATCAAGGGGATGGCAAATGTGATGCCCATCTTCAAGAAGGGCTGGAAGGAGGACCCGGGGAACTACAGGCCTGTCAGCCTGACCTCGGTGCTGGGGAAGCTGATGGAGCAGATCATCCTGAGTGCTATCACACGGCATGTAGAGAATAACCAAGGGATCAAGCCCAGCCAGCATGGGTTCAGGAAAGGCAGGTCCTGCTTCACCAACCTGATCTCTTTCTACAACAAGGTGACCCGCCTAGTAGATGAGGGAAAGGCTGTGGATGTTGTCTATCCAGACTTCAGTAAAGCCTTTGACACGGTTTCCCACAGCATTCTCCTGGAGAAACTGGCTGCTCATGGCTTGGATGGGTGTACTCTTCACTGGCTAAAGAACTGGCTGGATGGCCGGGCCCAAAGAGTGGTGGTGAATGGAGTTTACTCCAGTTGGCGGCCGGTGACAAGTGGTGTTCCCCAGGGCTCTGTGTTGGGGCCAGTTCTGTTTAATATCTTTATCAATGATCTGGATGAAGGGATGGAGTGCACCCTCAGTAAGTTTGCAGACGACACCAAGTTGTGTGGGAGTGTTGATCTGCTTGAGGGTAGGCAGGCTCTGCAGAGGGACCTGGACAGGCTGGATCAATGGGCCAAGGCCAATTGTATGAGGTTCAACAAGGCCAAGTGCAAGGTCCTGCACTTGGGCCACAGCAACCCCATGCAACGCTACAGGCTTGGGGAAGAGTGGCTGGAAAGCTGCCAGGCGGAAAAGGACCTGGGGGTGTTGGTTGACAGCCGCCTGAATATGAGCCAGCAGTGTGCCCAGGTGGCCAAGAAAGCCAATGGCATCCTGGCTTGTATCAGAAATAGTGCGGCCAGCAGGAGTAGGGAAGTGATCATGCCCCTGTACTCGGCACTGGTGAGGTCGCACCTCACATACTGTGTTCAGTTTTGGGCCCCCCACTACAAGAGAGACATTGAGGTGCTGGAGCGTGTCCAGAGAAGGGCAACAAAGCTGGTGAAGGGTCTGGAGCAGAAGTCTTATGAGGAGTGGCTGAGGGAACTGGGGTTGTTTAGCCTGGAGAAAAGGAGGCTGAGGGGAGACCTTATTGCTCTCTACAACTACCTGAAAGGAGGTTGTAGAGAGGTGGGGGTCGGTCTCTTCTCCCAGGCAACAAGTGATAGGACAAGAGGAAATGGCCTCAAGTTGCACCAGGGGAGGTTTAGGCTGGATATTAGGAAATTTTACTTCACTGGAAGGGTTATCAAGCATTGGAACAGGCTGCCCAGGGAAGTGGTTGGGTCGCCATCCCTGGAGGTATTTAAAAGACGTTTGGATGAGGTGCTTAGGGACATGGTATAGTGGTGGTCTTGGTAGTGTTAGGTTTATGGTTGGACTCGATGATCTTAAAGGTCTTTTCCAACCTATACGATTCTGTGATTCTGTGATTCTGTTTGCTGGACTGAAATTTGCTTTTGGCTTAGAGGTTTGTAATGGCTGACATGGTAAAATGCAAACACTAGTTATAAAGTAAGCAAAAAGAATTCAAAACTTCAAGCAATGATTAGAGAAGATCAGAGAACAAGTGTGATGGGACACCTAAATGTCAGAAGTATTAAGGACTTGTCACACCATTGGATATTGGTAATGATTGATGGTTAATGGATACAAAGCTGCTATCTCCAAATGCTTTGGAGATTTCAGAAAACTCTTATTTTGGGAAGGTTTCTGAAGAAAGAGCAGCAGGTTATCTATGGTGTTTAAGGAATTTGCTGTTGTCTTCCTGACCTGAAGCTGTGCCTCCAGCCTGGCTACAGAAGCACATGGCTACCTCCACTGTTATGGCTGGACTCTTGAGATGTACCAGAGATGATAATCTATGGCTTCTATAAATAGGCTCACCACTCTGTTCTCCTGTCCTGCCCCATATATTTTACTGCTGAATCTTTCTCTTTTTGCCCTCTAATGAGTGCCCACTTTGGCAGACTCTGAGAAATGTGTCCTTGCTTTGCTTTTGTGATAGAAAGTTAAGTGAAAACTGACACTTCCATCTGATTCTCAGCCACAGAGACAGTGCTACATTTTCCTCAGCTGAAAATCACACTTACTATACTGCCATCGTACCCACCATATTCTGAGACCTCCTGCCAAAATGCAACTCTGACTCACAAGACCAGAACATAAATATTTTTATTCTTTAATTTTCATAACACACTTTAAAATGCCTTTCTTTTTTTTCCTAGATACAGTTCTGTGGCCTGTTGAAGAAGCAGAAATCTGATCCACCACACTAAAAACATCACTACTTGAGCTAGATTTACGAGTAGCCTACTCAGCCACTCTACGGGAACAGAGAACTGCAGGAAAGGACACTCTCTCTCCCCAAATCGCTGTATTTGGAGAGGTTCCTTGGATGGCTGTCAGCTGCTCCCCCTTCGGGGAATGGTGTCAGCAAGTTGTGACACTGACTTCTATAACAAGATCTGGTGCAGCTACACTTTTGCTTTAAATAAGCTTTTTGAGTATCAGAAGAATTTGTACTAAGCAGCATAAACTCCACACATGCTGAAAATGGAGTTATGAGCCTGAACTGAGCTCTGTGCTTTTGTGAGGAGACTGCATTGGCTATTCAAGCTAGCTATTTAAAATTCACTCTAGTACCTCCACACAACACTAAAATCTGTAGCACAGATGTGTAGTCAGGTCGGCACAGAGATCAAGCTCTTTCTTACAGGTAAAGCTGCTCAACAGAAACCAATTTTTTGCACCTGTGAGTAAATATCTATTTAAAGTCATTAAAACCCACCCTAGATTATAGGTGTAATCTGCTTGTTTTATACAGGAAGGACTCCCAAATGAAGTACACTAGGGACACCAGTCTTCCTTACCATTAAAAGCAGCCCAGAAAATCTGGGAAAAAAATGAAAAACATGGTAGGGACTTGTATGATTTACTCAGCAATAAACAGCATTTTTTTTTTAATTATGACACAGGGAAAAAGATGCACAGCAGGCAAGATTTTCCATCACCCTACAGTTTTTATGCTACTGTAATGTTAGAAACGAGTGAGCTACTCCTGAGCTATATTGGTCTGACTGAGCTCAGCATCAGGTGCTTATAAAAAGAAGACATCTATGCTCTCTATTTAAAATAAGAGAATGTAGTAGTTTTGATATTTAAAAAACAAACAAACAAACCACCCTTATGCTTCAACAGTATGCAATAAATACTCCAGCAGGTCAGTGTGTTGTAAATTTAGAGTGGTAACATGCTCACTAATGGATAAAGGGAATGATATTACACCATCACAGAATCTAAGACTCATAGAGTGGTTGAGATTGGAAGGGACCTCTGGAGGTCATCTGGTCCACCCCCCTGCTCAAGCAGGGCCACCTAGAGCAGGTTGCCCAGGACTAATCCAGATGGCTTTTGAAGATCTTCATTAAAGGCTTACTGGATGTTGCACTGTTTTATTCTGTAACACATGTATAGCATTTTGCTGATTGACAGAAAAGAAGAAAATTTTCTCTGAACCTCCTAAGGAAGTGCTTGCTTATTATAATTATCACTGTGTTTGGGTGGGTATCTTAAATTATACCTGTGAGTGAATATTAGAGTTTGCAAAACTGTGTAAAACAGGAAGAGAAAGTTTATCCAACAGACAATTTGGATACTGCTGCTCATTTTTAAACCAACTTTCAACTGAGCAAATTTAAACTTATAATTTTGAAAAAAAAAATGGTGGTAGGAAGTTGCTTGAACAGAAAATTTCAATACCCATTCATTTTAATAAGCAATATTCAAACAGACCTTCAAGTCCACTGCAAGGGGAAGACATAATTTTAAAAAAACAAACATGGGTGGGGCAGGACTTCCCAGTAAAATTGCAGATTAAAACCATGAATAGTCAGTGTTGAAACTTTCTGTCTTGTCTAATAGCCACTTTAATACATGCTACTTAATACATGAGATGATGTGTTTTAAAACATTACTGATTTTTCCATAATCTAAACCTAAAATCACAGTCTGGCCATGGAAAAGGATGTCACTGGTTGTCACCATTCTTCATCAGATGCAGCTCTGACGTTTATATTTTCTATACAGTATTTCTTTAAATGTTCTACTCCAGCAGAGGAAGCAATTACAGCTACTAATGATGCCTTTCTCTGCAGGATCTGCACGTCTATAAAAGATAGCCTGATAAGGAGCTGGGGCTGAGATAACGCCACAAACAGATTGCTTGCTGCTCCACCAGTATGCTGCCGTATGCTGTACCCTTCTCTCAGGAACTGCACTGGATCTTACACATCCTGCTAGAAGTACTTCATGCCACCATCTATGTAAAACTAGGTGATCCCTTTATGATTACTCCCTTAAAAACAGTTAATTCCTCTTGTTTAGCCTGGGAACAAATGCCCATAGCAAAACTTTTGTTTTCTGTGCCTCCAGGGTATCTGATGTATATGCAGACAGATGACAGTGCCAGGGTGGTGAAAGAGAACAAACAATGAAGACCATCTCTTGAATTAATTATGTTTGTTAAGGCACGTATTCATAGTGGTCTAAAGACTGAGCTAAATCACAAATTATCTGACATATGCAGAACTTCATGACATGGGGCTGCAGCACCATATCCTGAGATTAATGGTGGGGCACAGAGCTGTTTCTCAGCATGAGAAACATGAAGGCTGCAGTTGCTCTGAGAAAGAAAATATCATCTCCTTTTCCCAAGCTTTTGCATTTCAATGCTATCTTGTCCCAGTTACACTCAAATGTGTTAGGCATGCAATAAGAAATATGGAGTTGTTGAAACTTTTATTTTGAGATGGGCAGGATGGCAATTCAAAGTCAGGTTTAAAATAGAAAGCACGTTGATTCCTTCAGTGTGAAAGCATTCCCGTGACTGACAGAGATTGCTCTTATTTGAACAAACCTTACTGCTAAAGAGCCAAATTATGCCATTGGTTTAAAGCAGACTCCCAGTGCGATCGACGGAGAGGTCTGCTTAAAAACCAGTGCTACGACATGGCAAAGATATTTAATACAATGAGTTTCCCATCTAAGTAGCAAGTCCCCTAACAGGGTGTTTCTGGAAAGGTACTGGCGGTTTGAAATCAATGAGGTGGAGTGCCGAAGCAGAACGGGAAGATGCTGACTGGCTCGGGAAGCGAGTTGTTCCTGAGCAGCGGTGCAGCGGCCTTCCAGCTGTGCGGTACGCGCTGCCAGCCTAACCGTCCTCGCTTCAGGACAGAAGATCCCTTGCGAGCGGTGTTCCCTGGTAGCTGCCGAATACGAATACAGTGGCTGTGGTTTAAATTAAAGAAACAACACTGTGCCGGATTGCTTGCTATTTTGAAGATAAAATTGGTGGTCTGAAGCGACTCCAAAGTCTTGAATACTCCAATTAGTGCTGAGGAAGATGAACTGGTAATACATGAACAGATGAGGTGGCTATAGTGAAAAAATATGGTCTTACACAGGTCTGTAATTCATCACCTGGATCAGCAGCAACTTCCAAGGTGTGCAAGGAATGAGGGGAAGGAATGAGGGGAAGGAAGGAAGGAAGGAAGGAGAGGGAAGGGGAGGGGAGGGGAGGGGAGGGGAGGGGAGGGGAGGGGAGGGGAGGGGAGGGAAGGGAAGGGAAGGGAAGGGAAGGGAAGGGAAGGGAAGGGAAGGGAAGGGAAGGGAAGGGAAGGGAAGGGAAGGGAAGGGAAGGGAAGGGAAGGGAAGGGAAGGGAAGGGAAGGGAAGGGAAGGGAAGGGAAGGGAAGGGAAGGGAAGGGAAGGGAAGGGAAGGGAAGGGAAGGGAAGGGAAGGGAAGGGAAGGGAAGGGAAGGGAAGGGAAGGGAAGGGAAGGGAAGGGAAGGGAAGCATGGGGATGGTATCCAACACAGCCAAGCTTAAGCTATTCTGTCTCAGCTGTCATCCACGGTTAATGGAGACAGAGACACTTCTCCAAAGGACTGTGCCGGCCACCCGGTTAAGTTTCCGCTCTACACGATAACCCAGAAGCATGGGGCGGTGTAATTTAAGCAGTGTAAAATACCCTGTCCTAATTTCTCATTCTGCCAAAGAGGGGGGAAGGGAGTGAGACATAGCCTTCAACACGTTCATCAGAAGCTCTGCTCTATTTCAACAGAGTCGCTATGGAAAACAGTGACTAAAAACAAAAAAAGCAATTTATTACTATGAATCCAGCTTCTGAAAAGACCTTTGGTTATTTTCCTGGACTATACGCCACCCCAGACTACTGCTATAACTACATAGCACAAGCAAACCACAAAATAAGACAGGATTTCCATGGACCTTTGTCTCTCTAGATACAGCAGTGATATTACTGTGATTCACACATTATTCACCTTGACACTACATAACACTTCCAAAGTAGCAAAAAGCCAAAGAAAAGGAGATAATGTTTTGAGCTGTAAAAGACATTTTTGACTTCCTAAAATAACATTAAAAATATCCAATAGATATTTTTGTGGTCATTTTAAGAAATATATGTGGAATCAGGTTTCAAAGCTTTTTTCTGTAACAGGGATGGCTAGAAATGTGCTTTTTCTAAAGAAAGCTGAAAATGGGCATCAGAGGAAAAATCATGAAACATGGCAACACTGTGTTGGTTTACAGGACTTAAACACCAGTGTTGTCAACAGGAAGGTGGGAAAACAAACAGAATGCAGTACTTTTACAGAAGCTGCAGACAGGAAAATGGTAACACAGTAAGAATGAGGAAAACCAATCAGAATAGAACGGACAAAATAAGCTGTTTGGCACGGGCCAAATGTATTTTAAAATACAGTTTGGTTCAGTTTAATTAAACAAAATGTTTTGAATTAAAATGAAATTATTTTCTTCTTCCTGTTATGCCAATGGTGGGTTGAAAAAAGAACAGAAACAAAGCAATTTCTGGCTGAGCTGAGGTGATGTTTTGCCTTTGAAATTTTCTGGTTGGAAACGGAACTCAAAAGCAAATCTCTCTTATCATAGCTTTCTAGTCGATGGCTATGAATGAGACCTCCAAAGGTAGCTTCTCTTGACCCTGTTGTATTTCCTCACGTCCTCTTATCTTATGCTCTTCAGTGCATACAACAAAGAGAGTGTTCAGTATTCAGCCCTTACACTGTTAGAAAAGACTTTTTTTACTTCAGGATACAGAATTTAATTTATGTCATTATTCTCAGTGTTTCTTTTACAATATAATCTAATGATTCAGCAAGTAAGAGAATCTGTTCCACTATATGTCACAAAGAGTAATATTAGCTGTTATTGTTCATGATACGTTAGGATGTTATCTTACTGGATGTACCTAATTCAAAATCAGGCTGCTGCCTCTCAGAAATTCTGCAGATGTCTTCTAAACATAACAAAATAAATAAGAATGCTTCCTAAATCAGCATCAATCCAGTAGAACATCTGAGGCTTAGGCTATCTCTGGTAACGTTTTTACTTGCTTTTAGTTTTACCTACCCATCTTACAACTTTTCTTGGAAGTATGAAACAATTTTCTTTCTTACACACATAATGAAACATACAGTTTATGACAAGGCTTTTTTTAGTTTATTCCAGAAAGCAAATATACTCCAGACTATTATGGAGGCACATGAGTGAAGGACAAGCTAGAGTGTAGATAGGTCTCTTTGCTCCATGGTTTTGAAAAACAAAACAAAACAAAAAACAACAAAACCCCCCCCCATGTTAAATACATTTTTAATTATACCCCCTGATGTTAGTGTAGTGATGACTGCTTGAACTTGCAGAAATTTCAGAACAATTGCTTTGAAATCTGAATGTCCTAAATTCTCTTGCTAACTCAATGATGCTAACTCAAATGTTACTGATACAAAGCAAGCTCACTCCTTTTTTTCATCCGGGACTTGTACAATGCGGGGTCAAGACAAACAAGAATGGCAAGTGTTATACTCATACATAGAGCGCTGACTTGTCTGTTCTTTAGATGCATCTTTTACAAACTAGCCATAGCATGATTTTTAGTACTGCAAAGTATTATTATTTCCCCATATTTTCCTCATTACTCCTGTAGGTGATTTTGGATTGTGGCTCTATAATCATGACAGCGTTTTCCCCTATGTGTCCAGTATGTGAATTCCATTTTGCATTATCATCTTTCCTTTTTTTTGTAAAATAATCACCTCCTCTCTGTCACAGTTTGTTCACACCTGCAGGGGTTGTAACTCCCAGGAGAATGAGGTTAACCCTAATTACTAGAGTTTTTAACAGAAAACAGTTTCAGAATTTGAGCTGTCCTTCTGAGATCCCTGGTCAGCTGTGGACCACAGTATCTAAAAGATAACACAACTATAACATATTTCATTCCCCTTCTGAGGTAGCTTTAAGTGAAATTGCAATAATCTTCTTGGACTATATAAAGTCTTTTTGATCTACCAACAGTACTTGAAAGCTGGCTTATATCAATGAAGTCTTTTTAATTCTCAGAAGGTAGTGAAAAACTGGGGTATAGAGCATGGAATGCCATTGTGTTAAGATAGCTCCTGAGCAAGTATTTATTTACTTCCAACATATAAATGAAAGAGAATAAATAACAAGGCATCCAGGAAGATGGAAAAGAAAAGAAAGAACATGGTTTAAAAAAGAGAAAAAACCATGAAATTGTATTGGGGCGGGGGGGGAGATAATTTAGAAACTGTAGCCAACAAACAACTACAAGGCAAACGACCAAGGCAGATCCAAATCCTGACATAGCAATAACCAGATAAAATGGTCTGCTGGATCTCATAACATCTTTCAGCTGATGAACAGACTGACTTCTTTGTGTTGCACCTAACACAACAGGGCTCCTACCAGTGGTACTTCAAGCGTGCCCAACACCAAATTGCTTCTTCAGTAGAAACAGTTGAGCAATGACTGGATTGATCAGTGACTAAAACACTTACAGAAAACAGATGGGGCATGCCAGTAGAACACACTAGGGAAGTCCAAATTACATTCATAATTTTCCTGGGAACTTTGTCGATGATGATCATGCAACAGGCAAGCATAAACCTTGAGGTCAGTAGTCCTAAATCAGTTCTATAGAGATTCTAGTGATGACTACGTATACTGACATTCACCAAATTCAGAAATACTCACTCTTCTTTAATAGGTGCAAATGTGATAAAACTCTCATACTAAAATTTAATTTTAGCCACTTAGAAGTTTCTTCAAAAAATACATTGTCTGAAATTTGTCACACAAACAACCACCACCACCACCACCACAAACAGAAAACATCTATCCATTTTTTTTAAATTAAGATTGGTTAGTGTTTAAGGAGAATTTTGCTAAGAACTGGTTTTATTAACACACTTTAAAGCCTATGGTATAGTACACAAAGTATTAAAAAGACCTCAAAAATTAAAAACTCTGAAGACCTCCTACATCCCCCCTCCTGGGACATCAGTTCCACCCAGTAACACCAGATCAAGCCTTTTACAAACACCATAACCTTCATGTTAAAACTAGCTGGGTTTTTTTCTGCTCATAGTGGAAGGCTTTTGCAGAAACCCATTCCTCTGATAGCTAATAATCTTTAAATTTGTTTCCTGTTCATACCCACTTTTTCTTTGTGCCAATGCAGTCCCTTAGTTCATTCTTCTCAAATGTTTACCTTCGTGATGTTATAACAGAGAACAATAATGTCTACTCTCAACCTTTGTTTTTCTAGACTAAGAAGCCAGGCTCTTTAAATGTTTCCATAGAAAAATTTTTTTTTTCCTGCCACTTAGCCTAATATCTCTTCCAGACAAATTCAGATCTTTTTATGAGGCCCTAAAAGCATAACCTTGCAATTCTCACTGTTAAATTCCATTCCACTGATATTACTTCACCTCTTAAGGTGATCCCATTTTCCTCCTATACTGTGATCTTCTTTTTGTTGTTAATCTCTTCAAATTTAGAGTATCGGGCCATTTTCTCTCTCTCTCTTTTTTTTTTGGTTAAGGTCACTAATAAAAATACAGTAGGATAGACATGTAGAACATTCCTTAGTAGTTTCTAGCATGATTTTAAGAGGTATTTATTTCTGTTAAAAGAAGCATGTAGGTCCTTGCTACAATTTTTAGCAGTACGTAGATACCTAACTTGGACTAAATTCTGTGACTGCTGTACTTTTGGATTCCATTTATGGGCCTACCATCTTCTTTAGGTATGTAACACGTCCTTACAGTCTGACTACTTGCAACTTGAAGTTTCTCTACAAACAAATTTTTTTCAAGGCTGATCCTCCATAAACCTAAACCATGTAAACTTAGTGATCACCATTC
This sequence comes from Mycteria americana, assembly GCF_035582795.1. NCBI lineage: Eukaryota > Metazoa > Chordata > Aves > Ciconiiformes > Ciconiidae > Mycteria > Mycteria americana. Next base: position 103,633,087 of record NC_134366.1, on the reverse strand, counting down.
TATCTGCAAATCTGACCCTGAATATCTGGAAAAACTTCTTTGTCTGAATATTTTCTGAAATGATTTTTTTTAATGCATTCAAGTACACAATATCAATTTTCCCCATCACTAGTGTGTTTCATAACCTGGTCATCCAAGACTCAACATGCACAGTTTTCAAGTGGTTAGCCTGTACTACAGCATGCAGCGACCAGAAATACAAAAATTAGTTCTCTTTCCAACAATGTATGTGTTCTGAACAGAAAGCCTTTCCTTGAAGACTGCAGGATGCAAACGTGGGGATTACCACAGCTACTACTCAGAAGAAAGGGGAGCCCTGACCCCACAGGGCCAGAGCAGAAAAGACAGCATCTCTTCCACAACTGAAAGAATGACCTTCTTCTCCCCTCTATGTTCTCGGGATTTTTCTGCGAGACTAGAAATTGAGTCCCCTTGCTTTTAGGCATCAGAGTGGTACATCAGTCTTTGACTTGCTAAATGGATTCTAGATTTAATGTGAAAGATGACTAATTTTTTACCCAGCAAACAGGTACTTTTGTTTTATTAAGAAAAAATTGCCGGAATTGCCCCTGGATAGAAATACACTTAGTTAACCTATCCAAAACCCAAAGGGAAAACAGTCAAAGACTGAAACAGGAGAGCTTGCATTCCTATCAATATTTTTCTTGTGAGTACTATTGGTACTCTGATGGTCATATTTCCATACACGCTCAAGTCTTCCGTGAAGACTCCTAACGCCCAAGCTGCTACCAAAACCTGCAACTGTAATAAAGTATTGGCTTTTCACCTGATTTGAATCTGCTACATTCCAATTGTTTCATACATTTTCATTCATCATCTGTTCTTCACTTCACCCATGTGACAGTGACAGACTTTTGAAATTCAATGAATTTTCATATAGTATTACTTGCCTTTTTTCCGTTTGTGCCAAAGTGCACTTATCAGTGATGCTGACAAATTGCATTCTTGGAATTATGCCACCTTTGAGGTTCCAGGAGAGGTTTTTTAAAGGCTCACTAACAGATAGGTAGTATGAGCGGGTTAGACTGCTGCTCTTCTTTTTGGCAAAGTGAATTTTTTTGGCTTTTCAGCTGGCTGACAAACCAAAATGGTTTGGACCCGGTTAACTCTTGGGTAGGAAGAGCTGTTACTGCAAGAGTGCTTGTGCCTATGTTACAGTCATGGCATTCGTCTTTCATAACAAGCCTTCAGCACCCTTCAAGGCACGAATGAAGAATGTTTCTTCTATTTAATCCTATCTCTGAGTTATTTTGTTGGCCATGGCTTTGACTGATAGGAATTTGAGAGGATGGCAGTAGTGGGAGGGGAAGTATACGAAGGGAAGGTCTATTTGTTCTCATTTTCCACTCTGTATTGACTATATTTGGTCTGCCACCTTATTTGCATGCTTGTAATTTTGTTTGTAAAACATTGATAAAGCCACAAAATGCCTCTGATACAAAGCAGAAAGAGGCAAAAAAGTTTATTACAAAAATTATTATTTTCTTGTACAGTTTCTACGGAAAATTTACTCATACACTGTGTTTATGGTTTTTTTTCTCCTGATAATCTGGTGCCAGTGCTCTGTAATGTTATGTACTTGACCTGGATTTTATTTCTCCTTCTGTTGTGTCACCCCCAGAGGCTTCAAGTAATATAGTTTAAAAAAAAAAAACAAACAGTACCAACCAAGCATACCAAACCGGTCTAACCTTTTCAGCTCACACGAGCAAGAGAATGTTGTGTCTGACCAGGGCCTCGATAGAGGCCCTCAAAGGAAGAAAAGGAAAGGAGATATATGTACCATCATTATGCATCCCAAAGGAGATGTTCTTTGCTCTGCAGATTCTTCCTGCAGTTTCGGCAAAACTGCTTTTTCTTCGCCTCTCTGTTTCCTCATTAAAAAAAAAATAAACCTGGTTTGCAACTCCCTCCTTCAATTTTAGTGAAAAATGAATAGATCACACAGGTAGCATATAGACAAAAGTAAGTTAACAATATCTACAGTAACTCTGACTCAGCCACACTGGAGAATTGCTGCATGAACTTCAGACATCTAGTTTAGATTGATAAATGAGGTTCCCCCTGTGGCCAGTGGAAATACATAGGCTCCTCAGAAGATTCAGAATATTTTATGTGGAGCTTCTCTCCCTCTTTTTTTTCCAGTGGCTGAAGACATACCCTAAATGTCAACAGTAGCAATGCTCTTCTATCTGTATATGTATCACAACAGCGCTTTCCTTATCAACCAATTCCCACTGATCATCACCAGTCTTGCGGGGTAGCTTTCACAAAGGATGTCACACCCTGGTGATCAAGGAGCCTCCCTCCAGTATGTCAGCAAGGCACCTCCTGAAAGGCAACTGGTCTTTGATATCACTGAAAGGAAAAGGATACCGACCTGCCACCAGCCTGCCCCTACTACATGATTTAAAACAGGAGCAAACTAAAAAGTCCCAGGCTCAATCAATCTGTTTATGCCTCAAGCTCGAAGGAGCCTGCAGCTCTGGGGAAGTTGGAAAGTTAAAAAAAACATCTGATTAGAGCTGCAGAAACCATGAGCTGGTGCCTAATTTTAAGATCAGTATATCTCAAGCAAACAAAGGAACTCCAGGGAGCCCAGCATCTTTGTAAATAGAGCCATTAATTTAGATCCTTAATTATGAATTTGGAGTCTACCATGGGCACACAGTTCCAAATCTGCTGGACTGTAAACTGCTTCAGTATTTCTAATTCCTTTTCTAGGGCTCTGTAAGTGTGTGCAAAAGTGGGTGACTGCTGGTTTTGGCTGGGATAGAGTTAATTGTCTTCACAGTAGCTAGTAGGAGGCTATGTTTTGGATTTGTGCTGAAAACAGTGTTGATAACACAGGGATGGTTTCATTACTGCTGAGCAGTGCTTACACACAGTCAAGGCCTTTTCTGCTCCTCACCCCACCCCACCAGCGAGTAGGCTGGGGGTGCACAAGACGCTGGGAGGGGACACGGCTGGGACAGCTGACCCCAGCTGACCAAAGGGATATCCCATACCATATGGCATCATGCTCAGCATATAGAGCTGGGGGAAGAAGAAGGAAGGGGGGGACATTCGGAGTGATGGCGTTTGTCTTCCCAGGTAACCGTTAGGCGTGATGGAGCCCTGCTTTCCTGGGGGTGGCTGAACACCTGCCTGCCCACGGGAAGTAGTGAATTAATTCCTTGCTTTGCTTTGCTTGCGTGCATGGCTATTGCTTTCCCTATTAAACTGTCTTTATCTCAACCCACGAGTTTTCTCACTTTTACTCTCCTGATTCTCTCCCCCATCCCACCAGGGGGAAGTGAGCGAGCGGCTGCGTGGGGCTTAGTTGCTGGCTGGGGTTAAACCACAACAGTCCTTTTTGGCACTCAATGTAGGGCTCAAAAGGGTTCGAGATAACGACAGGTTTGATTGGAATGTGCTAGATGGAATTTATAGCTGTTATTGCTGTTTAGCTATTAATTGGCAGGCTCCTGTGCTTGCCACGGGGCTTGCTTGCCTTACTGTATGTTAGAGTCTCGTGCTCGTTAGTGGCTGCTTTTTGCTTTTGCTGCTTGCTGTGCTGCTGTACTGCTGTCATCTGACTCTGCTGTGCCTGGGAACATTCTGATAACAGCAACGGCCATGTGCCTGGGCTGGCAGATGGCCAGGGCATCGCTGCTGCTTCTGTGCTGCTGTACTGGTCAGGCTGGAACTCCAGTGTGAACTCGAGTAGAAGGGACTGCGACCTGTGGATGAGTCCATGCGGGAGCAGGACACCCTGAGGCATCTGTAACTGTGGATAAGCCCACGCCAGAGCAGGTACATCTCGAAGCATCTGTGACTGTGGTTATCTCTGTGTTCCAGCAGGTATACCTCTGAAGGAATTGTGGTCCAAGGATAAGTCCACGCTGGAGAAGGTACACCTCGAAGCCTCTGTGGCTGTGGATAAGTCCACGCTGGAGAAGGTACACCTCAAAGCCTCTGCGGCTGTGGATAAGTCCATGCTGCAGCAGGTACACCTTGAAGCATCAGTGGCTACGCATGAGGTCATGCTGGAGCACCTCAAAGCATGTGGCCATGGATAAGTCCATGACAGAGCAGGTACACCCCTGGAGGGACTGCAGCCATGGGTAAGGCCATGTTGGCACAGGGTCACTCCTGAAGGGCCTGTGGCTGTGGGTAAGGCCACACTGGGCAGGTATACCTCTGAAGGCATTGTGGCCCATGGAGAAGGCCATGCTGGAACAGGTGCACCTCAAAGCAACTTTGGCTATGGATAAGTCTATGCTACAGAAGGTATACCCCTGGAGAGACCGTGGCTCAGGCTCATAAGGCTCCACTTGGCACTGGTACACCCCTAAGGGACTGTGGTCTGTGGATAAGTTCAAGCCGGAGTAGGGGCACAGGAAGGAGTTCATTGCAATGTTAAACCCTATGGTCTGGTCTAAAAGGGACCAGGGGTGGACATTGTAATGGAAACACCTTTAAATTAGTGCAACCCGGGATTTGAGTTGCATGTTATAGGAATTACTGTAGCAGGAACCACCTGAACCAATGGAGGACAAGCCTTACAAGAAGCAGTGCAAGTGCAGCAGTGACCTGACCTGAGCTGGCTTTGGTGCCCAGTAACTCCACGCAACACACCACCTGTCCTGTCGTGAGTGACCACCATAGCAGATGGAGCCCAAAGTCATGGACTAAATGAACTCAGTGGACATTCTGTGGACATTTGTGAACATTTTATGGACATTTTACAGGGGTGGTCCATAGACTAAGGGGATGGTATCCATGTATTATATCAAAGCATGGGAAGGAGGGTGGTGGTTAATGAAGATGCATTGGATAGTGTGGGGCCTAAGCATGATGTAAATATTATGGAATAAGGGGTGGAGAATGTGCTGGTTTTGGCTGGAATAGAGTTAATTGTCTTCACAGTAGCTAGTAGGAGGCTATGTTTTGGATTTGTGCTGAAAATAGTGTTGATAACACAGGGATGGTTTCGTTACTGCTGAGCAGTGCTTACACAGAGTCAAGGCCTTTTCTGCTCTTCACCCCACCCCACCAGTGAGTAGGCTGGGGGTGCACAAGAAGTTGGGAGGGGACACAGCTGGGACAGCTGACCCCAACTGACCAAAGGGATATCCCATACCATATGACATCATGCTCAGCAGATAAACCTGGAGGAAGAAGAAGGAAGGGGGGGACATTCGGAGCGATGGCGTTTGTCTTCCCAAGTAACCGTTAGGCGTGATGGAGCCCTGCTTTCCTGGGGATGGCTGAACACCTGCCTGCTCATGGGAAGGAGTGAATGAATTCCTTGTTTTGCTTTGCCTGCGTGCGCGGCTTTTGCTTTCCCTATTAAACTGTTTTTATCTCAACCCACGAGTTTTCTCACTTTTACTCTTCTGATTCTCTCCCCTATCCCATCGGGGGGGCGTCTGCGAGTGGGGCTGTGTGGGGCTTAGTTGCCAGCTGGGGTTAAACCACAATAGTGACATAACAATTATGTTATTCAGACAAAATACTGCACACATGTAAATGAGCTCTGCCACGACAGTAGGCAGACATTTGGAAATCCAGAGCTCAAAATGTAATATCACGACTCTGTCGTTTATAAAAGGAATTTTTGTTTGCTATCATTATCCATTGTTACTTGCCAACAGTTACTTGATAAAAATGTGAGGCACTAATGTATACATAGCTTGACTTAGAAAATCTAGAAAGTCATTAACCCTAAGCAATATATGCTTATCTTTGCTGGTGATGCTGTCAGTGTTTAATTTCCTGTAGATCACAAATTCAATAGCGAGTTGACAGTGCTGTCTGGAGTAAGTAGGGGAAAAATTCCCTTTTTAATATCTCATCCTATTGATCATTTTCTTTACTAGTGAAGCTCTCTGTAAGCCATTTGGACAGTAAGATCATTCCTGAAAGTGTCAAGAGGCATGTGATTCATAGCGTCTCTCTGGTCAAAATAAATGGAGGAAGGGAAGGAAACAGGTTTTCTTTTCTCTCACCCCCCTTTCTTAGATTCCTTGAGTTTTCCAGTATTCTTTTCTTATAAGCAAGTCCTACATTCTTCTGAAGAATTTATCAGTTTACGAAATGCTTTTCTCTGAGAAATCAGATTACTAACATAATTTTTCTTTCATTCCTGGGAATATAATGCAACATTTTTGGTTCTTTGTTTTATTCAGACTGTTATCCAAACAATCACTTCTAGTCTGCATATTTTAATGGTCCCTTAGAGACACTACAATATTATGTAAGACTTGATCCTGTTCTCAAATAATCAGGTGTCTACCACCAACATGGGGAACAATCCAAACAGATGGTGCCTGAGCAAAAGTCTATGGAGGTGAACAGAAGTCACTCCATTGACTCAGCCCCCAGGAGGCATGAGCTGCAGCCTCCTATCAAACATGTGCTCCACCGAAATATTAGGGAATGGTCCATATGTCTAATGCTCTTGTGCTGGAGATCTTGAAATTGGTATATGGCTTAACTTGGAGAGTGGATTCAAGTTTTGCACAAAGTTATTTATGTACATCCTGTAAAGTCTGGCAACTTCAGAGCAAATAGCTTTGGAGTAACTTATTTTAGACTTTTAGACTAAGCAATGTGCATCAGCCCTCTCAAATTCATATTCAACTGGGAACCGTCTGGCTACTTTTGAGTTGATATATCTGTCAACTGAAAAGAAACATCAAATAAAAAAATGCTGTGTTCAGAGACAGCAGAAGTATTGTCACATTCCTACAGGGCTATGTTTATAAACCTACGAATAGTTTATATTTAGCAACATATGTAGTTTTAAAATTTATATAAAACAGCACTGCTACTGCAGCAGTCTACTTCACTATTCACTACCGTACGCAAAAGATCTCACAGATTTTGGAGAGGCTCTGTTATGCTAAGGCTTAGCATCTCTAACATTCAATGGCTTGCAGTTAAAGTAAAACTCTGTCTGGACGCAAGTCAGCTGTTCTCCATGGACAAGGTATGATCTCCATGTAGCCTTATTAGTTACATTCTATATTCCTTGTGTTCTGTTAAATGAAAATCTTAGTAGAAATTCATTGAAAGGAAATTGGGACCACTTTGTAGTTTGCTACAAAAGCACAGACCAATTATTCTCCTGGGGAGAAAAATGTGTATTATAAGCTTCAGTGGCAGGACAGCAGTGTTTAACCAAGAGCAGTTCTTACTGCATCATCCTAGGGTGATCAGTAGTTACAAAACTTCTAGACAGGATCAAGATTTTCACTGTAGGAGCAGAACTGCTATAATGGCCCAACCTGAGGAGAATATCCTGCAGGGAACCCCAGATCTGCCTCTGGAGCTATATTTATTATGTACTCTATCTTTGACTAGAACGAGAGTCATCAAAACATCTATTTCATGTGAGTGAGCACCACACCATGACTATGTTCTGAATACAAAATAACTGGTTCTTGCAACTTCAGAGCTATCATAGGACGCCTGTTGCAAACGTTAACAAGCAATGTCCTGGATAGCTTTGCGTGGATCTTGAATGGGTCTAGCTATTCCAGTTCTACAACTGGTATACATTGACTAACCACACTGATTAGGAAATGTTGACAAATAATATCCATATGTGCAGCTAAGAAGAAAGAAAAACTTTTAAAAGATTACATTATTTTGGGTTTTTTTTCCATCAGAACTCATAAAGCAAACATGCAACTGATCCACAGGAACCTGAGGACCAGATAACCTGGAAGAAAAAAACTTCCTTCGCAAGAGGACATATTGGGAGGTCTTCAGAGTGTTTTTTCCTCAAAAAAATTACTTCAACAAGAGTTACATCTTTTAAAAAAGGGAAGGATTCAGGAGTCAGTCTAAAAAGGAAGAACACAATTTCAGATTTCCAAAAAGCTCTTTAAATAAAAAAGGGCAAATGCTCTTTATGTTACTCAGCTTCTCTTCAGGAGTCGGGAAATGACTCCCTTCAGGAGTCAGGAAATGAAAATCATAAACCTCATTGCTGCTATAGCTGAGGGGTGGGGGAATCATCCCATTTAGAAATGCTTCTTGTAAACAAGTGTATGTTTGTTTAGGCACTACAGATCTATGGTCGCTGTTTTCAGAGGAACAGCAGAGCAAAGGGACTACATTCTATGGGAACTCTTCCACTTGGAAACAGTTGCGAAGCTGCCTGGAAATGAAGGACAGGGTATATCAGCCAGGGAAATGTCTTTCTCTGAGGACTCTTCAATAACAAAAAAACGACCATACAGGGCTGAAAAAAAATTGATTGTGTAATCCCTATTCACCATTACTCCTATTCATCCGCCCATGATGATGGTGGATTGTGTGTATTGCCCTCCTCAGCGACTCATCACAGATGGCCGGTTATGAAAGAGCTCTGTTCACTGCTGCGCTGTCCTCTGAATCATGAATGAAGACAACAACAAGCTTCAAAATCCAAGAATATAGAGGAGAGAACCTCTAGCATGACAGATCACAAGGGCAAAGATTTACTGCCACAGCAACAGAAACATGTGCAGAAAGAGTGATAAAAATTAAGGTAAGAGTGATGCTGCCCCTTGGTTTGTAAGAAAAGTCATATCCTTCATTTTTTTAACTGATAGGTTGGGAGATATCTTGCTGCATGGCAATTTGTTTTGGTTTAGGGTGGGGTTTTTTCACCTGTTGTTTTTAAGATGGCAAGGTATGAAAAATGGAAGTTACATAAGGAAAAACATTTTATCATGGCCCTACAGCATTTCTGACAAACAGATTTTAAAGCCTAAAGCAGTCATGAAAATCTAGAAGGGACCATCTACATTAATACAGAACAACTGAATAGTTCCTGTCAAAAAAACCCACAAATCCTCCATGAGCTGTAACATATGTTTTTAGCACAACAAACCTAACTGACCTTAATTAAAGAAAACAGCACTCTGCCACACCCACAATAAATGGTAGGTCAGGATTACTGTGTTCTCGTCTTATCTGGTCATTTTGTATGTCTCTTCATCCAGCCTATGGAAAAGAGTCACCAATACTCTACCATGCTCCTTGCAAACAACTAGTTAGTAGATTTTGTGAATGACGCAAGATGAAATAAGTAAATAATAAAATGAGGAATAGCTGTAGACAAGAGTAAACCACTGCATTTTAACAGAAACTGTGCAACACATTCTCTACTTGGTGGCACATGCATCCACTACTTTTACTTATGTACAGTTTCCAAAACCGCCACTTCTGTACATAAAATTACAAGAATTCTCCTTATCCTGTGAAGAATAGTTGCCTTTTCATAAAACTAAAGCAAGCTCACCAATCTCATATAATTTTTCTTTATTTTTATGAGTGTTTTTGGTACATCAGGGAGTGTTTTTTCTTCACAGATTTTGAATGAATTTGATTTTAATTTTATGATTTTTTGTTAATACAATTATAACTTGGTTATGCTTTATTTATTTTGAAAGCATCTATTGCTAAAAGCAATTGTTTGAATTCCCCACTTGTTTTATGTGTCTGGTTGTTTTAGGATCAACAAGTAATATTAGTAATGCTCTTATCTACAAAACAATTAATCCTTTAAGAAAAAATCATTCTGAACTAGTAGTTTAACAGCTAAAGAGTCTGTAAGTTAGAACACACATGGGTCTCATCCAGCTATCAAAAAAATAATCTGACCCACTAATGCTTTATGCACTTCTGGTAAAACTATAACTCAACATGTCTAGGGTTTTCTTTGCTCCATAATCACCAAGAAACAAGTGAAATAGGAACTGAATTCCATTCTATCCAAAGGATGGCAAGTTCCTCCTTTAATTAAATCAATATTGTCTTTATTAATTGAATTTGAAAAAAAATGTTACTCTTCCATAAAGAATGCTGACTCTTCATCCTACTAATGATTCATTTTTTTTAATTCAGAAAACTGTGGCCCTGTCAGCCCATCAACTGATTAGCATTGATTCATGGACACCACTGAACATAAGCTAAAAATACTATATTTGAACTTATTAAAAATCAGCAAGGTATATTACTATTACTGTGATATTTAAATTTTTAAAGTAGCACAAGCTATCTAACCCCCCCACCCCATGGCTCTGTCTTCACCATGTGTGAGGCCTGAAGTATGTCTGTAGCTTACATATGAACAGCAATAAAGACGACATTATGGGATATATTCCCTGGGAGTAGATGCTTGTGCCACTTGCATAGATTCCTGTAAATCTGTTTTCATACTTTCCTACTCTCCAAGATGGGCCACTGAGCTGGAAATGTCTCTGACAGAAATGTGGGTTTCTATCCATGTGATTAACTAAATAAACATATTGAAATGTAAATATGTAAATAAAATCTTTCTGGATGTTTTGAAGAAGAGGGGCAAAAAAGAGAATCAATACATTCTGAACATTCCTTTTATGGCTTCTCTAGTATAAAAATAGCAGTGAAAGACTACTAAGGCTTTGAGGAGGAATGCTGCTTACTGAGCGCAATGGCTCTGGCTTGTCTTCTGGCATATTGAAAAGAGGCAAGATACTGCAGAAATCTTTGACAGACTCAGGGGCAAGCCAAGGTTTTTAACAGAGCAGTCGGTATCTCTATTATCATAACCTCTCAGCATGCTCCCTCTGCTTATCCATGGGCTTCGATACTGCTGCACAGCTTCAGCTTACTCCACAAAGGCTTGTGTGAGGCAGCAATTAAGTGACTCATGGAAAATATCAGCAAAAATTACAGAAGATATTGGTTCAAAAGTGAAAATCCTCAATCACCAGGACAATACATCTTTTTCCATGTCCCCTACGTGGTCAAAATGCCATGAACGAATTGCTCTTTAAAATGTTTGAGAAGATCTAAATTATTTCTCTCTACCTTCACATTGTACCTTCCAGCGCACATGTTTGTGTGCCTCTGGTTGTCTATGGCAAGACTACACCTGAGCAAGCACGGCACTTTGCTCTGAAGGCCAGCCATCCTGAGCAATCGGGAGTGTCACAACCGCAACCCATTTGCAGAAAAGAAGACGTGGCCTCTGCCTACCTGAGGCTCATGTTTGATGGAGCTACCAAAATACATCTTGAGAAAAAGCTACGATCATTCAGGAAACATGTTACTCTGAGTAACCTGGACCTGCTCTGTGAAGGGTTTTTAGATCAGGACTCATTACAGCTATGACTTTTGTGTATCACCTAGCAGCCCTGGCCCTTGTGCCCCTGAGAGACCAGCACAGCCAGCTCCCAGGTCTGTGGTCAGCCAGGACAAAGTCAGCTAGCAGTGGGCCTTCCCAGCATCACATTTCCAAGAAACAGCCCCCACCACTCATGATGACCTTCAGGACAGCTAAATGTCTGTTAAACACCCTACTGGTCAGAAGGTGGCTGAGGCTGAGGCATGTGTCTCCATCTCTTTGAAAAGCCTCCTTCATGACCATGCTTGATGAATCACAACTGTCTGACTTATCTGTTTTAGAAGAGCTCATCTGCACCTCACATAGACATTTCTACAAGCTAAGCCTTGAACTGGAGCTCCTAGGATGTTATTAGAGGTTTTCTACATATATTTTACAAATTCAATATTTACATATTAAAAAAGAACATTTTTCTCTCATGAATGCAAAAGCATCACAACAGGAACACACATTACTCCCTGCTGCTGTATGAAATATCTCCTTAAGCACTTTAAAATACACTTGGTCTAGTCTTTTAATGACAACTTTATGAAATCATCATAAAGGACTACTTTTCACAAGAGAGATTTGAAAGCAAACTAGCTCCAGATTGTACATATTTCATAAATAATCCATGTAATTTTTTAACTAATTCTGGCTGATATTGTCAGACAAATTTAATAAACCTTAATGGCCCTCATCTTGGTATTACACTGGTCTCAGTCCTAAATGAAGCTGAGTTCCTAATCTGTTTTCTCATTAGATTGGCATAGATTTCCAGCTCCTCCTTCTCGTCTGTTATTAGAAAATCTCTTCGTCATGCACAAAGAGCTAAAGTTTGACAAAATTTAGCTTATATGATGCACCTAAGCAATCCACTCAGGAGGTATTATGTAAAGCTACTAGATGCTTTCCATATATAACACTTTTTATTTCATATCCAGCTGAACCTTGGTCCTTTTCATTAAAAAAACCCAACCAAACAAAAAAAAAAAAAAAAAAAAAGGGAAATATTTTCTGAAATTCTTAATGTCTCATTTTGAAGACAGCTCCAGTTTCTGTGCTATTCACAGTTGTAGTTCTAATTGTGACTTTGACTGTAATGCGGTCTGTAACTTTGCAAATTGCCATGTTATGTATGCTAATTATCTGTTAAAGACACAATAGCCCTTAGGTACCTTCCCTGCATAGGTATAGAAATGCTAAATCTTTATTTTCCTTCGCCACCACCAAGTAATTTATTTGAATTTTAAAAGCATTTTTTCAATTCAAAACATTTAACCCCACTAATACAATACAATATTCTCTTTATGTTTTATGACAAAAACCATTTCTTTGAAAGAAGGTGAATCCTAGTTAAACTGGTACAAAGCACAACCGTACAAGTTTTTCCTAGATAGTATTTTAAAAACGCATTTCTGTTGTAAGACTCATCAGTCTCCATTTCACACACTACAAGAAATCCAAAGACTTTCTGAGCATCCTCCCCCAGCTGTCATGCAGACTGGGGAGGCATTACCTATCATGCAGAGCAAAGTTGGTTTTACAGAGAACAAAACAGAAGAACTAAAGGTTTAACAGGGACAAATTTACTTTTCTTTCTAGTAAGGAATCTGCTGAAAAGATAGCTAGGTAGAGCACCTAGCTCCTCCATTCCCCAAAGTAAATTGGCCACTGATCTTGAATGCACACAATGCTCTTGAGTAGCACTTCAAAATGCCATATGATGTCTTTAAACCACACAGCAATTTGTATTTGCTAGTTTAAAGGTCACTATGTCTAAAAAAGACAAACTCATAAATTAGTTTTAAAAAATACTACTAAAGCAGCTATTTACTGCAGTTCTGCAAACCAGTGTCTTTGCAAGCACTTAAGAAAAGTCTTCTTCCCATGCTACCCATACATAACCAATTATCCACAGTGGGAGCGATGTGTATGCCTGAAAGGAAGAAATCCCTGAACATGGATTTCACAGTAACGACAGCACTGCAGCAAAGTGGACAGAAAGTTGCTGAATGGAGCATGCTAAATTTCTCACAGCACACAAATCCAAAACTTGTTCTGCAAGACCAGAACCAGGATGAAAATTACAAGCTTTTTTCCTCCAGTTTTGATGCTCAATTCAAAAGCTCATTCGTTTGACTTCTAAATGAGGTCCTAACTATGTGTTTCTTTAAATATCCTGTGTACAAGACATAATGAAAGGCAATGAAATCTGTCTGTTAAAAAAACAAACCAACTTACTGTAATGCAAAAGATTTATCATAGCCTGTGTTAAGTACACAGTGACAGCAACCATTTTTCCAAGACACTTTGTCTGTGAATTCCTACAAGAACTTCTTCAGCACTAAATGACACCTTAAACGCTCAAATATGAGACTGTATCACAGAAACCTTCATGTACAAACATACGAAGAATCTTTCAATGGCTTAAAACAATTAGTTAATAGCCGATAGCAGAACCGAGCTGTTTCTTACAAGACACACCAGTCATCACTTATCCCAGTCACCTGGTAATGGCTCTTACAGAAAAAGGAAGGCAGAGAAAGAAAAGCTCTACTAAATCTCTTATATAGTCCCCGGAAAGTGTCAATACAAAAATCTTCCCTTACAATTCTTTTGATCCTGAAAGAGATTAGGTGCGGCACGCGGGGAAAAAAAGAACAAGGCTGCTACTTTTCAGTGCAATGTGACAGGAGAAGCAGTACCACTACAGCTGGACATCAGGTGTATCGCGATGTTGAAACCACTTGCACATTCAGTCCCTTGCAATCTGGAGTGCAAAGCAAATGAGCTGTAGTACAGCTACTGGCAATTAGTGGTGCTTCTGCATCTCAAGAGATACTAGCTGAAGTGCGATTCTGAACACGAGTCCTTCTCAGGCCCCCTGGGAACTGAACGGATGATAGCAATTTCCAAGGATTTTATACTCTGGCTTTGCTCCAAATTACAGCAAAGCTGAAACACTTCAAATAATCTTGGAAGGAAAATTCCATGGCTCTTCTGTTTATTTGTTTATTGTTTGCACTTATTTCTAAAGAAATAAAAATAGATAGAAAATTAATTGAAAGAATCATTTCAAAACTAAGAATTTAAAAAGATGTATTCCAAAACATTAAAATGTGCTCTGTCTGACAGTCCTTTTCATTTTTTTGAAACAAAAGTCTACTGCAGTTGACCTGCTTTTGTGAAGTATTTTGATTTCAACAGAGCTGCATTTTCCAGGAGAGCTTTCACACCCCAAAATTTGTAGATTTCTTCCATCTGTCTCTCATTTAGCCGATATGCATTTAAATTTTATTCATTTTTTATCTTCAGCTCATTAAACAACCTTCGTCATTCCCCAACTGATTCCATTTTTCCATTACCCACCACCAATCTGTTTATCTCTTGCCGTGTGAAAGTGCACGGGTACAGGGTCTGCTAGAGGAGATTTCAGTGTGATACCACACCTTGGCCCAATAAATACGGCAATACATGTAGCACATTTACAGTTCTGCAAAATTCTTTATAAACAAGTATCAAGGGTCCAGGTCACACCTACCAGTCTCAAATAACTCCACTGCTTTGTCAGCACTGCAGCTGGCATAATACAGGAGAAACCCCCGTGAATTAAGTTCCATGTGTACTGTCCACTGCTACCACCTGCTCTCCAGTGAGGTAATTTCTTTTCTTCCTCTCTATTTATCCACCTGATCAAACTCTACCCTCATAGATTTGTGCACAAAATGTGATGCTTTTCAGACAACTACTGAAATTGATCTGAAGGCACAATTTCTCAGGTCTCCCCCATCACTGCGAGTGTGCAAGGATTCTTCCCTGGGGGAAAGATCAGGCACCAACTACAGAAGGACTCAGATTTTTACTAACAGCACATGCCATCTGAACGTGGCATTCCCTGCCACTAACAGGAGTTTGCGTCTCTTGGGTGTCTCAACCTGCTGTTGACAGCAGAAAATGACTTCCCCCACCATCACAAGCTTGTTAAGAAGTCACAGGAAGCATATGAAGTTAAGGACACCTTTGATACACAGAAAATGAATGACTAATACACGATGAATCATAGAAATGATGGTTGGAAAAAACCTCTGGAGGTCATCTAGTCTAACCTCCCACTCAAAGCAAGGACTATCACTAACACGAGATGGTGTCAGCTGTCACCGTGCTTAGCTAACTCTAGAAAACCTCCAGGGACCAGCAAAAAGAAAAAAAAAGCAACCCCCCCAAAAAAAAATCCCAAAACTGTCAGTTGACAAAACCGTCAGACAATTCAGAGGTAAAAAAAGGACAAAATATAGAAAGCATAATAACATACATTCATAATAAATATCATACAATCACATTTGAAACAGCACTGCTGACATTTAAAATTAAGCTGCTTGATCATCAGCACACCTGAAATCCAGCTGTACTAAAAACAACATGCATCTAAAATGTCTAAAACCAGGAGGTGTCATGGAGGGAGGTGGAAAATGTCCAAGAAAATAACAAAAGCAATGAGAAGAAGACTGGGTGGCTTAGGTACTGGAAGATAATACGTACCTCTTTTTATCTGGGTCACCAGTTTAAAAACTGTATGAGTATAAACACATTCCTCACTGTGGAATAAAGATGTGATAAAACAATCCTGAAATAGGGTAAGAAAACCTTCCTTTCTTTTCGCCTACCTTCAGAAATAATCCGCCTCATGGAATTCACTCTGGTATGGCTACACCAGTGCTTTGTGCATACACCCAGGATACCAAAAAGTTCAGTCTGGAGTTATATCTTCCTTAAATGTGCCTGGAAAATACTTCTGGAAATAAAAGGAACCCTCTACCTCCGTATCTCAATCCACAGAAATTGATCCAGACAGGAGAAGGAAAGACACGATGAGCAGGACTTCTAGCTTGGCACGTGTCTTCTCTTTGCAGCAAGATCGTGCATGTGCAATTGTTCTTATGAGCAATTCTCCATACAGATGTTCATCACGTTTCAGAGATGTTTTATTTGTCCATAGGTTTATCTGTAGGAAGGTAGCGAGCAAACGAAACCCAGAAGCAAGCTGTCTGGTGGATATGGATACTCTTAGAAAAACTCTATAGGTAGCTGGTGGACATACATTTGATAGTGAATTGTAGATCCAGTGTAGAAAAACACTTCATGAAAAGGTCTATAAAGGAGTTTTGAAGATGGAGCTTATTAGAAAAGTTTAAAACATGTTACTGATATCTTTTCATTTTTACAGAAGGATGTAAGTGTTGCATCTTTCAAAAGAAGACGTGAACCAGAGGTCTATGCATGCATTAGGAGACTGGAGGATCTTCAAGCAGCCAATAAACATTGCAATGGGCATTGTAGTTTGCAGGATCTGTTCCATTCTGAAGCCTTCAAAACTACTTTAATTCTGTTCCTCCTGTTTGGTTCACACTGCTGATCAGAAACACTCAGATCTTCACATCACCCTTTCTCCTAGAATTCCAGCTCATTAGCCATATTAAAAAAAGAATTGGTGGCCACCCCCATTTCCTAGCAGGCAGGTGTCTCCTCCTGGTTTGGTGTTACATGGCCTTTAGGCTTACGGCTTATTCAGAGGACAAGCCTCGTGAGCAGACAGTGATATACCCACTGGGCTGGGAAGACAATTTCTTTCATTTAGGGCCATGAGGCATCAGCAAGGCATGCCTGGGTGAAAGCTTGTAAGTCAGCTGGTGATCCTGTCCTATCAATAGATCAAAGATCTCTGCTTTCACGGGAAAAAAAACTCAGGATGATTTTAATCAAAAGTGTGTCTTTTAAAGAGAGTAAATAGAACAAACTTTCAAATAACAAACCAGAACCTAATAACATCATGAGCAACTGTCTTGAATGTGTTAGCACATAGGGTATTCTGTTATTTTTCACAGCATTTTAAAACATACTCCATTTTCTTCTCATTAGAATAGAAATCTTAATCACAGGACTAGGAAGTGCTGTTTGTATGATAGCTGCAAAACTGCAGCCATGCTCTTCTGAATAATCTCCCAGTTTAAAAAAAAAGCTTTCAAATATATATTAAATCATCCTTAAGAAATGCTAATGTTAACAAACGTAAATGAAGAACTGTCCTGAAGACACTGAATTGTAATGACATTTCATTTACATCTACAAATGAAATGCTTTTCTCCTCTCTAAGCTTAAGTGTTATTATGCCTGATTACATTTTCAGATTTTTTTCCCCTCTTTTGTTCCCCCATTGGACTGTCTGTTTTACAAACAGGTTTAAGCAAAAACAGTTAACATTTCCATCACGTGGACACTCATCTCACTTAATTGTGTAGAGTTCAAACATTTCTGGGATGACTAAAATGTATATGGCTTTGCTTAGCAATGCAAACTTCCTTGATCTGCTTGAGCAGAGCCTAAGACACAATAGTGTTTTTGTTCTGTGCTTTTAATGAAGACAAAAAATTAGACGGATTTAGGTCAAAGAAAAAAGAGCATGCTAAAATGCTGTAGAGTTAAAATTCAGCTGCAACAATAACAACGTATCCTAATTAATTATAAACTTCATGAATACTAACTCAAAGATAATGCCAGTTATCGCAGCATTTGCAACATTTTTCTTCAAAATAGTACCTCACTATTCTTGGTGCCTAATGCTGCAGTGAAATTTCCTGTTTATCTCACCTCCCTAAAATTTTTCCTTTCCTCTTTGTCACAGTGAGAAGTGAAATTATCATTGTGGTGCTGTGAAAATGTCCCATTTTCTGCTAGTAACAATGAGGCTGACTTCAAACATCAGGGGCTATATATTGAAAATATTTATCCCCTTCCTGTTCCATTACTTTACTGTCAACATGTTATTTTCCGAAATATTTTAAAAACAAAGAATCACTGCACTTGCCAACTTTTATACTGGTTCTCCCACAGAGCTTTTTCCTGTTCAAAATTAGTTAGCCAACAACAAGTCCACACATTCCATCTATAAATTTCTGTTACATATAACCATACAAATGCTGGTGACAAAAAGAAAACTGAAAATATTCTCCCGACTTTTGGATTTGGGATTTGTTTGTGGGGGAAGGGAGATACATTATAAAAAAAAGAAGGAAAGCAAAAGAGGAGTAAAAGAATATTGATTTCTGCTGGTGTTCATACTTTGTTGAAAATTCAATTTCTGAACCAAACCAAAGTGGGAGGAAAAGTCTTTATTCAGAAGCTTTATCATGGAAAATACCAGCAGTATTGTTTTCAAAAAAAAATCAAAAAGCCATTATGGGAATGGAAAAGAGCTTCATGCTCTGTGCGATATCTGTAAGTCATACATCCTCCAGACGTGTCTCCAGGCAGCCAGGTTGCCAGCAAGTGGCACATGAAACAGAACAGGAGTTAATAAACTGCATAGCTTATCAGTTTAGGAGCCAGGCTGGGGTTAGTGCCCTGCTGTGGCCACACGCAGGCAGCTGGAGGGGCAGGAGGGAGAGCACACCGAAGCAAGAGGAGCCAGTGGCAAGGCTTCTGCTCTAGGGGATACTGCAGGAGAGAGGAGCTATTGGTGAAACATGTGGTGGGATGTACCGCTTTCATCAGGGCAACGATGACTGTACTATAGAGGAGATACTTTCTCTCTGCTCCTTGTGAGACGGTGAGCGCTGCAAAATCAAAACTCACTTCTTGCCCCCGTTACCCAAATGCACTGATTGACGGGCCAGCCTTAGTCCAACCAGCCAGTGAAAACATGACTAGTGTCACGTTCTGGCCATAGCATAAATTGTACCCAACCTGTAATTCCATGTTCTAGCAATAAGAAATACATAGAAAATAAAAATATGCTTTAGTTAAATACACTGAACATTTAAAGGAAGAGCAAAAAAAGAATTCAGGGTTGTTCTCCTCCCTCTCCCAAGATACTCTTCAGATCTACAAAGACAGATGCACGCATGGATCTCACATGTGACATCAAGGACTACAACATGCTCCTAATCAATCCAGCTGGCAATGTAAATTGCTGGACAAATCAAAAGGCAGATAGATTTCATGTTCTGCTATCACCTAGCAAATTAAGTTGCTAGCGGTTACAGTAAAAGTACTAAATCCGTGAGATAGGAAGGTGTTGTTATTAACTATACCGCACTGTCATGCTCCTGAGTTTCAAGAGCGTCACGGATGAGTTAAGACTTCCCCAGAATGGCAGATGAAGAAGTGCCCCAAATAAGAGTAAAAAGCCTCAGCAAGCAAAGAGATAGGCAATGAAGGATTAAAGGGGGGCTATGGTTAACATTCATTCATTCATTCCAGCAGATTGCTAAGGTTTCAGAGACAGGATGGAATTGAAACTTCTAAATCAGTCAACAACCCTATCCAACAACACGTCTCACAGAGGCTTCCTTCAAGAAAAGGCCATGCTTTCTATGTCATTTAAAGCACAGGACATTAGTAATAACTTGAGCACAGTGGGCAGAAAGAATGAGTTTGACAAAGCCTGTGTCAGAGGTTCAAACAACTATTTAATACTTAACTTTGTATTCTTGACAAACGGTATACCAACTTCCTGTTACAAGTCTTAGCTCCACTATATAATTTTTGGTATTTCTCACAAGAAGATGAAAAAAGTAAAAAGAAAATCAAACCAAAAATACATGAAAGTAGTAACCCTATCTGGCTGCATTTGCCAAGGGAGTCAATGCAGACCAACACAGAAGTATTATTAGCTAGCCGCATGAACGAGGTTAGTGAATCAGCTCATTTATCGTTACACTATTCTAGCCTCTGGTTCACCTAAAATACTGTTTTCCAGGATGAATCACGCAACCTAAAGTATCACTTCATAGTACTCAGATGGATCATAGCTCTGCACTGCAGCGAAAGCTGATTCTTAACCAACAAACCCACTCTAGGTAACTGATACTGTCACTACACCAAATAAAAAAATAAAAACATTATTACACATAAAAATAATTAAGAAAAAACTTTAAAAATAAAGACACTCTAGGTCTTTACACTTTATTTCAAATATCATACTTAGTTGGACCTGATCTCTTGCTACATTAATCTGCTGTACACTGCAAAACTTCTTTGGAGTCACTGAAATGGTATCTGGTAGCACAAGACTAATACAGTAGGGAGACAGGTTGTGAAACCTCAGATGAGGTACCTGACCAGAAGCTAAATAAAACTGAATGACAGTAAGAACCCTAAAAGCCATATCTAACAGCTCTTCTTAAACTGCCAGTGAAATCTACAGCCTCAGCATCACTACCACTGAATTGTGCTACTGAGCCAAATGTACACTGAAAGAAAGCATGCCATCATGAATTATTCATAGTCAAAGTGGTGTCCTAATATACTCTGTAACCATTACACTGCCTAAAGATTTGGAATAGTCTAAGAATATGAAGAACATATATTTCTCCTTTGAACAGAGGGTGGACATACATTCAGGACAGAATAATACTTACTCAGGTATACAAGGAGAAAGTCACTAAGTAAGAGCAGTAATAGTAGTACGGAAGATGGAAGAGAAAGCCCACAATGTAGAAGTGCAGAAGGGTTAGTTTGGAAAGGGAAACAACAACTTAAATTTATATTCATTCAAATTAGACTCAAGATGTTAAAAATGAGAAGTATATGAACAGAAAATTATTCAAGCCAATGAATCATTTTGAAATGTTTTTAGCAAAAAAAATATTATGATTCCCATCACCACCTTTGTTCTGATAGAAACAGTCAACAGGACACATACATATTAGCTTGACTGACATTTCAGGACTGGACATGCAGCTTCAGTGCATCACAAACATGAGCTATCTCGATCACACAGGTTGAATATGAGAAAGACTAATGTTCTGATGTAAAGAAAAAAAAAAAAACCAAAGAAACAAAGCATCAAAAACACCTAAATCTTCTACAGGTCACCTCAAAACATATTTAACCAGATGTTTGCTCAGCTGTGTTCTGCTTTATGATCCATATTATCCTTTGAAGACTTCAAGACTAAAGCTTTAACCCTTCCCTTCAAAAAAAGTTTCAAAACTTTAAAGTTGTATATGCACACTATCTCATGGTGCAAAAATATTCACTATTCTTGAATTTAAAATAACTTTTCTTTTTTCAAAATTCTATGAAGGAACAAAAGAAAGCATTTATAGGCAATAAGTTAAATAAGTATGTGAGTCTAGGTGTTATTTTTATTCCCATATGCTTGTTTTACCAGGTAGAATAATTTCATGGTTCTCATGACCTAAAATGAAAATTAAGTGTGAAAGTACCAAATGAGAACCAACATGAATTTGATTGAATAATGATGATTGAGTAATAATTTTCTGAAGACAATTTACTATTTGAAAAGATAGTGCTGAATGTGTTTGGAGGTAAAACTACAATGTAAATGTAGAACTAAGGACTGAAATGTTGCCTTTCTTCATTAATTTTGCCTTTCAGTTTTGTTTCACTGGTTTCTTAAACTTACTGTTAATATTTATCTAGGTTCTGATACACTACTTATAATCATGTAATCCAAGCCACTCCCCCTAAAAATAAATCATAGAATCATATAATTATTTAGGTTGGAAAAAACCCTTAAGATCATTGAGTCCCACCGTAAACCTAACGCTGCCAGCTCCACCACTAAACCACGTCCCTAAGCACCACATCTACACGTCTTTTAAATACCTCCAGGGATGGTGACTCAACCACTTCCCTGGGCAGCCTGTTCCCCAGTGCTTGATAACGCTTTCGGTGAAGAAAATGCCAATTACTATTTTACTGCTGGAAAACTAAGACATGATTCTCATACAAAAAACAACATATGATGAGTAGACCTCAGACCAGTAATCACATCTGCCAAAATTCAGGGTCTGAACCATGAAACCATCTCTGGTTATTTATGAGACATCCCTGATGCACCCTCCATCCACTAAAGAAGCAGCAGCACTGCCACTATCATAATTCACTCCTGAAGAGTTCTAATGATGAAACATGTAACGCAACGGATTCATAAAGAACTTCACTACAAGTGGGAAGATTCAGTGCTCAGAATAGTTAATGTTAATTAGCGTTGTCAATGACCTTCATTCAGTGGATCCTGGAACTGCTTACTGAAGTGCCTTACTTGACTGAAATATGCGTATAAGCTGTTTGGTCTACAGTGTGCCTTCCCTTTAAGTGAAACCAATTTGGAAAGTGAAAGAAAAATCTTGTCATTTAAGATGTCCATTGACTTTGTCAATACCTGTATACAAACACACACAGGTCTCAGAGGAGACACACTAGATCCCAAACCAGAGTAGGATTTGCACAAGAACAGGTAGTCTCTAGTGGGTTCATCGTTCAAAATGTTAGCATGCTCCTGATGTCACCTGAAAGCTTGCAACTGCTGCCATAAATGCTGAAGACCAGCAGCCCTGATTTAGTCTTGAACCTGAACGTGGAACTCCTTGCCTACGTAGGGATCATCGTGCAGCAGAGAGATCGACTACATTTTTTTCCTGCCAGCACTTCAGTGTAGCAGCACAGCTATCCAAACGTTTTTGTAGGTTTAGGATAGAGAACTGGAAGATCCTCTCACAAGTAGGGAGATTTCAGAAACTTTCTGGGGGAGCAACAAATGACTACAAAGAGATCACATCTTATAATCTGTAGACATAGTGATAGAGAAGAGATGAACCACATGACTGTTCTTTTTATTCTAGCATTACACACTGATGCTCAAAGAGAGGTCTCTGAGAACTTAGAAGGGAAATTGGCCAAGAAGAGTTCGCTGATTTAATAGCTGACAGAAACCGCTTCCACGAAAATCTAATGGGTTGCTAAAGTGCCACCCTAGAGGGAAGTATCTGTCTCCTAAAGGTTTTCCTGGGTCTTTTTCTGCAGAATCAACCTATGGAGCATGCTTTCGTACCAGGTGAGACCCTAGTTTGACTGCTTACTTTTATGTCCAGCTTTTTATAAAAGCTCACCAGAGTGAGCCCTGATCCTAGTCCATGACATAAGAAGAGGTTTTAGGTCTTGAGCTCCTTTGAAAAACTGACCATGTGCACTTAAACCCTGCAACACACACACGCACACACACACACCTCAACAGATTAACAACTTGCTCAAAATTCAAGCCTACTGACTACTCATATGGCAAAAGGAAAGGAGGAAAAAGTCACCACCAAAATGACAAATCTCTCTGTCACTCCCTATTTTAGGAAAATGCAGGGGTTTGCATCACTCTCCTTACCTCCCTTAAGTCACACTGCTCACACACAGTGCAGGTTTATTCCCAGAAGTGATTTAATTGAGGAAGTCAGAGTAACTGATCAACATTTAAGGGAAGTGATTAACAACCTGAAGAGGAGCCGTTCCAAACGACCAATCTCATCTTCCTCTACATACTTTTGCTCACAAAATTAATAAGGTTTTATAAAAAAGGATAAGACTACTCCATGGTGTTTGGTTATCATCAGATTATCATACCCCAAGGGCATTTCATAGCCAAGGCAGTCTGGTCTTTTTGCAGAGACCAATTTGAATGGCATATTCACGTGCTAATAAGACAAGATATGAATTTGAAGGTCTCCATTTATTTCTGTACAACTAAACAGTCATTTACAAAGCATACACAAAGCCTGACTCAGACTACAATATCAAACATTTCCCATTTTCCAGTTACTAGACATTTGACCTCTTAAGACAACTTAATTGCATCAGAAACATTTTCACGCTCCTGAAGAAAAAAAGAAAAAAAGGAAAGAAAAATCACAGCCCTTTTCAAACTTAGCACTTGCCATACTCAAACACTGGAGATACTGGGTCTGGGCACGCTACCCTGCTGAGCACCTGGAAAAAAGGCCCATGGGCCTGTCCTGGCAAAATTCAGCCTGCATTCAGTACAAAGGCTTGGCTCTTTTGGTTTGTGTATGAAGAAAAAAACCTAGGCGGTTGTAAATGGACCATTCTAATATTTGTTTCTGAGTAAAACTAGCTGTATTTCTATTGTATTTTTATTTGTAAAACTAGCTGTATTTCTATTAAAAAGATTAAAAACCAAAATGCCGCATAAGCACAATTTTCACTTCAAGTTAAACTAAATATTAGGGTGTGTGTTTTATTTTCCTCTGTAGATTTTCATTTTCTGAACACAATCCTTTTGTGTGATTTTTCCTTATTCTTCCGATTCATGCAGTCAATAAAATAAATTGACTGCTTGCATTGGTCTACCTACACAGTTGTCTATAAAGTTGCTAATGTAAATTGTCGCTCGTGGTTAGTTATGAGAACCTCAGGTAGGGTAATTATGCACAAATCTGAATGAATATAAGTAGGAGAAAGGGGAATACTCTCCAAATGCTGCTGGGCAGTAAATAAAGGTGAATCAGTGGTCCCCTCTCTGACAGTATGCCCTCAAGACAAAACCTCCTGCAACACCCGTTTAAATGTTCCTGTCGCTTTCACTGGCTGTGGTCTTGTGAGTTGAGCTGCTTCTACATGGCTTTCTACTAGTATTCATTGCCATCAGTGTGAACAGAATGAGCTCAAAGAATCAACCTCTTGAAACATTTCACTCTTTACCTACTGGGCGATCAGATGCTACAGACAGTCGTATGGACAACTGCAGCACCTCACTTCAAACGTCCCGTTTCTCTCTCATAAGGCTGGAAGAACTGACTCAGAAACACAGACCTATTTCAGGACAATTGGCTTTAGGAGGAACGCAGCTTCAGTTAGCCCTGTTAAAATGTAAGAAATAGAGCTCCCAGGAGGAAGTGGTGTAAGATCATTATCGTCTCTAGACGTGCCGACAGAACACCTTATCGTTTTGAGATATTTAAGGAATATCTTTGTTTGCATCATAATTTAGCATGTTTCTTCAACTGCTAATATCATTTGGCTCTGATGCAGCAGCTCTGTGTGTTTTTCAATGTTTTCCTGTTTATATTCCCTAATAATTTTCTGCTGAATGCATAGATCCCTAGATAACAAAATAAAATTTTCTACCAGTGGGTTGCTATTGTTAATTACCTTTCACCGATCCCTCAGGAGTAGTCCACAGATGCCTGGGGGTCTGTAAGATCATATCTAAAAACTATTGTTATCCATGTAACAATTATTATTTATGTTCCCACAGAAATGTTACTTAAGTCTTTGCAGGACAAATTAAAACACTTCCTTTACCAGGGGGCTATCATCTTCTTAAAACTGAGGGTAACTTAATCCATTTAATAATTGAATGGCTCTCTGGAAGTTCCCAGCTCTCTACGTTGACTAACAGATGTGCTTAAGGAAGTTGCTCAAGAGCTTAAAGAAGGGAAATGCATGATATTTATAATCAATGGTTGGCTGAAGAGGCTTCCCATCCTAGGTTGCACATCTCATTGATGCTAAAACATACGATAGATGTTGGTTCCCAAAATACTCTTTCATTGCAGTGGTTGCTTCAAAGCTTAGGTACATCAGTTCCGGCTGGGTTATCAAAAGGGCAAAACTGAGATCCTCAAAGGTACTTATGTGAAGGCTCACAGAAAACTTTGTGGGAGTTTGGTGCCTTTGAGAGCTTGGGTCCTCTACACATCTTTTTAAGTGACTCGAAATGGGCAAAGATCTGCATTTCTCACATGGGTTATGTTCAACACAGATTCCTACATAGATTTCTGTAGGCATCATGTTAATCAAAACAAGCAGTTTATTTTGTATCAGAAGATTCAAAATTAATCAAGAATATTGATGGTTGGACATCAGTCTCTCAGAGAACTGGCTGCTTGACTGCTCATGGCACATCCTTTGTGCAAACGCTGCTAGGAACTCTGCTTTTACCTGAGAGGACCACTGAGCAAGACCATGAAAGACTATAGCCTTATCAGTGGCCCATGTCTTCAACTATTCATGTTTCAGGTCGTAAGTCTTGGTTGTTTGGGTTTTTTACATTTGTTTTAGAATATTAGTTTTGTTTTTAAAAAAGGGAGCAAAGCGCTTTCTTTTTCTAAGTGTTTTGTCCCTCTAATTCCCTCAGACACTGAGCCCCAATACATAGCAGGAAATGGATGCTGAGCTGTACAAAGCAAAGACTCTGGAAAGAAGGAGACTGGGCTGCACACATGCTGAAAAGGTTTGAACCAAGAGTTACCAGTAAGTCTGCTTTATGTATATATTTTTTTATTAGACATTTAATTGCAAATATTGTTTTAAAATGGGAATGAGAAGCTGCACTCACTTACACTGCAGCAAGGCAAACCTTGTCCAGTGTTTGTCAGCTCAGTAAGTATTTTCTTGTGGAACTAACGGTATGTGCTTTGGAGTGCTAATGTGCTCTCTCAATTGTTTTTCTTCCTACTAGCTCTATTGACTGTAAGATTTGTGTAGTACTGCCATAGCCCAAAGGTCATTATTCAAAACATTTTTACATAGCCCC
Organism: Mycteria americana; assembly: GCF_035582795.1. NCBI lineage: Eukaryota > Metazoa > Chordata > Aves > Ciconiiformes > Ciconiidae > Mycteria > Mycteria americana. Next base: position 103,606,586 of record NC_134366.1, on the reverse strand, counting down.
TACCTTCAAAAATAGAAAGTAATCTCAAACTATATGCCAACGCAGCTTCTCTTGCTAGCTACTGTGCCACAAATAAAAGACAAAAAGTTAAAAAATTAATAAATAGCGGATGGAACCTTTAGCTGCAATTATTTTTTGTCTCTATCCACACAAGTATTTGCAATGAAAACAAGCATCACAAGAAGATTCCATAAGCTCTCAGCACTTCTCACATATGAACCCCTTTTTGAAGGATTAATTGCCAGAAATAATGCAAACAGAAATGTAGACTCCTAACTTCAATATTTATACAACTATTGCATTATTCAAACAAGAGACCGGATTGGTAATTGTTGTAAGTTGTTATCCTAGATTTCTTGCATTCCTATGAATTTGACAGGAATTTGGGCTGGGAAAGGCTTAAAGGATTAGGAAAACAGTTATGGAGAGGCAATATCTTCATCTTCACTGAGATGGCTAGCAAGGTATTGTTTCCCCATAGTAAAGCTGGCACTTTCAGTGACCAAAGAAACTGCAGTACATTAAACTATATAAGAGCTGTGAAAAGTCGAGCCTTCTTTATGTCCAAGTGCAATCCAAAGGGAAAGATGTAAGACCCAGATTCTGACTAAATAACTAGCATAGCAAGAACATTCGCTCCTAGCTGTGGACTAAAAGGCAGACAAAATTGCCACCGCTGCACCTGCGAAGACATGCTTTCACAACTAGAGTCAGATTGCTGCCCCAGACGAAGCCTGCAGTTGAGTCACGCAGGCACTGCAGGTGACTGTGAAATGACTGCTTCATGATGACAATGAAACAGGAAGGCATGAAAGCCTGGCAGGGGAAGGAGAGAGCCAGGAGCAGATGCCCTGCTGCATAGCTTCAAAATTAAATATGAAAGGACAACATTAAAAAAGTAGCGGCTCCGAGTAGGGTGTCTTGAGTCCCTTCTTGCAAGTCTGAAGCACTGGGATTCACTGATGCACAAAAAGCCTTCTGACAGTAAGCCTTGAGCCGGCATTCTCCATGTAGGCAAGAGTGTGGGAGTTACTGGGGAACCCTATGGATGATCTTCAGGGCTCACAGGGTGAAAAAACCTTACTTGGTGTGGAGCACTTCGTGAGACTCTCTGGAAGGCTGTAGGAGGAGGACTAGTGCAGACACAAGAATACTTGTTTCCCTTTCATTTCCCATTCTCCCCTTGCTCTTTTCTGCGTTTGTCAAACTGTGACAAAAGCAGGAGATATTATTGGGTTATGTGAATTGCTCTGTTCACTCTCCCTGAGTTTCTTTCCACAACCTCTTAGGAAAACTCAATGCAATGAAGACAATCTTTTTTTCGTATTTGCTGGGGAACACCATCAAGTCTGCATTTCATCAAGTCCGAGGCAGAGAATACCTACCCAGGGTAGCTGCAAATGTCGCTTCCTGGTTATACTGTACGACTGGTGGCACTCCTCAAATGTCATCTGAATGTACGTGAAAGAGGAGAAGAATTGCTGGTAAGTCAGAGGTGGCTTTCTACACCTTACTAATCAATGGAGGAGGCGTGAGACACACAATGCTTACAAGGAAAAGGAAAAAAATTACTTTCTCAAAAGAAAAAAAAGGAACTTCCTAATCTATGAGCCCAAAAAAGCCCCTGTTTGATCAGAAACTTTTCCTAGTACCAAACAGTGTTGAGTAGAACTGCAGACTTAAAATGCAGACCTGAAAATTCAGACCATCTCCAGCTTTGACATGATTTTTTTCTGTAGTAATCAAGCACATCTTTGGGATAGTAGCAGTTTCCCTGATTTATGAAGCTGAGGGTTTGGTCCACTGGTTTCAGGAGGAATTGATGGTGGCTGAGCAATGCTCAGCAACCTGCAAAACTGAGCTTTCAGAGAAGTGTTGAAATACACACCAGTGAGGCTGATTTTTCACATTGCCAAGTATCCTCTATCTGTAATCTTTGCAAGCCTGAGGCTGTTCTCATTCTGGTTACAGAAGTGTTTTCCAACTGGCTGGAGTTCTGAAGTCAGGTTCACAGGAACAGGAGCGAGGGTTGGTCACCGAGCCACAAACGTGGCTTCTAGGAATCAAATCCCACAGCTTGAGCCCGAGGTTCAAAGTCGAGTTTTTCCATGGATAATTAGCTTTAAGGCCTTTTTATGAAAAGTACTTTCACTGGATCAAAGCATGGGACCCTTCCCGCTTCTAACTCATCCTCTGTTCCTAATTTCTTGACACACTGAAAACAGAAATCTGAAGCCAAGTGGGCCCTGCAAAATCCAGTGCTTTCTAATGAGCAACAATACTTATGTTTAATCTAAAGTTACATTAAAAGAATTGAGTAAACTGCTACAGGAGATGCATCAAGAATAGCTATACATATGTAACAACAGAATCAAGTGCTTTGGTGACTTTAACTTGAATCTGCATGTAAATTTTGTATAGCTTGATCATAAACAGCCATCTGCAGTCATTTTTGAGGATGGCTTTCTTAAGTAACAAAATACATCACATCCAAGCCAGAATACCCCAAACAGACTGCAGTTAGCTGCTAGGATTAAATGGTCACTTTATGAAACAAGCACACAGTTTTTAGGAAGGTACAGTATTTTATTTCCTTAAAGGCATTTATTCGACAAACATGCTATCACCTTTGAGTTAACTAACAAAACCAGTAAGGTACAAAATCAATATTTATACACTGAAACTGAAAACTAAAGGGTTTCTAGTGTGCTGAACAGCAGAATACAGGTCCTTTTTATAAACAATCCCTACTGAAAAAATGACAGCTCTGGCACAACTCACAGTAGGAAGGGGGAGAGGTAAGACACATTTTTTTTGTTGCAGAGAAATGTAGTCTTGCTTTGAAGAATGCATGACAGAGAGATCATCTTTTGAACTTGCTCTAACAGAGCCATTTAAAATATTTCCGTGCAGCAAGAGACCTTGTGGCGGAATATGTTAAAGTGTTTGGAATGGTGAAACAAATAAGAGGGATTTCAACACTGAGCTTACCCACACAGTCAGAAACTTCCGTGCTTGTGCATGTTAGCTACTAGGGTGGACTCCGAAGCAAGTATACCAGCTAAACTAAATTACGCTGAATGGCAATATCTTAGTAATGCCTTATATTTTATACCACTGTGTTAAACTTTCAGTAAAAAGGAAACCCAATATTACTTTAAAGTTTACAGATGAGATTAGGCAGAAACAGATGAGACCAGCAGACTACTATGACTCATAATAAAACCCCAGTAAAGCTGTCTGTGAGAAGTTCTGCAATGAAAATCAAAACCACAGAATACTATAACTACATTGGTGTTTGAATAAGGAATATATTCTCTACACAGAATATACAAGTGTCTTTCCATGCAATATCATTGCAGAGAAATAAAGCACACAGTCCCTGTACACGTATGTGCATTTCTCAAGCTTGAGTTTTGTGAAAACTGTGAATATCTAGGCAGATAGCAGATTGATTAAATCTCAGTTGTAACTGAGCAATTACCAAATACTGGCCTGGATTATTCTTCCTCATAATAAATCTCACAAGAGCGAGCTCAGGAGGAGGAATTTTCTTTAAGCATCTGTACGAGGAACTCTTATTCATTAAGTCCCCAATTCATATGAATTTGACTACCCAACCTACTCTCCAACCAGCAGAAGACATGCTTCAAGTATTAGAGGGAATCTCTAGGAGCCCAGGCAGGATGGCAGCCCTCCTTGAACGAAATGTTAATGAAAATGTATTGAAGTGACTCCTACACTCTCCCATACCCAACTGTATTTTTATACCAAAAAAGGAGGGACATTGCAGACAATGTTGCTTATTACATAACAAATATTTGAGACCAGGGTGTCTTACTATCTGCTCTCCCAATCTCAGCGTAGGTATAATTTGCATCAGCAGGTGTAAATAACGATGTGTAAATAACAATATGCAACTAGATTTTTTTGTGATCCCTCATTTTCTGCATTTCCTTCTACTATTTCTGTTCGAGAGCTACTTTATTAAGAATGACATCTTAGCTATTTTCTTAGTGCTTATTCCAGTTTGTAGTGCAGCTCTTTAGCCTGCGATGAGTTGCACTGCAACAAAATGACAGAGTTTTAATAGAGAACTGTACGTTTGGCATCTTCAAATGATTATAAAAAATCGGTACCTTCAAAATTGGTACTGGATGAGAAAGTGTGCTCAAAAACCAGCTACTGTAGGATCCTTTCAGAGTCACCTGCCAGCACTTTTTAATTTTTCTTCAGCCAACCTTTAGGTCATGTGACATAAAAAAATAATTAACTGGGTTTTTTAACAAGTGCTGTCCTCTTTTCCGGTAAGAACACCACATAAATTCTAAGCTCTTGTATGGTATTTTTCATATATCCACCTGTATGGATACATACATAATAGCTTAATGAGGGATCGTGTTCTGTGAACCCCTGTTACCTGCAGGCATATAGTTCTATTACACTCAAAATATTTAGTGATTTTTTTTCCTTATTGTTCTTAAGTATTGTACTTCATTCAGCTCTCTGTTGCAGCTACAGATAAGATCCAATGAACCTTCGGTGCCTACTAACAAGTGCCCAAAAAGATGTGTAGCTGGGGTTTTGGCTGCTCATCCATCTCATCCCGCTCATGTGGCGCTATGGCACATCCTGCCACATCCTGCTCCTATGGTGCTATGGCACAAGGGCTAGATTGAACACTTTGTATCAGAAATTCATTTCAACAGAAAAATACTTTGGTCATAATACTCCCTGCCCATCTCGCCTCACTCCCACAGAAAAACTTGCTTCCAGAGAAAACATCTGACAGAAAAGCTTTTGCAATGTTAGTCAAAGCTGGAACACTTGCACTTGGAAGTAACAGTGTCTCCTGTGTGTGGTTTGAAATGTATATACTCCCATTCCTTTCTCTGGCTTGACTAGATCTCCCATGATGCTGTTGGCCATCAGATTCCCATGATCCACTGAAAAAAGGATAAGGCTGCTTCTTATACCAGGGGACACAGGTTGGTCAGAAAGTCAAGTTCATAGAAAAATGTGAGTCCCCTGCACCTGAGGCCATATGAGGTACCATGGAAACCTCTCCAAGCTGCCACATTTTAGGTTTTAGCCACATTTGCACTTTTTGACCATCAGCTTCTGATTTTCAGTTCTTTTTTTGAAAAGTGATCATTTCTGAAACAGGGGAAGGAACTTGAGCATAAAAACTGGCTCCTGTCATCCTTTTTGTCTTGTACCATTGTCTGGTGACTGAGAAGGGCAGAAAATAAATTGCCTGTATATATGCTCTTTTGTGCTGATGAGGCAAGCAGGACAAATCAGAATGGAACACATCTTTGCTGAGGATGGAGTATCATTCTATAATTAATTCAATTTCACTTGTGTATCAAGAGTGATTTAGAAAGGACATGCAAAAAGTCTTGGTGTACGCCCAACATGAATAAGCATGTAGAGTACCAGTGCATTCAAAGTGATGTTCTTCATTCTTTCTAATGTTCTTTCTTTTGGACAGTGAAATCGCTGATGAAACTTGAACACCAGTCACAATATGAATAATACATATGTCAAAAGTTAGTCCACAAATGAACATAGCATATTGCATAAAAGCTAATGACTCCCTGAAAAGCAGAATCATTTAGAAGGATAAGAAAGGAATTTTATATAGTCCTCCCTTATGAAAGCCTCCCTAAACCCATAAATTTCAGTTCAGTAGAAATTAAACTTTTAAAAACCCTTAAATACCCATAAATAGAACACTTTAAGCATGTCTCACAGGGAAAATAAACTTAACTTCAACACCAGGTGATCTAAAGTCTCTAACCATTTTAAACAGATTTCTTTGATTTTTAGGTGTTTGCTGCTGGGGAACAAATAAATGACAATAATTTGTGGCGTCCTCTCCTCCTTTCCTTTCTAATTGCCCCCTTAAATCCTGGCACAAAACCATTATTTTTTCATCTTTTAGAACATTGCTGATATTTCATGGAAATAAGATAAAGTCTTTATGCTATTTATCCATGAATTTATTAATGTATACGTATTCTAGATACCATTCTATCACCATCATTTGTGGCCTTCAAAAAAGGATAAATAATAGTTACACTGACTGTAAAGTTAGCGACATACTTAAGTACTTAAGTACTTAAGAACTTGTAAAAGAAAGAAATTCAAATCCTACTGTATGTCAGGCAGGATGCTCTATAAATGTATGAGATCCCTCAGCATCATACTGCTTCATCCTTTCTGACTCTTTGTAAAGATACTGATAAGGAAAATTCAAAAGAACAACAGCAGTATACCTTCACATCAGGTTACTACATTTCTCCAATTTCTGATACCTCATTTTGCTTTCACAAACATCTCATTAGAATATCTGAAGAGCTGCTTTGCCTCTTTGCTGTTCTGGAATATCATAGTATGAGCAGATAATGTGACATGTAAAATAGAGTTGCATCTCCTGTAACACCTGTACTTGCCTTTAAGACATTTATCTACTCTCTGAAACATTCAGATTGGTTAATAAGGAATTTCATGTAATTGATTACATTTCACTTTCTCTGAGCCATAAATATTTTTGGGATAATTCTTTTCCTTTTCCTTAAATCCAATTCCACTTTGCTTTATTTTCAGGGCCCTTAAAGTGCCTTGTACCAGAATTATTTATTAAAGTGAATGAGGTCTAAGGAGAACAGGACCTGGCTCTCTATACTCTCCACCAAGCCCACCAGGCTTCTCCAGAAAGCTGCAATAAATTAGAGTTCCACAACAACAAATTCCTGCTGTGTGTTTAAAAACGGGTATTTGTTGAAACGGATCCTTTCCAAGGAAATATTTGGTGAATTCGTAAATTAAAGTCAGCAAGCAAGCAAAAGATGCTCTTACTTGTACACTTCTGATTAATTCTCCCCATAACCACAGCTATTTATTTTGACCCGCATGCTGTTCGACTGGATGAGATACACCCGCTCTAGTAAGAAGGGCCTGGTTTCAAGGGCTGTATGCTCCCCGGTTAGATGAGATGCTCTTGATCATCGTCCCACAGCAATTGCTTTTGGCCCCAGCTTAATAAGTTTCCCCCAGAAAATGTGTGGCTGTCGCTGGACCACCAAAACTCATTTTATGCTGTTACTCCTGCTTTTCACTGCCTATGGAAAAAAGCATAAATTGAAAGCCTATCTGGAATAAAGGGACGCAGCACCAGGGAACTGCAATTGCTGGTTTATTCTCTGTGGTTGGAGTGGCTCAAGGGCCAGACTTCTGTAGGACAGAGCAGCAATGGTCTTTTGTACCACGGACCGATGCATTTGCAGGCCCTAAATCTAGCATACAACAGTGGCATTTCCAAGCAGGCAGCCCATTCAGGTAAGGCAAATACAGTACTGCCTACATAAAATTTGCTGAAATGGCATCCGAGTGTTCCAGCAGAAGTGAAAGCGTTAACCAGAAATCTTGTATAAATCACATTTTGCAGGAATCACTCTGTTACAACAGATTGTGAAGCACTATTTTTTCCCACTCTCTCTGATACAAGCACCCTAGGCAAACTTTCTAATTAGAGCAGCAGATGTATGCAGTGCCATGTCTCTGTGAAGTTATTATGCCCAAACCAAATTTTGTCACTAGCAGCCAATAATTCATTTGTCTACTAAGGGCTTGAAGTGGCCGTATCAATTATTTAAAAACATACTAAGAAGAGGAATCCATTTAAAATCTTCTGGGAAGCCCAGTTATAAAACAGTGCATGTTCAGATTTCATTCACAATATTGTCTTTTTAAAAATACAATATTACTAATTAAGGCTTAGTGCATTAGGCCATTAGAACTTGACTGATTCATGACAGCATAACGATCTCGCTTATCATTTGTGCTTTAATTTATGGGGTACTAAGAAAAAGCAAAGGAAAAAAAACTAAGCAATTTGCAAAAGTGAAACTCATCCAAAAATCCCTTGCAGTAATTTCTCCTGAAAAGTGATTTCACTGTGTGTAAGTGCTATGCTGGTAAGAAAATGCTTCCTGCCAATAATTAAAGTATAATGAAAGTTTCATGTGTCAGAAGACACCCTCAAAACAGGGCTACAAAGAAGAATGTTGCTTTTCATTCAGACCTTCCGCATTTTAAATCTCACAATAACACCCTTCTCGAGAAAGCATTTTAAATAAACTATTTAGTGAAATATATGACTATTCAAAACGCGGCAGAAGCTGTAACGACAACACAGTTCCAACAAAAGCTGCAGCAGAAAACAGAGGTCTGCACAGTGCCGAGCATCCCTAAATGCCAAGGGCAGCCGTGAAAGATGTGGATTGTTACCATACGTCAGGGTTATGAACAAAAGCATTACAAAGAGGGCATTAAAGAAGCCTAGTTTTCTACAAACTTGTGTTGATTTCAATTGCCTTAGCTGTCTACGAAGGTCCAGCCACTGACTGACTCCTATGGCTGGAGTATGTCAAAGGTCGTCCTGGAGCCCACCATGGACAATCTGCAGTCTTCTCCTCGGGGCCAGTGTCCTCCTCATCTGTCCAGGCACATGTCTGGATAAAACTTCTAGGGACTGGATTGTTTTCTGTGCCTTTCAGCCCCGTGGCAGATGTGGCTGATATCAGCAAATGGACACAAGGCTTACTGGAGGCAAGAGGAGGAAGGCAAGAAGCAGACTGCCATCAGCCTTTCAGAAAAAACAGTCTAAAAATAACAGTAATTCTGCACACTGATGTAAAACATCCACATCTAATACCAACAAAGACAGAAGGTTAGCAGGATTTTCAGAGAAGTCCTTGACATAAAATCCTTTTTAATATTGACATAAGTTAGAGACTGAAACACGTTTGAGGGGGATTTTCCAAGAAGCCTAAGTTTTCAGCTAGCTGATCCCACTGCTTCCTCACTCTGGTTATTACTGAACTCCACTGTCTTCACACTATGCGAAAGCACTTATGCTAGCAGGTGGGAGGACCGTCCAAGCTCAGGATGGCCAGGATTGCTGGCCTTCAGCAGTGTCCCTCGGGAGGAATACAGTCCCTCTGCTGCCAAGGAGGCACCTCCACCACAACTCTGCTGTTTGGGAGGTTTGCAAACCAGCTTGCAAGTGAGATCTGGTACATTGGATCAAAATCTTAAGCAGGCTAAACAGCAGAAAGCTAACCCTTGGAACACATAGGTGGGTCTGAACAAGGTTACTGTGCGCAAACGGCAGCCAGGACACTTGAAGGCAAGCCTGTCACATTGCTAAAACACTCACTGGAAACACTATTGCAATGCAAACTCTGCATGAGTCCGAAGGGATGCTGGGCTCGGTGTGAGGCCACCGACTCTGCGACTGAGGAGATGCCTGCTTCAAAAATAACTGAAGTCATTGTAGCCTGAAGAATGAATGAAACTTCTAACTAAACATTTTTTTATGCTTTACATTTTAAATGATTTAATATCATAGAGCTACTCTTCTACATGGCCTTTAGTTGATAGTTTAGAGCAACATCTGGATTGATGGGACCATGTATATAAAAAACCCCTCAGGTTTGTGGTGAGAAACATTAAATTTGGACTAAACTCTCTTGGTCAATCTCCCTAGTTCTGGCCATCTAATGGACAGAGGTCAGACTGGAGTCTGACATTCAAAGTCCATAACTCAGGAAGGGACCAGCAGTCCTCTCAAAATTTTTCCCCAGCATCCTGCTGCAGGAATGGGAGTTAGCCTTGTCGCACGACAAACCCGCTCTCTTCTAATGCTGAATAAGGAAGACACTCTTTGATCTCCTGATCTTCCAGCAGAGCCACTGCCTGTCATCTGCAGTGGCTTCGGCTACTCAGACAAACTTGGAGTCTCCGGTCCCCTCTCCACCTCTTCCCATGCATCAATCGGTAACTACAGTTACTATTTTAAAACTGCACTAAGTAGGGCTTCCTCTCACGTGATAAGCTCAGTTTATCACATTTTGAAACATAGGTAACTCCTGTTCTGTAAATTCAAAACTCTCTTCAACAGGATCTCTGTTTAGCATGCTGTAGTATACAAGTACTGTTGGTAATGGAGTCACAGCAATTAGGCCTGGAACCATCTGAAGATGCCACCTGTTTTTCAATACTCAAATACTTTGATCAATCTTTACCATGTAGGAGCTTGGCATGCCGCTATAGGCCACAGCTGGTATTTCCAAGTTCTTGTACTCATCCAATTTTATCAAGACTTGATTCCCAAAAGTCAAATAGAGTAAACCTTGGGCTACATCTTCCCTACCGGCCCCCCCAAAAATCTGGAAATCTCTAATTTTGCTTTTCTTAGCTTCATCTCCATTACTGCATCACATTTCCTTCTGGCTTTTTTTCTTTATATTTTCCCTCCTGATTTATGGAACACCTAAAATTTTCTAAAGGAGGTGAAAATTCATTTTTACTTAATATAAACTTGTTGATAAAAAGGTTGACTTTCTTGATTTGTTTTGGCCATGCAAAAGTAGTCCATGAATAACAAGAGAGATGCTGCCCACAGTTTGAAAACTCTTTTGACAGGGCTTCACTAGAAACTCCAAACTGACCCTGTGCTGTCCCAGGAAACACAAAGCTCTTACGGGTTATTTGTTATGATACTATTTGTTATGATATGTCTTCGTGATGTGCTGATTCTTACCATAGCAACAGCATGTGGAAAAAAATTTGAAAATCAACAAGCATCCAAAGCATCCTCAGAAAACAAGTCACACATTGCCATGACATATTATTATAATATTTTTTTTGCCAGATCTAAAGTTCATTTTTTAATAAAAAAAAAGGTGTGTTTTTTTTAATAACAGCAACATAAACAACACTTCTTTGTGCATTGCTGCACTCTTTTCAGCAAGCCTAAACATTCTGGTTTTCTGAACAGATTTAGGGCAAAGGACTCCAGGTATCTTCTCAGCCCCAACCTTTGTGCATGCACACACTGGCAGTCTATTCCCCCACACAGATCTTTAGTCCGTTCCACACCCAGGTCTGCAGGAACAGTATGACCCAGAGCTTACTCCTACAAACACTCAAATGAGAAGCCGCAGCCCCGCTAGGTTAAATGGGACAAATCCAGTGAGTGAAGTTATTTGCCCATGTAGGTATACATAAATCTTAACGCTGTGACAGACACCCTTTTCCATGAAGAGGATGTCTACACCTCATTACTAATGGGCTAACACCTTGCAGATAACATGCATAGTCATTCTGCAGGCAAGGCAAACATCAACAGGCCAGGAGAAAGCAGAAAGGAGTGTCTGGTGTTGGGCAGCTGATATGAGTTACAGTTCTAGCTGCTTCGTTCACTGTGGGATTTTACTGTTTTAGATATTGCTTATTGTAGTATTACTGTAGCACTGTTGTATTAGATACTACTTATTGTGGTATTTTTAAATATCTAATAAATAACAGAACTGTATCTTATCCATCCATATTAATCTTCCGACAGAAGATTAATGACAATATAGGAAGGTGGGGTTTTTTTAAACAGCAAATGCAATAATTCCACTTTAGGTAAATACTAACCTACCTGTATAAAAAGTAATGTATACAATAGTTTGTATACACCCGAATTTGATAAAGACAGTGATAGTCATATCAATCTAACTATAAAGCATTCACCCTTCCTTGTGAAATGCTGGTTGAAATATTTCACACATAGGGGCAACTACTTTAAAGTTGCAAACAATTTCAAAGCTTTAATGTCATGGCTTTACTCTTTAGTTTTTGAGAAAGAACAGAAAAATCAAACTGAAAATATCATTAACTAATTAGAATAGAATAGAATAGAATAGAATAGAATAGAATAGAATAGAATAGAATAGAATGGAATGGAATGGAATGGAATGGAATGGAATAGAATAGACTATTTCAGTTGGAAGGGACCTACAACGATCATCTAGGCCAATGGCCTGACCAATTCAGGACTGACCAAAAGTTAAAGCATGTTATTAAGGGCATTGTCCAAATGCCTCTTAAACACTGACAGGCACGGGGCATCGACCACCTCTCTAGGAAGCCTGTTCCAGTGTTTGACCACCCCCTCAGTAAAGAAATGCTTCCTCATGTCCAGTCTGAACCTCCCCTGATGCAGCTTTGAACCATTCCCACGCATCCTGTCACTGGATCCCGGGGAGAAGAGATCAGCACCTCCCTCTCCATGTCCCCTCCTCAGGAAGCTGCAGAGAGCAACGAGGTCACCTCTCAGCCTCCTTTTCTCCAAACTAGACGAGCCCAAAGTCCTTGGCCACTCCTCACAGGACATGCCTTCCAGCCCTTTCACCAGCTTTGTTGCCCTCCTCTGGACGCCTTTGAGTACCTTCACACCCTTCTTAAGTTGTGGGGCCCAGAACTGCACATAGTGCTCAAGGTGAGGCTGCACCAATGTTGATGCCCTTCACTTTTCAAAATAAAGCCATTTCAAGTAAATTCTGGAAACATAAAAAGGCCAGCCACTTGTATTTCCTGTCCTCCGTTTATATCATACTTCAAGGAACAAAAATAAAATATACACATTCTTTTTCCCAGTAATTTTAAAATTAGAAAATAAAAACTTACTAACTTCCAGCTTCCCAAATGAAGTACAAGTGGTAAATCCACATGAAATCAAATGCATTCTTGATTAGGGGTATTAGATAGTCTGATTTGAAAATAATTTTGCTTAGAGCATAATGGCTACCTCCTATTTGAAAGATTAATGCTTAGAATATTGTATGTGTTTAAATGTTAAAGTATGCACTCTCACCAACTGAAATTTAATCCAAAGGAGAAACAGGATTTTTTTTCAAACTATAAACAAAGGTTCCTTCTGTCTGTCTATTTATAGTACGAAACCAGAACTAAGCCAAATGAAAATGAGTCTGCAAAAACCCCACAGAGCACTATGCCCTGGAAGACCAAACCTACCCCCAAAGAGAAATGTGGGTAAGGCATTTGACATATCACTCACTCTCTGAAGGTCAATACTGAAGCCCGGTTTAAGATTAGTCATCACATGAACGAGGAGCATGACCAGAACCCTCCTGTGTCTAACTTTACACCATTGTCTCTCCTCCACAAGAATTTAGGATTCCTCACCAGAGCTGAACTCTGTCAGGCAAGAACTTTGCTTTTTAAGCCTAGCACAGGAAGACAGTGAGCAGGACTGCTGCATACTTTGCGGCAGTAAACACTGTGCAGAAAAGGCCATTGAAGCTAAAGTACAAAATTAGACCAAGAAAAAAGTAATATAAGCAGGCCATGGACATATTTAACGGGAAAAGAAACCAGAATACTGAAACAGCCTCCAAATGGTAGTATGGGAGCTAAAAAAAATCCTTAAATAGTTGTAAGAAGGAGTTTGATCAGTACATGAAAGGAATTATATGATATCTTGGCTGCAAAAGCAAGGGACTGAACTGGATAACCCAGAAGAATCAGTCATGTCTTCTTCTGAGTATGCAATTCTCTATAGGTATGCTTAAAGGGAGAAAAAGAAGCATTTTAAAAATATGTTATGAAAAGATACCAGAACCCATAGAACATGATCAAAGTAAAATCGAAGATCATCAGCTAGCACTTGTGATTTCTTAGAATTTTAAAATATTTTATTTAAATAAGTTAGCTAAGATTTTTTAAAATACTTCTTTTATTCTAGTCTAGACAGCATGACATCATCTGCCAGCATCTTATTTCTCACAGGGCTGGTAAACTGTTCTTTTTCAACCCTTTCCTTCAAAGAGTGGAATCCATAATGTGATTTTGTCTGTGTGTGTGTGTGTATTTGTGCATAATCTAATTTCCCCATTTAATATTTAAAAAAAAATCATTTAAAAGATAGCCAATAAGACCTAAGAGCTTTATATTTCATTTACTGCAAAACAGATTCTAATCTTTGCCTCCTTTTCTCTGAAGGCATTTTATTCTGAATTTCTTTTTATTTTTCTATATTGTTTCTTCTTATTCCAAAAGAAACTTGAAGCATACGTTACCATTTAAAAGTAAGCTTAACACATGCCGCACATGTATAGCACATTGCAGGTGCAGCTATGAGGCAAAAAGAGGCAGAAAGATGTTTTGTTTGGGAGCCATAAACACTGGATTAATAAAAAGCAGTAGAAGTCAGTATGAAATACGCTGGGGCCCATGAAGGAGGTGCACATGAAGGTTGTGAGAGGGAAGTGTGGAGGTACCGGTGGGACTGCTGAGCACTGGACTTTGTCAGTGTCGTGGTTTAACCCCAGCCGGCAACTAAGCCCCACGCAGCCGCTCGCTCACTCCCCCCCGGTGGGATGGGGGAGAGAATCAGAAGGGTAAAAGGGAGAAAACTCGTGGGTTGAGATAAAGACAGTTTAATAGGGAAAGCAAAAGCTGCGCACGCAGGCAAAGCAAAGCAAGGAATTCATTCACTCCTTCCCATGGGCAGGCAGGTGTTCAGCCACCCCCAGGAAAGCAGGGCTCCATCACGCGTAATGGTTACTTGGGAAGACAAATGCCATCACTCCAAATGTCCCCCCCTTCCTTCTTCTTCCCCCAGCTTTATATACTGAGCATGATGTCATGTGGTATGGAATAGCCCTTTGGTCAGTTTGGATCAACTATCCTGGCTGTGCCCCCTCCCAGCTTCTTCTGCACCTGGCAGAGCATGGGAAGCTGAAAAGTCCTTGACTAGTGCAGCAGCAACTAAAACATCCCTGTATTATCAACACTGTTTTCAGCACAAATCCAAGACATAGCCCCATACCAGCCACTATAAAGAAAATTAACTCTATCCCAGCTGAAACCAGGACAGTATCCACCCCTTATTCTACACCATTTACGTCATGCTCAGGTCTCACACTATCCAATACATTCTCATTACCCACTGTCACCCTTCCCATCCTTTGATATGACCTCATGATCCAATGAGGGGAAGTAAGGCCCAAGGCCACTGCTTTGCTCAACAGGGGCCATGAGGGACAGGGTAGCCACTCGTGAGGGGTAGGGTACTCCTGGAGCCTCTGCCACCCTGCCTCTCTGCAAGCTGTCCCGAGGGAAAAAAGCCCCACTTGATCATGTAATTAAAGACTGCATTAGCAGGCGTGCCTATGGATGCTGAATTAAATACACAGGCAACATAAATACTGGCTTTTTGTAACTTTTAAATGCTTGATTTTGCCTCCTAAGTGTTTTGAGCATCTTTTTTCCTTTGCATGCTGCTGTCTAAACTGCTCACTATAAATAATGTCCCAGGTGGCTTCTTCCTTTCTTTGTGTTACCACTCCAAGTCTTCCTAGCCAGCGTCTCTTCTAAATAACTTCTAACTCAGAATCTCACCAGGACTTTCAGACCAAGAGCACAGATCCATCATCAGCGTAAGTCAATTTTATGCTGCCCTTTCCTGTGTCCAACCCCCTACCTCTTTGCCTTGAGGCAGCTGTAATGTTAATACGAGCAGTTAGTCAGCTGGATCAAGGACCTGATCTGGATGAATTTTTTTGAAAGAAGGAAGGAAGGAAGGAAGGAAGGAAGGAAGGAAGGAAGGAAGGAAGGAAGGAAGGGAGGGAGGGAGGGAGGAAGGAAGGAAGGAAGGAAGGAAGGAAGGAAGGAAGGAAGGAAGGGAGGAAGGAAGGAAGGAAGGAAGGAAGGAAGGAAGGAAGGAAGGGAGGAAGGAAGGAAGGAAGGAAGGAAGGGAGGAAGGAAGGGAGGAAGGAAGGAAGGAAGGAAGGAAGGAAGGGAGGGAGGGAGGGAGGAAGGAAGGAAGGAAGGAAGGAAGGAAGGAAGGGAGGGAGGGAGGGAGGGAGGGAGGGAGGAAGGAAGGAAGGAAGAAAGGAAGGAAGGAAGGAAGGAAGGAAGGAAGGAAGAAAGGAAGGAAGGAAGAAAGGGAGGAAGGGAGGAAGGGAGGAAGGGAGGAAGGGAGGAAGGAAGGAAGGAAGGAAGGAAGGAAGGAAGGAAGGAAGGGAGGAAGGAAGGAAGGAAGGAAGGAAGGAAGGAAGGAAGGAAGGAAGGAAGGAAGGAAGGAAGGGAGGAAGGAAGGAAGGAAGGAAGGAAGGAAGGATGTGCAGGACTCCCTTTGCAGCAGCAACTGGAACTTAGATCAACTTAAACTGATCTTGAAACTACACTTTAAATTGACAGTGTACATCTCCCTTTCAGCCTGTCTTTTCACCTTCTACCATTAGTTGCACTGTCTTTCTTCTAATCCAGCCTCCATCTCAGATATTTGTCTTGTGCTTTTTATCTTGCGCATTCTGTTAAATCTTATTAATTCCATCCCTGTGCAATGCCTTTCCCTCTTCCATCCTCTCTCTTAAGGACTCCCCCACACTTACCTTTTTGCATATTTGCTTATAAATGTACTTTGTTACCCTTTTGGTAAATCCTTTCCTTGATTCCAGCTACTTTACTATCCCTGATTCTGCCTCCCATCGCTTACATCTCTAGGCTGCACATATAGGTGCCACACACAAGCAAAATCTGAGCGAGAGTGCAAATTTAGAAGTTGCTTTTAAGATTTTGGCCTTGAAGATCTAGCCTGAGCTTGCCTTTGCAATATGCACTGGAAAGATCTCAGAGGAGTGGATGATCTGATATTATCCATATGGCACTGCAGATTTTACCTTCAGACTTGAAAGAATCACAAAATCCTCCCCTTCCCAGGTTCTTCCGTATTGCCAGGCAGGGGAACCCTGCCAATCCCAAATGCTAATACAAGCACTGGTCCCCACTCAGAAAGAGTAAGGAGTCTTAAAACTCAGCCGGTGGCTAGGAACAGTCAAATCCTCAATTCTTTTCTAGTCTCTACCCCACATTACCACTGAAGGCTAACTAGAAAAAGAAAAGAGAGGGGAAAATAAATTCTCCTCTCCTGTTCCCTCATTTTACTGTCACTGCTGCTTAAAAATTTGTCTACGTACTACAAAACCCAAGGAGGGTTTGCTGTGATGGCTAGTTAGTTGACGTCTGTAACACAGAATCATAGAGTGGTTTGGGTTGGAAGGGACCTTTAAAGATCATCTAGTCCGAGGCCCCTGGAATGAGAAGGGGTTGCTCAGAGCCCCATCCAACCTAACCTTGAACACTTCCAGTGATGGGGCATCCACAGCCTCTCTGGGTAACCTGCTCCAGTGCCTCACCAGTGTCTCATCTCTGACATGTAAAGAATTACCTGTGAAGTATTTATCTGCTTCTAGAATTCATAAAGTATTTTTATATTAGGTGAAAATCCTAATATAGACAAAATAATTTCTTGCACATAGATGGACATCCAGAAACATACGACTAAAACATTAAATCTGAACTATCATATACAATTAATATATTTAAAATGTTCCTATATTTAACATGTTCTTTATTTAGACCTCAGATTTTAGAAAGGACTTTAAATTTATTTCATCCTGCCACAGAATCGAGCAGTGACGCGTTGCAGAAATCAAGTGAAAGTGCCAAGGAATTTTAGTCTGGTGATGCAGACTGTCTGGAACATGAGCCATCTCATACAAGATAAGCTTCTCTGAGATAATAATAATGATGATACTTCACACCTTCCCTGTTGTCACTATTCTACGAGCCTGTTTCTGAGTCTCTCGCTTAGGCAAGAAATCTCACTGAAGTTGAGGAACTATTTAACACGACCAGGAATTGCTGAATTTAGCCTTAACTTTAACCACTTTATAGGTAGGAAAAGCATCACACAAACCCTGTATTCAGTGCCACTTTAGGAGATGTTTGTCAGCGCTACAACAAGAATTCCCAAGCCATAGACCATGCCTCTGTAATGGTTAAGTACACGATAAGCCTTAACTTTGAATTTCCCTATTTTTCTAGTCTAAATCATTCCCCATCCATTACTATAAGTCAAAATGTATAAACCTTTTCAAAAGGTACACAAATGAAACAGAACACACTTCTCCACTGGTATCACAACAGGAGAAGGAACCATTCACATTCGTATCTAAATATAAGTATTACTTGTGAAGTTCTCCCTTTCTGCTCCTGTGACAACCTCTGCTGGATTATATAAATTTCATTAGGATTCTGCACTGCTGGTAAGCCACTGGGATTTTGTCATGTATAGAAACAGCGCTTAAGACCAAGGAAGCTTAGAAGTACGTCATGGCCACGTGCTGATTTCTCCTCCAGAAAGACGGACTTTTTTGTTTTTCCTGAGGGGTTTTCTAAGCCCACCTCAGGGCCCTGTTTACTTCCCAGCTGATGCTCCCTGTCTTTCACCACGTTGTCATTGAGTACTGGTATCTCCGTACCTGGATTACCGAAGCAGCCACCATGAACTAAAGGTATTGCTCCAAACTGCTATGGCTTGTAGAAACGTTTTATACTGAACTCACACAGATGAAAAGATGGCAAGGATAAAGGAACCGTACATTAATGGCTGTTTTATTCTACCAGAGCTCAAATAATCCAACCGCTATATATGGTATATATATGTGATATATGTCACTATATATGTCATTTATATTAATGAAAGCATGATAACCACCAGTCATTAAGAGGGCTAAGTTCTCATAACACGTCAGTGGCCTACCCTAAAACCTCGTTATGAAACGAAACATTTTTTTAAATGCATACAGAAGAGACTGTCTAAAATTAATAATAATGAATCCTTTTGTAACTATTTTTAAGCAAACTAGAGACAAATTTTAATCAAATAAGGTGTAGTCCTGAACCATCCACACACCCCAAAAACCAATGAAAGAACAAATTAAGGATTTTATCTATCATTTACAGAAGATAAGCATTTTGCTTCCTTATAG
Organism: Mycteria americana; assembly: GCF_035582795.1. NCBI lineage: Eukaryota > Metazoa > Chordata > Aves > Ciconiiformes > Ciconiidae > Mycteria > Mycteria americana. The sequence goes on along the minus strand of NC_134366.1, from coordinate 103,587,888 downwards.
CCTATTAAGTGTCCACCGCATTTAAATATATCTAATGCATAGATGAGAAAGTCACAGATGTTGCAAGGTAAACAGATCCATAATCAAAATGACTGCATTCATACACCCTGTTAAAAGCATTGCCCGTTAGCAGAAATCAATAGTGCGTTATATATTTTGCCCTATAAACAAAGCTTCCATTTTGTTACTGATACCATTGCAGCGCTGGATTAGGTACCCAGTTACAAGCATGGAGTTACAGTAGTGGATCGAATGGGAGAAACTGGCCCCACCCCACTTTAACCAGGACTCAACTGGGCTGCTCCAAACAGATCCTGCAGGACAAGAGTGGTCATGAGGACTTGCTGAGTCTCATTCTGAAAAGAGCATTTCCTGGGAATTACGTTTTAAAATGTGTCTCCTCTCATGAAGTATGAAATCTCCTATTCATGTCAAGCAAATTCTGAACATTTTACCTACAACGCCACAGCTATTCTTGCATTTGGTTGGGGTTGGTGGAGCATTGTGTTGTTCCAAAGTTAACAATAATATTCCTTTTCCCTTCTTACAAACCCTTTCTCCACAGAAAGCAGCCTCCAGCCTACACAGGTAAGTAGGGTATAACAGCGGGATGCAAACCCAGGGAAAACTGGCATAAACGAAAACATACCACAAAGAAGAAACACTGTATCTGGAGACTCCTCTCCACAGTTATTTTCCATTTGACCTCCTACAAACAGTTGTCATGAGAGAGCTGTGTTAGCACTACCAGACTGTAATTAAGTCTTCCATATCTACTCTAATACAAAGGGAAAATCAAGCGGATCACTGAATGCAAACCGCGAGATAGAGGAGTTTAATACTGTTGAGGGTGAAGAAGTGACTTGCTATTTTAGCCCTGAAGCACACAGCCCCTCCAACACCAGAGAGTTAGACACTCTGCTTTCCCCAAGAGCCGTGCTCTTCCTTCCCCTGCCATGCCCAAGCACTTGTCACCCCTGACACTCATCCACATTCACCAAGACTGGGAAGGTATCGGCTTGTAGCTCTGTTCAGCGCCCGGCTCTTCAGAGTTACACATGGTTCCCAGGAGGAATATACTAATTTTCTTCTTTGTGTAAGCAAGTAGAGCAGAAAAAAATCTATTCTATTACAAAAAGTATATTTCTAGCAGACAAAATGCAAATAAAAAGTCAGTTTTGCATAAAGTAACCTCATTCATCTAAAAATTTTACAATGACAAATATACACTCAGGTTGGAACACACACATAGTAGCATTTAAAACTAGTAAGGAAAGAGGGATTTACAGAGAAAAATGGATTCATTTGTTTTCAGATGGATTATGCTACTGCTTTTTAACGTATATGGTGACCGGATTCTGCATGGATATAGATAATACCACTGCACCCCATCCCCAAAAATCCCAGGCAACACTGTAATAGTTTGAGTTTCCTTTTCAAAAATTTAAGAAAAGCTGAGATCAACATTCCTTAATGAGTATGTCCAAATGAAACAGCAATTTTGCCCTGCAACAAAATGCTGCTGAAACTGATGGGTAGTTGTAGTTCAGGACAAGACAAAATATACACGTTCTTCATTTGTGGAAGCACCACATCCACAGAATAAAAACTCCTTGGACTAGGTATTTTAGACTGATATTGCAGAATAATAAAGTGCAATAATACAAGAAAATCATTTCAGTTGGCTAACAGTAGAGAGAAATCCCACAAAGTCAGAGTGACTTCTGAACTCTCCCTGCATTACTTTGCTTATAGCAGTTCACAGCTTTATAAGGCTTGTTTCAAAAGCAAAAAAAAAAGGCTTTAGAGCTGAATAAATCCAAGGTTTGAGGTTTTATCAAAGCCTCAAAACATAAATTAAAGGAAAGTTTAATCTAGTACGTTATAGAATAGCCTAAGTGTTGGTGTGCTGCCATTCACATCAATGGGACGACCGCCAGATCAAACTCAACGTTAACCTTGCTTCAGCATTTTCATATCCAGCTGAAAGCACTCTTGTCTTTCAGTTGTTACGATAAAGAAACACATGACTTGGTCTTTTTTTTTTTACAAATATTCCATGCACTTTTTTCCTTCACTGATGTCAACAGCTAATCAACCAGCATAAGTAACTTAGTGCATAGATTTCTGAAGCAAACACTGCTTTTTCACAAACAGCTAAAGGATACCAAGAGAATTCTCTTAAAAAGCCCATGAGAAAACCAATGCTAAACTTTTCCATCTACTGACACATTTTAGTGTTCCTGTGGTAAAAGAAAACATTTACTTGTAAACATAACGTATGCACCCAATGTGAAATCTAAACAAAATGACACATTACAGATCTGTTGGGAATTGTATCCTTTGGAAATACCCTGAATCCTGATACGTTTGGGTAAAAAATCCTGATGAGTGCTGAACACAAGTAACTCCTAGTGACTTCAGTAGTTGTGGATATTTCAGCCTTCTCTGGATTAAAACGAGGAGGCATGATTTTTATCAGCAGAACAAGAGCTCTCCTGTACCACATGTGATTTTAACAGCAAACTCTATCAAATCAGGAAAATTGTATCACGTCGCAGTGCTTACCAAGAAAATGTGTTTAGCCAGTAGTCAGGGTTCAGCAGAACAGCAACTGACAAGCTAACATGCATCACCCTTATTTATTTATTTAACCTGGTAGCGCACTGTACCGGTTTTCCATCTCTTTTTCTCACTCCTGCATACCTTCAGGGATAATATACGAAGCCCATCAGGTGTTTCTCCCCTCACTGCTGTCAAGCATTAGGAATGGCACAACTCACGCAAAGCATGCTTCCTGCTTTCACAACATCAGCCAGCCACAGCGGAAAAAAAAATCCCAAGGCAACCTTGTGTAAAATATTTTAATTTAGGCTAGCAAGAAAAAGAAATGATGAAATGACTCCTGATAGCACGAGACTACTTCCGTGACTGCTCATTTTTGTTGAACGTCATCTACGCAGCATGTGGAAAGATAGGTTATTTTGGAATTGCATTAACTAGACAGGCAACATTAATGTTCCTGTATCCAAACAGCATGAAGGCCTCCAAACACAGCTGACAGCAAGCTTTTTAGTGCATTTGTAAACTTTTAGATGCAAAAATAATTCAACCTGTTAGAAAACTACGTATACAAAGTGCTCTTTCAGGTACTTTGGATCCAGTAGATTTCATAAACAAATTCAAGTTTCACAGTCAGGCAAGTGTAATAATTTTGAGCTCTGAATATTTGAAACTGTGTATCATTGTGAAGCCAGTTTTCCTTCCAAGTTCTTAAGCAAAATCACCTGCTTGTTCTAAAACAAACAAGGGAGATGTGAAAAATCCATGAAAAAGAGCTAGGGGCTGTTATTTTGCTTTATATTAAGTGACACTTTGCAAATGGCACCCTGCAAGTTATGCCTTAACTCCTTGTTAAAATGCAACTAAAATCTATATTACCCCACTTCACACACACAGGTAAAATACATAGTTGAAAGCACACTGAAAGACTGGGGAAAAATCCATGAAATAGATAAATTATTTGATTGCATCTGAATAATAACTCGTTCCCCAGCAGATTTATAATAGACTGTTTTACTGTAGAAACACATTTCTGTCGTCAATAAGAACAGTTAGCTGAAGAGCTGAAGACAGAAAAACAGCCTAAAACAACTTTGGAATTGGGAAGTAAACCGGGCTGCAATGCTCCTGCTGGCTGGCCAAACTAATAATGTTTCACCTCTCTTTCTCTTACTGAATACTAATATGTGACAGCAAATGATCCGTTTGCTCTGGATCACAATGCTATTTTCCTCACTTATCCCTGGAATAACACTGTCTCGGGCTGCTGGAGGAACAGAAACGCTATCAATTCATGTTAGCCCTAAAGTTTTCCCTCTGTGCGCTCCTCTACTGAGAAGCCAGGAGAGGAACGAGAGCCTGATCACCTTGAAGGTGCCAGTAATGATCTACGGCAAGATGTCCTGGAGCACAAGGGACCGAACTCTGTGGAGAGCTCTGTAGCTTTCCTGCATCCCTGACCGATCTCTCCATCAGCGGTCTCTGCCGTGCTCCTCGCTCTATGTACAGTGGCTGTTTGGAAGCTTTATCACTCATCATCCCATAAACACAAAATACAAATGCACTTCACACATACATAGGCACACACACACACACGCACACACACTCAAGACACACGTGCACACGCACACTCGCTCCCCCAACATCACATGCGATTCTGTCCAAGTCCCCTGTGTATTGCTTAAAAACAGAAACCAAGCACACACACACCCCAAAATAATAATAATTAAAAAACACCCAACCAAGCAAAAAACACCCCCCCAACAAAAAACAAAAACAAAGACCCCAAAACCCAACAAAAAACAAAACACCGAAAGGAGGAGGGAATGGGGGGGCGGGGGGGCGAAGGAAAAAAGAGAAGCTTTTTTTTTTTCCTGCTGTTGCTGTGGCTCCCAAGCATGCAGTGCTAAGGAAGAGTAGTTCCCCACTTTCATCAGCTAGCTACATCCTTGGGATAAAAGGGAGCAGTCCGGAATGATGCTGAGGCTGCAGAAGGGAAAATAAGGCTTTGCAAACATGCCTGACTCCCCACGAAATTCTCTCCTCCACATCCCCTCCTCCCTAAAACCTGCCCTAAAGGGGGGAAAAGAAAAAACAAAACCAAAACCAAAAAAAAAAAAACACACAAGGAAAAAAGTGATGAAAAGACACAACTCACCTTAACAAGGGGTGTTGGATGGGGTCAGAGAGGAGGAAGGGTATATAAAAAGATCTATTTTTAGCAGAGGTTGTGATAGTATTGAAACACACAGACACAGGGTTTGGAAGCAGGGAGAAGAGTATAAAAAAACGAGGGGAAGAGAAATTATCAAGAAGGTGCAAGTCAGTCTGGCAGGAGAAAGGAGATTCCCCAGGAAAAAAAAAAAAAAAAAAACGAAAAAAAGAAAAAAAGAAAAAAACAACCACCAAATGCCAAGAGGAGAAGGAGGGAAAGCGTGGCGGTGCCGGGGTTTTGTTTTGTTTCTCTTCGCTGGGGGCGGGCGGAGGCGGCGGGGCGGGGGGGCCGCGCTTTCGGCGAGGGGCCCCTCGCTGCCTGCCCGCGGGGCTGCCGCGGCCGCGACCCTCTCCCCGGCGGCTCCGGGCGGCCGGGCTCGCTCCTCGCCCGGCTCCGGCGGCTGCGGCGGGCGCGGCGCTCCCGCTCCCGCTCCCGCGGCTCGCTGGGGCTCTGCAGCCGCGTTCACGCCGCCGCCGCCGCCGCCGCTCCTCGGCCACCCCCGCGCCCGCGCTCCCGCCGCCGCCCGCGGGCGCCCCCCGCCGCCCGCCGCTGCGGGCCGGGGCGCGGGGACGCTCCGGGGCAGGGGCGGGGCGGCAGCGGCCGCGGCAGCGGCAGCGGCAGCGGCGGGGAGCCGCGCCCGCGGGCGGCGGTCCCGGAGGGGGCTCTCGGCGGCGGCACGGCCGGTGGCGGTGGGCTGCGAGGCGAGCGGTGCGGGCTGCCGGCCGCGGAGAGGGACCGGCGCAGCTGCGCAGGGAGAAGGGCCGGTGCGGGGTCCGGGGGTCCCTGCCGGGCATCTCCGCGCGGGAGCCTGGCTCGCCTTCTAGGCTGGGGAGCCCCCCTCCTGCGCGCAGCCCGTGCCCGGCAGCCGGGGGGTGAAGGGAGTTCACGGCTGGGAAGCGAAACTTGGGCATGCTGAAAGGCAGTCGGCGTGTTGTTAGCCGAGTGCTGCGTATCAATGGCACATAAGCGTCGCTCAGTATCGAGAAAAGCACCAGCAGCGAGCTGGAGGCTGAGAACTGTACTTATTTTCATTAAAAGTAGTAAAACTGCATCCAGCCTTGCCTTTAATACAGAAGCGTGGCTCACAGAGAGCGGCGCCAGCAGATGATGTTCATTCTTGATCCAAATGGAAGCTACTCGCAGCATTTTGTTGATGAGCGCTATCAGAGGGTCACATTTGTCGTAAACAGCTGACAAAATCCAACAAACATTTAGATGTTATAGAAGCAAGCTTTTACCCGACTTATCACCCCCAGAAGTCCTCTGCAACTAAAAATAAATCCTGTGAAAGTTGGTTTTAAGCAGATAAACATAAAAACTTTGGAGACTTTTTTACATTTTCATTGTCTAGATCGAAAGAAGTCAAGAAAAAAGTGGACAATTTAAGTGCAGAGAAATAAATGAGCTTTTGAAAAGTATTTTTATTTCTACCTACACTGCTATTAACAACTGTAAGTAAACGTGTCTGTTTATGGCTTGTGATTTTGAATTGGCATTGTCCCATAAATGATGAGAGCAAATGCAGGCCAAGCTGTCGGATCCACAACTTGCAACTGGTATAACAAGCTGTGCTTCAGCACCACTGTTACACTGAGATAAGCAGGAGTGCATATAGTAAATAGTAGAAGGATATGCTCCACTATGTAAACCAATGCTAAGAAAGACACTTACACAAACTAGTATCGTTTGTTGATACCTGGCAGTAGATGAAGCCATGTGGAATAAGAGCTGTGGATGTCCCGGGGTAGGTAATGGTTGCTCCTAAATACTGGCACTGGTACCCACAGGGAGGACGGTGTATGAACCAGCTGCCAATGTGGGGACTGCAGGCAGCCTAGCTGAACACATCAGGATGGCCAAGCTACCTGATACCGTACTGCTGGTGTAATATGGCAGGGGATGTGGAGTGCCCGGTTTCATTCTCCAGGTAGAGAGTGGCTCTGGTCCTGCAGGCACCTTTCACAGAATCACAGAATCGTATAGGTTGGAAAAGACCTTTAAGATCATCGAGTCCAACCATTAACCTAACACTACCAAGACCACCACTACACCATGTCTCTAAGCACCTCATCCAAACGTCTTTTAAATACTTCCAGGGATGGTGACTCAACCACTTCCCTGGGCAGCCTGTTCCAATGCTTGATAACCCTTCCAGTGAAGTAAAATTTCCTAATATCCAGCCTAAACCTCCCCTGGCGCAACTTGAGGCCATTTCCTCTCGTCCTATCACTTGTTAGCTGGGAGAAGAGACCGACCCCCACCTCTCTACAACCTCCTTTCAGGTAGTTGTAGAGAGCAATAAGGTCTCCCCTCAGCCTCCGCTTCTCCAGGCTAAACAGCCCCAGTTCCCTCAGCCGCTCCTCATAAGACTTCTGCTCCAGACCCTTCACCAGCTTCGTTGCCCTTCTCTGGACACGCTCCAGCACCTCAATATCCCTCTTGTAGTGAGGGGCCCAAAACTGAACACAGTATTCGAGGTGCGGCCTCACCAGTGCCGAGTACAGGGGCGCGGTCACTTCCCTACTCCTGCTGGCCACACTATTTTTGATACAAGCCAGGATGCCATTGGCTTTCTTGGCCACCTGGGCACACTGCTGGCTCATATTCAGGCGGCTGTCAACCAACACCCCCAGGTCCTTCTCTGCCAGGCAGCTTTCCAGCCACTCTTCCCCAAGCCTGTAGCATTGCAAGGGGTTGCTGTGGCCCAAGTGCAGGACCCAGCACTTGGCCTTGTTGAACCCCATACAATTGACCTTGGCCCATCGATCCAGCCTGTCCAGGTCCCTCTGCAGAGCCTTCCTACCCTCAAGCAGATCCTCAAGTATATTGAGGATCCTCAAGCAGATCCTCAGATCAAGCAGACCCTCAAGTATATTTCCTACCCTCAAGCAGGGTGCACTCGATCCCTTCGTCCAGATCATTGATAAAGGTATTAAACAGAACTGGCCCCAACACAGAGCCCTGGGGAACACCACTTGTCACCGGCTGCCAATGGGAGTAAACTCCATTCACAACCACTCTTTGGGCCCGCCCATCCAGCCAGTTCTTTACCCAGCAAAGAGTACACCCGTCCAAGCCATGAGCAGCCAGTTTCTCCAGGAGAATGCTGTGGGAAACTGTGTCAAAGGCTTTACTGAAGTCTAGATAGACAACATCCACAGCCTTTCCCTCATCCACTAGGCAGGTCTCCTTGTCGTAGAAGGAGATCAGGTTGGTCAAGCAGGACCTGCCTTTCCTGAACCCATGCTGGCTGGGTTTGATCCCTTGGTTATTCTCTACGTGCCATGTGATGGCACTCAGGATGATCTGCTCCATCAGCTTCCCCGGCACCGAGGTCAGGCTGACAGGCCTGTAGTTCCCCGGGTCCTCCTTCCGGCCCTTCTTGAAGATGGGTGTCACATTTGCTAATCTCCAGTCAGCAGGGACCTCCCCAGTTAGCCAGGACTGCTGGTAAATGATGGAAAGGGGCTTGGTGAGCACACCTGCCAGTTCCTTCAGTACTCTCGGGTGGATGTCATCAGGCCCCATAGACTTGTGAGTGTCTAAGTGGTGCAGCAGGTCACTCACCATTTCCCCTGGACTATGGGGGCTCCATTCTGGCCCCCGTCCCTATCTTCCAACTCCAGGGGCTGGGTACCCAGAGAACAATTGGCCCTGCTATTAAAGACTGAGGCAAAGAAGGCATTAAGTACCTCAGCCTTTTCCTTATCCTTGGTCACTGTGTTCCCTCCCCTGTCTACTAGGGGCTGGAGATTCTCTTTAGCTCTCCTGCTGCTGCTAATGTATTTGAAGAAGTGTTTTTTGTTGCCTTTTACAGCAGCAGCCAGATTGAGCTCTAGCTCAGCTATGGCCCTTCTAATTTTCTCCCTGCACAGCCTTGCTACACCTTTGTAGTCCTCCTGAGTTGCCCGCCCCTTCTTCCAGAGGTCGTAGACTCTCCTCTTTTTCCTGAGTTCTAGCCAAAGCTCTCTATTCAGCCAGGCAGTCTTCTTCCCCGCCAGCTCATGTTTCGGCACCTGGGGACAGCCCGCTCTTGTGCCTTTAGGACTTCCTCCTTAAAGAATGCCCAGCCCTCCTGGACTCCTTTGCCCTTTAGGGCTGCCTCCCAGGGGACTCTCTCGACCAGTCTCCTAAACAGGCCGAAGTCCGCCCTCTGGAAGTCTAAGGTGGCAGTTTTGCTGACCCCCCTCGCCGCTTCTCCACATATCAAAAACTCTCATTTTGTGATCACCCTTCCCAAGATGGCCTCCAACCATCACATGGCTCACAAGTCCTTCTCTGTTGGTGAACAAGAGGTCCAGCGGGGCACCTTCCCTAGTTGGCTCACTCACCAGCTGTGTCAGGAAGTTATCTGCCACACGCTCCAGGAACCTCCTGGACTGTTTCCTCTCTGCTGTATTGTATTTCCAGCAGACATCTGGCAGGTTGAAGTCCCCCACAAGAACAAGGGCTAGCGATCGTGAGGCTTCTCCCAGCTGCTTATAGAATAGTTCGTCTGTCTCCTCATCCTGGTTGGGTGGTCTGTAACAGACTCCCACCACAATATCTGCCTTGTTGGCCTTCCCCCTGATTCTTACCCATAGACACTGCACCCTATCATCACCATCATTGAGCTCTAAACTATCCAGACACTCCCTAACATACAGGGCTACCCCACCACCTCTCCTGCCTCGCCTATCCCTCCTGAACAGTTTATAGCCATCCATCGCCGCACTCCAGTTGTGCCAGTCATCCCACCACATTTCCATGATGGCAACCATATCATAGTTTTCCTGATGTACAATGGCTTCCAACTCCTCCTGCTTGTTGCCCATGCTGCGTGCATTGGTGTAGAGGCACGTCAGCTGGGCTGTCATCCATGTCTCCTTCATAGAAGAACACTCCTTACTTATGTGCTTTGAGGCGTTTCACTGGCATTTCCCTCTGGGCTCCTATTGCCTCAGTATCCCCTAGCTCAACTCTGTTTGACTTCAGCTGTGCCCCAGTGTACCCCGCACATCTCGGAGACACAGGCCGAGTGCCCTCGCTGGCTCCCGCTCCCTCTAACCGTGGCACGTCGTCCCTCAGCTTCCCTCGGGCAAGCCTGATATTACCCCCCTCCCCCTTCGAGTCTAGTTTAAAGCTCTGTCGATGAGCCCTGCAAGTTCCTGAGCAAAGATTCTCTTTCCCCTTTGAGAAAGATGAATCCCATCAGACGCCAGCAAACCCGCTGCTGTGTAGGCCATCCCCTTTGGAGCACTCCCACAGGGGCTCTCAGGAGCACACCGGTTATCCCTGTGCTCTGGCTTCCCAGTCGCTATCAGCTGAAATACAGGAGTGGGTAAAATATTTTGAACCCAAGTCTTGGTGGAACCGGAACATCTTTGCTAAATTAAGCGTTCATTAAATTGAAAAAGACATTCTCAGAACCAAACAACAATTTCATTATCCTGTATTTGAACTCTTCTTCCTCCTCCAGAGAAAGAGGTGCTTCCTATGGGTTTGCAGCAGAGGAACTGGAGGAATAATGAGCTTTTCACATCTCTCATATGAAATAGAAATAAAATAAGAGGATGTAGTTCCTTTTGTGAGCTTCTCACTGGAGTCAGAGGAGGAAGATCCTCTTCTGCCTCGGTGCAGGCTCAGCTTCTGCCCATTTCTTCTGCGATTTCATCTGTGAACCAAATTGTTCAGCAGTCTAATGACTGAACCCAAGAGTTTACAGGACTTGGATCATGTGTCTCTTTCTAAAAATCAAATATATACAAAATTATTCACAGCCACACAAAGGGGAGTAAAGACATTGGAAATAAATTCTGTGCTGCTTGGAGCCTTGATTTCTGCAATAACTAAGTTGAGGAAATGTTTTATACATTAAAGTGGGGGTAATGTTTTATACATTATGTTATTAAATATTTTCTTTAATTTCAGTTCATTTTCAAGAAACTGCATCTCAGTTAACATATATTTACATGAACTCTCATTGGCTTCTAATATTTATGAATCATTTTGCACTATAGGAGAAGTGCCAATTTACTGTAAAACACAGGTCCATCCAGTATGCAGTGCAAGGCTCTGACCATTACCAGTTCCCTGAGCCACTCTATGCCCAGTAATATCAGGGCAGTTTTTAGTGTCAGTTATAACTCTGTGGCCCTATTGACTTTGCCAAAGTTGCACAGATCTATTATTTTTAATTCCTTTTCTCCAGAAAAAAAAAAAAAAAGAAAGCCCTTTGATGAATGGCTTTATAGTTGGATTATGAAAAGCACACACACTGGTGGTATTCGTGAACACCTAAAAGCACAATGCTTAAATGCCAGCATATCTTTTTAAAATGTATGTTTCAGTTGCCATGTCACAGGATCTGCATATTTGATGTCTGATTTACAAGCATAACTTGGCACTCAAGTTATTTGCATGCTGGGAAACAGTTGGTTGTACAGCTTGAACATACATTTAAATGGTTGGAAATCATGTCAAGGGTTAAAATCAGAGATTTTTATTATGTAAAGAGCTCCTGTAGAAATCCTTTTTCCAGAAGACAGTATACATACATTATAGATAATTGTCTAAATTGATCAAAAACCAAAGGTAGTCAGAAAGGTTATTGAGAGAACAAGACAGAGCATCTAAACTGACATAAATAAAATCACTTCTCACAGGTCATTATATTGCTTCAGGGTGTCACTGTTGCTGCAAACAGTTAGTGCTGGGAAGCTTTCTTCCAGTTTTCATTCAGGCAGTCCAGAGGAAGACATACTTTGTGTTTGGTTCATTATGAAACACACAAATCATGTATGCTGACATTGCAGCAAAGTAATCTTTGAGTCAGAGAGATAAAAAACTTCAGTTTGGGTAATGCATTCGATGTCCTTATACTGCTGAGAGGTATGAACTAGGTCACCATGAACCCTTGCCTGCCAGTAGTATCTCTTTAAAATTGCTGCTGCAGGGTAGACCCAGCCAAAGAGCAACTTGCTTCCCTCTCAACCTGCTTAGTACTGTTCCCCTGAAGCTATGTTGTAGGCAACATGAGGTGAACCTTTGGTGCAGCCTCACCTTGAGCACTGTGTGCAGTTCTGGGCCCCACAACTTAAGAAGGGTGTGAAGGTACTCAAAGGCGTCCAGAGGAGGGCAACAAAGCTGGTGAAAGGGCTGGAAGGCATGTCCTGTGAGGAGTGGCCAAGGACTTTGGGCTTGTCTAGTTTGGAGAAAAGGAGGCTGAGGGGCGACCTTGTTGCTCTCTGCAACTTCCTGAGGAGAGGACATGGAGAGGGAGGTGCTGATCTCTTCTCCCCGGGATCCAGTGATAGGACATGTGGGAATGGTTCAAAGCTGCATCAGGGGAGGTTCAGACTGGACATGAGGAAGCATTTCTTTACTGAGAGAGTGGTCAAACACTGGAACAGGCTTCCTAGAGAGGTGGTCGATGCCCCGTGCCTGTCAGTGTTTAAGAGGCATTTGGACAATGCCCTTAATAACATGCTTTAACTTTTGGTCAGCCCTGAATTGGTCAGGCCATTGGCCTAGATGATCGTTGTAGGTCCCTTCCAACTGAAATAGTCTCGTCTCGTCTCGTCTCGTCTCGTCTCTTCTCTCCTCCCCTCCCCCCTCCTCTCCTTTGTCTTTAAGGACATAATGAAGAAAATCTCTCTGAATCACCAGGCATCAACTGAATGGTGCACGTTAGTGATATGTCTGAAAGAGGCATGATGCCAGTCTTTCTGTCCTTTCTAGTGATACATGCAGATGCTGTTTTTATTAGTGTATGTTAGAAAGTTAATTTCAGGCCAATGAGTGGATTTTTCTAACAATATTATCTCACACAAAATATATTTACTGTTTCAATCCATCTGAGATCCTCTTACTGTCCGTCTTGTCTAGGCTTTTGTCTGCTTTACCTGAGAATGATAAAGTCCATGAGTCATGCCCAGGTGTGATGGGAGTCCACTCACCACTTCACAGCTTATGGCCATTCTTAGGAACTTTTCACAGAGCACGTCAAAACATTCATTTAGTATACACTCTCAAATTTAGTATGGATGTGCACGCAATAAATAGTACTTCAAGATGGTTAGGAAGTCCCCAGAGATCACAGATATGCCAATTATTTCACACTATGCCTTTTCAGAAATGATCTCCCGGTTACCTATTGCTGTGTAAGGGGTGTAGCCTTGCAACTTTATTTTCTGTTGTACAACACAATAGAAACATATGTTCCGTGGGGTTTAATAGTATGATTTACTGCATTTGTGAAAAAGGTATTTCACAAATGTGTGATGTTAGAATTCCAAAAATGTGACTGGGAAATAAAAGATAAAACAGGCTTTTGAATTGAAAAAATATCAAACAACACTGAAATGAAACACTTCAGACTAGATCACCAATCTGAATAGTCTTATGATCTTATATATTATCAATAGTTTTGTTAATATTTTTATGTATTTTGCCAATTATTATCAAAGGCTTCTTTTTAAAATGTTTGTATTATACTAGCCTACATGTCTTTAAAATGCTAAACATTCCTAATTCTTTGTGATGTTGAATGAGTTGTTTGCTATTTGATTGCAATTTGATGCAACTGACAGCAATTTTAAATATCTAACTACATATTAATAGAAATGACATGCATTATCATATTTTTCCTCTAAAATTATTAGCATTGTGATAGATCTGGATACAATTTTACATACCAATTTGAATTAACATAAACCAGGCTAATAATGTGCACTTGTGAGCAAATCTTTTGTCCCAGGCTGAGGCAGAGCAGCTGAGCTGAAAACCAGGCAGACAAATGATGGAGTTATGAAGGGAAATCCCTTCTCCTTCAGCAGAGAAGTAGCTGTTATCTTAAGTTCCCTATTAATATGGAAGTTTCTACCCTCTACCAGAGGAAATGCCTATTGTGATCACTAGTCCAGAGTCACAGCTGTATTTAAGTGTCTGCTTCCTGTCAAAACTGCTCCAAGTATTAAGGATTACTTGTGATACCTTGGCTTGTAAGGGGTTTTGTGGAGGGATGTCATACCTAAATTTGTCAACATTCATTTATACTGCAGCCACTTAAGTCATGAACAGTCCTTCCTGGGATAAATTGGTAAATATGTATCTCTAGATGACAGTGATAAACACTTCCCCCCACCCAATTAATTGCTTTGTACCATTGAGTAACAGCATCAGTCTATTTTCTGCGTCCTTCCAGGGATGTCATGCAGGCCAGGACTGATGGACTTTTGTGAAAGCCGCATTACTCCAGTTCACTTTCTATGTTTCAACGGCTGTGTCACAAACTTGCCAGGAGCTACGCAAAGTGACTTGTCTCCCGCCACTGAACATACTTCTTCCAGAAAACAATCAACAAGTTCTCAAAATGACATTCCACTTCAATGACTTCTGAAATTACAATTGCATTTTAAAAAGTGAGCATGCTTCTTATTTTGGCACCTGGCACCATACATACAAGGCTGACCTCTACAAGCTCTTTCCAATGCATCAGAATGACAGTAGCTCTTCCCCCATACTATTAGTTTATTTATTAAACTTTGGTAGGCTACCTCTTCAGACTTATTGGTAATTCTTATCTGACCAAGAAGATTACTGACAGGTTCATCCATTTTAAAAGGAGACTAGAATGGATTTCTCATTTGGCTGTCAGTCCGTGTTCTTCATTTGTCAGAAAAAAGTCAAAGCTTGCTCTTCATTTGTCAAGTCTGCCTTTCCCATCATATACAGTGGGTCAGAGATTACAACTCATCTCAAGTACTTATAGCAAATATGCTGTGGACACTAAGAATAGGATTGCTTGGCTTTGAAAGACATGTGCAGTAGCTCATAGCAAGTGCTACAGGACACCACTGGCAGGATCAAGCCAATAAGAATAGAACAGCAAAATGCAGCAGACTCCTGCTCCACTCACAGGTACACAAGCTTTCTCCTTTTGGTCTTGCTTTCTTTGTCTCTGATGCTTGTGACAAAAAGACATGAAGTTTCCCCTGTTCTGACACCCTGCATGTAAAAAACTATCAGCAGCATTTTCTTAAGGAAGCAGTAGTTTTTTAAAATTCTGGTGAGCTTTTTAAATTTTGGCATCCCAAGGATATTAATTAGTCAGAAGAGAAGATTTTTTGTTGTGTTTTTATGGAAGAAATTCCTTAACTTCTAGGATAAAGCTAGGTTTTGTAGAGGGTAAGAAATATCCTGGAACTCAACAGACCAGGTGTTAAGGAGCAGCAACAACCAGCAGCTCCCTCAAGAACTGGGAACAAGGAACCAAGGGGGATAACCCCTTCCAACATTGCAGCACTCATCCCACAACACCCAAGTGAGGTCAACAAAACAGGCCTAGAAATCATGGTCGGGTTCAAGGAAGAGTCCACATCATCAGGCAAGTTTGCTGTGAAACCAACCTGCAAGTCAGGGACAAGATCAAGTCCAGTGACTGCCCATCAGGGGTCTGCAGGTCTGATCTTAAGCTGGAAAATCAGACTGCAGATCAGAACCATCTGTGGCCAGGCATAACTGTGGCTAAACTCAAGACCAGCACTCCTACAGCATAGACAAAAAAGAGGTTGAGAGCACCAGGCTGAGCTTAAAAAAGCCTCTGTGTCCATGGGCAGTGGTGTGGGTCGAGGTCCCAGGTGAGGCTGGTTAGTTCCAGTAAGTCTTATTAATGCATTCAGAGCCAAGAGGTTGTGGTGAAGTGATGGTGGAAGTAGCAAAAGAAGTATCTCTGATTGCTTCTTTGTGTGTTTTTTGTGCTAGCAGGGAGGGGCCAAAGAAAAAGAGAGGAGGTGCAAACCTGGTGTGTAGCAATAAGCCAGTCTGGAAATAAGAAAAGGGGGAAGGGTGATTACAGACTAGAGAAAAAGGAAACAAAAATAACCTAAGAGGTGTGAGAACTGGAAGGAGAAAAGAAAGGATAGCACAAAAAAGTAATGTAAGGAGGAAAAATAGGGTTCCTGTGAGAACAATATAATTATAGAATACTAATGCTTTTATGGAAATAAGGGAAAAAGCTTGAGTGTATGTGTTTATTTTACTTATTTGGGGGGCAGCTGGAGCTTTGCCCTTATGACTGTGCCAAAAAGGGAAAAGATTTCACTAAGTCATTATATTCCATCTCTTTGTTCTCTCCTTCAAGTTGCCTTCATTTTTTCTGTTATTTCTTATTCTCCTCTTTGGTGCAAGGGTCTCTACTTTCCTTGGGTGTCTATAGGGTTTCCTATGAAGAAGGCTATTTTTCCTTTTGTTTCTACCTTCTGTTTTTCTAACCTCTGTGCCCTGAGCTGTGCCAAGAATTTCCTAAGACCAAACTAGGATCAGGTCCACAGCTGACTGCATTTTGTTCTCTCTTTACTTAGGTATGTGCTTGGCTCGCAGTTTACCCTATTACGAAGGGGCTACTGACTTACAGTAAATCAGACTTTGAACTTACTTGTAGTAATGTGAGTGTGGTTTTACACCAGGAGAACTTAGATCAGATCATCATTAATTGTCTCTGGTAGTTTTGCAACCCATGTACTCAACTTAAAATGCTTCTTTCAGCTTAATGATGCCACTTCCCATTTCATGCATCTTCAGCCCTTCCATCATCAGTTCTTCTGATGTTTTTCTGTCAACTCAGATTTTTTCTGTCATTTTCCTCCTGCTTCCTAATCACAGATTTAGGCACAATTCTCATTGTCCTTGACAACCTTGGACCAATGAGCAATTTCACAAAATGAGAATCAATTGCAATATCATTTTATGCTTCCTCATTCAGAAGTATATTTTAAAATAAATGTAAATTCTTATTACTCTGTTGTGTTAAAATATCTGACAGCACCTTAATATTTTACATCATTGTACCTTTTTAGTATTTCATGATCTGAATCAAATTAATAAACAGGATATTAGGAAAAATTTAAAAACTTATCAAGTCCTTTACAACAGAACAACTTATTCCTAGCTCTGATCATGGATTCTTTTCCCACTGGATTTCACATCCTGCTTTCAAAATAATTGAACAACAGCAAGAATGAAAATGTTACTTAGCGGAACAAGTGAAGTGAAAACATGAAACAGAATAAAAATATCTCAATGGAACATACATATTACTTAATGGTTGCATGCTTACATCATGTCCACTGCATGGACAGTCACTCTGACTATATTTGAAAAGAAATAGCTATCTGCAAATTAATCAGAGTCAAATTCTGCTGTATTAAGTCTAGTTTGCCCTTATGCTTATAAATCTGACCCATAATCTAATTTACTCCCACTCCTATATTTGAATTCATGCATGATATGACAGATTTGATAATCTAAGTTACCATAATGAATTTATCCTTTCAGAAAATAATGCATGAAGCATCAGATTTCTGGAACTGACCTAAAAAGTTTAAATCAAGTCTCATGTAAAGGTTGTCAGGAAAAACATGCCTTTTTATTTTGAAACTGACATATAGAAAGTGTGTTACTATTTCTGGTATGTGATAACAAGAACAGAGAGGACGTAGTCCTTTAGCATGGAAATGGGAGGCACATACTCAACTTACTTTGATTTCAATAATAAGAAATTATATTTATTATTTGAAATTGTTAAATATTGAGTACACAGGGAATTTGCCAAATGGATTTAATTAGTGTATGTATTTGTATTATTTGATTATGTCAACAAGGAAGGAGCAGATTCTTTCTGTGAATCATTTGAATCTTCTCTATTTTTGCTTCAACCAACAATGAAAATCAGTTTTGTTTTCCACCTGACATATCAAATGCCATCAATATTTCAAGAGTCTTTCCATCCTGAGCCCCATTCCACAAGAACCTTTATCCACCAATTTGACCCTCTTCAGAAGGTTTTTGCTGGCTCTCAATGCCAATTATTTTCACCTGTGACTCCTCAGCACAAATGTACCTCAGGCAGATGAATCAGAAGTCCAGTGTCCTTTGAGACAGGGACAGTGCTGGATCATTTAGGAGCGCTTCCAAGAGTCTCATTCATGCAAATACAGGCTTCCAACCATGTCCCAGGCGTCTTCCATGGTGGCCCTGAGCCAGTGGCCTCTCCCGGTCCCAGTGTGCCCGGGGACAGGGTGGGAGCAGCAACCACCACCAGCAGCGGTGAGCGCTCCCTAACTTGCTTCAGGCCAGATCAGCTGCATTAGTGTAAACAGTTTAAATGCATTTTCCCTCTGGTGAGGTAGAGCCTGCTCCTATGAACTTTCCCACCTGCAGATTACCAGCTGTAGCAACCTCTGACAGGGAGGCATTGCTACACAGTGGGGTTTAGCAAGGGGCAGTTCCCTCCTTCCCTAGCAAAGAGGGGTCTAAAGGTGGAGGTTACTTGTGGGCAAGTGAATGCACATGGGCGCAGTGCACTTGTGCAGGCTTCTGGATAGGATGGGATGGCTCCTGCTCCTCTTACCTTAGATGGTACTAGGGCTCCTGAGGCTCCTGAGTCTGCCCTGTGAGATTTTGACACCCAGATTCAGAGATGGTAAGCAGCAGGAAGCTCAACACAGCTTCAAAATCACCGCAGACAAAGATAAACCATAATCAGCATTTCATCTACTGAATTTGATGAAACATTGAAAATTTAATTGCCATTCTATCTTGCTTTCAGTACTTGCTTAGCAAATGGTAGGGGTATTTTTTTTCCTCGCTCTGTGTGGGGTAATAAACAAGAGATGTTAGCTATCTCCTTTCTTTGGGAAATTCAAAGGTGGGAAAACATCAAAAGCTCCTGAGAATGCGCAACACCTCAGATGTGGATTGCATAGAGTGACAATTTCTTATCTGGAAGAACCCTTTGTGGAGTTTCTGAATATTTGCATGAAAGCTGTTACAGGGAGAGGGGAGAAGAAAAGTCATGAAGAAGCGATAGTGAAAAATTGATTTGAAGGTTTTCTTAAGACACAATTTTTCTGTGAAGTTTCCATGCCTTTCCATTTCCCATAGGAAATGTATTAATGGTATCAATGGAAAGAGTAGTATTTGAGGTGAAGCTCTTTTACCACTTGAAAACCACCACCACCCCCACCAAACAGCATAGAGATAAATTCAGAATAGTTTCAGAAAAAAAAAGTAATAAAAGTGCAGCAGCTCTACTATTACAGAGCTTGCAGGGAGCCTTAGAAGTTTCTGGTATGAATTGGTCAACGGGTTATTGTTTTATGCAGAAACCCATAATATACTGTGCTGGTCTGTTAGAACTTTGATGCGGTAAGAAACGTTTCTTTGTTAAAATCCTTGGGTCAGAGTGATTGATGGGCAGCACGTGGTGCCAGAGATAAAGGAGATTTAAAGAAATGCCTACCAGTAGTGAAACTCCGGAGAACAGCGCTTCACTCCATATCTGTAAGTAGGGGCTGTAAGGAAGAAGGCAGGTGGAGGTAGCTCTATTTCTGATAATAGAGATTCTGAAGCAGCAAATGTTTTTCATAGTTTTCAGATATCCCAGACAGAGGAGGCTGGCTATGAAACTATTGCAGAAATCTTAGGAGTATTGTGTTCCATCTGAAAATGTATGCATACCTATATAGAGAGATGCATTTTAGCAGAGATTACATAAAGCAGAGAAAAGCATAGAAGACTTTTTGACTGGTATAAGACTAAAGAGCTAGGCTTGCAATTTTGAGTACCTCTATCTCAGCTAAGAGAACAGATCTTGAAAAGAGGAGGCACAGAATTAAGCTATGATTAAAGCAAATAGAATTTACCAAGCAAAAGAAGTAATGTAATACAAGCCTTTAATTTGTGGATGGTGTGCAGTCTGGACATGACAGAAAATCCAAAACATTAAAGGAGTGGAGGGTTTAGCTAGAAAGGCATGAAAAGCTGAAAGAGAGAGTTCACAAATAAATACCACAAGAGTAGCGCAAGCTGAAAGCAAATGGGACATTTCTTATTCCTAACTGCAATATAGGAGACCAATTAATGAGCTGTCAGAAACAGTTATTTCCCAGCTGAAAGAAAAGCCATAGGTAGTAGAAGGTAAGGAAGTGAAATGCAAGGCTTAGGGAAGGAGAATTACCCCACTAAGTGAATTTGTTTTCTGAACGTGTGGGTAAATGAATTCACGAAGATACGGATTTTAATAGTACAAGGGAAACTTAAAATACCTTCCTGTATTAAAAGGAGCTGATCCCTCAACCAATATGTGAGCTAATTCTGAGCGACGTATCCCACATGCCCTGTAATGTCTTTGTACAGCAGGAAACTGCTTTTTTTCTTCTTTTTTTCTTTTTTTCTTTGCTTTCAGCAATAAAGTAGCTCAAGGTTGGTTGAGTTGGTTGACCCTGAGTTGGTTTGATATGGGCTGGTGGTCTTTGGCATGGGCTGGTGGCCTTTGGCATAGGCTTGGGAGTCACTGGATAATTACCGAAGTTGGGGTAGGGATGTTCCTGCTTTGGCAAGTATGAGGCCCAAGGAGGTGGCACAGGGCTGGGCAGTCAGAAGTACAAGTCAAGGCCAGGAGGTGAGCAAGGTCATTGCAAGAGAAGCTTTCACAGCTTCTGCCACCTCCACATCAGTAGCTTTACCTGGATGCCTCTTGGAGCCATGGACACAACCAGAGCTGCTTCTCCCCTCCTGCACATTCGTGCCATCCTCCCTTCTTCCTCTGACTTTGGGGGTGGCCTGAAGGATGAGGGACCTAGAAAGAGAGGGGATGTTTATAGCTACTTCAATGTACAGGCAATGGTGTAAGTGAAGACAGACGTTCTTAGTCAGAGAGTCATTGTTTTCTTTTGCAGAATTAGTGTTCTTTACACCTTTTAATGCTGTTTTCCAGGTATTTTACAAACAAATGTATTAATCGGGAATAGGATTTTATAAATAGCGGGATAACGAAATCTATGAAGAATTCAAAATGGCACAAAATATTTTTTCATGCAATCTGAAATCAAGATTCAAACCTATGGCCACCACAGAAGGAGTCAATGACAGGACAATAGCAAGATGGAAGTGAAGGTGCATATGGATATCAGCTACCTAGTGCTAGTCTAAATCTTCCATCCTGTATTGTTGCCACAGGATGGAGTTGATACCTAAGCAGACATGCAAATACCACACTGGTTTGGACAACATGCAGTAGTCTCAGGTCAGGAGAGAACAGACATTCCTCAGGCAGTGACCTGTACACAGGAGGGATGCAGACCACAGGTCTTCCCGTTACAAACACGTCAGTGGAAACTCAGCAGGTTTGTCCTACAACCTGCCTGTGCTCAGATGTGAGCCAGTCCTGTGGTCAACGCTATAGCAAGTCAGTGGAAGACAGAGTCATGGAGTTGAGGAGCCTAGAGACAGCACATGCTTAACTTGGAGGCATCACTGCTGAACAGTTATTTGTAGCAAACAAAAACAGTAGGACACAATGTTGTGGGCAGCACAACTTGCAAGGGCTGGGATCATCTTTCAGGTCATTAACCTCAGGAATGGCTTTAGTTAATAATTTTGTGCTGATTTCATTTAGAAAATGCCAGAAGTACCCAGTAAACTTGCACTGCTGCTCTGAAAAAAGCCTGAAATCTTGTTAGGCTGCTTGAGGAAGATGGACAGATCAAGGCAGAAAGCAGGTCTCCCATTGCACAGAGGAGTATATACCTAGGATATTGACCTAAAATAACAGACTATCTGCATAATAAAAGCAATCCAAACTCCAGTTCTGACTCATTACTCTCACTTCATATTTAGCGTAGTTGCAACTTCAGGCATTTTTAAGAGCTCTTTTTCTCATTTGGATTCTCACTGCTGAATGGAGGGTGAGGTACCACCGTCCTCAAGCTCCCCTTTCCTTGTTCCAGGCCAAAAGGCAGTGGGCACAAATTGAAACACATTAAAATCCTCCTGAACATCAGAAAACACTTTTTCTTCATGTGAGGGTGGTTGAACACTGGAACAGGGTGCCCAAAGAAGCTGTGGAGTCTCCATCCTTGGAGATATTCAAAAGCCATCTGGACACAGTCCTGGGCAACCAGGTCTAGGTGGCCCTGCTTGAGCAAGGGTCTTGAATGAGATGACCTCCAGAGGGCCCTTCCAACCTCAATCGTTCTGTGATTCTGTATTTTTCCCTTCGGGCTTTCTTTTCTAGATGGCTGTTTATGTATATGAAGTTTGCACAAACGTTGTTTCCAAGTTATCTACATCTCTCTCAGATTGGATTGCTACTGCTTGGTGCATTCAAAAGTTAGTAAGTTATCTATCTGTGGAGGAGACAACCACAACGGAGTGTGATTGTATAAACTGACCACACTTAGGAAACCAGGGTAGTAGACAACCAAAGAAAGAGTCTGCTTTAACCCAAACAATTTCCTCCCTATGCCCTTGTCTGGCACCTCTGTATAACATGAGTCAGAAAGCCTGAGGTCAAGTTAGAAATAGAGCATATATCTCCAGAGTCTATCACTTCATCTAAGCTGGGCGAAGTGCTTCTTACACCACTGCTGTGCCACTGCTGTGTATCGTGGTGTTTTTTTAATAAATTGTATTCAGACTCCAGATAATTATCTTACAGCTGCAACCATTTTTTTCAAAATGATGATTCAAGCATTTTGTAACACACATATGTATTTTCCCAAAAGTACCTCAGCTCCTTCAGTTTATACACCTCAGTCAAGTGTAAAATTAAACAAAACCAGGAAGAAAATAATGCTTAAAGAAAGAAAAACACATCTGAAAAAATAAATCATTGTATTGTCTTAATGCATTGTAGTCAAAGGCTGAGAAGTAGAAAATAGAAATCACATTCCATTTTGTGAAAGCTCCACTGTTGGCAGAGGTGAAACTAATAAGGCTGGTAAATCTTTATTATAAATATTTAATAAAACTTCATAGGTGTATGATTTACTGCATTATCATTCCTTGAAGAAAGGAAATAACTAAGATCCTATACTTGCAAAGACTATGCATTTCTTTTAATGTTGCAAGCCACAAGTCTCCCCACTGGTCACAACTGTGTGGGTGTAAAATGGAATTTTCCTCAAGTTTTTTGTTGGCTGTAACCCATACCTGACCAGTACTTCCTAACCTAAAATGCTGAAAAATTATGAGAATTTCCCCAAGTTAGAAAGAAAACAAAAAAATTCCTGAAGAGAGTGGATGCTTTTTGGAATATGAGGAAATTTCTTAGTGGGGAGGACAGCTTCCTTGTAAGTCATAAATCTCATTGCTCCTCTCAGAGCAGTCAGAGTTCATGGAGTCATCAAGGGGCCTCATTCCTATTTTAACAGATCTTCGCCATGCGCTAGAATGTAATTTGCCTAGATAACATCACTTTATTCACTTGATGTGTATATAAACCTATACACTTTTTTGCATGTAATTAAAGAAATCAGTGAGCATATTTATTAAAAAAACCCACAAGGTGCTGTATCTCTAAGTAAAGATGTTAGAAGTTGCTGTTTTAAGCTTCATTAAGATTTTTATGAAAAAGAAAAGTGCTTCTGGCATTATACTGTTCCGCAGAAAAACTTTGATATGCATGTTAGCACCAATTTATGGGTAGGCTTTAGGTGTCTGTATATTTAAAGGAATATTTCATATGCTCTTTTGGAGAGGAGAGTCTACTTAAAAGACTAACAGGGAATTTTGCATGGAAGGAAAGATCATTTGGTACCTTTGCAAGACAGTCTGCCTAAAAGAGACAGCTCTCACTAGTGATTAAGCACATGAATTTGCCAAAAGTGCAGTGATTCATGGAAATGGCTTGTATTGCTTTTTTACCATACCACTCATTTCCATGAATCGATTTATTGATGGTTCTGAGCCCATTAATAACTATATTTGAAAACTGCTGCCTCGC
This sequence comes from Mycteria americana, assembly GCF_035582795.1. NCBI lineage: Eukaryota > Metazoa > Chordata > Aves > Ciconiiformes > Ciconiidae > Mycteria > Mycteria americana. The sequence goes on along the minus strand of NC_134366.1, from coordinate 103,564,345 downwards.
GTGTATTCACATCGTATGTCTTAAGTAGGGCTGAACTCCCGCAGAAAAGCATCGTCTAGTTACTTCCCAGCAAGACAGGGTTTGTCACGTTCCTGAACAGCCAGAATGCTGTGGGGAAAGTGAAAATACTATAGAAAAAGAATAAATGCAACTTATTGCTTTTTTATCACAATGTTGATGGGGAACAACACTCTGTATTCCATTACAACCTTGAGATACTGTGAGAGAAAAATATGGGAACTATAAAAATAATGTGAAGTGACATTTTCTCCCAACTTCCACAATAAATATACTGGTTGTGCAGTAAATATACTGGTTGTGGAATAGCTAGGTGGGACAAGAACTCGTACAGTACTCATCTGCTGTTAAAGAAAAGCCTATTTTTATCCTACAGAATGGAGAAACTGTTCAAGAGTAGTTCACCTATGTGAAAATACAACCCAGGAAGGCCTACTAAGCAAGGTCAGTATGTCCTAAAATGATTTGTTAAATAAATTCAGCCCTAGGGAGGCTAAGGTGCTGACAGCTACTTTAACAAGTACATCAGGTCTCTTTGCCCAAGCTTTCTGAAACAGCATAGGATGGCACAGGGCATGAGTAAGCAGGAAGTCCTATTCCCATGTTAAACTGGGGGGGATGCCGCCCCTATCCTATTCCAGACAGTTCTGCACATCATACTGGCACAAAGAAGGCAACAGAAAAGGTGTAAAAGAAACCTTCCAGAAACTTTTCCTGGTTTAAGATGTTGAAACTCCAGGCCTGGGTTCTTAAGAGAATACCAAATGAGTTGGGCTCTTGACTGCTCTTTTCCCCTTTTCCTGAAGTTACTGTTAGAAAAATGTGTTCCTTTTGCTCCTGTATGGATTCTGCTTCAGCTGTGAAAACTCGCATCCTAAGCTTAAAAATAAATGTCAGTCTACTCTGGCATTTGTGACAAGGCAGCAGGTTTGGAACAATGATCCATAAAGCTCCTTTTAGCATTCTTTTCCTATTTTGAAGCAAGCCTTCCCCAAGAATTATGATGAAGAAGTGGAGGGCTGCATGCAGCAGTAGGGAGTCACTAATGACCATTTCTGTCCTCACCAGTAAATAGCACAGCAGTTAATGGAAATTACTTCTGAGTATTTCTCAAGACAGCTGAATGAAGAAACCAGCCAAAGACACATTTAAATCTCCTCTCCCTTAATTAACATGCATCTGGCAAATATATAACACTGTAAATACCATATTATCTCTGATACTGTAAAAGAAGAACAGTGAGTGGATTGATATAGATACAGATAGGGAGATAAATGAGCTTGATAGATGGTCTCCTGGTGTTTGTCACTCCCAACCACTGTAATTACAACTACATTTGAATACTTGGCAGTATGCAAAACACAATTTAAAGTAAATAGTTTAAAATACATGTGTCTGAAGTAACTGTTCAAAGAGCATATTCCAAGAGAGACAGAGAAAGGAAAAAGAGATTTGATGCACTCACCAAAACTCAATTTGTTTTAAAAAATGGGAAAAAAAATTGCGGTAGGGAAAGCAATGAGATAGTGCCCCAAAGTTTTTGTTTCCCCTTCTTCTTTTCATTTGCCTCTTTTTTTTTTTTTAACCATTTTCTTCTTTCTGTAAGAGTTGATTTCTAAGCAGATCCGCAGTAGTTTCAGAAAAAACAAATTCTTTACAGCCTTTTCGATTAAGCACCCGTAAAACTGAAACCTCCAAAATCATGTCACTTTTGGAAACACAGGCCTATGACTGCTTAACATAAAAGACCTTCAGACATGACCTTCAATGCAGTGTAAAACTGCATTGATTTTCCAGTCCAACATTGCTGAAATGCCCTGGGCTTTAAGAGACTTAAGTATGCCACAAAATAAAGCTGGGATGGTGCCATTTTTGGAAGACTACTGCGGGTTTTAGTTCAGGCATGTTGTGAGGAACTGAGCTGGAAACTTACCACTGGCATGGGACTCACGGCAGTATGACAATCAACTCTGTGTGGTCAGAAGAAGTCCTGAGAAAAGGAAGGACTTGACTTGAAAAAGTGCCAAGCATTCCAAAATCCAGTGAAAGGTTGCCTATAGATGGGTGTAGATGGACATCACACTGACTGAGGAACTAATAACTCTGAGATGGGACTAAGCAAGACTATAGGTAACCCTGCGCAACAATACACTGTTTAGGAGAAGGAACAGACAGCTTACATACAAATAATTTTAAAAAGTCCTGTGCTCTTTGTGGACCAGAAAGGACACAAAAAATAATTGGCTTCTATTTGATGGTTGTTTAAAAATGATTTTTCTTGTGTTTACCAAACTAGTCTGGGCAGATAAGTCCTTCTGCCCTTTATGTATGTGTAGTGTCCATCAAAATGGAAACAATACCTCTTGGTATTATAGGACTGAGGGTAGGCCTGAAGAGCATTTTGGTAGGTACAAGGTGATGACAGAGACTGTGATGGCTCTGAGACCTGCTCCCAAGCCTCCGTCCAGGATTCCAGGCAGTGCCTTCCTCTCGCTACAGACCCTACAGAAATCCCTCTGACTTCCCCTTTCTACTGCCATGCTATAAATGCCTTGCTATTCCTGCACAAGCAACGCTGCCATACTGATGATCCAACAGTTGACACCAAGCCCCCAGCCTGACCAAATCATTGTCTGGGGCATAGTGGCATTGCATGAGTGCATAAAGATCTTTAGGTGCTCATGTAGGTGGGACTAGCAATACCATTCCATGGTATTTTCCCATGTGCAATAACACACTTCTGGTGATGTGCTGTTTTCCTCTACCTTACACTACCTAAAACTCCTTTGTGCCCTGTGCTGGGATTTTTTTTTCCCCTTCTCCTCAATACAGAAGCTAGAGCTTAAGTCATCTACATTAAAATAAGTCTTCTAGCCAACGTCTTCCTCTAGCTGATGTCAGGACCTATGTAGACAGGTTTTTTGCACAGCATTTGCAATGCATTCACTTTTGAGTATGGAATCAAGCCCTGACAGATCAAGAAATCCTCTTGGAAAAGGAAAGGCCAAGAATCATGACTCTGGGGCAATTCATGCAACTCTCTGACCCATAACTGAAGATCCTGTTGCCCTTGGTGTTTCTAGCTCCTTAGTAGCCTTCCTTGCTTGTTTCCCCAGATTCACAAGAGAGTTTGGATTGCTAAGGAGCCAGGCACTTAGCAGTCTGCAGGTTGGCATTCTTTGAACTTCCAGGTTTCTGTCCACCATTTTGCTGGAAGGTTAACAGGGCAGCTCTCCTCCAGCAGTGTGGCTGGCATGCAATAGGTGAGGCTGGAATGCAAGATCTTACAGAAGTCCTCTCCACACAGCCTTCCAGGAAGTCTTCAGAGAAAACAAACAAAGAAAAAGTTGAGATCTAGCTCCCAGTAGGAAGTTCAAGACAACAAAAATCAGCTCCTGTCTAAAATACAAGTTACCTGGACATGCTCCTTTAGAAACACCTCACTTAAGGAAGCAGTTAGGCAGCAGTGACCAAAGTATTGGTAGCGTGGGGACTATCGCAGTGCCCTCATCACCACAGGGCTTAGGTGCATTATTCCACTGCTGGAAAAGCACATTTCTGACAGACCACTTTGCCTTTCCTGCATTAAGCGGGATAAGTCTACCTCCTCCCCCTGCACTGAGATTGCGTTGTTGTCGCAGCGTAATTCTGAGTTGAGCCTAGACAGAGGAAAACAGAATTTCTATCTAAAAAGCAATGCACTGACACTGTTTTCAGGATTTCTTTTGTTCCTAGTTTACTTAAAAGTCTCATTTGCATTGTTTTTAACTCTGCTGACTACAGGCTTTTCATCACGTTCCTTTTTTCTCCTTTTATACATTTTCTATAGCTCTTAGTTTCTAACTTATATTATTTATATTAATTTCATTCTGGTCATAGAACCACACTGCTTCACTTAAAGGCTTATTTTTGCTAAGTAAATGCTTATTTCATAAATATTAAACAGAGGAATGAACGATTTTCTCATCAAAATCTTATTATGGGTACTATGTTGAGAATTTACCCCATGTTTATACACATTTTAAAATAATGAACCACAGTCAGAACACTTTGAGTAGTTATGGATATATTCCCTCTGTTCCATTTTTAAAATACGTATATATATGTATATAAAGCGAATATAAATTTGTACCTGCTTTTCTCCCTTACTAGGTTGGTTTTTAGGCAGTGTAGATATTTTTTCACTTTTTTTGACTCTGGATTTTGTATATAATGTGAAATAGTTCCAGACATCTCTCAGATGCTTCTGTTTATATTTTTTCTCTTGACTGATTTGATCCATAATTATTTTCAGCATTTCTAAGTTGGCCCTATTAAAGCACCAACTGGTTACATGGTTATATATTTGATTCTGTTTCCACATAAGAAATGTAAATCAGTCTCCATCACTTCCATTGAATTAGACACCACTAACCTGATAATCAAGCACTTTCTGTGTGTCGTGGTTTAACCCCAGGCGGCAACTAAGCCCCACGCAGCCGCTCGCTCACTCCCCCCCAAGTGGGATGGGGGAGAGAATCGGAAAAGTGAGAGTGAGAAAACTCGTGGGTTGAGATAAAGACATTTAATAGGTAAAGCAAAAGCTGCGCACGCAGGCAAAGCAAAGCAAGGAATTCATTCACTGCTTCCCATGGGCAGGCAGGTGTTCAGCCATCTCCAGGAAAGCAGGGCTCCATCACGCGTAACGGTTACTTGGGAAGAAAAAACACCATCAGTTTGAACGTCCGCCCCTTCCTTCTTCTTGCCCAGGTTTATATACTGAGCATGATGTCATATGGTATGGAATGTCCCTTTGGTCAGTTGGGGTCAGCTGTCCCAGCTGTGTCCCCTCCCAGCTTCTTCTTGTCATGGTTTAACCCCAGTCGGCAACTAAGCACCGCACAGCCGCTCGCTCACCCTCCCCCCTCCTGGAGGGATGGGGGAGAGAATCTGAAAAGCACAGGTAAGAAAACTCGTGGGCTGAGATAAGAAGAGTTTAATAACTGAAATATAATAATAATAATAATAATAATAATAATAATAATAATAATAATAATAATAATTGTAATTAAAACAAAAATAACAAGATAGGGGGAGAGAGAGAGGAACAAAACCCAGGGAAAAATAAAAAAAAACAAGTGATGCAACTGCTCACCACCTGCTGACCAATGCCCAGCCCATCCCTGAGCAGCGATCGCTGCCCCTGGCCAACTCCCCCCAGTTTATATACTGAGCATGACGTCGTATGGTATGGAATAGCCCTTTGGCCAATTTGGATCAACTATCTTGGCTGTGCCCCCTCCCAGCTTCTTGTGCACCTGGCAGAGCATGGGAAGCTGAAAAGTCCTTGACTGGTGTAAGCACTACTTAGCAACAACTAAAACATCAGTGTGTTATCAACTTTGTTCTCATACTAAATCCACAACACAGCACTGTACCAGCTACTAGGAAGAAAATTAACTCTATCCCAGCTGAAACCGGGACACTTGTGCACCCCCAGCCTACTCGCTGGTGGGGTGGGGTGAGGAGCAGAAAAGGCCTTGACTCTGTGTAAGCACTGCTCAGCAGTAATGAAAACATCCCTGTGTTATCAACGCTGTTTTCAGCACAAATCCAAAACACAGCCCCATACTGGCTACCGTGAAGAAAATTAACTCGATCCCAGACAAAACCAGCACACTGTGGTGCACAATGCTGCCAAGTCAAACACACTTACAGGTTAGGAAATATTAATCTATAGTTTTACAAGTTCCAGGGGTAGAAGCGTAGTTTTTGCTGAAACACCTGTCAGTCAGAGAGAAAGGCCCCACAATAATTAATTTTCCCCCCTGCACATTATTAAAAAGTATTTTTGGAGCTCACTCTGTGCTCAGATTTGATGGAAGGGAGAACATGCCCACTGTATCCATATTGTGATTTTTCTCTAGGAATGGTGGTATATAATGATTTAAGACTTCTTCTCCCAGGCTGTCAATGACTTGGGAGTGGTGAATGAGCAAGAACACCCTTCCTCCATTGCTTTTGCAGTTTCATTCCTTCTAATATATCAAATTTTTAAACATTTGATTAACGTGCCCCCTTCCACCCGCTTTCAATGAATAAGTGAAATGTGTGCTCATAAGCAAGCAGTCTGAATATCTCTCACCTGTTACCCATACATTGGCATATAGAGAGTCTTCATTTCTTCTGGTATTTTGATTATGAACTAAATAGGAGCTGATTTTTTCTGTCTCCATTTGTTGCCCATTTAGTGTCCCTGGCTGTAGTTAGGCTATTCTCCTGAAGATCAGTTTCCTCTTGCCAAGTAGATCATCCAAACTTCTTGGTTGCCTGTGCTCACGGAAGGGAAAGCGATGTTCCACAAACCCCAAACCCTCTACTTTCCCATATATAAAAATCTGTTCAAATATAAGGCTGTGCTGTTGTTTCACCCAAAATGTCATGACATATAAAAAATGTGTGCATATACTCATATTGTTTCTAGAAACCTGCATACATGCGGGGCTCTAGGTCTGTATTTCTTGTGCTTCCCGTACTTGTATTCCCTCCTTATAATTTAGGTATTCCAAGGAACAGGGTGATACTTGTATGCAAAAGGTGCCAGATGAGCTTCTAGAACTCAGTGAATTGAGTATTACCTACATGGGGCACACCTTTAGGACACCAAACCCATATATTTCTTGGAAAAAAGAATGTTTTATATTTAGGCTTATTTAATTAAAAATCTCCTTCAAACTGTTTGCAAAATGTCTTCCTAAATGCAATGAAGTCAGGGAGAATGGATGATGAAGATCAGGGACACACACAGCTTTCCTCGATGGTGACAAAATATTAAGCTAAAACTAATTTCATTCACAATAGCATGATACTGTCTCTGTTCATGAAAACACCTTTATCATTTGCCATTTCTGTATTTCCTAGTAAAATAAAGACCCTTGCAAAATTCCAATTACTTACACTTGAAAGATTTTCATAGCCCAGCTCAGATAGATTAACATTGATGATTTATAAAATATCAAGCATTAGTAATGAAATGATGTAACATCTTGCAGTCTGGGGGCTTTCTTGTGGGACATTATTTTAAAATGTATATAAACACAGTAAACTCTTAATGGTACATAAAATGAGATTTTGGTGACAATTTTACAATACATTTCAATCTTAATATTTATGAAATATGCATTTACTCAATAAAAATAAGTCTCTAGGAAATGCAGTGTGATGCGGTGGCCAGGATGCAGACCTATGAGTCAGAAGTTTGCATGCTATTTCTGGACGTGCCAGAAGGCTTTTTCTATAATTATCAGCATCTATATTTGTCTCTTTTTTCTCACTCTCTTTTGTCATATATTTGGAAACTCACAAGAAAGACAAGAAATTATTTTAGAGAGAGGGTGTCACCATCCATTTTGGGTTGTATCCTGACACTTGGAAAAAGTAGTACAAGTTGCCTCGTTACTTTCAAATCTTGAAATATTATTCCTTTTTGAATCCTGTTCATTCACCTCTTGTCCACACAGAATAACAGTATCAGTGAATAGATACCCAACATTCTTTCTAGAGATACAATATTTATGAAGATATTTAGCCAAAGTACAGAAAATTCCCAATTTTCTTCAACTGGGAAATGGGCAATTCTTCTATTGCATTGCTGATTTGGACAAAAGCAATCAATTAATAAACCAGTCAGGCTTCAGATGAGATTTTCTTAAACCTGAGAGGCAAATATTGAGATTTGGGTTTTCCTGCTGGCTCCTGTACCTTCAGTAACTATTTCATGCCTTCAAAATTTTTTAAGCCAGTAAGATTCCAGTAACAGATGCTACAGTATTTCAAGTGAGAATCTAAGAAAATTGTCTATTCATAAGTTTCATATTATAATAAACATGTTTTCACCACTGGTTTAGAGCAGGGGAAATTTGTGTCTATTCTTATTCCAGGATAGAATGAACTGCTGAAAATTCCAATGAATTCAATTAAATTCTATTAGGGATTTTTACAAAGTAGTATTCATTCATCATAAAGGAAGTCATATGATTATGATTTTTAAATGAGATATCTGGTGGCAGGGGAACAAAAATCAAAACATCAGCTAAAAGCAATAAACTGCATGGTGCTAAACTGAAAAATAAAATCTCTATGACATTACAACAATCAAATATCTTTCCAGTGATGCCAACACAATGAGAACAACAATGTTATACCCACTGTTGCATGAAATAACACAATTTATTGAGGCAATTTGTCTTCAATCTGCGTTGTATGAATAATATATCAATAAAAAGATGGGCATAGGCAGCATAACTTAAGTTATATTTTGGAAGTTTCAAACATCTATATTAGGACAGCAGAAGCACACAGGAATGATTTACAGTGAGACACTTGAATACCTTGGTTTACCTTTGTTACCCTAATCTTCATATGCAGCCTAATTTTCAAGATATTAGTCCTAAAATCAAGCTCAGTTACATAAAGTGGAGCATGGGAAGGAGGACCAGAGACAATTTACATAATCTTTCAGGATTTTGCTTCTCTTAATAACCAATGCACAAATATTCACACTAGAAGTAGGCTTTCTAATGTAAAATGTTAGATTTACCAGCTGTGTTCCACATGACTAGGTTTTCTTTTCAATTTTTAATTGCAATTTTGGTGTGCAACTGGACCTGATGTCTACTGTCCAATTTAAAATTAACACATGCTCCATTTATATTCAAGGTACTATTCAAGTTGCTGGGCCTAATTTTTCCACTAGAAAATCTTTAGTTATGCTATTATTATAATGAACTTGATTGTTGCTGAATCCTTTTCTTTCTGGAGAATACATACACTTCTGTTCTTATCAGTCCATTTTCTTCTTGTTTACAGCGTTTTGGAAAATTACTTCATTTTTCACAAATACAGCAACTCTGTCCAAAAGCAGGTTACTGTTTTCGTCTGCATTTGCTTCCACACTATGTGTATGCTCCATTTTTCACTCTTTCCATATTAAAACATATGTTGTCATTCTTTGCTGTGGTTCTACCCAGCTTCACGAAGACATCAAATTCTTGTTTGGATAGTTCCCAGTTTAATCCTGCAGTTGTAGGTACTCTGAATACACCGGATTCCTTAGTTGCTCCAACTGTTCTTCTATCACCTTTTCTTCTTTTTTATGTTTCGAGGTACCAAGTGTAGTTCTCCAGTGGCAGATAATGAACATTTTCAGTTGAAGCCCACGGATAAGATATCTCCATAATCTTAGAGCTAAAGCTAAAAAGCAAAGAGCGAGTGAGACTTCTGGTAGGACTCTCCATGGATGCCAAGCCCAAGTCTTAAATGCCTGCTTGTCAAATATCTCCATCTTCCTGATGGAAGATATACAGTCCTTACAACACAACAGTCGGAGTCAGTCTCTTCAGTCTTGTATTCCTTCACAATAGGTCCCAGGTTTTAGTTTCTGGACAGCTTTATGCAGTTCATTCCCTGATGTGTCTGATTTACTGGGTCCTTTTTGGCCCATTGTGATTTGCTATTTGTAGACTTAGAGTGCAGCTTTTTTTCTTCCTTCCTTTGGAGACGTATCTGAGAAAGCCTTCTATTTCTCCCGCTGATCTGCATCTACTTAGTAATTGCTACAGTAAGTGAGCAGGTAACATCTGCAAAGAGACCTTTGCCTTTTCCACCCATGTTTTGCTATTTTTATATTCACTGTCTTACGGATGAAAAAGCTTTAACTTACATTACCTTTTGTCACATAATCTGCTTCATTTTCTCATGGTTAATAAAAAATTTTCATACTCTCATTAGCAATAGTGACTACATAAGAGACTCTCAACTTCCTACTGAACTGTATGGAAGTATTTCATGCAATTATTATAACCATTCCCTGAAACTCTGTGGCACCAAGCAGGGATCTGAATTTCTTTCTATGGGTTTTGAAGTTTTGTTTTTTAAAAATTTTAGCACAGCTTTTATAAGGGCAATTCACTGTGGGTACCCCAGACACTGGAGCATTTAAAGCCATATCCTTTAGCAGAACATCAGAAACGCTTTTAACAAATCATATTGTGGTCCGTTATTTGTCACTACCTCACTTGGTACACTGTATTTAGCAAATACGGATTTTACATGAGAAGCAATTGAAACAGCACAGAAGTAGTGCTCAGAGTGCTATTTCTGGATAAAGAAAAAATAATTCCAAAACAACGTGTAATATTTTCCAATGTAAACAAACAAATTAATGCCGGCCTTGTACACAGATCTGAAGTTTCCTTTAATATGCCTGAATTACAAGCAGAGCTTCCAGCTTCAGTGTCCTCCTTTCTTTAGTCATTTATTGTTACAAGCTTTTCTTTTCTGTGAAGTTTTTTAACTGTTCCACAGCACTTCACCTTGTTTTCTTTACGGCATTTTCCTATTTCCCGGGGATTTTAGTTTTTCCTGTGAGTGTCTACAATTTCTCCCTGTCTCTTTTTTTTTTTTTCTCTTTAACTTCTGGGCACCACTTTTCTCAGTTTCCTACAGTGTAAATTCTTTCAGGAAGACATAGTATATGTGAATGAAAGTTGTTATCATAGTGCTGGGTTTCGGCGTAGACATGCCGATTCTCTGAAGAAAAGGTGTGTTTGGCTGTACAAGAGTTAAGAAGCCCATTTCTATGTTTATAGCAGCATTTAAAATGTGTATTTAAAAGGAAAAATATTTGCAGCAAGGGATGAATTAACATTTAAAGGTAATTACTTAGTTGTATTTTTAAAGTAACCTTTCTAATGAATAGATGCCACAATAAATTACATTTATTTTAAAAAAAAAGAGTTAAACTGCTCTTCATAGTGGGATAATGGATGCCTTTAATGACAAGTCATATAACATGTGCATTCACAAATTAATATTCATGCCGCAAGTGTTCACAGATACTGATAATATTTCACTTATTCTATGAGGGAGCAAAGTAATCATGTACCACATCTAGCGAATATCAAAAGGCAAGTAGATCAGAGGCAACTCAGGGGATGAAACTTTTTCAGATAAATCATTTGTTAAACAATTACAACTAATGAGCATATTCATAAAAATCAGGCTCTTCATTGATAATACATCAAGTGACTAAAAGGCTATGTTTGATGGCTACATTATTTGCTATGAATAGTTCATCCATCTTCAACTGTAAAGCTTTAATTTTTCTTTTAAACTGTGAACAAATATGGCTGAAATTATCTCTGGAATTTGGAAAAACGGAGCTTTCTTCCTTTTTTCGCCAACAGGTTTCCTACTTGACTTTGAACAAACCATTTATAGTCAGAGCCTGCTATACTTGTTCACAGTGGCCAAGATTCCTCCACTGTTTTGACACCATTTGTGGCAGCAATGGTTTTAAAGGAGTCCAGGGGTGTGTGATATCTTTGATGGCTGTGCAGGAAGCTGGGGTTGAGTTTCGTCACTTGCTTGAGCAACTGGCATGCAAGCTGTCCGCTCTAGCTTATGTGGGGCCCTATCCAGTCCTGTCTACTCCATACTGTCCCAGGCAGCCTAACTCTCTGAGATGCTTTTTTTCCTGTGATGGAGTCCCCTAGCATTCTTGTCTATCTCCATTTATTCCAATACAGGGATCTCATTTTTGTGGTGAGATGCTAAGAGTGGAATGGTATGGAAGGAGGGGCCAAGCCTGCTGGGACACCCTTTGAAGACTGGGTGATGAGTCATTTTGAGCGTGGCCAGTGCCAACTGCTTGTCGGTGCAGCTTTCAGACTTGAGGCATACCCCCGCCCTGCACGTAAGCTCCCTTGCTTGGAGAGCCAGCTGACACATGCTAGATTACAAATCGGCAGGTAAGCAGAGTGGGTGCTCAGCAGCTTGTGGCTCCAGTCTGAGATCTGGCCCCAAAATTAAAATGGTGTGTCCTTAATCCCAGCTTCAGCTAGAAGATGTATCATGTTGACTTAAACCCCCTTTTCAGAACCATGATCTTGTCCTCAGTTTCACTTGTTTTCTGCTGAGTGCCAGCTAGAGAGGCAGCCTAAGAGCCAGACTTGTGAGCCACCTCCTTCCCAGCTGCGTTGCTGCTAGCCCGACTGCCACTTGCATTGCAAACATCCCTGCAAGCCTTTCCTTTGCACAGAAAATTAGTGGTGGACTGGGTGTAGCTAACTTGTTTGAAGCCCTGGAGCCAATTTGCAGCAGGGAATAACAACAGGCAAGGCTAGCAGGAGAACGGGACCATCTGGGCGCACACATACGCTTGGACTGCAAATCGTGGGTTGAGGAGAAATTAAATAATTGAATTCTCTGGCCTTGGGAATGGGATTCTCTCTCCTCCTGTGTGAAGTGAGGCGAATGACTGCCAACTGGGGGTCAATCCCTTTTTCAGATCTGGCTTCACACTGTGGGATCTGCTTTGCAGATGTGCTGAATATTTGTTATTGCAGCCGAATCAGTGGTTCTTGATTTTGAACATCTGCAGAGCTAGCTAACAGATACCGGACTCTACAAGGAGGATGGGATGTTTAATGCAGGGTGCAAGGCAGGATGTGTAAAGGAGGTGAGAGTTCAGAACTGGAAATAAGCTCATCTGAACCAGAAGCAGCATACAAGGAGCACAGTGCACTTGAGCCGCTGTGGTCAGATACACCGCATGTTGCAGAATACAGAAAGAATTGACACGAGTTGGTAAGATTCATAGCAAGGAGTTTGAACAGAGCTATTATCTTGTGGGTTTGGACCGAGTGACAAAATAATAACAAACACAATAAAAGTCTTTGAGAAAAATGTGTGGTGGTGGGATGGGTGTTCATGTGTTTGGTCTAGACATGATATGGCTTAGCAGAAACGCTTGTGGGAAGAATAACTAAAAGCATAAAGTAAGTGAAAATGGGATAAAATATAACTTGATTCTGCTGAAGGTGCCTCACAGTATACTGACTTCACACCTTTTCTTTGTTAGGGAATCGATTTTACAGATCAGAGATACTGCATTTTCTTAGTCTGTCTTGTCTTCAGCCTGATGTCACATCAGAAACTATTAGTTAAACTGTAGAAGATGCAGGTTTTATAGAAGAATTATAAGATTATGTCCTGGTTTCGGCTGGGATAGAGTTAATTTTCTTCCTAGTGGCTGGTATAGTGCTGTGCTTTGGATTTTAGTATAAGAATAATATTGATAACACGCTGATGTTTTGGCTGTCGCTAAGCGGTGTTTACATTGGTCAAGGACTTTCCCCCCGCTTCAGCTCCCCATGCTCTGCCAGGTGCCCAAGAAGCTGGGAGGGGGCACAGCCAGGATAGTTGATCCAAACTGACCAACGGGCTATTCCATACCATATGATGTCATGCCCAGTATATAAACTGGGGGGAGTTGGCCAGGGGGTAGCAATCACTGCTCGGGGACTGGCTGGGCGTCGGTCGGCGGGTGGTGAGCGGTTGTATCATTTTTTTTTTATATATATTTTTTTTCCTTTTTTTCCCTCCCTTGGGTTTTGTTCCTCTCTCTCTCTCGTTGTTCTTTTCCTTCTCATTATAATTCATTATTATTATTACTATTATTTTGTTCCAATTATTAAACTGTTCTTATCTCAACCCACGAGTTTTCTCACTTTTGCTCTTCCGATTCTCTCCCCCATCCCACCGGGGGGGAAGTGAGCGAGCGGCTGCGTGGGGCTTAGCTGCCGGCTGGGGCTAAACCACGACAGTCCAGTAAAGAAAAAACTAGAGAGGGAGCTCCAGATTGTGCCGAAAGAGCATCTATCTGGCTGTAGAGTGATTACTCCTCAAAGATCAGTCTTGAGACAGAACTCATTAAATATTTTTATTAATGACCTTGACACCAAAAATGGCAGTGCGCTAAATGTGCTGATAACAAGCAGTTGTGAGGCACTGACAATATTCAAGAAGAGTTAGAATATCATTCAGGGTACACTTCAGAATATCACTGACAACTCGAGTGGCACAAATAGGGTTCAGTACAGTAGCTGGAAGTGGGATTAGAGATGAATAACACAAATTTCATCAATAAATTTGGAATTTGTCAACTCTTAGAAATTGATGAAGATAAAGAAACCAGGAGTATTAGTCTATTATGGGAATATATAATACATCAGTCTGACATACATAGCCTCAAAAATATATGTGAAAGCTTAAGATGTAGCATCTCCAGTACTGAAAGGAAAGTATTAGTGCTAATGTGTAAGACCCTATCTGCAATATTTTATTCTATTCTGGATGGTTATGTTTAATGAAGGTGAATCCAGAGTTGAACAGATACAGAGCAGGAGGATTAAAATGAATGGGTAAAGGAAAACTTTACTTAGAGGAGGGAGATTAGAAGAGCATACTTTATTTAGGTGAGTAAAAATAAAAAAGAGGAAATGCTTGCTGGCTATAAGGAAATCAGTTAACATTGGGTGTGGACAACATTGGCACAAAGGAAAAGGGTATAAACTCAATCTGGTTAAGTTTGGTCTGGAAGCTAAAAGAGGTCTAGAACAGCTTTCCAACAGGAAAGCAATAATATTGAATTTTTGTCTGGAGTTGATCTGGTGTAGGAAGTCGTTTCCTACAGTAAAAAGAAAGGCGTCTGGGCCGTAAGATCTCATCCCTTTGTTCCTGTGGGAAGACATTAGACATAAAATCCTGAGGGGCACCTAGTTTGGAACTGGGCATCAAGATAAAGTCTGGGGAGGCAAGGACTGCTCATGGGGCTCAAAAGGGATATTGCTGTGAGGTGCGGGTAAGGCTAAGTAATAGAAGGTGGTGCATGGATAGAGGCAACAACACATAAGAGAAATGGCTTGGATGAGGAATGAGGAAGAGGAGAAGGTGGAGGGCCGGAGCCTGGAAGTCTGGAGGAAGACTGAGATGAGGTTGAGGACACTGGTTTTACGCAATGAGGACGTGGATAAGCAACCTGAAGAAAAAAAAGGGCTGTGAACAAGGAACCAGAGGTGGGAAAGAAACTGGGAGCAAGAGAGACATAATAGACTGGGGCCAGCATAGACCAGTTCTCCTCAGAGCCCAGAAAGGAGCCAGCGATTCCCAAGTCCTGCCATTCCTCTGTTGACACAAAATATCTGCGAAACCTTGTGTTGCTTCATGCTGTATTACAGGTCTACACCTAATACAATTTATTATCACCCTTAATCCCAGAGATCTGTCCAGGAGTCCTAGTTTTCCTGTCCCAACCAGCGAACACGACAACTGTCACTACAATGATCATGATTAAAAAGATATATCTGGGTGATACTAAAAAGCAACAAAATCTAATAGGAGACTCACATTAGAAATTAATGCTAGAAACCCTGTACTGGCATACTGAATAGTTGTTTCAGTTGCTCTGAAGTCAGGATACTTTGAAAAAGTCCTAGAGGTTGGGGAAAATCTGGTATAAGAAAAATAACTCTCAGTTAATTCTGGTCTAATTAAAGAACTGTGGAAAGTATCAGTTTGGTTTTAACTTAATTGTAATTATATTCTTTCAGGATAAGATCTTTCCTTCAAGACTAAGAGAGTTGGGCATTCTGGTCCTATTTTGTTTTCAAAGCAAAAACACCACTAAAATGATCTAGCTTTTATTTGCACTACTTAGTGTTTAGATTTCTTTGGCACTACACCGTATCCTTAGTTTGGGGCTCCTAAAATAAACTTAATTAAAAAGCGCACAGTTTTCATGGGGCAGTTAAGTTCTATAGATGATCCAAAATGGATGAAGTCTGGGAAAGAATAAGGCTAGCTGCAATTTAGTTCAGGGTTGTGTTCAGAAAACACAAACCTACTGCAACGTAAAATGACTGAGATTAAAATATAAAAAACAAATAATTGGAGGGATAAAAAGATGCTGTAAAAATTCTGAACATTCAGTTCTTACTGCATTTTTATTCACTGCTTTAAAAAACATTTGAGACGTATAAGGAGGTTTATTTTTTTCCACAGGGCAGGCAATATCAGCAGATTGGTAAATCTTCCTAAATTCCAGCACGACTATAAATAGCCATAAGAGAATTACTGAATATCTCCAGTAAAATGATGACGGTTTATCATATGTCAGCATCTAACCTTCCTTATATTTTCTGTCTGGTAAAGAAACACAGAGGTTTTAGCTAGGTAAAAACTGACAAATGACTTGATGGGCATTTGTCCTTCATCCAGCAAAGCAATCTGTGCTGGTAGCAGGCAAAAAGAAATTAACATTTTTGAGATCTAAGGAAACTATAACATTTGGGCTCAGGCAGACCAGGTTCTGATATTAAGAATCAACTTTATGTATTAATTTTCCTTTGAAGTTATTTAATCCCTTTTATAATCTGACTAGGACTTGACATCTTGCATAGAGGGTGTATTTTAAAATAATTTTATTTTAGTTCTACTTCTATCCTTGCACTGTTGCCTACCGTTTTAGTAATCTCCACATACTTATGGGAGACAGTTTTAATTTTTCTAAATGATTACCTGGAGCAGAATGGGAATATCTATCTAGTTGCTATAGGTACCCATATTACCTTTCTGTGCTTAGAGAAACATTATGGATATCCCCATTTTACATGAAAAAGGCTCTATCCGTTATCCTTTTTCTTCAAACGTATCTCCATTCTGGAGAGAGACACTATTTTGATTCTGCTTAATACAGAGGGCACACTGTACACTTGTGTTTCTCCTGGACACCTACTCTCATGCAGTCTTGCCAGAATGCTTTGTCAGCCTTTGATTAAAGCAAAGTAAAACTCAAAGGATCAAAGGGCAAATCAAAACCGTTGCTGCTTTTATGCACACTGAAGGGAGACATACAACAGACATCTGTCATGAGGCTTAGCACAGAAGGGAATAAAGTATGGTCTTAAGTGTGGTACCAAAGGATAACGGAATACCATAGGGTGCCCAGGATAGTGCTTATTATTAAAGATTGTTACCGAAGGTGGGATATCAGTGAGTACAAGTGATATCCTAAGAGTGGTACAAACATAACTTGGGGCACAGTCCTGCAGATATATGAATGAATTTATTAAATAAGGCCTTAAATATAGGGGGGAGGGAGGAGAAAGGGTTAAGAAACCACAGAGACATCTGATCTGTTTCTTTGCTTTTGGAATTTATCTTTCACGCTTCCTCTCAAGAATCAGTGTAGGAAATAAAGGTGCAATTGCATGGCAAGTAGACATGCACGTATGAGCTCTGGTCCAGGGGATGCAGGTAATAGTAGTAACAATATACTGGGAGGGGTTGCTCTGTGGGTTGGCAAACTAAATATAAACCTCCTGGGAAACTTAGACCTGCACTTTGCTTGCTAGCCCATATCTTCATTAGTGTGACCTGTGCTAACCAGCTAGAATCCATTTAGCTGTTTTCAGCCTGAAAGCTGAATGCAAAATTGAGCAAGCTTTTTGCAAGTAGCTTTCCCTGCCCTGCCCTGCCCTGAGTATTTATACCTGTGTACTAAATCCATATAGCTTGGCAATGCTTTGTAATACAGAATTACTTGGGCTCCTCCCTCTCTTTATTTTGTTTTTACAGCTATAGTATTCAGTGGTTTAAGATCAGGACATTTGTTTTGTCATTGACATCACCAAGAGGCAAGATCAGTCCCTAAAATTTCTTATTCCTGGCACTGGGTTGTGCTGTTTTAAACCACGTCTTCCTTCTACAGCTAGGTGATTAAAAAAAAAGGTACCCCCTGTGCATTTAGGTCATGAGATTCAGCATAAGTAGTTACAGACAGTGCCAAAGGCACAGAAAATTGGATGGGAAGGGCATCTGGGGAATTGTCTTCTGCTTGCTGTCTGTGGCTCTGGTGCTTAGTGATTTGCTACAGCCATGATTGCTATTTTCCCTGTTTCTTGTTGTGCATTAAAATTCAGGGCAAAATACCATCATGCCAGGACCATCCCCAGGCGTGGCCTGGGACATCTGATCACTGCTTTCTGGAAGGGGTGGTGTTCCATCTTCCTTGTTACAATCTGTTGTTCTGTTGCACAAACTTCTAGTTATTCAATGTTACAAAAACAATAACAAAAGGCATTAAAAAACCGCTATGCATATGATGATTTGTTAACATTAAGATTTATATTCTCACAAGATCATTTTTGGCAAAAGCTTTAATTCTGGCAATATTTATTTCTCGGTTCAAAAAAATCTGATGTTCAGCCCAACAGGTGCGAATTCCTACTTAGTATTTAGGCACATCCATTGGCGAAATCCAATACTTCAGAAAAGAAAGCATTATAAAGACAACAGCAACGATCATGTTTTGTGTTATCATTCCTACTGCATAATTTTGCAACAGTGAAGGCTTTAACAAAACCTTTTGAAAAATTGATCACTGCTTCTATTCTGTGCATAGATAGGATGAGTTTGGGCAAACTAGACTCTGCAAGTGTCCCACTATTTAAAAATGGTTATTGAAGAGTATGGGATG
This sequence comes from Mycteria americana, assembly GCF_035582795.1. Lineage (NCBI taxonomy): Eukaryota > Metazoa > Chordata > Aves > Ciconiiformes > Ciconiidae > Mycteria > Mycteria americana. The sequence continues at coordinate 103,545,969 of NC_134366.1, read as the reverse complement.
GAATAGGTAGTCATGTCAAGGGAATACTCTTATCAGTACTACTCTTCTTGTAATCACGTGGCATGGAAATACAATTAACCATGGTGGAGTTCTGCTTATTTTTGTCCAAATTATTCTGTTTTTCCAAGAAAACAGTAAACATGAACCCCATACTTGGATTCAAAATACAAATTTCAGTGCAAAGGAGAGTGTTTGAGGGTGGCAATATTGAATGTGTATTTTTACTTCAATTTCTTTTTAATGGTCTCATTTTCTTGCTTTTAATATTGATCTCTATTTTTATGTTAATTAACTTGAACCTAACTTCTTAATATTATATTGGGGAAAATATGCAAGTTTAATAACCTCAGAAATCTTGGGGCCTGTGTTATGTTGGAGATTAGATTACAAATTTAGAAGAAATGGCTTGGCTTTTCTATGGGAATAAACAGGGATGTTTATAAAACAGAGCATCTGGCTATTTAGTACAGTGATGTTCAGACAAAAGCTTTCAATAACTCAGTCGCTCTCAATGCTTCTTATTCATACGAGCAAACAGGTTATTTCATGCCATGAACCATAAAAAGCTGGAGACAATAAGATTAATATACCTATAGAAAGCAAGATTTACCAACATTTACCAATATATAAATTGCAGAGAGATTCACATACATTCACTCTGCAACATACATCATCAGACACCCACCGGAGTGGGACAGACTCTCAACATAGCTATCAGTAAAATGGCATCAGTGGCTGTTTTTTAGCAGTCGAGGATCTGTTTCATTGTCCATTCCACACACAGTGCCAGGTTTGAGTGGAGGAAGCAGTAATAATTCAGGAAGTTAGTGACAGAGATGGAGGGACTCTCCCCTTCCTCCTTCAATATTCAGTGAATCTCCTCTTGAAAAGTCCTGAAAAGAAATAGAGCAAGGAGAGAGAGGCATGCTCACAGACATGCACGTGCCTCACAGAACCCAGCTTCATCTGCAAGGGCTGGATCCTAAGCATCTGCCTCAAGATATGCCTCCAGGGTGTGAAAGCCTTTACAACATGTAGCTTGCTCCTTGGCCAGCTAAAAACCAGACTTAAGCAAAAAACCCCTATAATCTCATTTTCATCTATGCCCTCTAAGAAAGGAATGCACAAAAGTAATTTCTGCTGCTTGAGGCTTGAAAATAGCTTTTCAGTCCTAAGCACAAAACAGACCGCAGAGACTTTAAAATATGAGAGTCTCTAAGAGATCACACCCTTTTTTCGATGTAGCTGGTAAGCTTTGGCTGATGCTATGCTTATAAACTAAATTACTGAGGCTTGGGCAAGTAACTTAGTAACTTGAATTGCTGAATGAATGAATGAATATAAGTGCAGTGGTAGCATAGCTTGGTAAATTCACCTCAACACTTCAACTTTATTTATTTCTTGTTAGGCTGAATGCTTTTGAGAAAATTTCCAGACAAGCCACTGTTGGATTAGGCATCTTCTGCTGACGACCCCTGCACTCTTGAGAAGGTCTTGATTCTCTAACATGAAAGGGCCTGCAATAACAAAAAAGAAATACAGATCCAGAATGAGACACGTGGTACCAGTGTAGTTGCAGCACCATGAAGTACTTTCCAATTCCAGCTGTCCACTGTAAATAATAGTCTCCTGTGTTAACACAGTACAGTTAGTGTGTTCAACCCATTCTCTGATAAGCTGTGTTGCCACATCTCCACAGAAAGCCACGGGGAGCGTGTTATGGTCTGAGCAGAGCGTGAAGACTTTCTTCCAGCTGCCGCTTCCAAGAAGGTAATAATTCATGCCCAATGAATTCAAGAGGAGCGACCGCTCCTCTTTATTTATTAAAAGAAAAAAAGATTATTTCTTTTAATCATAAATTTTGCCACGATTTTAGTTTAGGTTGTACTCCAGGCCAGAGCCTGAAAACTTCTAGCTTGGTTCGATGGGAGTTTAGCAGAGAGCTTGTTAAGACTGTTGGAGCTCTGCTTGGTTTTGGATCAAAGTCTAGTTTAGTGCTGAGTCACAGGTGACTAAGGATGCCCAATTCTGTCACACATATTTAGGTTTTCCTCCTACCTTGCTTTCATTTATGCAAAAATTGAAAAAAGCAGCAGGCAGACTTAACACAAGCATGCTGACATACCTTGGTTGTGTCTCAGCACAAATTCTGGAATGATGCTTTTAACCGCATGAAGCTATTTTTCTTTCTACAAAAGCACGTACAATACAGTTCAGGAGGACAATGTGCTGCAGTTTATTGTTGAAGTGGAAATAACACAGGAAGTTCAACAGCTAATTTAGCTTGCTACCAGTTAGGAGTAATTCAAGGTTCTTGACCTCTTTTTTTTGGTAATTGATGTATCGTTAACAAAGTGTTTGGGCAAAATGATAGCCATCCCCACTGGGGAAAATATGTAAATGACCGATGTTACTTAGATACACCATCTCTTATCTAGACAAGACAAGCTGTTAGGTGAAAGACATGTCATGCTGAGGCTTTGCACTGTGCCGGGCACAAGGGTCAGATCTGAGCTCTGGGTAGCAATGCAATATGAACAGCAGCAGTAATACTTTCTTCCTTTTGGAATTAGGATTTTAGGTCTAGAATGCGAAAATGTCTGGCTATTTTCCCAGCCTAATCCTGAAGCAGAGCATCACCAAGGCTTTCAAGAGTCCCAGTAAACTTAAGCCAATGGGGAGCATAGCTAAAAAAATCCCATTCCTTATTTATAGCTTCATATGTCTTACTGAATAAAGTGACAGTCACTTTAAGTATGAGCAATCATATTCAGTATCGCTGAAATACAGTCAACACACTGGCAACATACCTTCAAAGTAAACTTTAATAAGTATAGAAGTTTCAGGATAAACATCAGAGCAGGGCTGAGCTTTGCTTCACTCTGAAAAGTCATCCATCTAATGGCTGTGTCTCTGAATCAGATATTTTAATCCTCTTAGAAGACTTAAAATGATCCACTCTGAGAGTTACTCTGCCATTTCTATATTTAACTAATGGCAAAACTTTAACAGGAAATTCACACTGTTCACAAAATTCTGATCATGCAGTCTCTTAATGAGAGAAACTTGTCCATTTTACTGGGAACCAAGGAAATAAGACTTTTAAAGTTTAGATTAAGACTTTTGAAGATGGGTGATGGATTTCTTCACCTTGCTTTGTAAAATCTGACTGACTGGATATATAGGTAAGAAAATAAAATATAAAACTGCATGGACTTCTCATTCAGATATCTCTGTTTGACAGAGGAGGCTCCTACTTTTACAAGCTTTTTAATTTCGCTGGTATTAACATGGAAGTCACAAATGCAATGACAAATATAGAATAATTACTATGGCAGCCAATTCCATGATCACCTCACTTTGCCCCCAGAGCCAAGTGATAATAACTAGACACAGGCATCCTACCTTGCTCAGACTAATGGATTTTACTCAAGTACCCATGCACCTTTAGTCATGTCCATGTTGCTTGTGATCATTATTTATATGTGCATTTTTTCCCCAGAATAAATATTGGCAAGTAGGACAGATTCAACCTGCAATGCACAGCCAGCCTTGCAACTAAAATGTTCCTTCAGTCACCAGTGTAACAGAGCAGCAATTTTTCTAGTAGCATTTTCTTGGTTATACTGTCACTCTACAGACTTTACTACCACTTAAAATAGCAGTGTATGCTAGACTCCTGACCTACCATCCAGGACAGCGGTCCTTTGATTTTGCACCATTGATACACTAATGTCATATTGTTATTTTTAAACACTTGGAACGTACCATGCCACCCAATCTGGTATTAGCAAATCTTGCCTAGGCGTTATTTCTTTTCTTCTGCTGCTCCAGTGGAGCATTTCATGCTGCTTTTTCCTGTCTTTATCACAGCACTAGCATTTGAGGTGATACAATCAGGAAAAATGTTTTTTTGTTTAAAAATGGACTTGAGTTCTAGATATTTTAAAGTATGGTCATTAACAATTATTAGAAATAGCAGATATCTTTACCAGTATAAAACAAATAAGGTCAAATAAGCTTAAAAGAGAACAATTTTCCCCTCTTTGAGAGAGTACCAGCTTGGCAATGGAAACAGTACAGCATTCAAAGAAAAAGATGTAGCCTTTTTTATGTTCTTTACTGAAGCCTGAAGATGCTGCAGAGATTTTACATGTCAGTCTCTGAAAATAAAATACATGATCATTCAAATACAGACCCACGATCTATTCACATAATTTGAATGATATACCCAGACAATTTCTGGCCACTGATTCATGGCCGGATCTGGTTAGGCTAACTTGTAATGACTTTATCAGCAGAACCATCATACACAGCCCCCCTTTCTCTTCAATTAAAGAAGTCAAATAACCCCAACACCTAGAACTAGTGTATGACTGATGGGGCTAAGGCTACGCCTGTTTAGCAAGCCTGACCTCAGCCCCGTCTCTGGCACGAGCAGCATGCTCAGCTTGGTTTCCAAAACTGGCATCCTCAGATGCACTGAGTCATCTCTGAACCTGTGGGTGAAGATGATAGTGATGACAGTGCTCCTGGAAACATCTCTAACTTCCCACTCAGTGAACAAAGTTCCCTGTTTTGTTTGGCATGCACTAAGCGAGGTTACGTCGAAACTCAGGGGAAGGAGGCTCTGGGAGGCTGACATTTTCAGCAAAAATGTGTGGTTTTCTTCCCATCTCAAAGAGAGGTTTTGAAGCATCCACCCATTCATCCTGCACGCAGCTCTGCCTTCTGGCCTTAAGTGACAGAATGACTCTCTTGCTTATGCAATAAGAGGTTAGCGCTCCTGCTGAAAGAGCTGCCTCCGTTTTGCACTGATCTATGCTCCTGTTGGGGTCTGTGAAGGGGCTTTATCAGGCAAAAAGTCCAACAACCCCTTTCTTCCCTTGGCCTGTAACCTTTCCCCTGACTTGCAATGCAGGGGAGGCACATCATGGTAAATAGCAGGTGTTCAGGGACCACGCTGCACCTTGCAGGAGGTGGAGATAGGGTATCTGCATGCGATGGGGCAGATAGGCATCTCGGGGGGGGGGCGAGATGAGCTGCAGAGAGAGACCTTGTTACCCTCCCTCACCACCTCCTACAGTCCTCTAAAAATCGTCCTTCCCAGACATCCCAGGAGTCCCATAAAGTGGGTAGCAGATCTCATTATAAGTAGCCTTGGACCACAGTAGTGGTTGATCTTTTTTCCTCTCTCTTGGTGAGGATGGCAAGTCCTATACAGTGGCTATTTCTACAGCAACAGTAGTTGTCTTTCTCCCACATTCTCTTATTTCTGGTGATGCTTCTGCCTGCTGGGTTTGAAGATGGCTCTTTCTAATGCAGCAGTCTCAGAGTGGCAGTTCCAGTTCCATGCTTTAAGGCATTCTTGCCAGCAGCATCATGGAGCTGCTCGGCTCCCTACAGACAAAAAAGACTACAGTTTGCAAATCACCATTGTAGGTTTTAATACTGCATTCATGCCACTTGCAAACATGAGACTTGTAAACGAGTCACTGAAGCACAGTGAAACCTCCAGGGACTGGAGAAATCTAGGCAGGAACTGCAGCAATAAAAAAATCACATACCCTGTCATTTTAGTCTCTACAGTTTTTGTTGCATGGTACAATACCCCTCAAATTGATAAACTTACCTTAAAAATGTTTCCCCTTTTTTTTATAGTCAAACAAGCTGCAGCCCTTATAGATTTTTCTTGGAACAGAGCTTCCCAGTAAGAAGTCTGGAATAAGATCCTCTCACATCAGCTTCACCTCAGCTATGTCTGACTCATTTGTGAATCTTAAAGGGTCAGGTCTTTTTTTAGACATCTTTCCAATGAAATAATTGAATTGAATGCAAAATGCTGTATTATTAAGGTTTAGGTCATGCATGGCTCTTAACATACCAGTCACTTCAGTATCCATCAATGCCTGACAGCAGATATCCAGATAAACTTTCAATATACAGATGTGCTCTGCTTGCTGAGACATTGAATGAATTACTCAGGGCTACGTCTTCTCTCTCTAAAGTAGGGAGCTTATCACACTTGGTCAGATATTTAGTGCTGATGGAGGAATTACACAGAAGAATTAATGTAATCAGACTTATATGGCAGCAATAACTAGAGTTCCTGAAGTAAGCGTTGGCGCTTAATGTTCCATATGAACTGCAGAAATGTAGGTTACTCCAGATAGAGTACTCTCAGACATTCACCACCATTCACCACCAACACTGGATCACAGAATTCCCATTCAGCAAAGCAAAAGGGGTAGAGGACATTGTACTTAGCCTCCCTTTAGAAAATATGACATGGGTATAAAATCTCTCAGTGCTTGTGCTTTACCCACAGGGCTTAATTAAATCTGATGAAGGTTAATAACTAGGAATAGGTAAATCTCAAAGTTTACAACATCTAGATTTTATCTCAATGAGCACCTTTTACTTTAGAGGCCAATTATTCTGCTCTCCTAAACGGAGATTAATTAGGTGACCTGCTCCCAGGACATATGGCCTAGTGACCTCTCTGCTCAGCTTTGAAAGGGCTGTCTTCCAGGATGCATCATGAAATTCTTAACTGCAATCTGCTGCTTTTTAGTTTCAGGGGAAGGATTTCACAGCATTGCTCTGTCTGGTGAAGGAGTTTTCTCACACACCTAGCAGATTTAAAGCACGTTATTTAGATGGCAAGGGCTTCTGTGTCCTACTGCACCAGAATGAGGGAATGGACTATCATCTTTCCCTGTGAAGAGCTTTGCCTTCGAGCATTTTTGCAAGAGACTTCTTTTCTAATCAAATGGGTTTTAGTAAACCTGTTTAAATTCATTGCTTCCCTTGCATGTATAATACAGAATGCCAGAAAGCAATTGGTGTCAGTAGCCTCTGTCCTGGACACTTAGTACTTTCATCCATAAAACACTTCACAAACATCAGCTAATCCTCGTAATGTTCTTAGAAAGTCCTATAGGTAAAGCATTACAGCTGGGTAAATAACTCAGTACCAACAGTTTCAAGAATTAAACCCCTTTTTGCATGTAAACTATTGCCAACCCGCTGTGATGTTTTTTCCCCCCTGCAGTCCCCAGCCGCCCACTGCATTGTTTGCAGAACATGTGGAAGTGGGGGCTCTGGTGCTCTTCCTTAGGAGCCATGGCACTATTTGATCCCTTGACCACATATGGAAATTTTCTCTGGCAAAAGTGGATACTGCCAGTGGCTCTCATTGAAATTCTTTGGGAAACCTGCATCATCTTAAGTGTACGGTTTTGTGGATCAGCTGAAGAGCTGCATGCTGTTAAGTGAGGGATTTCCCACTTCCCCCTCCCATTGGCCACCCTGCTCATGGCCATGCATTCCCACCACTTGACTTGGGCTGGCTCTGGTGATCACCAGACCTGTCCGTGAACTGCCATGGACCTCCCTGACAGCAGAAAGCAAAAGCAGTGACAACCCTGTCTAGCTCTCTGCTGCGTTAGCGTGTTAGATTGGCTCATGGAAAAGAATGAGTGCCAGAGCTGGCACAAGGGAGAACGGGAGACCTGGGTGGTCAGGAGAGAGGCCAGGGAGTGAGGAAGGCAGGGCCAGCAGCAGAGTGGGAAGACGATGACCCTTCTGAATGTGTCTCCCAGTCAGTTCTCCTGTGTGGCAATGGGAACAAGTGATGCTTTTGTACCGCTTCCTTTACACTGATGGGGTTGAGCGGTCTGAGTGTTGAAGAGAATCATGGAGAAAGAGAGAAGTAAAATAAGAAGTAAAATAAAAAAAGGGAAAGGATTATTCTAATATTTGACCAACAAGTCTTTTACCTCCTTTATTTGAAGGAGGAAATGGTGTGTTGTACTATTTTTTTACTTATTTAAGGAAACATTATCATCTGCTGATTTCCCATGATCAGTCAATGCCCTCAAGCCTTTGCATTGACCCATTGCTGGTAGTCCTCAGACAGAAAATTCATGAATGTAAGACAGATGGGACAGTCCAGAATTGAAGAAAGAAGAAAGTAGTGAAGTGAAGTGGATAATTTCCTAATGACTCCTTATCGTGTTGTGAATATAATTGAAAATCCAAAATGTAGTTATGCATAATGTGAGGCCAAATAACTATCATCTATTGCTCTCTTTAGGTTCTTGCATGAAATTTTATTTACTTTTCTAGCTTATCAGCATAAATGCATGCAGAAAATAATTTTGTAAAACCTACAGACATTGCATGACAGAAAAATACTCAGTTAATTATATATTACTGCAAACATGTTGCTCTGGATTGATTGCCTTATTTTGGAAAGCACTTGTATATGAAATATTTGATGAACAATAACAATAGGAAGCAGGCAAACCAAAACCCAAGAGAAGAAATAAATCTGAAGGAAATAGAGTGCAGCAAATAAAGTACAGAAAAATAAAAGAGCTTTTGTCTCCAGGAAAAAAATGGTGAGTCTTGTTAGTCAGTTGACTCATAGTCAGATCAGATGGTTAGGGGTTTTTTGATTTGATTCAGTAAGTTGCTTAAACATGTCTCTCCACATATGAGTATTCCCACTTACATATTTAAGTTAAGCATGTATCAAGACCTTCTGAAAGATATGGTACATAAGTACTGAGTAACACTTCTTGGTGTGATGCTAAAACAGCCACATGTTCTGTGCCAGATGCAATTCTTAGACTTGCCGCATCTGGTCACATATATATGTTCTGGTTTTTGTTTGCATTAGCAACATCTGCAAGTTTTGCTCCTTTTAGCTGGGAGTGAATCCAGTACTCTATTTTGGGAATTACTTTGCTGCCAAAACACCCCTACCAAACTACCTCCATTCATAACAGGAGAGTTCATATTCTGTTCTTCTAAACTTTTTCTTAATTATAAACAGTTTAAAACTCTTTGAATGGTACTATTAAGTCATTGAATCTCACTCTTTTTTAGCTAATTACTAGTATTATGTCTATTTTGGGGGGGTATATTTTCATCTTTGGAACTCAATCAGATTTTCTCCTATAAAGCCAAGTTTCATCATTATTCTGTGCTAAAGGCTGAATTTTCAAGCATGCCAATACAGCTGGCATGACATTGGCCTTCCTAATTCAAGGACACAAAGGATTACCCTAAACCATAAGCAGAAAAGATCCACATTTGTTCTACTAATCAAGGTTTTTCTTTTTTGTCAAATGTGATTCGTACTTGCCTCACAGCTAGGTCTCTGAGCAACTCAGTGTTTCCTGGAAGCCCTTTGGTCAGTAAGAGCTGAGCATCGAACCATGCAGTTCATCACCTGCCACACTATTTACAGAGCCAATGGATGGGAACAAAATAATGCAGAGCAGTAACTGTCAATAATTCACCCAGCAGTGACCGCTGACATACAAGATATCACCAGGACAACTTTAGCAAAATCCCATCATTTCAGTTCATAAGTAGTAACAGGGTCTCTTTCTCTTACCTCTTGCTTCCTTCACAGATTTTTCTCCAACTATTAAAAAAAAAAAAAAATCAAAACAAAGTTTTGGAAACCAGAATGCATTGTGTTCCCTATAAAACACGTGCAACTGTAGTGGGATGTGGCTGGAATGATGGCAGTCCTGGCTTCCGGAACAGAAAGAAACAATGGAGCAAGTAGTTCTTTGGGCAGAGGAAGCAAAAACCTGGTTTTCAACGTATGTCTCTTACTTTCTCTCCCTCAGCTGCTTGAGTCTCTGATTGCCTAAAAGTTGGTGATCGTATTCGTCTTTTTCACAGTGGGGAACTAATGGCCCTTTAGCTTGCTGCCTTCACCAAACTCACAGAATCTTTGTCAAATTTGACTGAAATTCAGCAATGGATTAGAAAGCAGGAGACCAGCTTGTACCTACACATGCAGAATGAGCGATGAAACAATCCTCAATTCAGTGGGAGATCAAGCTAAAATCCTCCCACCCAGTGGGATGTCTCTGAGATTTTACTCTAGGAATTGAGGCAGTCAGCACTGCCATAGAGAAAAATTCCAAAATCAAAACCAAACAAAAAATGTCAACTGAGGCAGCCCTTTAGTTCATAAACTGAATATTACGGGTATGGAAATCAGGTGGTGAGAACAAACATGCCACCTCACAGTGCTCGCAAGGGCGTTTGTGTCAGGTAGCAGGTGAGTATGGCTGAGGGCAGCAGGCTCTGTCCTCCAGGGTTGTCCATGGGGGATGTCAGGGTGGAGTATGGGTGCTGGAATTGTTTGAGGCCCTGCGCAAGACCACAGCCCCTTACATTCACACAAGACTTGCCCAACCTCATCCTCATTTTCTGACAGTCTTACTTAGTTTAATAATGAATTTTGGACAGAGCTTGCATGAAAGATGCTTTATAATATCCTGCAAAGTCCTGAGTGACTCCACTGAAGGTTTCATCGTGTCTTTGATGAAAGAGCCCTGGCTATGTAAAAATCTTTCTTGATTAGTGAAGTCAGCTGCTGTTGGGATGATTTGGGTGGATTTATTTCCTCTTTTAAATTCAAATTACCTCCAAATAAGTTTTCAAGGCACTTCCTATAGATTAAAGGATAGGAGGAATGTGACACAGAATATTTCAGTAGAAGATTTTCCTCAGAAAACTAATCACTTGGGATTCTAGTTCTGCTAAATAAGTTATCTGAACAGGCCCAGAACTTTTAGCTGCAGTATGTATCTGACCCAAAAAGTTACTGAACACAGTCAACATCCCACAGCAGGCAGTGCTCAACAAGGGCACCCTGTGCCTCACAAGGAGCATTTGGGATCTTGGAAATCAGATCTTTTGCTGCCTTGTGCCTCACCAACTGTCCAGCTTTCATCCTGCAGCAGCCAGGAGGCATCTTCTCATCGACACGTGGGGAGCAGGAGAGGCTCGGCAGGACTTGGGAGATCTCATAGCTGGTTAGCGTGGCTGACTGCCCATCAGCAGCCCTCAGCCCCCCACTCCCAGGTGCTTGCCGGGCTGGGCTACTGCAGGTGTAAAAGGGAGGGCTCTGCTGCAGCTGAAGGGATGCCTGAGAACAAGAAAGATCCCCTGGAGATGTAAGAGAAGTGTGGTGGCAGAGGAGCAGGGGAGATATACATGTACCACCGAGAGGCAAAAAAATGAAAGGAGGGAGGCTGGCAGCGTGAGATCTCGGAGGGAGAAGATCAGGCAGAGGAACAGCAGAGGAGCTCTGCAAGCACCTGAAAAGGAGAAAGCAGGTTTAAAGATTGTCTCGCTTCTTCAGGGACCTGCATATGCAAGTCTCAGACTCATTTTGATTTTACATCTTTTGGAAAGTCAGAGCTGCGAATAAATTGCTATACAATGCTCTTCTAGCCTCTTGATTTATTTTCTTTAAAGGAGAGGTTTAAAAAGAGGCATCTCTTTCACCACTTTGGTAGGAAATGGAATAATTTGAGAATAAGGGAGGGCTGCATTTAAAAATATATTTTAACAGAAGGGAGGTAGTAAATAATAAACACATCCATAGGTTTGGGCTCCCTTATATAATAGAAATATTGAGTACATTTTTGTATAGGTTCAAAAAGAGTGAACTTTTTTTCTATCATAAAATTATCTTCTTCCAGTTTAAAGACGTTTTATGAACTGACTTTAGGGGTCTATGTAAATCTGCTCAGGATTCTGAGAAAGGAGAGGGTTATTAATCTGGAAAAAGTGTCTTTGCTTAGAGCCAACTTTAGAATGTTTAAAATAGGAGTTTTTAACAACTGAATAGTATTCCGTCGGTTGCCCTTAGATTAGCTTCTTTTCATGGGTACTGGGCAGAGTCAGTACAATTTCACTCCTGGTAAAAAGTTTTTACATCCCTGAGCAGATATTAAACATGATCAGCATAACATCAGTGAATTTGATGAGATTCAGCCCACACAGTTTGTTCCTCCAGAGCTGACAGAGCTTTTGCTAGCCCTTATATCCCAAACTAATAAAAAAGAAAGACTGAATGAACTCCCACGACTGAAACAAATAAAGCCAAGTACTAGACAGTTTTAACAAAAATAATAAGGTTTCAGTCATTAGTGAACATTGCAATTCTGCTGAAATGAAATGTTCTCAGTGAGCCAAGTGCAAGGCATGTTTAATTCAATATTATTGCCAAATCTTTACTGGCTATGGAGAACCCTATCTTCAAATGTTTGCATCTTACTAGTCTACTCCAACCTCATATAGGGATATTGCCACTTACATTATATTGCAAAAGTCCCCACTCTTAAGGGGTGCTGCCTGCGTCAGGTTAGAGTTTTCCTTCATAAAAATAAAACAGTTGTCGTGAATCCGAATACATGTTATACTGATTCGGTGATTTCAAATTTGAGCCTATGGATCTAATGACTTCTTTTCTATTGTGGCATGATTTTAAATGTTTGATTGTTTAATTTACTTAGTGAAATTGAAATAAATTAGCTTGATACTATTTAAGTTGAAACATCATTTTAATGTTTTAATTCATATAAGGCTGGCAAATAAATGGCCTTTAGCTGTTTCTTTGGATCCTTGCCATTTGAGCCCACTAGTTTCCCGCTCCTGACAGTTGTGCTGGTAGCTCATATAATGTTGACTGTGGTGTAATATTGCATTTCCTTTTAGTTTCCCCCAGGCTAAAGCTAAAGGGTATGCAAGAGGTAGAAGCGTACCAGGTCATAGCTCATCTCCCTACTTTCTTCAGGCCTGAGCCACCCTACTCACAGAAGCCATCATGGAATGGGAAGGTGCCCAGCCTTCCTATTAACATCAGATTTGTAAAATCCCATGCAGAGTTTGACAGACTGGTTTATGCTATCTATTTTCAGCACTGGCCTTGAACTTAAGCCCAGTAACTCTTTTGCGTAAGGCATGTGCAAGCTGCTTGGGTCTAATTCCATATGAGACCCAGGTCCTTCTCCCCTTGTTCTTTATCTCCCATGCCAATGCTTTTCTATGCTTTTGTAGACCTCTCATCCTTCATACCTCATGCTGAACCAGAGGAACCACCATGGTTAGCATTTGTTCAGCCGTCAACCTCACTTTTCTGGCCCTTCCACGTAGCCATCTTATACCCGTATTCAAAACTTTACACTGCTTTCCTCTCCCAATGTACCAGTGTCTTGTGCTATTCTAAGACATTTCATTCAGGTATCCCTTTCTGTTCCAGTTCCACAATGGTGGCAGCTGAGACATTCGTGTGTTTACTGTGTTTTAACCTTTAAAGAACACATCTTACTTTGTGTTGCATCAACTTCACAAAGAAGTGTAAAATCTAATTGCAGCTGCTCTACTCCCCCTCTTCCTTTATCAGATCTTTACAAAGGCTACGGCTAACATATTCATCCTTACTGTCAAATATGTATGGATATGGATAGTAACAGTGTTGTTGTATCTAAGTGTTATATTGCAGAAAAACAAATTTTAGGGTGGTGCTGCATCTATTAGGGTTAGCATTTCCCTTTAGACTAAAATCCATAAACAGGCTATCATTAAATTGTTGAGGATTTGCATAGTGGACAGGAATTAATTTTTTATAGTCTTTTGTTCACAGCTGTAGGATGTCCCTTTGTGAAGGCTAGGTCAGGTGCAGCCCCTTGGAGAGTAAAGCAGATGGTTCCTGTCTATCCAAGCAGCTGGGCATAAGTGGGTGGAAAAACTTTGCAAGACAGCTGAGTGTGGCACGTAGAAGAGTTACAGCATAAAGCTGAGAGCCTGCAACTCAGGAAGAGCAGACAGACAGACTTGGGAGGCTGGTGGAAAGGACTTCCTAGGGATCAGGGGGGATTAGTCAAGTTTGTGACAAACTTAGAAAGTCACTGAGTTGACCGAAACCAAGCCTGTAACTGAGGAAGACATGTTTAGGAATGCTTTTTATTTCTATTCTGCTTGAATTGGTCATTTTGAGTTTTTTCTATTCAATTTTTTGGGTTTGGTTCAAGCTCTAATAAAACATTGCTTTCTGAGTTTCAAAATCTTTCAGTCTTCTTTGGGGATCTCATTATAATGAAAAGGTCTAGGCAGTTCCATTGCAAAACCTTGGCTGACTTTGGCTTCTGTCACAGTTAGGTAGTTAGGAGACACTAAATATCTCCCTTGCTTATATGCTTCAAACTGCTGATCATAAGGAGTTACTTCAGTGCAACAAAAGACAGAATTTGGTGAAATTCAGTATTTGTACCATTTGCACAATTATACTACCTTACAAGGCGTATGTGGACTGAGCTCTATTCAAAAATCTGCAACAAGCAGTAATTACAGCAGTACTGCTTTTGGACTGTCATCTGGTCTGTTTGGGATTTGGAAGTTTCTGCAGTTAGTACCTCAAGAGGAGTCTCAGATCAATAGTTTATGTTCTTATCTAGATCACTAGCCCTTTCGGGCTGGCAGTAGCAAGCCTTCACTGTCTTCTTCACTGATAACTAAGTGTAGGTAAACCTGATCCACCTAGGCATTGCCCAGTTGTTGCTCGTTGTGCCTTCAGACTGCAAGTTTGCCCCTGATTTGGTGTTTGCTCCTTGTCCTGGATCCTGCAGTGTTGATTTAATCTCCTGGTATTCAAGTGTTGGCCACTCCTTTGGCTTGCTTTCTGGTTTCATGTAGTTCCTGATATTGGTAGTTGGTGCTGATGGTCCAGCCACCACCAACTCCTTCTTCTTGTCATGCAGACTGGAGTCTCTGCAATGGTGTCAGGATCTTGCCGTGTCACTCTTGAGCTACACACTTCACAGGCTACTGGGTGATAGGTAGATTTAAATTAAAAAAAAATAAAGTAATGATAAATAATACATAGTAGAAGTCTATGTTTTGTTGTACCTTACAGTGAAACTTCCCCATCTGGTCCATCATTATGATATTTATGAAACATAAAAAGAGTATTTTCAAAATAACATTCATTTCATTATGCACAAGGTTTCCTTCCCTCTTTGGGGCCCAACCTTAATGTGTAGTTCCTGATTCACTGAGAGAAAGATCAGTTTCTCAGACTGAGAAGCCATCCCTTATGGGTTGACTATCTTCTAATGTGCTAGTGAAAAAAGAAGTGACCAGCCTTGAAATAATTAAACTGGAGTTTGGTGCTCAAGTGCTCAGCAAATGGTAGGAAAGGTGATCCGCAGAGACTTTGTAAAGATCTGGTAAAGAAAGAAGTGCAATGATACAAAAGTGGGAAATGATAACAGCAATGATAATATCCAGGTGGCTCACCTAAAAATGATATGTTTGCAGTCTGCTTTTATGTGAAGCAACCCTTAACTGGAGAAAAATAATCCAAGCTAGAGATGCTGAGGAATAAAAGCAGCAAATGTGCCATGACTGGAAACAAAACAAAACTAAACAAGTAAGCTCACCTGCAGAATAAAAAGCTGTAATTGGTGTTTAATGCATCCTGCACTCTGAGACTGATGCTGGTTGTGATAAATGGAGGAAGGAATAGATTTCTGGCTGAAAGATGCTCAGAACACAAAGGGATGGGCTAAAAAATGATAGGTAGGTAGATAGATACATACATACATACGTATATACATGCATACATACATACATGCACACGTACATACAGATACATCTAGCTAGATTTCTTAATGAGAATCTGCTGTAGTGATGTGTCAGTGGTCTGTACTGTATCAATAAAGTCCTACCAAGATATATGTGTACTGAGAAGACGCACTGTGCGCTGAGCTTGGAAGGTCCATATCTTTGGTTTGGAATATGAATACTTTGTGAGTTTTATTTTGTTATGCAAAAACCTATGAAGAGCTGTGCTGGTTCGGACCAAAGTGCTAGATCCAGCAGTTGCCATAAGTTGACTCCTAGGGAAAAGAACAGAGCAAGCGCATGATATTTACCTCATACTTTTCCAGCATCCAACTATTTGCAGCTCTGAAGATTTCTTAAGCTTGGTAACCTTCAGTGGAGTTTTATTCCAAATACTTGTTCATCCTCCCCTTGTACCCATGTAAAATTTCTGGCATTCAAAATATCTTTTGGGAAGGAGTCTGAGGACTCTGCTGCATTCTGTGTGAAGAGCTACCTCCTATGGTTTGTTTGCATCAAGCTCCTATCAGCTTTGTTTCATGACCCCAGGTACATCAGTGATGCACAATAATATTATACATTTTTTTATATATATATATTTATATATTTGCAATACTGTTATGTTTCTTTAAAAAGCCTGAACTGAGTGAAATTCCCCGGAGGGAGGGGAGATTGATCCAATGTGGTGGGGAACTGAGCCTGTCTCTGGGGTGAAAATGTTTGGACCCACTGCGTGTGGCAGAAAGGAGGATGCAAGCATGGAGCTGGGAGCCTGCGGGTCATTCAGGCAGCAGACAGACAAGTCCTCCTGAAAAACATCCCGGGGACCAGGACTTGCTAGGCAGATTTTGCTGCAATTCAGAGAGTCTCTGAATTGTCATTGAAAGTAGGTTTGAGGAAATGACTCACCTGCAAGGACACAGTGGGAAGGAGGAGTTATTTATGAACCTTTTAATTTAACTGTTGATATTTATACTCCAGCGGGCATAGTCACTTCAGATTTTCTCTCTTCAGAAAAGTTAAGGATCTTAGTTAATACTACAGTAAAACCTGGCTTCTCTGACTGTAAAGCCTTTTGTCTCAGAGGAAGGGAGAGTTCATTAGAGACGAAAGCCTGGGCAGATCCACCTCAAAGCTGTGGTCAATGTCTATTTCCTCTATCACACTTATTAGTTGTACTGTATCCTGCTTTACCGAAACTTGCCCAGTGTGCCCCACAAGGAGATCCCTGACATCTGTTGCTTATAGCTTTTTCTTATGCCATCTCTGTGAAAATCTGCTCATATTAACCAAGTTATAAGCATTTAAAAAGGCCAGTGATACATTCTAAGTGAATACTAGGATTTTTCCAGAGGCTTTGTTTGTATGGAGTATGCTCCCTCTTGAGATTGAACATAAATTCCCTGTACTTGCATTTCTCCATTAATGAATCTGGGTGGCTGATTAAAGATTAGAAGTGTTATTTTTTCTGGCTTCTTTGTGTCCCCCTTTTCTTTCATAAAATAATATAACATTTTCATGATTTGTAGGAGCCAGCAGGCATTTTGTGTCTAGAGGCAAAACAATCCTTCTCATCTGCGATCTAGCAATTAATATAGATGTCACTGATGACATTTTAAGGTGGCACAAATATTTGAAGTGGAAAGTAATGATTAGGTGGTGCCAGCCCAACAGAAAAGTTTTACTGTTCAGTAAACCAGGCTGCTTCCAAAAAAGCTTGTCTCCCAAATGCAGTCCCCACATTTAATCTAGAGGAAGGTGAAAGGCCAGCCAAAACATATGGGGATTTAAAAGTAGAAACTTTGCAGAAGTTGTAAGGGTCACAGTGGATGAGTGCTCATTAAAAGGTTCCTGAAAAATTCTGAGACTAAAAAACCTGAATGGGATGCTTGGTTGTATAGATGGGGAAATATATGGGGAGTCAGTGCTATTTCTGTGTGATGGGAATATGAATTGAGAAGCGGTTCACAACTGTTCCAGCACGAACAGATCTAAACCAATCTGATACCAACTAATATTTTTTTTGTTTTATTTAGGTGAGCAGTATCAAGGTGATACTTTTAATATATTTTCTTTACATTTCTATACATTTTTCTTTGTTACCAACCTTTCTAAAAGTGGAGAAAGCTTTCTTCCCTTATTTGGCTACTTGCTGAAACCATGACTACTCTTTTCCTTTTTTTATTATTTTTTATTTATGTTTGCCACCTTCTTGGCCTGTTCTTCTACAAAATAAACTGTAATTGGTATTTAGTAGCTTACATGTATTCAGCCCTAGAATTTTTGAAATAATTCCAAACTTTTTGTTTTCAAGATTGTGTCTTACCTTTATGCCCCATTCATATCCACCCACTCTGGGAATAATTTTGCAATGTATCATTGTTATATCTTTCCTTATGCCTACGTTTTCTCTTCAAACCTTTCACTCACACTTCAGATATCACACTCACTTGTGAGATCTCCTGAGTGTTGAAGCTTCCAGGTAGTATTCCAGTCAGTGGATGTGACTTTGTTTTGAGCAATTTCTACAACTAACTAATCTATTTCTTTACATATGTATACCTTTTTTTTCCTCCTTATGTACTGTCAGTGAGGCTGTGCACTAATGGCTTTATTTCTTTGCAGAGGGAGCAACTCTGCCAAATGCAGGTTAGTGCTCAGTTCTGTGCTTATCTCTGTCCTCTTCACATTCTTTGCTCCAACCTGGAAAACACTGTTTCCTCTTGCAGGTTCACTTTTATTTTGCTTCTGCATATTCCTGTTTTGGTTTTTTGGTTGTTTTTTTTTTTTAATTTTGCTTTTAAACGTAGTCCACTGTGGCACCGAGGAGCAGAAAAAAAGAGAAATCAAAACTTGTAATCTGATCTGAGTACATTCTGCAGGCTGGCAAATTTCAGTTGCTTATTCTGTTATCTTTAAACCTGTTTTCAAAAGTATTTTTTATCTCTGTTCCATGTCTCTGAGGCCCATTACAATCTGATCTTACATTAAAGATTGTACAAACCCTCCAAACAGCATGTCAGACTTGCCAAACTGAAGCCTGCTATAAATGCTTCAAAAATTTCTCCCTTTTTGATTTCACATATGAAGCCAATTATCTTGCAAACAAGTCATTCTTTCTAGGAGTGGAGTATTTTCTATGTCTGTCATGGCTTGTTCTCTTTCACTAACTTTTAGGCTGGTGAGTGAAACATGTGCCCTGGATAATTTGTTTGGTGCCAATATATTAAGATAGATATAGACCTTCATCTCGCTATGCCTTTCCATAGTTTCACCTCCTTTTAGAAGAAAACAAATTCTTGCCTGAATGACTTCCAAGAGTCTGTTGTATCTGTGGCAAATTCTAGATGCATTAGTATTTTAATATGCTGTTGCATTTTGTCATTTCACACCTTTTGTCTTGTTTCATGATGCTTTTCCCCCTCCATTGAGCGTGCTAGCTAATAATTATTGGTGGCAATTTATAAACAGTCAATGTCAGACCACGCAACTAATATTAGCTGAGGCTAGAGCCGGGGCCGGAGCCTGGGCTGCAGCTGCTTCGTGCGTGGATTCGTGTGCAGCTCACAAATTGGCTTTGGAGAGGATGGACCACTTTGTCAAAACCCACTGACATCCCAAACCACACACCTCAGTGGACTGAAGAGCAGAGGCACTAATGACCGCACTAGTCCACAGGCAAATAGTGTGTTAAGAGCTGTCCAAGATCTGTAATTAGCTCAGTGGGAGGAGTGGAGATCGAGAGCCTCATCTTATCCAGTGAACCCCATTATATCCCTGTTTCAGCCAAATTTAAAATAGGACTTCTTTTTCAACAAGGGAATAGAGGGTTAGGCAGAGTCAGGAGACATTCACTCCTCCTTAAACATAAAAACCAAAAAGGAATCAAAAGAAAGGTTTTTTCCTGAACAGATATTCACCATTATCTGCGTAACCATAATCAGCACAATGGCTTTGATGAGACTCAGCCCACACAGTTTGTTCCCCCAGAGCAGACCGAGTTTTCTGCCAGCCATTCTGTATTCGTCACATCCCAACCTAATAAAAAAGACTGAATGAACTCTCATGATTGGTGCAAACAAAGCCAAATGCTGCTACAAAAGAAATAAGACTTCAGTCATTATCAGTCACTTATTCTGCTGAGGGAATATTCTCAGTAAACCTCATCCAAATATACCTAAGCCACAACTGTTCCCTCTTTTTTTTTTTTTTTTTTTTCATAATTGGTGAGGAGAGATACAATGTTGGCACCTTTTAAAGCATCCTTCAGGAATTCTGTCCAGACTGCTATGTACACAAATTATTTTGTAGTATGTCCTGCTCACTGCCAGTGTTGGTATAGCCAGTTCCTTCATCTCCATGGGTGTTTTATCTGGATTTTCTTTATAAATTGTAACACAAATACCTAGGCATTTTAGCTGGCTCTGTACAGGTCAGCTCAGGTTCAAGCAGGGTTCATATTACCAGTGGAAACTCGAGCATGTGCTTGTGTGATTTGAGCAAAAAAAGGGTAAGGTAACTTTAGAAGCTAGAAGCCTCTAATTCAATCTCAAAGCATGTTGTCAACTGTTTTCTACTAGCCTGTAGGTTTAATGTTGGGCCAGAAAGATTTGACCAGAGGGAGACTAATATCTGCTAACATTCTTGCTAATATATTGCTTTACTCATGGGTTATTTCACTTTGTATTTTATTATCAGTGGAGCAGATAGCACTGCCTGTTATTAAAATTGGTGGTTGTTGCCCTTGAAACTCCCCTCAGTTTCTTATAACTTTGTCAAGCTTTTAACTACTAATGTTTAAAATTTTCATGCTGGTAAGGTGCCTGCCTCTGGCTGTTTTTGTAGGGTTTATTTAGGTATTTATTTTCAATACATTCCAGCTGTTTTGAAGAATAATGCCTGAGAAATGTAGGTTATTTCCCATAAGTTGAAAAACAAAATGGTACTTGACAGTCTTTTTCTTTAAGCATCAGTGACTTTTATTTTCTTTTCTTCATTACCTGAAGCAAGGTCAAGAAATTTGGTGAGGAGAGACTGTTACGGCAGGGAGGTACACCTTGTATTTGTACAAGGAGTACGCTGTTTGAAAATGACTGTTTAAATATGGTCATTGCTAGCAGGTAAAATTCCCCAAACTTCCTATCTATGGTGAGCACAATGCAGTGTGATGCTGTACATCTGCCCCCAAGTACAGCTGTAAGCAGCAGTGTGTCGGCTTCGTTTGGCCAACTGGACTATGAGTAACAAGATTGTTCCAGAACTCTCCATGCTGTTGTGCTGGACGTCAGAAGAAAAATCTGCTGCGTCTGAAAGCAAGGGAAGAAGAAACTAAGCCTATGGAGAAAAGGGGAGTTTGTCAAGGATCTCCTTAGGAAAGAGAAAGAGGGGAGGAGGCTGGCAAGCAACAGAAAAAAAATACGTCATGAGTGGGATGGAAACAAAGATTGGGAATAAGGACCAACAGACCTGGATGAAGAAGGTGAAGGAGGCTGGAAAAGAAATACAGTGAGGTCTTAGGATGCAATAAGGAAAATGGAAATTGATGAGCAAAGAAGCAGGAAAAAAGAGCCCGGACTGCCCAACTTTAAAAACACATCATATATGTGTGTTAAAGTGCCCTCTGATATTTGCAAGACCTAGGTTTTCCAGTTTGTAGGAAATTCTGAAATTCCATGATTGGGGCTGGAGGGAATGTTCTGAAAAGGCAAAGGAAACCAAAGAATTGAAAAAAAAATCACTTTTCAGACCAAATTGTGAAAAAAAGAGTCAAGTCAGCTGACAGTTTTCTCATTCATAATGTTCAAAAAGTTGGATATAGTTTTGACATTTATCCCTTTAAACATTGTTATGCCATAAAAGAAAATACATCTAAAATAAGTGACTTTGAATTACAGGTATAACTGTATTATTCTGAAACTATGATAATCTAACATTTTGTAGTTAAGCAAAAAAAAAAAAAATTCAAAGTACTCGAGCCAGTACATTCCTCAAAATTATTTACTTTCAATACAGCACCCATTTACAAGATGAAAGTTTTCATATAGGAAAGCATCAACTAGTTTTAGGTTCAATTTTCAGTTTACCAGTGGTGTGCAATTTTTTACGAATGAGGCTTCCTTTTCTGTAGGATACCAGCCAGAGAATTTGGGAGATATGCAGGATTTGGAAGAGGTGCAGTTAATGAAAAAAGGCATTGCAGAAAGAAAATGCAGAAAAAGGCACTGCGGAAAGAAAATCATATAAAGCAGGTATTTCACAGGTGGTCTTTTTACTGTGTTTTCTTCATTTTCTGGATATCTGATTTGATACCTCAGGGTCTCATTTGCAGAAATAGTGATAACTTTCAAATGCTGTTGAAATCCATGGAAACTGTCTTTTGATAAGCTAGCTGCTATATACAGTAAATTCCTTTAAAAAAGTACGTCCAAGGTATTTCAAACAGAGCAACCAGAATTAATGGGTATTTTTTACCTTAATCTCTCTGTGTTAGGATTTCCCATCTGTAAAACAGCGATACTGATAAAGTGATGCTAATGGGTGGCAAACGTGGTATCTCTTATTGCTGGAGTGCTGAACTGTACAACTTCAGCAGTTTTCCTCCAGTGCAAGTTTTCTTTTCTGGACTGAGTATGAAAGAGTAATTGCTTTCTTTCCATGATCGTAATTCTGTGGGAGAAAGTCATGTGAACAATCTCGAGCCTCTCACAGAGGAGCCTTGGAAAATATTTTTAAACTACTGAACTCAAGTCACTTAATCTTTCCCGCTTACTGCAGCGTATTGAATTCTTGAGACCCAACAGTGTAGACTTCAGCTAGCTTTATAGTCTCAGCTGTTTATAGAGCATTTATCTAAAAAAAAAAGTAATGCAATATAGATGCTTCTTAAATTTACCATAAAATGAATAAATTTACAGGAATACTCAGAATAGATATGTGGATCTATTGCATAATGGTTAATCATTCTCCACGAATGACTAATACTTATGACCTTTATTCTCCAGTTAAGTGTATACATGCATAAAGACAAAATTGCAAGAGTTCTGTGAATAAAATATTTAACTTAAATATGAAATGAGAACCTTTCAGACGTCTAACAATGGGAAATTAGAATCTACTCTCTGAGAAAATGTAAACCTGAAATATGAGAAAACATTTCAGCATTGTATTTCCCCCCAAATAAAAGCTTCTGTGGGTTGATAAAAAAAGTAAATTATACCAAATGCTGTTGCCATCATTTTTCTTCTTATTCTATCTGTGTAATGCATTAAAACTATCAATAATGACTCTGAAATTGTAAGAAGCAAGGCTAATTTGTGTTTATCAGGCTTCTCAGTTGCACAAATTGGTGTGAGATACAGCTTAAAACTTTTCCAATTACAGTCCATATTTTCTACAGTAAGCAATGAAGCTGGAGGCTTGATTGCTTCTGACTTAGCTCCCAGCCCTTATCTTTTTCTTCTGCTGTATCTTTGTGGCTGCCTTTTAAAAATTTCTTTTGGATTTGTACCAGCGCTCCTGGTACCATGTAAAGATTAGTAATAACTCAGAGCAGCCGTGTTACCTAGAGCAACAAAAAGGGCCCGTTCTTCAACTCTCATCAGCTAGCAGGGGACCATGTGGCAGCAACACTTTACCCTAGAAGTGTTCACCTCTCTCAGCATATTGAAGCACAGTGCTATTAAATAGTCTCCCCCTCATCTCCAGGGCTGGCTGGTGTTGCAGCACAGTCAGAGAGCTGCACAGGTTGCTGAGCCTTTCTCACGTGACGCAGCCATCCTGATTCACCGAGTGGGAGGACGACATCCATCTTAGCCCGTACATACTGCTCCCCTGGTAAAAGGGCACAGGAGCACCCTGGTTTTATTCAATCTGCTCCTGTGTTGCTGAGACACTTTTCAAGAAATGCCATTTATTACTGTTGTTTGTTTATTTATCGTGTGGTTTTGAAAAGAATCCGGAGATGCAGACTCATTTTGGAAGAGGACAGCCTCAGCAGCCAAAGCAAAGGCAGAGTGTGCAGGCAGAAAATGCACAAAATGATGAAATGACCTGCGTACAGTCCCAAAATAGGTCAGGGTCTGGGACACTATCAAGGTTGTCCAACAGCCATCACTTTTATTTACCACCACACCACTCTACCACTGGCCAGTTTCAGAGGATTTGGACTTCTCTGTGCTTTCTTGCATAAAACTACAGCGGAGCAAAACGACAACAGCTGAAAAGTGTATCTGGGAACAAAAAGAAGTTTGTTAGGGCTGGCTGCTGTGTTGATACAATACCTATTGCAATTGCTGCCTGGGGAGAGTGTGTTTGCAGATTGTGGCAGCAACAGATTCTGCAAGTCGAAGTCCTGCACATTTGACCGCTATAGTTGGCAGGTTTTCTGTCAAGTAAGCACTGGTAGACAATATAGGGTGCTTCTCCGACAGCCAGACTTGAGACATTTTGTTCCTCTTCCAGGGCGGTCTGTGTTTCTCTGTGAGCTGCTCAGTACAGTCCTGTTGAAATTTTCTTCCATTAGGACACTGCCTGTACCCAGTAAAAACAAAACACAGTGCAAGCCCCAGCCGAAAGACAGACCGTCTGTTTCAATTCATGCTATGACCCACTGACAGCATCCTAGCAGTGCCAGGGAGGTATGAACAGATTTATTTTTTCCAGGTACACTCTGAGGTCCATTCACACATGCAGCAGAACATAAAGCAACCTCAGGGTAAATGAGAATTAGGGCCACTACCTCTGCCCACAACAGTCCCTTCATGACTCATTTTTCCCCTCTCACTTCTTTGTGGAGAGCCTTCACGTGCCTCAAAGATTCTGGAAAAAAAGTGGGGATGCCCTGCCAAGAAAAGAGGGCTCTGTAGTCATCTTACTGTGAACAAAGAGAACTGGTTAAGACCAAGTCATTCTTGTTTTGCCCACGTATTTTGGTATGGCTGAGGTAATTTCCTTACAAAGGCAACTGGCAACTGAAGGGTTATCTGTTGGTGGAACTGGGCTGGAGCTGATCACTAAGATGAATCTTTATTACATTCATAAGGAAAACTAAGCAGTGAGTGAAGCAGAGATAGGTGAGGGAGAAACAAGTGCCTCCTCCTATGGCAATTTACACCGATACGAACAGTAGCTGCTTCAGACCTCAATGCTTTGTCTCGCACTGGCTTTGCATGGGAGTCACGAAGGCAGAAAACAGAAAAGGGAGGGTACCCCACAACAGCAGCGGGATCGAGGTCAGTCAGTCCTAAGCAGGAGGCAAATGCTATTCTGTGAGCTGAGCTTGCCCTGGGCTCGGACATGTGCTCGCAACACACCAGGCTCTCATTCATCCACCCTGGCACCCGTTCCCCCTGCAACCGGGCTATGCTGTGGATGTGTCGGGGATCCCTTTCTGAAGAGCTGCTTGTTTAAAACCCTTGGTGGAGCTTACTGCTTGTGAGCAGACAAGCATCGCTCATTTTTGAGCAGTCCCCCATCATAGTTTAGGTTCTCCAGCTTGTGGGACATGAGCTGAAGTTTCAGTCTCAGTGAGGACGCCAAAAAATTGAGCTGATCTCCTTTCCTATGACCTAGCCGTTGTTCTGGGCTGTTGTTAATAGAATTTCAGGGGCTGATTAGACTTCAATGGATATATTCCAACTAGGACAATGTTTTCTAAACTGCCTATATATATGCAAAGATCATTGAAGGTTTTTTTAGTCTCTTCCAATTTTTCTGTTCTGTTCCTTTACCCCATCAAACTTCTATTTCTGCCTCTTTCCATCATTTTGACACTGCTAGCTACAGAAAGGAATTGAGTAGGATGCTTATCTCTGAACTAACAGCATCACAGAGCTCTTCTAGTCAGTTCTACTCTTTTACAAATGCACTTCATGGAAAACAATACAGGAAAAAGAAATGTGCAGGGGCATGTTTTCTGATTCCATATGAGAAAAAAAGAAGCACATTTGCATGGTATATGATTGCTGATGAATGCCTTCAGAGGAGAATACACCTGAACATGAAAATTAATGATGTGGGAAAGCATCAGTATAATTCCTTCCAGTTTCCTATGGATCCCCTCTAGATCATACCATCTTTCTCTGTCCGCTTCTCTACATTAATACAGTTAATAATCCTGATCTCACATTTATCTTTTGTAGAAGAAAGTAAAGATCTCAAGGCCATACCTACACAGAGGCACAGCTGATTCATTAGCAGGGTTTGGCCAGAGTACCTCTCCCTGAAAGCTTTGCCTGCAGTAGTACAAAAGGAATTACTCTGTCCTCCGACAGTAGGTGATTTCCTCTGAATTCTTCTCATTGGTGCTCCTGTGCCCGGCATGGAAAAATTAAATATTCACCTTACAAAAGGGCTCAGGCCTGGCTCTGTTGTTTAGTAATGTGGATCAGGAAAACCTGGGTGCCATTACCTACACCAGGAAATGCTTTATTTATTTTAATACTAACTGAAACAGTGTAGCTTTCAGAGTTAAAACAGCATTCATTATGGTCTAGGTATTTTAGATATGTCATGCGAAAGGGAGCACTCCCGCCAGGGAAGATGACCATCGCTCTGTGGTTGGCTACTATATGGTATAATGGCTAGCAGTTGCCTAGAGGTGAACTCAGATCCTTTTAGAAAGAGGACAGAATTTAACCCAGGTCTCCTACACCCAAATTTTGTAGCTGTAGAGCTGTTTTCTAAAAGCAGCGGGCTGCCTCACATCCCCTCTCATTTTGTACGGGGCCCAGCTGATCAGGCAGGATAGGTAAGGCAGCACCTGGTTTGCAGCCTGCAGCTGCTCAGGGCATCATCGGTGGATTTGTGGGACCTTTGCCAATGAGAAGTTGAGTGCCTCTGGGCTTCAGGGTGAGTTGGCAACTTCAGCAGGATGTGTCGAGCTTCAGTTACTGCTGTAGGTGTTCCTTAGGTAGTCTGGCAGACCTTTTTGTAGATTAAACAGCATCTAGACCTTGAGAAGCTTGCCCATTGGTGACACCAGCGACAGGACATGTAACTACACCAGCGACACCAGTTACAGGACATGTAACTACTTTTGCGCATTTGGGCCGTAGCCCCAGGGGTGGGCTATGCCTTGCCAAGGTTGTGGGCGGTCATCACATCGGGGCAGGTTGACTCTGCATGCGTCACAGCTCACGCCCTCTGCCCAGCTGCCCCTGGGGCCACCATGTGGTGCCTTTCTGGTCAGGGAGGCTTGAAACCAGGGAGCAAATACTGAAGCCATGCAGTGCTATCACTTAGGTCCGTCTTTCAAAGTTATGGTCATTGTAATTCAGTTGTATTTAATTAAGTGCCCGTATCCGTGCTCCCATATATAAATCAGCGAATATCAGCCAGCGTGGTAGATGCTGCCAGTGAATAACGTTACTCCCGACACAGTGGGGATTTTAATCTCCTATGGATCCCGCAGATCAAGGCCTCTGGCCTGGCTGTACAAGGCATAACATGCAACAACAACAACAACAACAACGGCTTTCTTCTCCAGGTAATGATGTGCAATACTTTGAACTATTTAAATTAATAACTGTCTTTTCAGCTTTGTCAGATGCATCCTATGCTTCAAAGACACATCCTCACGGTTTACATTTTCCAGGGAAGCTGCTCATCAGGCACGTTGGCCCCAGCACAGGCAACCAGTGATAGAGAGACCCACTGAGCTAACCAGGATTTCAAAAAAGAAGGTGAAGGCAAACCCCTGACTCAAAAGACTGCTTATGGATGGGAAGAGGGAGTAGTTAGGCAAGAGCCCCCTGTTTGCACAACCCAATGCTGCATGCACTTTGTGGCACATGGGGAGGAACAGCTGAGCTGGGCAGCCCGGCTTTATCTGTCTATGTCCAAATAGACTTCAAACAAATCCCGCACTTGTAAAAGTTGGCTCGACTTCCACTGATCTTAATAACAGCTACACGAGAACATCAAAAGAGCAGAATTTGGCCCCATGAAAGGCAAGAAATAACCCATTTATGGGTCTCATTGTAAGGTATTAGCAGTTTAAAATTACAGTCATTGTGTGGCACAAAGAACATTCTGAACAATCCATTCCCTTATGGATGTGATTTAAAATTAATTCATTCTTCCGCCTCACTCCATTATTGCCAGCAAACCAGTGATGTGGAATTACTTACTTCTAAGCCATATGGTCTTCTGAGGACAGATACCTCCTTAGCTTACTCTAATTAATACATTTCATGTATCAGAAGTTCACTCTGATTTTAATTTTATGTTAACTAAACTGAACAAAAGGAAAAGTCAATTTTGCAATTAGAGGTTAGGGATGCTTTTTGTTGTTTTTCTCCTTTCTATTTATTTTAAAATCAAAGGAGCTCGCATCCTGGCATGTCAGTGCTTCCTAGCAAAGCATTAGAGTATGTTGGAGAAGAGATCAAACGGTGTTAAAACCCTATTTTTGATTTTCATGCTTCTACCTAAAAATGTAATTCTTTAAAAGGATTTCATGTGACAGAGTGACTTCTGCACATGACTGTGTGAAGAGCAAGGATCTAGACCTTGCTGACTCATTTAGCAGAGATTTCTTGATTTTCTTAACAGCTCAGATTTTTGTTTTGTTTCTTTCCCTGCTGTTTTATTTCCTGCTGTCAAGAATACAGAACATGTAGCCCACTATGCTTCATCTAACATATACCCAGCTGAACAAAATAGAGGCAGGCATAGTAAGAGGGGCAAAATACTACCTTAGCAAGTTAATTCATAACATTTTCAAAGACCAAGTTCAGTGTCCTGAATTGAGGAACATTTTAAAATTATTTCCTGCAAAGTTTTTTTTTTAATGTGAAAAATAATAGATCTATGTGATACTTGGGTAGAATTTTGTATTATAATAATGGACCAGCAGAACATCCTGTTAAAATATCAGTGGATGTGTAAACCAGATCAAATAGGCCCCACATAAATTCACACATTCCCCTTCAAATGTATTTTTGCCACCTTTCTACTATTTTATATCTCATTAATCGAGTACCGTTTCCATCTTCCTTTTTCTTTGTCTATGTAATTGCCCTCTATGGGAGTATATTGTTTCACAGAAGACCTTTCCCTGCCACTGGGCAGTAGTGACAGCCCATTTTGAAGGTTATGCCAACAATTAGAAGGGGAAAATGAGAGGTCCTATTGGAACTGCGAATGGACTGCTAGTCTGGATTCCCTCCACCCTTTTTCTTGCCTTTAAAACAAAATCAGTTAGATGTTTGTCTGTATCAGCTAGTTCTATAACAAAATGTAAACTGGAAGGAAAAACCTTTCCATATAAAATCTGTTGACCTTCACTACCAGTAAAAAGTAAGACTCCTGAAAGGGCAGGAGATATGCAGAGGTTTGAGTGTGCATACGGATGTTTCAGACCTCTCCACAGTCCCACATCAATATTTATTTATTTATTTATTTTAAGGTAATTGCTAGTTCTGCACACATGCAGAAAACCTTGAATCTGTGACCCAAGTGAAGTTAGGAGAGGTTGCTTACCAGTCACTTTGTCTAACCTTGGCAATTGCACTGAAGAGGATTAAGAGCACCCACTCAGTCTGTTAATGCAAATCATCTGTGCAACTCATAGCATCCTTCTCAGAAGCAGTGGCTGCTGATATCACTCCTCCTCAGTCCCCAACAGCTCTTCTGATTAATCCCAGAACCAAAAAATTCTCTCTTACTTCTGAATATGAATGCCCATAGAGAGAGCTAAAGGAACAGAAATAATGCAAGGTAAATTTCCATCGTACCTGATAAAGGCGTAACCTCCTGACATAGACATGTCCCTGTAACACCTCCTTTTCTTTTCCTGCCAGCTCTGTGCAAAGATTTTACACCCCGTGCCTTTTGGCTATCATCCCTGCCTCTAATAATTCATTCTCCCACGAGGCCTAAGAGAATACTGATGAACTTAGTATTAAGAAAGAAAACTGTGATATCAGAACCTGCAGGAAAAGTAATCACATAGCTTAACGTGTGTTTGGATGCCCCAAATGATAGTAATTTGGTCATTCTGCTAAGCTGTATACATGTGCATGTTTATTTTTGTTAACATAATTCCCTTAGCTGTTTAAAGGTTATAGTTAGTGTTCCACATTTCCTTAAAGAATAATTTATTTCTAGCCTTGAGGCAAGCTCATGAAATAGCTGACAGCCTTCTGTATATCTGCAGCACACTTAGATCATAATCCCATTTTTAGGAGGCATCTGTACCAACCTCAGTATATTCATAATGATGAAATAATTATGTTAGTATTAAAATTCATCCTTTGCCAGTAACAAGCTGCAGAAATCTTGAATGCTCCCTAGGCTAAGGTTCACAATCTGTTTAAATTGGTCTTTCATGGCACAAGTAAACAGCTTTAATTATCTGGGCAAATAATCAAAGTATTCTTAGATCTGGGGGTGAGGTTATATTAATCATATCCTACCTCTAGAGAAGGTCCAATTCTATCAAGCACTTCATGAAAAGACAGGAGTGCTTACTCCATAATAACACTTATTAGCTTTCACAGATTATGAAAATATTATGAGTGTCATAATGTCAACTCTGTGAAGCTGGAGCTTCCTAATAACAAATTACTGATGGTCAGTTTATACCAATCAGCAAAAAGTACTGAATATATATGTACCACCTGCATTTATCACAAACAAGAGCTGCCACTGAATAATGTGCCTATGATATATACATCTATGATGCATATCACATGCAAGGGGCAGGTAGAGCCCCAGCGTAACTGGTAAAGTAGCTTTGGACTTACCCTGAGTCATCTGAAAAAGAGAGAGGGCATTGCACCACTAAGATTAATGGCTGGGACTAAAAACCCTTTCTCACTTCTCTCCCTTCCCCAGTAAATATGCCCCAGAACTCATTTGCACAATATTTAAGCAGAGGAAATGGCATTGGTCAACAGGTACTATACCAAACCTGAGATTTATTGAGGACTACGTTTATGTTTCTGCCTTGTCACAGGCTTCCAAATATCTTATGCAGTGCTGTATTTATTACATTACAGGTCCACTGTAGCTTTCCAGTTACTTCTGTTATGTGAACGCAGAGGAGAAATAAGGTAGAAATAAATATACTGTCACTTTTCCAGATGAATTGCTCAAAATGCTAAACTTGCCACCTGAGATTTATGGCACTGGGAACTAAATAACATAATAATATAAATTTGGCAACATGGCTTTTTTAACTTCATATATTGTAATATACTGCCTGGGCAACGTCCCTACGGAGTTAAAACAATGACCATGTTGTTATATTACCTGTAACAAATTTGAAAGGAAATTAAGTGAAATGTAAGTTCAGCGTGTTTGAATTAAGCTGATGATTTATTAGAAGATGCCTTTGTGGTTGATAACAAATGGCCGGGTGAAACCTCTGTTCCCCACCCCATTTTTTATTGACTTCTTCCTTGGAGAGGCTGGGAGACAGAGATCTTTATTTATTTTACATTAGATTTTCAAAGGACTTATACTCTTCGTTAGAGACAGATTTTCAAAGTATTTCAGAGCTTATCTGAACACCTAAGAGAAAGCTGCTCTTTCACAGGTGCTTAGATCTCATTGCTTTCAATTGTGGTGGCAGACTACAAGTGGAGATGGGAAGAAGCATGGAGTTAGGAGGGTGCTGACCAGCCCTGAGGATGCACACCTTGGCTCTGTCAAGCTCTGTAGCCTGTCTCTTTTTCCCACATTTTCAAATGCATTTGCCACCCAGTAACATACCTGCTTTTAGAAAACACTCAAGTGCTTAATTTGCAGCTGGATTCTTTTACATTCCCCACCTGACTGCAGGCACTGAGCACTTACAAAAATCTATAGGAATGGTAGATTGTAGTAATTTAGCTTACATCCCTAGTGGAGCCAAACCAGCTGATGACTACATCTACAGCACTCAAAGGGAGTGGTCTCCAATGTGGTCAGGAGCACAGTGATCTCCATTTCAGGCTGCTCATGCAAATGGCATTACCTGCCGGGAACGTGTCCCCTGTGTGTAACAGGGGCATGTACAGCCTGTGATTCAAATCAGACCAATGGCTCAGGTGTGCTGCTGGTACGTGAGGCCATTCTTGAGCTGCCTTCAGCTTGATGGACAGTCAAATTCATGGAAGAAGGGCACCTGAGCACCTTTGAGCATCAGCACTTTAGCCACAGGGCAGAGGAGTGGGAAGCAAAAAACCCAAAAAGGGTCTGGGAGACACATTCCCTCCTGGTGTGACCCTTGTGTGCCGGGAACCTGGTGGGATAACAGCCACCTTCTGGAAGGCTGGGGTGTCTAAGTAGTCCACTCCAAAGAAGTATGTGTAGATGGGCCCACCACTTCTGTTTCTTCATCCACCCCAGCTTAGGTCCACAGCATCTCACAGACACATGAAGAGATCGGTCCCCTTTGTACCACAGGGGCTGTGGTTGGGAAAGGCCTTACTCAGGCTTTCCAGGGCTGGCTTGTCCCTTCCTCCACTTCCACCAGCTATGTACCTGCAGCAGCGGCGGCAGTGGCAATGGTTTCAGTCCAGAAATAAAAATTAGTGTAATTTTGCAATGTCAAAAAGTCTATCCTGCCTTCTTAAGGTTTTTTTCTGACCTTTTACTGGTAAATACCCATTTGTTGATAAACTCTTACATATGAACCAGAAGATGTATTACTTCTGGACACAAAAATATCAAGATCTAGCTCAAAACCTCCAAACAGGCAAAGTGGTTTTGTTTAGACAGGCTTTCTCTCACAACAGGCCTTGTGTTATTAACTTGTGTTATATGTTTCATAATGTTGTTTGTGTTTCATAAAGCATCAATAGTCACACGAGTGCATGCAAATGTCCTTTTCAATTCTGAAAGACTTTCTAGATGTCACGGCTGCAGACAGATTCTGCAGCTAACATTCAGAAGTCACGAAAACTAAAGTTTCTGATTTGATTTAGATTCGCATGATTTCAAAAACAATCTCACGACTGATTGGAATCTCTTGGCATTTGAATGGGTAGGGTGGGCACTTACTTGGAGCCTGAACAAGGTGCCACACAAATCAATAGAAAAGAGACCTGGGAGTTAGAAGTAAGTTTGGTTCAAGGTGAAGAGAACATAGATATTAG
Source organism: Mycteria americana (assembly GCF_035582795.1). Classification (NCBI taxonomy): domain Eukaryota; kingdom Metazoa; phylum Chordata; class Aves; order Ciconiiformes; family Ciconiidae; genus Mycteria; species Mycteria americana. The sequence goes on along the minus strand of NC_134366.1, from coordinate 103,513,438 downwards.
CAGACTAGTAAAAAGTGCTGCATATGTCAGACATGGAAAACAAAGACATTGTATAGACTCTTTATCATTCAGCTTCTTGCTTGTTCTAATGACTTTCCTTTGCCCGTTACCAATCCAGCCTGTACTGTGCTGTTGCTTCTGAGTCTTAAATAGTGAACTGTCCTGAAGCAGAGGGTATAAGGAAATTGAGCCCATCTATAACATATTTCAATAAAGCATGAAGGTGGTATTGGTTCTGTCACCTGCAGATTAAAGTAGCTGGTTTCGTTATAATTTGATAGCATTTTGTTCTTGTTCTATTATTTCACTGTATTTTATTTAAAAGAAAAAGAACTGAAGATATTTAAAAATACATTGCCATTGTAGAAAAAGGCAATTACATTAGCTTTCTGCTGCTGTACTTCTGTCTCAATATTAAAATTTCTCAGTTTTAAAGTAGGTTTTACTTTTCACTTAAGAAAAGTGGGTATAGACTTTCCTTAAATCACCTGTGGATCCTCCTCCTTTTGTTTCTGTGTTTGCTTGTTGCCACCATAGGACATTAGTCTCAGAACCAATGATGAAATGCCCATTTATTTCAGTGGGACAATAATGCCTCACCTGGGTTTAATGTTTGCTGCCTGACATCCCAGAGGTGTCTAAATTTTTGCAAATGGACAAAGTGAAGCATTTCTTCTTTGAAGACTAAGCTGATGATTTGGTTTAGTACTTTAAGCCTCTTGAGAAATGCCATGAAGGGCCTCAGTGAAAAGCCTCTTGAAATAAATGGCAAGACTCTCCCTTACATCAACAGACTTGAGCCCAACCCTCACATCCATTAGCAGCATCAGAAACAGTCCTATACCCAAATTTACAGAATTTGGTATTTCAGAACTCACTGCAGTGTAACTCTGGTTACCTGAGTCAATTTATTTCCTGTGGGGCATATGAGAAGTTGAACCAAGCTATTGTCATTATCTCTTCCTGTAAATTATTGATTTCTGAAATGCTGATGCTTCAGGCTGTGGTTACAGTAAGTATTAAAGCTTCCTGAAGTATTATTTTTCTTACTGGCTCTTGTCCCACATATTGGCCTTGTCCACTTCTAGAACAAGTAGTGATGGGCTGTGATCGACAGATCATTGTTGTTTGTGTATATATGATTATGGGCGTTCATTTCAGGAATGTTACAGAACATGCCGTGTTAATTATTGATTTCAAGCAGGAGAAGGCAATGCTTTCTTTTAACAGCAACCATCTTTGCCGTTACAGTAAATTTTACTTTAAAAATTTGAAAGCGTGTGTTTACCTATCTGCACAAAGCCAGAAATGCCAGAAATACGCTCTTCTTTCTGCTGTTCTGTTGCCCAGAGAAAAGCAGCAGCTATGGCATTCTCTGCTGTTAGTGTAGAGCAGAGAGCAGTAGGTTTAAGCTGGCTCTCTAGGTCTGGAAGGAAGGAGCTGGATTTTGTTCTGTGAGGAAGAGAACAGCCGCTGCAGATCAGGGAGGATCCTCCCTCTCACAAAAAAAACCCAAACCAAAACAAAAAAACCAAAGCAGAGCAAAGATTTCAGAGCCTTTCTGAGATATGCTGTTGACCTCGTATGGCAACACCAGAGCTCTGACAGAGTGCATCAGTACTCTTCCGCAGGGTGGAAGACTGTGTGTGTCTGAGAAGCCTGAAAGTACAGTAGTAAATTATTATTATGTGTAAAGCTTCTGGGACGGATTACTCATCCCTATTTTCCCCAGGAATTTTATCATCTCCTGTCAAGGAGAACATATTACAGAAATCCAGGGCACTGTGTGTCTGCAAACCACTTCAATAGATGTAAATACTGAAACTTTGGGGATGGTAGGGTACTGAGCAACCCATTTCGCCCTGTTCACATCAAGAGTATTTAAGAGTGCTTGAATCTCAAAAGCTTGGGGTCTAAGTGATTTATTTGAGGTCATACTGAAGCCTGTAGGTGAATTGATCCATGACGTTTTTATGAGGCTAAAGCTGGTGCTATGTTAGGCTGTCCTGTCCCTGGTAACCCATGCTCAGATGGCAGGGAGCTCCGGCCCCCTCCCAGCAAAGCATTTAAGCACAGCGTGGAGTATGAACATAAAGCCCATAAACACAGGGCTTGCCTTTATAATTCCACGGGGATTCAGATTACATGTGAGAGTTGCTGGAACGGGCGTGTGATGGGATCTTCTCTCTGCTCCTCCGTTATGAATGCAAGGAGAGATGTTTACCCTCCTAGAAGAAAGCAGGAAATCAGCTCCAGAGTGCTGATAATCTCCCTGGATGTTTAGAATGTTTTGGGGGTAGCGAGTTGTCCCTGTATGTTCCTGAAGCCCCAGCAACGTCCTTGCAAATACAGCATTACTGACTGTCCAAGGCTCTCCATATTTTCTTGCTTGAAGCACACTGCTGCCAGGACAGTTTGGATCCTTCCCTTGGCATCACCCTGCCTCCTGCTCTTCTGCATCTCTGTGCCATCTATCCTGATCCAGAAACCCAATGAGCTCTATCTGTGGGCTGCAGGGGAAGGGGGAACATCGCTGTGGAAGTAACAGCTCCTGACATTCAGCTCGAGGAGTGGGAAATCTGCCACAACACCTTCTGCTAATACAGAGCAAGCTTTGAGACTTGAATTACACCCTCAGTCCTGATAGTCAGGCTTGAGTGTCCCACAGGAAGCTGACCTGGAGTACCCCATGGTCACAGTACAGGAGGACATCTCAGGACGCAACCACGTGCTGAAGTTGACGTAGAGGCTTGTGAGGCAGACTTCTCCCTAAGGCGAGTGGCAGATATCTTGAATGATGTCTAACAGTAGTCAGTTTTTAGCTTATTAATCTTGCAGAACACTCATTAAGTCATGTATTGCTTTATTTGATGTAATGGAGCCAGCCTTTAACTCACGCTGATGATGCCAGCTGTCTGGATATGCCAGTCTCCTTTTTGACCACTATTTAAAATATTCCATGCTGTTCTTTTCCTCTCCTAACTTGCTCATCCTTGCTCCTGTATATGATTATAAAAAGAATTTCCTTCATTTTCTATTCATCTTTTAACTTACAAGAACCAAATATACTTACAAGGATCTGGGTATTTCAGCACTAAAAAGGGGGGGAAAAAAAAGATGATTATTTACTACTTTTCTGATATCAAAATTAACTGTGCCTTGCCAGGCTTGCTTAGCTGGCACTAGGAAGATTAATACACCCACATTTGGCTTACTCAAGTTACAGACTGTTTACGTTAACAATTTGGAGAAAATGACACCAGTGGTCTCCAAGAAGTAAAGTGCCAACACAACAGATTTTAAAATCTGCAAGAAATAAAAAGATGGGCCTCAGTAAGAAATGAAAGCCTTGCATGCTGGATTAATAAAGAGGAAACTGTTCACGGTATATAAAATACAATGTGTGTGCAGGACCTGCTTACTAATCCAAAGCTATACCGGAGCTAAAAAGTTTGGCTTTTTCCATCTAGAAACCCAGACACGCCAGTGTATTAAAATGTTCCTTCAAAATGGCATTTCCTTGCATATATAAAGGTCCTTTTCTAATCAAATCTCTTTTTAAACCCACATACTGCAAATGGTTCTGCACATGCCTAATTCAACTTGTATACATAAATATTTGCAAGATTATGGCCTGAAAGTATATCTATTTTAACCTTCTAGTCCTGACCTTGCATGAGCGAAGAGTGGGATTTTCAAGGGTGCTTAAGAAAGTGAGGTATGCAGTTCTCCTCATTTGTCATATTGGGGGCCTGATCCCTAAAGATCTCTTAAAAATCCTGACCAGAATATTTGAAGGAGGAAAAGAGTGTCAACAACTGCAAGCCTGAAAGCCAACAGTTTTTAGTGAAAGGCGAATGTACTGAAGGAACCATCAAGAGAACAATGACTAACAGTTGCGACTGCAAGACAGAGCAGACTTGTGTAAATAGCATAATTGTACATGCCAAGTACTCCAATGCAGAACATTTATTTTTATATCCATGAGGGGAGGGGAATGTGTAGTAAATGACTCACCCTCGCTACCAACCGCTTACAGACCTCACACCTTATTTTCATCTAAATTACGATGACTGTTCCAGTAGTCTATAAAGAATATGTCCTTTGTGTGTGATGATACAACTGAAACAAGAAGATGTAAAGGTTAGTTATAGAGTTAAAGATTTGTAGTAAGTTTTCATCAAAGCCCCAATGACCAGTTTATCAATAGTGTCCACATCAATTCTTTTCCCATGTTTCAACACTATTTTGACTTATGGCCCAATCTTTAGCCCACTGGAGGCAGTGAAAAGATTTTCACTGAGAGCAGCACAGGTGCAATCAACTCCTCATCTTTCAGATCAGAGGCTGAGTTGTTTCCCCAGAAAAGTTCCAATGGGGGGCAAAAATAACTTTCCTCTTTTATAACTCCCAAATTCTCCTCTCAAGACCATGAAAACCATAGGCACATGCAATAACATGCCATGAGCCTGTTTCCAGGATTTCTAAAAAAGTCACGGAAACCCATGCCTCTTCCAAAAAGCCACTGACAATTTTTGAACTGATTCAACCGCCACTGGTAGCAATTACAGGCTTGAATCTGCTTGGACTAGGGATGGAAACTGTCTCACAAGACCCTGGGAGTTCCAGCTCTTTCGTGGTCTCTGTCATTTCTGAAAGCTGCCTTCAGTGCCTCTCCATTGCACTGTCCACAGACCGACAGTGCAGCCCAAACCGGGTGTTAATGCCCTGGCGAAGTACTGCCCAGACAGAGGTACCCGGGGAAAAGTAGTTCTTAAAACAAAATGAAAGCAAACAAAAACAGTTGTCTCAATTATAACGGCACAAGCTGTGACTTTTGAATGATTACTGATAAGGTGAAATGGGATGCTGAGTGCGGTCCCTTAAAATCTGTCTCCTCTCTGAGCAAGTCTAGTAAATATCAGTAAAACATTGATGTTATGTCCAAAAGCTGGCAGAGAATCTCAACAGGGATATGTTAGACAGTTGGAGTGAAGCCTTTAGCCACAGTAAAGCACTATATGAGACAATAATTCCCTTCAGCACATTAGCTGGTCATGACAAATGATTCATAACAAGAAACCGAAATAAAAACATAGGTCTAAATCTCTCCCTCGTGTGTTGAGGCTGTCATGAACTTTATGGAGAGAATATTTCCAATAAACTTTAATTCAAGAAAGAGCTGCTTTTACTAATTCTCTTCTTGCTGACCCAGATAACTCCATGCTGTATGAGGTGGTGGATTTTCACGTGCCAGCAGTCTGTTCCTGTGACTTTATTCACAGGAAACGCTATCATATATGGTGGATGGATATGGATATGATAAACACTACATATGTGGTGGATGGCCAAAAGATCTTAGGGTGATTCTCCACATCGTCACACCTGAGCAGCAAGGGGAGTGCCTGGATGCTCTCACATCCACTGTGCAGCCTAGAGAGTGCAGAGATAATAGAAATGAGCTCTCTTCTCTTCTTGTTTAGCATCATCTGAGGAATAACAATTTACTCTACACAAATGAATAGTGACTGCTACTGATCCTAACCAAGGCTGTGTCTTATGGAAATCAGCTACTGGCAGTCCCCAGATTGGTGGCGAGTTGCCTCTGAGGGAAGAAATGACACTTGGGAACATGTGGGACACATGGGAGTTTGAAGCTTCTGTTGCTCATCAGAGAAAAGCCCTTGCTTCCAGGTGTACTGTATAGAGGGCTTTGACAGAAGAAAAGCAGTATACTCTGACTGCAAACCTGTCACGCTTGATCCTGCATGAGAGCAGAACATGACTGTAGTTGCTTAAGCGTGCCAATATAACTTTTGAGAGAAGATGCAAGAACTTTCTGCAACAAATTATTAGAACACTAAAGATTTGTGCACATGATTTTGACCTGTCCCGCGACCTGACCAAAAACAAGATACTGAATGTCTTGAAACAGCAGTAGGCATACATACCCGTCTGTTTAAACAATACTGAAGTGGGAGAGAAAATATTTAGCGAAAAATCCACGGAGTCTGAATTTCAGCAGCATCTTGCTGAAATACAAAGTTGGAGAACAGAATGAGGACTGAATTCAGAAAGAATGCAAATCAAGGTGGAGTTTAACACGCTTTGGGAGAATGACTTAAATATAGCCATTTGTTAAGTAATTTGAGATACGGGCTAAAAATTGTAAGATTAGTAAAATGAAATCTTCAAGTGCATTTTTGTTTTGAAAAATGGGAGCCTAAAATGCTCCCTCTTCTTCCCTTGATCTGAGTGCAGATCTTTACATTGAAGTCTCCATCTGCTGACTTCACTAACAAAAAAAAAAAAATGTTTTATTCTCCTAATATTCTGGTAGGGCTAGGCTCCACTGCACATCAACAAGATGTATTAACTTAGTTTGCAGCTGTAAATTTTGCTCGGTGTCACTGAGATCATAACTTGAAGACAATGGAGGCTCTGTGGATATAACAGACATCTCTATTTATTCCGCACAACCTTAATTTCCTTGGTTAGAACCCTTAGAAGCTGGTTGAGTTTACAAACTGGGATTTAATACCAATCTTATGAGAACCTAAAATATAGAAACTGAGAGAAAATAAATATGAATGTCTCCCATGCCACGTCTGAGGTTTATTTTACAAGCACCTGTACTCTGAACTCTGGAGGAACAATCATATGTACTTATATATGTAAATACAACATGAGTGAGAAGGGGTGTTGGCATTTTTGGATGGAAGTTCTGGGGAAGAGGTAATTAATCAACCTATAAGCCCACACAATTTATATCTTATCTCCAAAATTAAATTTGAATTTTTACCTGGTTTAGATTTATTTAAACTTGGCCTTTTTCACTTGGTTTTTTCCCTTCCTCCTTCAGTTTTCTTTTCTACTTCCTTAGTAAATAATCTTGTAGCTAGCAGGTCTCCCATACCTTGATGGTTCTTGATGAACTACCTTATTTTTTCCATCACTCTTTCAGTTCATTTATAAGACAGAGACAGTGTGCTCTCTCTAGAATCAAATCCTGACAACCAGTTCCTCTGACAGCTCTACCTACAGTGCACATTTGATACCTTCTGAGTTTCAATCAGCCATAAGATGCACAGTGAAAAGATGTTTGAGCAGTGAGGATGATAATGGATCAAAACAACACGCAAACACTGTGTCAGCATAATAAGAAAACCAAGAGTGATATTATGCCACACTGTCACTTTTACAAGTGAGAACTCATTGCCCTCACAGAGTTCCTCACTTGATTATGGGTGACACAGTTTTTGAAAGACAGACAAATTGAAGAAAATTTAGAGATAGCTAAGCATTAGGAAATGGTCTGGAAAATAAGAATGTACAAGGAAAAAATCAGAGTTGGGCATGTCCGGTCAAGAAATAAGATGATCAAGGGGAGATATAATTTCTACATTAAGCATGTTATAGTCATGGATGATTAAACTACAGAGGAAGATAAGAAGTCAAAGGCTTCAAGCAGAGAGGGAAAAATGTAACTTTGATATTAGGGAAAACTTTCCAGTACAAAGCAAAATTGACAATGAACAAACCATCAGGAAAGTTTGCATAATTGCTATCATTGCAGAAGCTCAAGGTCAGACAAGAGACCCCCATCTATTTAATGTCAGTTAAGGAGGACTAAATCATACCTGCCCTTCAGGAGGATGACCCAAAACCCAATCTTCCTCCACAAAGTTCTCATCAATAATCCTCACAGGTAACCTGTCTTGTGCTTTCGTCTTAATGTAAGCCACAAGTTCTATTTAGTGTAGGATTAAGTGTTTGGATTTGTGAGGCTTAAAGAAATTAGAATATTCTCTCTATGGGTATGCAGAGACCAGTGAAATTCAGATAAATAGGAAACTCCATAAACACTCAAAAAGAACACTCAGCTGTTGATGGATGTGCCCAATAGCAATTCCTGAAGTTGCTTAATGGGGTTTAACTACAGACAGCCTACTTGATAGATCACACCTGACCATCCTCTGAGCTTTAATAAAATGCAGATGCCTGAGAGAACATTATAAATGCTGGTGGTGTTTTCTTCTACCTTCCCCGCTCTGTGGGTCAGGCATTAGGTTTTGATAGTTGCATTACTGGGATGAAAGTGCTACTCTGGTTTTCCTTAGTACAGCAGCTACTCATCCGGATAATGTTTGGTTTGCTGCTGGGATTCTGTCCTCCTTCAGAAGGTAGTAATTCTCCTCCCAGTTATTTTCATCCCTTGTTCGTTATGGCCTGACTTCAGTGGACCTACAGGAAAAAGGTAATACTGTCTTTATATGTGACTTCAAGTTTTCTGATTCTGCTTAAGCCAAGTGACCCATGCTGTGTATTATTGTCACACTTTTGAGGTTCAGCTATAACTTCTGAAAGAGGTATAGAGAGAAATGTGCTCTCATAGAAGCAAAATATACAGGTACAAAAGTGCTGCTAGATGCTGATATTTAAATATATGTAACAACCTCAAAGTTGGGAACCTTTTATGAAGCACACCAACAGAGGAACTGCTTAATAGCTTTTGTATTAGTTATTCGTAGGATTCCAGATATCCCTTATAATGTTACCTCTGTGCATCGAAAGTTTGTTTACCAAAAGGCTAATCCAAACCAGGTGGGATGTGCTCGCGTTTAAACTGACTCTGAACTGTTAGCTAGTTAGTACAAAGTCTTCCTAGCATTGAAGTTTATTTCTGCATGCACCTTTCTGAAAACACAGAAGTCTGGCCTGTGTCGAGTTAAAGCAAAAGGCTATACATATACTGAATGATATATAACACTGTCCTGTCATCCTTTTATGCCATTATGGAAAACAAGCTTGCTCTCTAGCTTTTTGTTTTACCTAGGTTTGAAATTTTGAGTCGGGCAACATATGGTGTTTTCAAGGCTATGTAGTTACAACTAGCTACAGCAGGACAGAACATAAATTCTGTAAGGGCAGAAAAGAGTCCCAAAACGCTAATGCCCTAAAGATGTTATAGGCCCCCTTTCAGCTGAACCCTGTTGACTTTTTGGCTGAAGGTTGGAGGAGTAGGGGTAAGACAGGTGATGTTGAGGATTGTGGTGAGTAGGAATGAAAGTGGATTTGCCTAATCAGATGGCTGTGCATTTCAGTTATAAACAGAGATATTTTAAAACAAGCCTCTAGAGGTTATGCAGAGAATCAGCCATTTTATAAATTGAATTAAAGGGTAAATATTTCATGCTGAAGATGCATTTTTAGACTGCAAATGAATGGTTTGAAGCTTACCTGTGTTGTACATCAGGTACTCTGCCCACCCTTTCAGTGTTACACCGTACTGTACCTACTACTGTGTCAGAGTTTAGTGCTGCAGGCAGGGTCAACGTATTTAGGACATAGTGCTGTTCACTGCTAAGACATGTGCTGTATACCTGCAAATGTACATTCATAAGTAAAGTGAAAAGTTAGTGTGATGGTTGCAAACACAAGACTCCCACAAACTGATCTACTTCTTCTCCAGAGAAAAAAAGGCAATTTCTCTTCAAAACTCTCAGAAATTTTCTTTTAGGTTTATGGACTCTCTGAGATCTCTTCTTTTCCAATGTACTTTTATGAACTCCAAGGTCAAATCATGCAGGCTGAATTAGGTAACAGTGTCTAGAGAGAGGATGACTCAGTTTATTTGGGCGGCACAATATGAGCTGCTCACGGTCCCAAGAGCTACCCTCAGCATGTCAGGGATTTGCAGGCAATATTTATGCTTGTCTGTTTTCTCTTGTAGATTTTCATATTGGAAAAAACTCTAAATCTTCACCTGGTTTATTTGGGGAGAAGGTGTGGGATTTAAGCAGTTGTCAATAATGCTGGAGAGAGGTTTCTGTGTTCTGGAGATGGAGTATTTTTTACTTGTTGCTGGTTACTTAATGATCATGTCTGATGCATAACCCAATACTTCAACAGTCTCATGGCATCTGTCTTTTGAGTAGTGTGTGATGGAGACCATGGGGTGGGTATTGGGGGGGTGCCAGGCTGCAGGAGTGGGTTGTGCCTTACAACAAGGCTCCCTTCAGTTGAGCTTCTCCCAGTAGGCGATGCAGCCCTGGCAGGCACAACCCTCACCTCATGCACCAGACTTACTGGGCTGCTGTAACCTGCTGTGCTGGGGGAGGCTGGCCTAGCTTCCAGGGAGACTGGAACGAGAGGCAAGTGGGGAAATGTGTGGGTCTGCGCTAGTGCACAAGGCAGGCAGTGTGTCCCCTTCGGGAGAGGTGGCACCACCCTGCAGCAGGGACAGGGAGGGAAGCCACCTTAGGTAATAAGCATGTCAGCTGCATTTGCTGTAAGCAGTGCCTCCTTAAAGAGGGAGGTAATCGGCATTAATAGTGGCTAAAGCATTTTATCCCCTCTCTTGGGAGACAGACGTAAGCGTATATTTTTCTTTTGTGGTTCATGGTTGCTAAATGCAGAGCAGACTTCAGCTGCCTTCTCACTGGAGCCAACCTGGAACTTCCTTTTAACTGAACCTAACACAATTAGAAGCTCACTGACGTTTTTGTTAGGAGACAAGCATCCCAATAAATAATCTGGAGAGTTGCTCTATGATAGATTGAGTCACTGTTTTCTGAAATAGGCCAAAGATCATCTAATTTATATGCCTCATCTTCCATCTGGCTGTCTTTAAAACTCTTTAAAACTTAGGCTGCAAGAGAAAATATGCCTGATCTTGTCTCAGTTCTGAGCAAACAGTTTTGATTCCTGGAACTGGTGGCACCATTAAAAAAAGTATGCTGTATTTTTTATAAATGGGATCAGAATGGGGGGAGGGGGTGAAAAGGGAGGCATAAGCTTTTTGTCACATCTTTTGGGGTTTTTTTAATAAATAAATCAAGAAATGCACATCTGTTGATGTGTATTCACAAGTTATCCAGCCATAGGAGTAGGTGAAAAGAGAAAGCCTGTTAATTCAATAGTTTATTTGCAAAAGCTTGTCAATGAGTCTTCAAATGCCCTTTTCCACTACTGACAGTCATTTTTCTTGTGTCTGCAGTCTGGTTTCCTTTTGTAAGGGCAGTTAGTCTCATCCTGGCTTAGAATTTTTTACATGCCTTATTCATGCATCAGTTAAACATCCTCTATTTCATATATTTATTGTGGCCCTGTGATTGTCTTTACATAAAAAGGTTTGTGTGTAGAACTGGGTGTTTGTCAAAGAAACCCTTCATAGAAATTTCTCTGGACCCTTTCCTCAGAATCTTCTTTGGCCTGTCCCACATTTCCTCCAGTAACTTCTATGACCTTCATAGGTATTGCATCATGAGGGGCTTGTCTGTTGGGTTTTTTAAACACCCCACCTGCCCTCCCTCCCACAAGTATCACGAGCTTTGGAAGCTTTGTCTCTGAGAAAGACATAAGTAGTCTGCCATGGTTGTAACGTTCAAGTCTCTTACCACAACAACCAGTTCACATCCTTCACATTCAGCTCCAATAGGGGTTTTCTAAATTCAGATACTAACAGCTTCTTTCAGAGTGGAACCCTACCAAATAAAGAAGTTGGTCCTTTTTTCCATATTAGTCAACTTGATTGTGCTTTGTTTTCCTCTGGTAACCAGAAGAATTTACTTAGTCCTTTTATCTGGGAATATTAATGTAAAACTTCCTTTCGTACACTTAGCAAAACAATGTTTTAGTTATAAAATTGCAAAAAACAAACTGAAAGAACCATTATCATGAAACCAGTAGGTTGTTACACTCCTGTGTAACAGGAGTTAATGCAGTGATATCTTCTTGCCTCCTGGATCTGCCATGGAAAGCTGTAAGCCTTTTCAGATAAGCAATTTCCACATTTTTAGGACATTGAGGGTGGTTTCTGAGCTAGAGACAAACCTACTCCCATTCTGAACTTCTCAGAAGGTAATGAGAGAACCGAGTTTTTAGTTCAAGATGAAAGTCTATAAAAAAACCCTGATAGACTCTGAGCTTTGAATGATGATGGCTGTTCTGTTAGTTTGACTTTCTGACTTTTTTGATCTGTGCAGTATGGTCAACTTCTCCCTAGAGAAAACATGGGGGAATGGAACTTTTATCATTTTGTTCACTTTAGCTCCTGATTAAATGAATGTAAAAATGTAACACAATAGCCAAGAAAACCAACTGCAGAACAGTTATTATAAAACGTACACAAAACATAATAGAGAAATCTAATGTCTAATTATACCTTTAGAGAATTAAAGGAGACCTTTAGTGGAGCTAGCTCTCATTTTGTCCATTTTCTTACTATGGAAGCTGGGCAAAGTGGATTTACTGGAACATGTGTCTGATGTATTTGCCATCAAAATCCTAGCAACTTTCCCTTTAAAAAAAAGGGGGGGGGGGAAGTAGATTTTTTTTTCTTTGCTAAATCGCTCTTTTGGGGATTTACTGTCTGCTCAGTGGATCTTGACTTCTGCACTTCTTTCTCTCCTTGGCTTATTGAAGAAATGGATATTCCATGGAAGTTAATTTCTTGTGCTGGCAACACAAACTCTTCCATGTAACTTACACAAGTATATTTTCTAACTGTGTTTTAACTGGGATAATGTTTGCCTCCAAGGTTATAAACCAAATTGGCACTTGCAAAATGCATTGTAGGTACAAAATTGGATTTGTCTTACTCATGTGGTTAAAAGTGCCTTTCTGAAAACTTGAATAGATAAATTGTGTTGGCAAATATAGAAGGCATAAACTAAATTAAATATATCATCCACTCTACCTGTGAATATGATAGTCTTCTGGAAACTAGCTATTTTAAAATCTAGGTTAGGGTTATGTTAGATTTTGTCCACTACAATTCTCCAAGTAACTCTTCTGAATAGATGATGCGTTATGCAATTATGAAGCAGCCTATGGGGATTTGTATCATGGAACCTAAAACGTGTATGATCTGGCAAAAGGCAAGGAAATGAGAAAAATAGGAAGGAGTTGCTTTTTAAATACTGACATTTGAAGTATGTACCATTAGCACATTCTAAAACCGCAAAGTAGAATAAAACCAGGTTTTAAACAAACTGATTTATTATGCCAACAAAACATCTGACCTAGTTGTAGAACTTTTCCTTTTTTAATAGTTCTGCAGTGCCAGAACACCAGCAGAAGTCAGTAAAATGATTAAAGCATTCTCTCTAGATTTCAGGGGATGATTGATGTTTATTGCAGCAGTGATGGACAGGAATGATTTGTACCAGCTGTGATAAGCTTGATGTGAAACTGGCAGGCCACACTTTCATTGGCTGAAATAAACCATAAGAAAGATCTTTGACAATACTAGTGTGGTCCTGAATGAGAGAAAAGAATGTTTTTTTTCCCATCTGTGTAACAAAGGAGAATAATTTCCATGAAAACAAGCAAAGGAATGTGGTATCTTAAAAAATACTTTGAAACTGAATCTTTTAAAATTAAGATTCCTTTCCCTCATGCCATGCAGACATTTTATACACTGAGCAAATTTTCTCTTTCCTGTTATTGGCAGAGCTGCTGCAATGTGTAACACCATTTTTTAATTCCTCTTGGTAAGCTCAGAACTCTTTTTATGAAGGATCCACAATGCAGTGCAAACAAATGTGTACACCATAATCTTTTGAGAAAATGAAACTGGGAATGAACTAAAACAGATTATTGGTGTTTGCATTGCTTTGTGTGTTTAGTGCGACCTTAAGCAGTTAATACTAGAAGACTACTCCTGAATTTCAATGATATGCTTGCATCTGTGTTACATTGTTTTAAAAATTGATTTGGTCAGTTGCATAAGCAGTCAAGACAGAGACTAGTAAAATAAATATCCAGTGATATGTTCCATAGATTGCCCCCCCCTGCCCCTGAAGTGAGTTAATTGAAAACAGTATATAGATATTGACTGGGACACCTGGTCACTATATGTTTTAACAGAACCCATAAAACCAATAATGATTAAGTTTAATAGATCGATATGAAATTTACTAAAGCTCTGTTAAACTTTAAGCAGTTAAAATCAATACCTAACCTACTGCAAACAGATATGGAGAAGCCCTTGATTCCCAACAGAGTTAAACATCTCCTTTTGAAGAAGCGGTGGGTAGAAAGCTCTTGTATGTCAGCATACTTGTCAGTGTCACGCTGTTTCTGGAGATCTTATTGGGAAGAAATGCATTTGAGAACTGCTATGCTAATCTGATTTTACAAGAAAAGCGTATTCAAAGCTATAGGCGTCACCAGCATTTTCAAGTTCAAGTGCAGATGTTTTACCATGCCTGCTGCTTGGCGTTACCAGGCTTACGGCTCCTCTTAGCTATGGCTACAGGTCTCTGGTCAGGTCCCCATGCTGTCACTTCTGGATCTTTAAGATGAACCCAGATCCCAAGCTGGCACATCACCAGAATTTGAGAAGGCTTGAACCTGGACTTGAACTTATAGCTTAAGCACTTTTCTATCATTTGTGTGTTTCTTGTCTTCTTCCAGACTTTTTTACACTTAAAGCCCTAAATACTTGGAAATGTCCACAGTATAAATAAAGCACTGTTAGAGCTGCACTTTTTCATATGTACAGCCACCTGCTGTACCTGTAAGGTGCTGGGTGCCCATATCTAGTTTTAAACTGGAGTGGATGCTTGTAATGCTGCATGTTGCAATCCAGGTTTCACTGTGGTCTGCGAAGAGCACTGCGAGTGAACTCTGCGCTGCCACTATTACACCAGTATCTGCGCCTGACCTCCTCAGTTTAAGGTTGGTTTGGGTTGGTATACAGGGCTTGAAGGAGTTCCCTCCATAGGTTGCAGACTGAATATGTCCATACTGTCAATTTAAGTTTTTGCTGATTACACCCGTAAATCATAACTTGTGAACTTTCCATAATCACAAATGCTGTCTTGGTTGCTCAGATACGGGTTTTTTTACAGCATTTTAAAAAATCTCCTATATTTCTCAAGGTCTTTTAGTTAAGAAACTGTCAGGCAACTATTTCTTTAATGCTAAAAGGTAGGCTTGACTTAAAGCAATGAATAATATTGGAGTCCCTAGTCCTAGAATCTATTGTATTGGTGGACCTTGCAATCTTTATGAAGAGCTGTATGTTGCCCTGTGGCTACAGATCTGGGTGCAGGATAAGGGGATTAAATTAATAGTGAGCCTCGAGCTGGATCTATACAAGACTGAAGGAGAATGGGGAGGTAAGAGATGCAGTGCTTGAAATGGGCATGGTGAGGACACTGTTCATAACTGAGGAATATCTAACTCCAAGTGGATGAAGTAATTCATTCAGAGAATTGGCAGCTTAAAGCCAGAAGGGCAATTTGGCTTGGCACAGCCAAACCAAGAGTCTCCAGTGCTTCTGGTTGGTCTAATCAACCTTCTGCCATGCTGAATAGCTTCATAATTCATGGAAATACTGGGCTGTAGGAATGGAGGGGATTTATTATAGGGACTTCACCTGGGAACAGCAGTTTTCTGGGTTTTGCAGGGGTGGGGTTTAAGGTTAGATGAGTGAAGCTAAGGATACATGTTGTCCTATGCCCTGCTGGAAAAGATGGGTTTGCATAATCTGGTTGGTCATCTTTCTAGGACTTCACTCCCAGCATGTCCCTGGAGATGTACACTTTGGTAACACAAATGCTGTTCTGTTATGCTGTTGTATTGCTGAAAGACAGCACAAACTTACCAACAATAAAGAAAGGATGGGTTGTAACAAAGTGGTAGGGCTCTCCTTTCTCCCTTGGTGTTGGGTGTCTAACTGGAAGAGAAATTCTTATTCCCAGATGCATATTAAATCTTTGTAATAAAACCATTTTTTGTGGTTAGTTACAATTTATCTCTAAAACAAAGCCCTGACACTAATCACTTTCACAAATCCTTTTTCTAGGGCTTGAGTCAACTCCCTTTGAAGTCAGTGGAAGTCTTTGAATTTACTGAGAGTTAGTTGAGGCCCCTACATTATAAGCAGGACTTGGTTGATTTGGTTTAAAAAAAAAAAGCGCACTTATATTAACTGCACTTACACACAGCACTAAAACTTTCAACTAACAGCCTTCTAATAAAAATCTTAATTTCTAAAACATGTGAGCCTAATTATTATTCATCTGCACTTGCATGCTGTGCTACCTCTTGCAAGGCTCTCTGCCTCATATATCATCTTGTAATTAGGAAAGTGGGAAAACACATTCATCTCTTCTTCAAAGCAAAAAAAAAAAATCACACTTTAATCTTAAGTACATCATAATTGGCAAGAGGGAAAAAGGGTGGGGGAGGTATCTGAAGAGTACCTCAATTTTGCATGGGCAACCTTTTTGGTAGGGAATCATTGCTGTGTAGCTCTGCTGGATTATTATTTGTTGGAAAAAATAAGGGAGAGGGACAAGGAAAGGAGCACAAGGACCAGCATGAGGATGGATCATGAAAACAGGGAAAATCGCCGTGTATGGGGAAAATCTTCTCTCCCTCTCTTTCAGGAGCAAAGACCTGAAGTCTGTCAAGAATACTAATGCTATTGATCTTATTCATAGCTCTGTCTCCCTAACAGAGCCAGCAGGCTGTGGTAACATGGCTTATGGAACCACACAGAACAGAAAAAAATTGATTTTTTTAAAATTAAAATTTGGATGATAAGGCTGCGTTGTGGTCCATGGGACATTCTGAGGGTAAGCAGAAGTGTATTGGTCTAATGTTTGGGAATACCTGATTGAAGAGTTGCTTCTTGGTGAAAACTTCCAGTAAGACAAAAATGAAATGCATATTTTTACAGCAATGAAACAGGAGGATGATCAAATCTGTCCCTGTAATAGGCTTCAACATGGTCAGGAATTCAAATGTATAAATCACTTTGGGCGGCAATTTGATCTTGTGAATTTCTCTGATCTAAACACAGTACTGTAAAATGATCAATTATCTGTCTAAGGAATACTCAATTGGGCTGAATATTTAACAATAAGAGCATCAGGGGATATATATTTTTAAATAGTGTAAAGTGAATGCAAGCTTAAATATTACCAAAATGGGAGTAGAGTGATATGGTATGCGTCCCTGGTGTCAATTTACTGTGGATCCCAGAATACTTTAAGCAAACACCATCTGAGGCTCCAACCCACAAACTCTTTAAGCGTTATAATGTGTTTGTTAGACAAATTAACAGTATTAGTTTGGATTTAGGTCTAACCTTGAAACCACAGGAAACTGCCTAGGAGCCCAGCTTAGCAAGGACCAACATTTTTGTTTCAAGTGTCTTTCCCAAACTTAAACACAAAGTTCTCACAGCTGGAAACAAGATCTAAGTTTTGTTAGTCTTCCCTTTCCATCATGTCAAATCCTGGAACCCAAATGTTACGGGATAGTGCAAAGTTTGCACCTGGCTGTGGTTAGTGAGGTTTATTCTGGGCTTTTGCAAAGAAGCAAAGTGCAGCAGAGACAGAGTTGAATGTCTCCTTAGCACAGTAGACAAACTGTTTTTTCACACTGTAGGGAATTGAAAAAGCCCCTACTTTAGACTTCAATTTGTCTACATTTTAGCTCTTGAAGTCAGCAATTATAGCAAACTTCCACCCCTTATGGATCTGGCGCAGTGTTCTCAAGCTCTGTTTTCCATCGTCTTCTAAGAAAAAAATAAAATCTACATTTGCAGTCAGGTTGTCCCTGGAAATATGCCAGCTTCCACTTAAATAGTCTATGGAGTAGAAAGAATTGGGCAGAAATTCACCCAGAGGGAAAGCCTCAGCAGACGAGTCCCAAGGAATTGGCTTGCTCATCCCCTCTGCGTGTTTAGTGTTTCTATATTATAATCAGGACATTGAGGTTTTAGGGTTGACTTCTTCACATTGGGATTAGGATGCTTTCTTGTAACTTCTTTGTTTAGGCATCTGTGACTTTGAGCAAGCTACTCAACTGTTCTGCAGCTTGTGATCTGTATAACCCTTCTGCTGCTTAGCTATAGTTTATGAAGTGTCCGAAATGCTTGGACAATACTCCAGTATGGAAGTGGTGGGTGACATAAATATTTTGCTGTACCGCAGGGCGCACTTCTGTGAAGGAGCTAGCATACGGTAGGTGTTAGCTGTGCTCTGAGGCTGACGGGAAGCCCTGCTGCCCTGACCTCTGAATGTCAGAGTATTATATTTTGCCTAGTTTCCTTTTGCTGTACTGAGCTGAATAACTTGTGTTTGATGAAAGGTATGTTGCCTTGTTGAGCAGCAGGCTGGAGTTTGCTCTACCTGTGCTTTGAAACTGTTGTGGGTGAGTCTGCCCTGCAGCAGTGGGATGCCGAGGTGTGCTTCTAGGGCAGCAGCATGTAGTGTGGAGGTGGCCTGTGTGCTCTCAGGATGGTGGTGGGCACTGTCATGCCTGGAGGCACCCCTCTGAGCAATGATGTTCTGCTTGACAGTGATAATAAGTGAGGGTGTGAAGTCACCTCTCCTTGAAACTTTTTCCAATGCTTGATCAATTTTCAAGGAACATCTTAGTTCAAATGTCAACAAATTTGTTGACACTAGAATTGGAGAGATAATTTTAAAACAGGAAATGATAGCTTTGCGGTTATAATTCAATATACACTGTGTTACGGTCAGGAATGTAGGTGCTAGGAAAGAAACATAAGGTATGAGTTAAAATATGCAGTACTCTGTTTTTCCTGCTGTACCACTCTTTGCTGTCTTTGTGACACGTAACTCTCTTTGACCATATATCCATTGACTGAATGCTAAATTACACTACTATGCACATAGCCTTTAGTTCTTGGCTCAGTGAATCTTGGTTACTAGGCTTACCCTTTTAACAAGATGACTCTTGTTGCATATGAATATCTTCATTCAGTAAAATAAAATGAATCAGTAAGTTTTAGCTCATTAGGCAAAATGTTGCATAAATGAAGAGAAAAAGCCTATTTGCTGCTATAAATATGTTTCAGAGAGTAAATGTTAAATTGGATCTAACATTTAATAACAGTAACATCAAGACTTTTTTTAGACTGTGCAGTATAAATGTAGAGACAAAATGAGGAACTTGGATTTCAGTCCACTGTGGGGTGTTGAAATGTGAAGCAATGTCAACAATGTACAAAGGATAAAGATATGCATACCGTACACCTGTGCTTCAAAAATGCAAGGTACTTTCCAGCAGTTTAGAGGAAGTAACTTTTCCTGGATATTTGAAAAATGTTGAAATAATTTGCAGGCAATAATATGCTAAATAAACCCCAAGCTCAATTCTTCACTCAACTGGTATGAATCTGTCTTTTCAGAATGTTTCATGGGTTTACAACTGCTTTATAAATCTACCTATATAGTCTGGGCTAAAATAGTGATGGCTTCAGCTTCCTCAGACCTGGGGCTTCTCTAAATGGGTTTCAGAGGATGTCAGAATTCACTGGTAATGGCATGCAAACCTGGAAACCCTTGTAAATGGCATTTGAGATCAGATGAGGCAATGGGTGTGGATAGCCTGACCTAACAACTCAGAGAATGCTCTAGGATAGACCTAAATATTTGATAACTTTTTCCTGGAGTACTGGCTCACTGAATGGAGTCTCTTCCTAGCAGTGAATACGGATGTTGCTTTTGTATGAGGGAAACATTCAAGTGCTGTGAGACATCAACTCCCTGCACAACATTGTGAGCTCAAGGAGGCTGGAAACTGGGGCTGTTATGAGTACAGCCCTTCAGCTTCACAACTTTGTAATAGGTATTTCAGACACAAGATTTCTAGATTACAAAACAGTTATCAAGTAAGTTATCTGAAAGCAACAGAACAATTAAACACCCATACTATTGATTTGATTGGAGTTAATTTATCCCACATTTTCAAAAAAACCTAGCAAATGTTTGACTGGGAAATAAACTAAGTATTAACACAAATCATAATGGCATGCTAATTTCCCCCAGGGGACATAGACATTATAGATTTGTCACCATGCAAATCTTTTCCTAGAATTGGTGAGAAATTACAAAATGCTGTTGCTGTGGGAAAGTGGCACATATATTGCTTACTGATTATATTTTTTGAGGGGGGAAGACATTTTTTTGGAAGATGGTCCCATGGAAACATAACTGAATACTTCTCAACAAAGCTCAGTGATCGTCACCTAAATCTTGACTGAGCTGTCCCATCCTCTCTTCTATAAATGGAGTTTTCACCTTGCTCTTACTAATTGATTTGCCTTCTAAAATATAAAATTATTTTTCCCAATCCTTCCTGTTGCTAAACAAAGCTTTAGAGTCAGATGAACTGGTAGCTACCACTAGTTCCAGTTCCAAAGCCTGGAGTCAGCCTAAACCCTGAAGTGCCTACATTTCTCCACATCTGCTGCTGGACGTAATCAATCAGTCCTGCTGGCACCAAACAGCTCAGCAGTTAAATTTGTATCGCAATCCCCAAACCAGGCATTGCTATGTTGGTGTCACCTGTGAGGTCTGAGTGGAAGCACAGCTGCTGGTGTGAGCCTTGCACAAAGCCCAGTGAGAAAGAAAAGGGCCTCCCAGGTGGAGTGTTCATCCACAAGGCAGAGGAGCAAGCTCCCATGCTGCCCTTCCCTTTAATCTCCATTTGGGATCTGAATCTAAGACAACCATCTTTTTATACCCCAATCATCTGGCTAGAGTACCCCAAAAAGACCAGGGACTTTGATGTCTGCTATTGAAGCTCTTCCATTTTGAGCAAAATACTTACTGGGTCAGATGCTGGGAGCCTGGATCTACCCCACTGGCCAAAATGGAATCAGTCTTTTTTTTTTTTCCACTCAAGTTCATTAACATGTTATATGAACAGGGAAGTCTTCCATACTGGGGACTGAGAATGCAAACTCAGTGCTCTCCCTGTTTCCTGGTGGTTAAAGCACTCCCCTCTGAATTTCAGTGCTTAGGGTGAAGACCTTGCTCTAAAATTAAGTCTCCCACAGCCCAGCCACGTGCTCTTACGGCTGGCTCTTGGTGTGGGTGTGTAAGAACAGGCTGGGGTCAGCTCTGCCCCAAAATTGTGCAGAGAAAGCCTAGAAAAGATTATTCAGGACCACAACCTTATCTCTTTTACTGTGGAAATCCTAAGGATACTTGACTATATAGTAGAAGCTATGGGTTGGACCAGAAACACCAAGGTATAGCTGTAACTTTAGATGAGATTCCCATAGGACTGTCTAAGAGAATGGTCCCAAAGGCAGCAACATCTGGTAAATCTGTCCTTTTCTATCCAAAAAGGCCACATTACACACAGAGGGCAAGCTGAGATGCTATTTTTCAGATGACTGACAGATCATTACATTTTTTTGGAACCTAGAGTTTTAGCAACCTGTCCTTTGTTAGTCAATAATGGTGATGCCCCCCCAGCTGGTTGCTGGAGTTTAAATTTATTCTAGTAAGACATATAAATCAGTTGTGAGACTTTTTTGTCTCTCAATGAGTTGCTGTCACTGAACAGGATGATAAAGGATTATTTCTGTTGACAACAGAAGATAACTAAAGTGCTGATCAGATCCCACATTCTGGGATCAATATGGCATTTCTCACTAGCCTATCTCTTGCACTCTGTGCATAGCCAGCTTCCTGTTATCTCAGACATCAGTTGAACATACAATAACCAGTACCCAGTGAATTAGTGAAATATGGTTTCTGGCATGTTGCTTCCTTGCTCAGTGAACGCTTCCGAAATGAACACCCTTCTCCCTAATACAAACCTTCATAGAACAGGACATCACACTTTTGCAGGCTTAATATGGCTAAAGACACATGCTCCCCTTAGTGATTTTGGAATAAACAGGAGAGAAATACTCTCTGTGCAGCTGAAGGACTGCTGGAAAGTGTGTTCTCTCTCGCTCAGGGACCTTGCTAGGGTCCTGCTTCCCATCTTTCTGTCTACTTTAGCTTGCCCAGCCTTTTTTGCTCATCTCTCTTGCTCACTTTTCTCTTAATGCCTTCCCTGCCATTGCTAAGTCATGACTTTTAAAGTCTCCTACTGACAGATCTCTCTCTGTCAGTAAAAGGGTTCTTCCATCCCTCCCTCCAGGCCCTCTGGGTTGTGTCTGCCCACACTGACGCTGTGGCCCTCAGCCAGCTCTGCTCTCTGCCTCCCCCTTCCCCATTGCTTCTCTGACAGGGTACTCATTCTCTTGATTGTAGCAATGTAGAAAAGCATGCCAAAGGGTGTGCATCCATGAAGGTCCTTCCTAATGTCCATGTTTAGGGAGGTAATATGCAAGTTGCCCCATGAATCGCTCCACGCCTGTCCATGGAAGCTGGTACCCTGAGGTCTTGGTTCTGGTGGGCTTCCCCTTCCTGGCTCTACTGCACCTTGCAGCGTCTTTGCGCTTGCTTATTCCTTTGCTCGTTGCTTGTTAGATTCCCCAGTGTACCAGAAGGACACTTTGTGTAAACAAAAATTAGAAGCTGGGGAACAGTAATAAAAATACTGACCTGAAACCACGCTGAGCACAGGAAATGGCAAAAGTTTTTGCTGGTGAGAAATACTTGGTTCACGTCATTGAAACTGCTGTTTTGTTAGGTTCATGCTAAAAGCATGTGGCTGCTATCTGCTTGCCTTCCATCGAAGCTGTCTGCTTTAAACTCTTTAAAGTTGTCCCCTGGTTACAGCTTTCAAAAGTCGAAGTGACCGGCTAAGGGAGTCCTTCTGTGCGTGGGAGTGCGTGCCCACTGCCTTCCCTGGAGCCTGGAATGCAAATCCAAGTGGTACACGCTGGAGGGAGGCTGACTGCAGAACGAGCAGGAGGAAAATGCTGAGTAGCTTATTTTACATATAGATGCTTTTCTTATTCCAGCAAAATTTCTTTGGTACAGAAGAAATATACCTAATCTGTGATAATATAGTTCTGCCACATGACAGAGCGCTGCTCACCAGACTGAGATATGCTTGTTTTCCTTTCTTTTTAAAAGAAAAAAGATCTAGCTTGCCAGTTGAATGCTTTTTGAATTATTATGGTTTTCGCATGTAAAGCAATAACACAGCAGCCAGGCTATAAGACAACATGTTCAGTGTGCCATAATCAGATGGGACCAAATGTATTCTTGGTACAACTCTATTAACTTTGATGGGCTTACAGGAGAGAAAAGCACAGACCATTGACATTAAGGGGGAAATTTTTCCTGGATAGAGAGCTGCAATATCTCTATAGGTAATACTGATGTGATTGTTCCGTGTCTTGGAGGCACAGTCATTACAATTAATGGAGTGAGTCGACATGATATACAGCATTTTGTCGTATGTCTTTTTTTCATTTAGTAGGCTCATACTACATTTTTACGTGTAGTATTTCTGTTCAAGAGTAATAGCTGTATGTTTCACGCTCTCACCCCTCAGCGTGCAGTCTCTAAACTGAGTAGTAGGAGTGTTTCTAAGGAAATACCATTACTCAGGACAGTAACAGCTAAGCAAATGGTACAGGTGGATGTGATTTGCTGCTGACCAAGTCTCATTTGAACTGTTTGGCACACCTCTAAATTAACTGAACAGATGGATTTTTAATTAGTTCTGTCATTTCATTTTCTGCATTCTTAATATATGTCAGGCTGTATGTCAGGGAGTATTAGCATCAATTTCAAGTGATACAAAAACATTCATAGCAAGAATAAGCTGATAATAACAATAACAAAACATAATTAGAGTACAAATTGGGAGGTCTGTAGCTTTAGAAACATGCTAAACCTAGATTTATGAGACTTCAGAGATTTGTTTAAAATGAAAAATGCATGAAACTTGCTGCAAACCAATTAGTTCTGTGCAGACAGAGCAGGATTTTCCAGCTTCCAGTTAGTGGGATGGACCTTGCTCATGTGAATTGGCTGAGAGAAGCTGCTGAATTTATGTAATTGATTTATCTGGTTCCACCTGCCCCAAAGAGCAGAAGCACTTGCCTGGGCACTAAAGTGCCTTTTAGCTTCTGAGACAGTAGTAAAAAATTTAGTTATTCTTTCCTTCTGACCAAAGTGATATTTGTCCAAGTGCAAAATCCTTTCTTTGAGACTCGCAGGCAGGCTAGCGGGACTGTTTTCAAGGGCAAGGCAGCAGCAGAATCTGGTCCAAGTATAGTAATACAGCAGCAATAGTTGCACTCCCATATAAAATTAAAGTGATAGTGATTTCTGAGCACAGATAAAGCAACACAACATTATATACTTGTTTTATTAAGATAATCTTTCAGAATACTAATGATGTTGTTTATATGATGGTAGTTAACAAGATGAAGTGCAATCTACATAAAAACAAATTCCACACAACTGTATAGAATTAACATGCTGCACTGTTCATATAGTTTAAGCTACAAAGATTGATTTTTATGCATTTGTAATTTTCCATGGCAAGCTCTGGATAAAATACTCATTTCCTCCAGATTTATCTCTGCAGGGAATACCTTAGAATTATGGCAGGCACTACATCACAAGTAGTATCAACATCCAAGTTAAAGCAGATAGCTTTAACCATAGATTTCCAAAACATGTTCCTCTTTGGATCTGCAGAAAATGGCTAACATGTAAACAGGCCTGATCAGAACAATAACATTTCCAGCAGCAGCATCCTAGAGAAATTAAATAGGAGACACATCATCAGAGGGATATAATGATGCTTGGTAGGATCTCCATCCCTTGACACTTTTTCAGCATAGTGGGAACTGTTTTATTTCATATACAACATTAAGAGTGGCATGACTCATGTTTGTTTAGGAATATCTTCTTTTGATGGCTTACAATTAACTGGTTAAAACCTACACAGAAAAGTGTTGTTGTTTTCCTAAGAATAAGGAGAGTATTTAAGCCTGAATGACTTTATGCATGTGCTAGTTATTACCTGATTTTCTTATTCAGTCTTGGCCCACTTGCTGTCCTTTGAGCTGAATCTTCTCAGCATCTTGTGAAAAGCAATTGCCAGCAACAGAGCTTCTGTTCACAGAGCAGGCAGTACGCTGGCTGCTAAGGAAATGCTGGTTCAAATCTCCTCCCCGCTTCAGAATTGGGGCAAATACCTAGGTCTTTCCTGTGGCCTAACCATAAGGTTACTGGCTCTTCTGTGGTGGGTTTTTTTGCTTGACCTCTTTTGCTCTGGCCATTGACAGCATCCTGAGTACGCTGCTGCCAGCTCTATGTTTTTGTGAGGTGTTTCATTTCAAACAATGGCACTTTGCAGATTTTGAAAAACATACCCTTGGAAATTTTCCAGTCAGATCTGAGGCTGACCTTAGTTGCTACTTTATATTGTCGGAGGATGTCTGGCAGTCTTCGAACATGGAGGGGTATTATGCTGACCCAGCCCTGAAGATTTCACACGCATTCAGGCTCTGATAGATGAGCGCTGTGGGCAGGTTGGTTTTACTCATTTGAACAGTTCTGGGGAAGTCTTTTCAGGATCTGGACTACTTCATAGTCCGTGCTTTAATGTGTAATGGCAGCGCAGGATCTGGTCTTCATCAGCTTCACTGCCCAGAGGGTTTGACAGATGGATCCATGCCCGTGTGTAAGTCAGCTTGGGTGTCTCTGCTCTGTCTCCTCTGCAAGGAGCACACTGTGCTTCTGCAGTGCTTTCCAGTCTGCAAGGCATCCAGAGTCATCCTGAGAGGACCTGAGACAGCCTGGCCTCCTCCCGGGCAGATAAATGAATGTTGTTGTTTTAATGAGGTTTGGAATTCGTATGCTTTGAGGGGAGAGGCGATGTTAGGGAGACTGTCTTTGGCTGTAAGCATGAGTAATGCTGAAAAGCAATGGTTACAGTCCTCACGTTAGAGCACCAGGCAGGATCTCTGCTGTAGCCCTGCTATCACCTCTGCCCAGCCTATTCTTGTACTGTCTGTTTGCCTTTGATAATACAGAGATGACAATGATCTCATAGACAACATGCTTTGTGATCTGATATTGTTATATAAAAGCCAGCTAATATTTATTTTTACAGAAATAAAAGGTTTGCGTATACAAAGACTACAGGGCATCAAATGAAACTAGCACGGACCAGGTTCAAACCAAACAGAGAACTGCCCCGTGGCACAGCCCATGGTTGAGATGTCGAATGCCTGGCCATAGGGTGTGATGGACCCTGAAGTTCTCAAAGGTTGAAAAGGAATGGGGCGTGTTACTGGAAGAAACACTAAGGTTATTAAATATTAAAGGCACCATCTCTGCTTCAGGAAGCCCTTAAAGCAGGTAGCACCTGAGGTCAGGAGAGGATGGGCCAGTGGTGTGATGTACCTCCCTTAATTCTTCCTTGGGCATGAGATGTAAGCATATGACTGGAAGCAGGTGCTAGGCTACATAGACCTTTTCTCTAACTCAGTAGGGGTTTTCTTATGTTTTTATGTATTCTTATAACTGATTTCCAGAACAAAATTGCAGGGCAGAAAAACCTGTTATGTTGTTAAAAGAAGGAAAACAATTGGAGAAACAGCAAATAAAAGTCCCTAGAGAACACGCAGCCTCTGTCTCTTCTCACAATCTATTAAACTGTGAGAGTGAAAGGACAACCAGATGTTGTGAAACAGAAGGTAAAGTTGAAGTGAAGAGGAGACAACAGGCGCTGGAGTTGCATGCCTGCTTCTTCAAGTTCCCCATACAATCAAAAGTGTTTTCATCGGCCTGCTAGCCAGCACCCTTGATGTAAGTAGCAGACTACTTAAATTGTAACTAGCAGGTTGCTGAGGTAGCAGACAGACTCATCACCTCAGTAAAGAAAGTGCACGTTGCTGGGAAGACCTGTACCACATTATTTGTGTAACTTAAAAGTAGATTCCAAATAATTGTGTTGTGTGAGGCTTAACATCGTGTTTGTTTGTAATTGTCTGAGGAAAGGTATTGTAATTGAGAGGAAAGGTATTTCAAAAAACTTTTGTAGCAGTGGGGAGAAAGATCCTTATGGGACAATAAATACTGGATGAAGGAAATGTAGGTTCATCAATACAATTCTGAATAAATAGGCTTGCTTCATTCTGCGGCTGTTCTTTAGCTGTATTATTTGTTGTTTGTAACAACTGTCAAATACTCTTGAAAATGTTCATGAGTTCTAGATGATTCATGATTCCTTGGTGTAGGTGATTTTTCATGAAACAGTTCTTACCAGAATTGTGGTGTTTGTTATTCATTAATTCAGTATTTGCTAGTTATTGTTTTGTCATCTTTTGTTTTAAAAGTTTCATATATTTAATGAGGAACCAAAAATATTGTCTGGTAACTTAGGACTAATTATGAACCATGAAGAGCAAGCAGACAAAATGGAACAGTTTGCTGACATAAAAAATAGTACGTCCAAACTAGCTGGCAAATACCTTTCATTAAGGAATATGTTAATAGAAATCAGTACTTGCTCATAAAGTTTGAAGCAAAAAAAGACATTTACTCCCAGTCAATATACATTCACCCAGTTTTAATTAAATACTCTTATGGAATGAGTCTCTTGTTAGATGCCCTGGAAGATGGTGTTCATGAAAGATATGTCTAAAATAAAAGCAGCTCTATATTTGAACACATTGCCCTGCATGGTGTAGCTTCAAGCACAAATGAATGAGACTTCCATGAGGCTGAGAACATCTTTTTCTTGTTATAAGGGTGAAGCACAAATGCCAGGTGGAATCTTATTTTGCTTTGCTTTAATTATGAGCCATGTTACATAGCTGAAGAATGGACCCAAGAGGAAAAGCTTGAAGCTTAAAATGATTTATAGATAAGCTGTCTACATGTATTCTGCTTTGTGGGATGCAAATTTTATCTGACTTCCCTCATGATTCCCTTAAAAGCTTGGTTTATCTTCATGTTAGGTCTGGTCCAAACTGTGGGAGCAAGGGAAAGGGGGGAATATAGTTATGTTGTACAAAGTTTATTAGGGCCATGCTTAAGGCTTTTATATGCAGAACAGTACAAAAGCTGGCATACAGCATATCTTATCTAAAACCACAGCAAGTTCACCATACAGTCTCAGTGCCTCCTTGACGTGACCGTACCATGTGCTATTTCAGTAACCTCCCATGTGCCTTTCTGTATTAGTTTCTACCCTTTGCAGATGGACTGTTGTTTCCTTTTGTGTTCCTTTCTACTCTGTAGTCACAGTGATAGGATTTCGGTTCCTTACCCAGAGCACCAACATGCGATGTAAACAACACTTTGCCACAGCAGTATATTTTCCCTCCCTTCCCTCCTGGCCCCCCAAACCAGCATGTAGCAAGATCTCCCTGCTTTTCTGAAACAGGCCAAGCTCCAGAAAACCCTGTGTGTGTGAAGCATCAGAACAGGGTACTTCTGAGGCTATGACTAGAGATGTGCACAAGCGAAGTCACAGACAGAAAGCGATGCAGTGCCAGATTTTGAGCAAACTACCAAATGACTTACAAGAAAAAAGGCAATCAAAGTTTTACCTCCAGCAAGGCATGAGAGGCAAGTGACCTCAGGGTGCGTTGATTCTGATGCCTGACTTTCCTCTCTGCTGCACAGTACCAAGCTGATGATGAAGTACCCAGGATATCTAAAACAGCTTATGAAAACCTGATCATTCAGCCCTGTGATTAATCATCTCTCTACTTCCATGCACACCCAGTTAGCAGCACTGTGGGAGGTGCTGGTAAGCATCTTTTGTCTTTTTTTTTTTCTCCCTTTTGGTGATGAACTCTACAAAATTCTTTGACTTTGAGTGTATTTCTGCCATGTAAGAAAAATGGTAATGAGAAGTTAAATCTTTCCTCCAGCGAAGAACCAGTCTTTCTGGGCATATTTAGAAGATCTGTTTTCTCTATTACATCTTTCATTTAGAGACTACCTTTGTGCTCTAGTAGGAAATGATAAGGCTGCATGTCACCTTGGGAACCTGCTCTTCAGAAAGGAAATGATCTTTTACAGACATGTGCTTTAGTTTAGTTTTGCTGTGACAAAGTGGTGAAGCAGAGGTGCTAGTCAACAGGTACTGGGACCACAAATCTAGCTGCAACACACTGGTCTCCAAATTTAGAGATTTGTGAGTAGCGAAGATGATACAGCAACTACCACTGCCTCTCACTTATGCTGACAGGCTTTTTAACTGTTGGGATCCCAATGGTGGCAGAGATGCAACTGCTGTCAAAGCAATAGGTTTCTGGAAAGAGAAGTAGAAAAGTATAGTGCTTAGCACTGTGATAGGGTAGCAGAGTAAGATACTACTTTTGGGGAGCTACCTATTCAAGTGGGACCTCCAAGGGGTCAACAGTCTCGGGCAGTGAGGGTGAAGGAGGATGTGAAGAGGCCAAATTTCCCAGTGACCTGCCAGACCAAGCAATGATTGGTCAACAGGGATTTATTACATACTGGTTTTTTCTGCTTGTGCAAACTCCTTCCCTCCTCCAGCAACAGAAACGTGGCATCAGTGTCAAAAATGGAAGTACTGAATCCAAGAGTGACCATCACCAGAGTATCTGCTATTCTCTTTGTGTAAGGAACGTGGACACACTTGGAGATTAGCATAGGAAGCTAAATACAGTATTAAGTATAACTCTTTAGAGAAAGCGATATTCAATATGTACAGCAGAATAACATTTCAGAGGGTTCAATTTGAAGCATTATATAGGAAAATACAACTTGAAAAATATTACACTATCCACTCAGGAAAATTTGCACAATGATTTTAATATTACCTTTATTTCTCAAAGCTCTTGCAGCTAAGGTCAGTGTAACTGTATAAAGGAAAAAGCATCTAGAGAGACCTGTTTTTGTCATGCTAACTGAGGTGACAGGATATTTTATGTATGTGTGTACAGAGCCACATTCAGACTGAATTCAAATGGTATACAGGAAACCAAAAAGCATATTAATCTTGTATATTTTAATTATTGTTTTACTGGCTTACGTTGGCAATAATGTCTTAATTCAATAAGTCTCAATTCAGTAGTTCAGTCTTAAATCTTGGGCAGCTGGTGGAGATTTTAATAGAATTCAGCAATTTAGTCGATATATGAGAACTCAGATAAGCAAATTAAGTTCTACCAGAGATCAGATATAAAATTAGAGACAGTATAATTTTTGATGGGCCATGACCTCAGCAGCTAGGCATTGTCATTTCTCTGTGAAATTAGATGAACAGATAATGAGGCAATTACCTTGTGAACTTTGAAATGATAAACAAACAGTAATGCTGCAGGACAGGCAAAGTAAGTTATTTCCAGCATCTGGAGAACCTGATGCAATTTATCTTTAAATTCCACCTAAACTGTTTAAATCTGCATATATTGGTATAAATAAGAGTAACTAAACCCAAGTATGATTTTTTCTCCCAAAGGCATGCACATTTCTTAGTGACACAAATATGAATAAATAAATATATTTATAATAGATTACCAATCACAAGTCAACCAAGCTATCTTATGATTTATGTATTGAATTCAGGTGGCCAAGTAATTAACTTTATCATATTTATCCCAGTGATATCTGAGATAAGACACACCTTGTGTTTTCCTTAGCCTTCAATGAAATGACTGCTTTTCTTCAGCAGGAAATTAAGAGTGTCGGAAAGATCTGAACGCCTTTGTACAGTGGCTTTGTGAATATGAAGTCTGTCTGCCTTTCCTTTACCCTGAGCGCAAATGTGCGGTCAGCAGATTCATTCTGAGCTTGTCTTGCTGAAATCTAAGGCGCGAGAATGATGCTCTCGTAAAGCTCTGACTGACGGGACAGCTGGCAAAGTCTATCGTTCCATCCTGGAGGGCGAGAGAAAGATGTTTAGCCACTGCAGCAAAGGACAGGATAGGCAAGTAAATGGCACTTTATCCTGTGGTGACTGGAGTAATATAGACTTCATGCACTTCTCGCTCTGTGCAGCAGGTGACTTTGATTGACATATCGCTGTCAGTTTTAGACACAATTTTATTGCAAGCCGAAGATGATTTTGGTTGTCTCTGTAGGCGTGTGTGCATTTTCTCTGAGTATTTAGAAGTCCCCTACTATAGGTGCATGTTTATATAATCTTCTTTAGTGCATTATACACGTACGTAACGAAGTGTGATCTTTCAGTAGGTGCTTATGATAACTATTTCTCCAGACAGGTAGTAACACATTCGGGTGATAGCAATGATATTTGCTGTCTGGTTCACTCAACTCTGGAGTTACTGAAAAGGTGGAAAGAATTGCATTACCAAAGAGGTAAAAAGTAATGTTATATAAAACCAGACTATAATCTATAACCATATTTTAAAATACAAGGAGATCAGTGATAGCAGGTTCTTTCTTTGACTGTGAAAGGTGAGTAGGGTAGGGAGGATGGGGACAGCATTGGAAGTAGAGGAAAAACCTTTATTTACCTGTGCAAAAACTTACACACATTATGAGCAAAGCAAAACTGAAACTCAAAATATAGGCAGACCAAAATAGAATCTCCTCCTCTGAACTCCTTCAGACTTTGAGGAGCTGGACGATCTCAAACTTCATTAGTCTGCTTTTTCCTCTAAGAAAAGCACAAATGAGGAGGGACAGCAAAGTCAGCATCCAAGAGCTTAATTAGGGTGTTTGCTCATTGTGCCCACCTTAGTCTCTTGGTGTCAGTAGGTTGATACAGATGTCAAAATAAAGTAGTACAGGGGTGAACTGGGCCCACAGTTTCTATACCTGGTTTGGAATCTGTTTTAAGATTATGCACAGGTGTAAATCAGGAATAATTCCTC
The DNA here is from genome assembly GCF_035582795.1 of Mycteria americana. NCBI lineage: Eukaryota > Metazoa > Chordata > Aves > Ciconiiformes > Ciconiidae > Mycteria > Mycteria americana. Next base: position 103,481,907 of record NC_134366.1, on the reverse strand, counting down.
ACAAATATTGCTGTAAGAATCCATGGATTCTAGTATTAGAGATCAAAATCAGATGTTTTCTGTGTGCTTCCCACTTCATCAGAGAAGCGTTTGCATTTCCATCCTTTTTCTATTTGCCTTTCCCAGTCAGGAAAGCATTTAAGGGTAAATTTATGTTTAGGCACATCTTTACCATCAGAGTGGCTTTGGTGAACAGAAGCCCTGGTCGCTGGAACCACATTAGGAAAAGCCAAAGACTTGTGGAATTTCAGAGCAGGATCCAAAAACCCTGGTTTGAGTAAGGCCACATTGGGAATGTCAGGGGTATCAGCTGTCAAGTTCCCACCAAATGCTTTTTAGGCTTCTTGAGTCAAAGGAATAAATCCTTTGCCTATTCTACCACAAAGCATCAGGAAAAGAAGGAGAACCTGCTTACTCAGAAACCAGACACACTGTGCTGAGAAGGTCATGCTAAAGGCTCTGCCTGCATTAGTTGTGCCCAGCAGGGCCAGATGCAAGATTTGGAGAACTTGCTAAAAGCCCCAGTGGAGAAACACCAAGTGGGATGGGGTGGGGGCAGAATTTGATGCCTTTGAAAGACAAAGACAAGACTTATCAGGAGTAAAACTATTCATTAGGCTTTTCTGCAGACCTGTTGTCCCCCAGCTTTCAGTCAGGAGCTGCACTGCTCGTCACCTCCCAGTTAGGACTCTTACACTATCTTTTTGAAAGGCTTTTAGGCTGTTTTACAGACAATGCCCAGAGTAGCCAAATATAAAATGGAGAAGTTCTTACCTGCGTTACTAAAAATTACTCAAAATAACAACAGAAAAATCAGCAAATTCTAATACTGCCTTACTACCAGTGCTATTGGTTATCTTTGGTACTTGCTAACTATTTTTTTTAATGGCTAGATGCCTCACCTAGTGAAGAGAATGGAAAAAAAATCCACTTATTTTTCTTTTACTTAGCTTTCTAGTTTTTACCTATAGTTTTTATCCTGTCATGGTGCTGTACTGTTTGGATAGCAAACATTGTGAGGAATCATTTTGATACAAATGAAACATTCCCTATTCATTTCCTGAGATGGAACCTGCTTTTGGTAAGGCTAGATCTTGTAAACTCTTTTAAAGAAACTTAATTTTGAGAGTAAACCAACAGCACCACCTTACTGGAAACCATATGATGCATATACTGCTAAGGAGCCAAAAATATACAGTAGTTTAGGATATTCATCTTAACAATATTAACCTTTCCCTAGAGAGATGTTTCAGTCTGTTCCATCTGCCTATATCCATTTTTAACATACTTATCTCTGTTTCTAAATTAAATTTGGCTCTCTTATTCAGGTTTCTTTTTATTCCCACCCCTAAATATTTTACCCATTCAGTTGCTATGTAAAATTCCCATTTATGTGAAGAGCCCTGTATTACCCTTTAGTTAGGGGCAATATCTCAGATTTATCCCATTACTTCATAATTTCAAGCTACAGTAGGGCGTCCCTATTTGTTTCAGAGTTTCAAAAGTAGCTACCTTCTGTTCAATGAGAGTGTAATCCATGTATATGGGAACTTTGCTACATAATCTTGACATCCAACTGTGTTTCCATCAGCATTAAAATCCTCCTTTTATGGTACCATTCTGGGTTTATGAGCACACAGATGATAATGACAATAAAGAAATAAGTACCACCCTAGTAAATGTTGCTTACCCAACAAGCATCTGTATCACACAGGAGCATTTATATCATTGACAAAAAAAGGTTGCTTCAACATTTTTCACAAAGCCAGACTTCCCTTGATCTGCAGCTAGACTGGGCTAAATAAGTCCCGGCAGAATCTAGTCTTTAGCGCATGACTCCTGACCCTTGTCCTGTGCTGCTTCCTCCTTGACTTCGCCTCCCTTTCCTGACTTTCCTAACTCTGATGTGCTGAGTGTGATTCAGCAATAGAATAATAGGTATTATAGTAGAATCTCAAATAACATTTCACAGTGGATAGCTTAAGGTGTGAATTTACTGTGGAGACAAAAGGAATCTGTCACCTCGCTGGGCAGAAGGGAGGGAGGCTCAGTCTACTGGCCATGGCCTTTATCTTCTCTTCATTTGAGAATGAACCTTTTTCACTCTCCAAAGACTGCAGATGAATCTGCAGGTGATGCAGATGAATGTAGCTCGAACAGACCACACAGAGCTATTCCTGCTTATCCCAGCTGAGAATCTACCCCAGCACTCCATGAGCCAGTTGTCACCCAGGTTTCTCTTTCTTGCCCAGGTCTTTTTATAATCAGCAATGAAAGCACAGTGAAGGAGGAGAGGAGAAGCTGTACAGTTCTTGAGGTACCAACCAAGAGGAGAGGACTCCCTGGGGAAGCTACAAAGAAGGGAGGGCAAGCTGTTAGCAGGGAGGTTGATCTTTCCTTTTGGCCTCCAGCTTGGTAGACACAAATATGGTCTTGACCAAGGAGTTTGCATACCTTATAAAACAGATTGTATACTGTCTCAAAGTTCATAGGCAGGCTACTTGACTGAGTAGTCTGAGACTACTTGCTTTAAGGGCATTCAAATGTGCAGTGCTTGAGATACCGCAGCAATGCACTGCATTTGAATGGAGGCCGGGAAGGGAGAAAGCAAGGCGCAGTTACCACCAGAGGCAGGCCTGGATAGTAGTGGATTACCTTCAGCCAGGACAAGAAAGCTGATCAAGCTGCATCGCTGTTTCATCTGCTTGGCAACCAGGTCTTCAAGGGAAGGGTGGTGATAAATTCTAGCAACAGTGGAGCCTTTTCCTTTTGCCAGCCAACTCCTCATCTGCCTAAAGAGATTACATATCTCCATCCACATTTGCATCCCGGGAACCAGATATGTAGGAGACTGGGCATCTTCATCACCCACTGAATTACTTTGTTTCCTACTCGAGTGAAGGTGGAAGCTTTTGCCTTCCTTTCCTGATGACAGTGATGGTTCTGCCGATTAGCAACAGCCTGCTCTCATGTTCAGCAAATGCAAGCTCTAGTTAAAGAAACCGGGGGAAGCAATCTCAGGAACTGGATGACACTTTCACTGCCTGGTATAAGGCTCTTACAAGGGGAGCAGTGTGAGCCAGGGGACCTGTGGGTGACAGGAAAGCAGGACCATGGCTTTTTGCCAGGTGTGAAGGGGTTGTGTTATGCCCATGTGGAGGAGATACAATCTGCTTGGGGACAAGATGTATTTTCCCACAGAAGTGGGATGAATACAGCTAAGAGCAGGTATACATTTTACTCTTTGGTGCCTGAAGTCTGCGTTCCTCCAGGCATCTGCCCCCACAGTATCAGAGGCTGAAAGCTGTTTTATGCTGTTCCCAGCTGGGCTTCGATACACTGCTTTTTCTGGTGACTCAGTTCATTGGTTTGTTGCTGATTTTTTTTTTTCCTAATGAGGTAGGCATTTTCCCACCTTGCATGGAAATGGAATGATCCTGTGATGAGCTGGGGTGCAGTATTGAAAGGAGGAAGCAAAACCTCACAGATGCCAAGAGCATGTCTGTATATACAAATTGAACATTGCTCTGATTAAAAGATAAGGAACAGAAGAAAAGCTACTTATTTTTTAAATCTATAATATTGATTGAACGATCATAACTATAGGTTGGTGCTGCAGCAGCTGATGCTCCACAAAGTATTGTAATCGCAGATAAAGGAATACAACAGGCATTTGAAACACTGTCCTAACAAGTAATACTATAGCAGCTGGCCTTTATTACTTCAAACATTTTTCTTGTATATAGCTAAAAATAAAACAAGAAACAAAGGAATAAACAACAGATTAAAATAACTTTATCATACACATACCAGGCTTAGCAGAAGGTAGTTGCAGAACTGAAATAACAGTGGATCAAATGTTCCCCTCTGCTTCTGCATGGCAACAGCATAAGCTCCCTGCCAGGCTCTGAAGTTCCCCACCCAGAGCAGCCACTGAACAACAGCAGACACTCTGGCTCCGCTTGATATGCGCTGTAGCGGACTGAGAGATGTTCCGGAGGGCAAAGGAACACTTTGTGGATGTAATTCTTTGACTTTGCTTTATCCCCTTAAAACAGGGCAAGCTGTTATTTAGACATTTGTATGGGGAAATCTAATCCTACTTTCATATGAGCAAGTGGAATTTAAAAAAAAAAGGCAAATTACTGTATCAGCACACTTGGAGGTCCCACTTCCCCTTGTAAGGATACCTTTAATGGAAAAGCATGGGGCTTTTCAATCATATCGTTTTGTCAAGAAGAGTGGGGAAAAAACAGAATGCAGTAAGTGCTCAAACTTTCAATAATTGATGACCTGTACCAGCTGAGCTGATGTCTGGTTCAGCACCGGGTTTGCTGGCGTCTGATGGGATTCATCTTTCTCAAAGGGGAAAGAGAATCTTTGCTCAGGAACTTGCAGGGCTCATCGACAGAGCTTTAAACTAGACTCGAAGGGGGAGGGGGGTAATATCAGGCTCGCCCAAGGGAAGCTGAGGGACGACGTGCCACGGTTAGAGGGAGCGGGTGCCAGCGAGGGCACTCGGCCTGTGTCTCCGAGATGTGTGGGGTACGCTGGGGCACAGCCGAAGTCGAACAGAGTTGAGCCAGGGGATACTGAGGCAATAGGAGCCAAGAGGGAAACGCCAGTGAAACGCCTCAAAGCACATAAGTAAGGAGTGTTCTTCTATGAAGGAGACATGGATGACAGCCCAGCTGAAGTGCCTCTACACCAATGCACGCAGCATGGGCAACAAGCAGGAGGAGCTGGAAGCCACTGTACATCAGGAAAACTATGATATGGTTGCCATCATGGAAACGTGGTGGGATGACTGGCACAACTGGAGTGCGGCGATGGATGGCTATAAACTGTTCAGGAGGGATAGGCGAGGCAGGAGAGGTGGTGGGGTAGCCCTGTACATCAGGGAGAGTCTGGATAGTTTAGAGCTCGATGATGGTGATGATAGGGTGGAGTGTCTATGGGTAAGAATCAGGGGGAAGGCCAACAAGGCAGATATTGTGGTGGGAGTCTGTTACAGACCACCCAACCAGGATGAGGAGACAGATGAACTATTCTATAAGCAGCTGGGAGAAGCCTCATGATCACTAGCCCTTGTTCTTGTGGGGGACTTCAAACTACCAGATGTCTGCTGGAAATACAATACAGCAGAGAGGAAACAGTCTAGGAGGTTCCTGGAGCGTGTGGCAGATAACTTCCTGACACAGCTGGTGAGTGAGCCAACTAGGGAAGGTGCCCCGCTCGACCTCTTGTTCACCAACAGAGAAGGACTTGTGAGCCATGTGATGGTTGGAGGCCGTCTTGGGCAGGGTGATCACGATAGAGTTTTTGATATGTGGAGAAGCGGTGAGGGGGGTAAGCAAAACTGCCACCTTGGACTTCCGGAGGGCGGACTTTGGCCTGTTTAGGAGACTGGTCGAGAGAGTCCCCTGGGAGGCAGCCCTAAAGGGCAAAGGAGTCCAGGAGGGCTGGACATTCTTTAAGGAGGAAGTCCTAAAGGCACAAGAGCGGGCTGTCCCCAGGTGCCGAAAGACAAGCCGGCGGGGAAGAAGACTGGCCTGGCTGAATAGAGAGCTTTGGCTAGAACTCAGGAAAAAGAGGAGAGTCTATGACCTCTGGAAGAAGGGGCAGGCAACTCAGGAGGACTACAAAGGTGTAGCAAGGCTGTGCAGGGAGAAAATTAGAAGGGCCATAGCTGAGCTAGAGCTCAATCGGGCTGCTGCTGTAAAAGACAACAAAAAACACTTCTTCAAATACATTAGCAGCAGCAGGAGAGCTAAAGAGAATCTCCAGCCCCTAGTAGACAGGGGAGGGAACACAGTGACCAAGGATGAGGAAAAGGCTGAGGTACTTAATGCCTTCTTTGCCTCAGTCTTTAATAGCAGGGCCAATTGTTCTCTGGGTACCCAGCCCCTGGAGTTGGAAGATAGGGATGGGGACCAGAATGGAGCCCCCATAGTCCAGGGGGAAATGGTGAGTGACCTGCTGCACCACTTAGACACTCACAAGTCTATGGGGCCTGATGAGATCCACCCGAGAGTACTGAAGGAACTGGCAGATGTGCTCACCAAGCCCCTTTCCATCATTTACCAGCAGTCCTGGCTGACTGGGGAGGTCCCTGCTGACTGGAGATTAGCAAATGTGACACCTATCTTCAAGAAGGGCCGGAAGGAGGACCCGGGGAACTACAGGCCTGTCAGCCTGACCTCGGTGCCGGGGAAGCTGATGGAGCAGATCATCCTGAGTGCCATCACATGGCACGTAGAGAATAACCAAGGGATCAAGCCCAGCCAGCATGGGTTCAGGAAAGGCAGGTCCTGCTTGACCAACCTCATCTCCTTCTATGACAAGGTGACCTGCCTAGTAGGTGAGGGGAATGCTGTGGATGTTGTCTATCTAGACTTCAGTAAAGCCTTTGACATGGTTTCCCACAGCATTCTCCTGGAGAAACTGGCTGCTCATGTCTTGGACGGGTGTACTCTTTGCTGGGTAAAGAACTGGCTGGATGGCCGGGCCCAAAGAGTGGTGGTGAATGGAGTTTACTCCAGTTGGCGGCCGGTGACAAGCGGTGTTCCCCAGGGCTCTGTGTTGGGGCCAGTTCTGTTTAATATCTTTATCAGTGATCTGGATGAAGGGATGGAGTGCACCCTCAGTAAGTTTGCAGATGACACCAAGTTGGGTGGGAGTGTTGATCTGCTTGAGGGGAGGAAGGCTCTGCAGAGGGACCTGGACAGGCTGGATCAATGGGCCAAGGCCAATTGTATGAGGTTCAACAAGGCCAAGTGCTGGGTCCTGCACTTGGGCCACAACAACCCCATGCAACGCTACAGGCTTGGGGAAGAGTGGCTGGAAAGCTGCCTGGCAGAAAAGGACCTGGGGGTGTTGGTTGACAGCCGCCTGAATATGAGCCAGCAGTGTGCCCAGGTGGCCAAGAAGGCCAGTGGCATCCTGGCTTGTATCAGAAATAGCATGGCCAGCAGGACTAAGGAAGTGATGGTGCCCCTGTACTCGGCACTGGTGAGGCCGCACCTCAAATACTGTGTTCAGTTTTGGGCCCCCCACTACAAGAGGGACATTGAGGTGCTGGAGCATGTCCAGAGAAGGGCAACGAAGCTGGTGAAGGGTCTGGAGCAGAAGTCTTATGAGGAGTGGCTGAGGGAACTGGGGCTGTTTAGCCTGGAGAAGCAGAGGCTGAGGGGAGACCTTATTGCTCTCTACAACTACCTGAAAGGAGGTTGTAGCGAGGTGGGGGTTGGTCTCTTCTCCCAGGTAACAAGTGATAGGACGAGAGGAAATGGCCTCAAGTTGCGCCAGGGGAGGTTTAGACTGGATATTAGGAAATTTTTCTTCATGGAAAGGGTTATCAAGCATTGGAACAGGCTGCCCAGGGAAGTGGTTGAGTCGCCATCCCTGGAAGTATTTAAAAGATGTTTGGATGAGGTGCTTAGGGACATGGTATAGTGGTGGACTTGGTAGTGTTAGGTTAGTGGTTGGACTCGATGATCTTAAAGGTCTCTTCCAACCTATACAATTCTGTGATTCTGATTCTGTTCCACATCTCAAATTTAAAATAAGAACCAGTTAACCTTAGTTTCATGAGGAATTTGTGGGACTTCTTCCACAAAAATAAAGATATTTTTAATGAAAAATTTTAAGTTAGCTAATGAAAGAGAGGTATTTCTCAGCTTAAGCACAGTGACCAACTGATTTTTTTTTTCCCTTCTGGTTTGGAGAAGTGTATGGTAAAGACCTGCAGAAGGCAGGTGACAGACTGCTTTGCACCACACACATGGCCGATATGGCATAAGGCTTCCAGTTTCTCTAACCTCAAAGGAGTGAGGTCAGCTCTCAAAATGGGAAGAAAAAGGGGTATTGGCATTGTTTACACTGTCGTCCACTTCTAATCAGACATATATGAAAAGAAGCTATGGAATATAAATGACTACAGAAGTAGAACAAATTAAAGTAATTATGGTAAAGCCATTATATGTCCTAAAAATTAGGAATTATGTGTTGTTGTGTATAAATTTATAGTTGCCTTCTTCATGATGGCATATATAGCATTAGCTTGAAATTTTGAAGTGGAATGAAGCAGGATGTGATTTCCTCATGTGAGGATAACTTTGAAATTGAAAGACATCCTTGTCCCATATTGGTAACAAAAGTCTGTGTAAAATTTCCATCCACCAAGAATACTTCAGGATGGATCAATTGAAACATCTGTGTTAAGTTCAATCCTTTCTTTTGATGTCAGCCCTATGAGAAATAAAGGAAAACTTCAAAAATATAAATTATTTCATATTTTGAAGTGAAAATTTCTCTTTAGTGTGTATTAATCCCCCTTCTACTTTCCTAGTATGGAAACTTCTTACTTAGGTAAGTGTCCAAAAAGGATATTTGAGAAGTTTGAAACTTTTAAAGAAACAAAGTTTTTCTGCAGAACATTTTTCATGACCAGTAAGAATCCCCCAGGGGGATGTGAAAATTAAAGCTGTGCAAAACTGAAGATGCTCTCAAATTCTATTCTAACATGAGTGTTTCTAAAGTAGTCTTTATGACATTTAAATGCTATTTATGTAAAAAGCATCATGTATTCTTGCTGGAGGTGGAAATAGAGGCCATCTATATTAAGGCCTCCCTATTACCCTAGATCTATGATGAACAGTCCTGTTAAAATCAGCAAGAATTCACTAAATCTGCAGCATATTAATGAGGGTTGTAGAAATAGATGCGCAGTTGCTTTGCTGACTGGGAGCTTTTCAGGGATTGCTTTGAGGCATTCCATTAGTGTTGCCTCACATGCTTCCAAAGTAGGTTGGTGTTAGTGTTGGAAAAATTAGATCAGTCTTGAGAGATGAAAGAAGAGTTGTCTGTTATGACAGTTCTTTCAACTGGAAAAGAGGGAGGGGAACTGGGTTAAGCCAGCTCTGTGTCCTTGATGAGAGCTGCAGACAGACAGTCAGCAACTGATGACACAGTCATAGAAGTGTTGATTGTTAGGGACCTCTGGAGGTTGTCTACTTCAACCACTGCCAAAGCACTGTCTACTTCAACCACTTAAAGCATGTGTCTCCAACACTGGAGGAGATTTTAGCAGTGGTTTTATGTAGCCAAGTAAGAAAATCCTCTAAAAATTGCCATCATCTCCAAAAATAACTTATTCCAGTGCTGCGCTACTCTCCTAGAAAAGACTTCTCCTGTTGTGCAGTCTGAACTTCTCAAACTGCAGGTTTTGGTCATTTCCCCTTGTTTTATACCATCTGCCATTGCTGAGAAGAGGTTGGTTCCGTTGTCTTTCAACTCTTTGAGGCAGTTGTAGGCTATTATCAAATTACCCCTTAGTCTTCTCTTCATTGGGCTATGTCCAGCTCTCTTAGCACACAGCTTCTGAGGATCAGCTCTAGGACCCAACCATCTTGAGAGGAACCTACTGGACCTTCTCTGGTTTCTCAGCATCCTCCTTGAACTGGGAGGCCCAAAGCAGGACACAATATTCCAACTGCAGTCTCAACAGCAATGAGAGCAAAGCTTCACCTCGTGTAGCCTAGCACCAGTTTCCTGTATTGACAATGACAGCACAGAGACGGCTCAGGTTTGACCCAGTGTCCACTGCAACCCCCAGGTCCTTTTTAGCTGGGCTGCTCCTCAGCCAGTTGTCTTCCAGCTGTGCTGACACATGGGGTCACCTCAACCCTAGTGCAATACTTCGTGCTTTTTGCTGAGCTTCCTGAGGCTCCTGTTGGCTCAGTCCCTGAGTTTCTCAAGGTCTTTCTGGACTGAACCTCCTTATAGATCTGCTGATGGTGTGCTCTGTTGCTATCAAATCTACTGATGAAGATACTGAACAAAATGGGTCCTACCACTTACCGGTGGCATACTCTGCTTCTTAAGCATCAGCTCAGCATCAAACTATTGATTGTTTGGTTGGTTTTTTTATCTTTGAACTTTACAGCCAATTTACAATCTAGGGTTGATATCAGAGTCAGTTAAAATACTGCCTGTGTATTGTCTTTGTCTGTAGCACAATAGCGATGTTAACGGTATCAGATGTGTGAAATCACACAATATTCAAATCTGAAGACTAACTGGAGTAGTTTTGAGTGCAGGTGAATATCATTCATTTCCACTGTTTTCCCAGTCTTTTAATCCTATGTTGATAGTTTATAACTGAAATAGTATTGATTAAAATTACTCTAGTTAAGCTTCTTCAGTGTGCTTGTTTTCAGACACCTGTCCAGATGTTTTCCAGGACTGCTGTGATGAGGCTGGCAATGAATTTAAGCATTTCTTACTTATTTTAAACAACATGAACAGGCAAGGAGAGTTAGCAAGCAGAAGAGATCTTTCAGAGATAAGGAACTCAGATTACCCTCTGTTCCACTTCTGCTAGAATGTTGAACTGGGCTATTTCTCCCTCTTTAATGTTGTTGTGACAGAGTTGAAATTTTTATACCAAGTAGGATGCTGATGCCACATTTAACATCATTCTTTGCCAGTAAAACACAGAAGTCTCAAAGTGAATGGCCCTAAATTTTTCCTCATATTGACTATGCTTTTCAAAAAAGGTAACTATGAACTCCAGAAATACTTGTACTTGCAGTATTTAGTATCAATGCAAACGTTCAGAGAAATCGTGTATCCACGTTTCCATTTTTTTCTGTACTTCTGCCTGTCCTTAAAAAACTGCAATCTATTAGTGTAAGAGTAACTTTCATGAGCCTAAAGATAGTAATTTAGATCTCAAAAAACATTTCTAGTGGGATAGAGTTATTTTTCCTAAAGTATAGTGCTTTTCTGAAATGAACATACATTAAAGTGGTGGCTTTTCTCACCATATCTCTTGCAGAGCACTTTCAGACTCCCATCTGCTAATTTGAGTGACACAAATACAGTTTTAGTGTGCTTTATTCCCGTTTGCCCTGCAGAGGTACCACTGCTGAGACACTTTGATTTCTTTTTCTTGTACTTTATCAACAGAATTGTTTGTTAAGAACCATTCACGGAAAATATCAAAGGCAAAAGAGGGGATAACTGTCACGGAAAGCACAATCAGAAAACTTGAGGCTATGCAGGAATACCTCAGGACAAGATTTGACAAAAAACATTTATGACTAATGAGTATTCTTGAAAAAGAACCCAGCAGGATTATGAAGAATTGAATAAGGAAAGGAGCAGGGAGAGATTATTTGCAAACCAAACAAGTCCATAATGCATTTATGGAGATATACTAAACAGAGCTAGTCAAAGAACAGAATGTCCATTCTTTAGGAAATGGCAGGATTTATCAAAATTTAATTTCTTCCCAGATCAGGACAAGAAATTTAAACAATGCAATCCATAGTGAAAATGTCTTGTTGTGAGTAAATGTGCATTTGACTCTTGTGTGTGGTTAAACCACTCCAACTGTATCAAGACGCTGTGATAACTTTTTGTCAGCATTTTATAGTACTACTACATGACACACATCCAAATTTCATTGACTTGGCATCTTTCAGTAGAAAATTACTTCCCTGGAACTTGTTTAATCAGCTTACAGATGAAATGGTGTACTATAAATGTTTTCAGTTTCTTTACATCCTTCTGTGCATAGTGAGTGCTTGTCTCATCAAAATCGGGGAACTTGATCTCTTATCAGTATTAGTGCTCTCTTTGCCTTTCCCCATCCACCCCACCTTAGCATCCCGCTTTACACTCTCAAATGATTCAGAAGAGGTGAGGAAATATTAGGCTCCTGGAGTAAAACTTTCCAAGAGCAGGCATTTCGTAAAAATGCATCAAGAATTCCTTTTAAGGACGCTTGTAAACCCGAACTATTCTCAGAGGAAGTAAGTCTCTTCTATTTAGGCTTTAAGTGACTTTAGGTCTCCATTTCCTCAAGAATGGAGATCCAAAGAAGAACTTGGGTGCTGTAGGTCTGTTCTGCTAGAGAGCTCGTCACTGCAGATGCATGCTGCCAGGCACTGTTAGGAGCTTGTGATAAAAACTAAATTCTGTGCCTGAAGGCACAGAAAAACACTGAGATTGGAGGCTGCAGGGACATATTTCCCCAGATTCAAACCCAGAAATAATTAGCAAAAGGAAAGACTTTATTCTTATAGCAAGGAGAAAGGACTATTGGTTTTAAACTTGCCATAACGCTTTATGTTCCTAGTTATGTTTAAAGAGCTCACTGTTCAAACCAGGCCTGGAGGTTCATGACTGTGCTTCACTGGCAAGGGTTCATATTAACATTTCTGCTGATGTTCCTGATGCCTGGTTCAAGGAGACATTGGGCTTAATTTGGAAACCTCTTCTGCCACAGGTTTCCTGGAATCATAAATATTAATGGAGTCAATATTTTATATTACCTTCTGTCCACAAAACTTCTGGAAAATATTTGTTATGAAGCAGCGTCTAAAGTAAATTGAAAGACAAATTCTGTACTAGATGGGATGATAACAGAGGCAGCATCAAATATAACACTTTCTAAGGATTCTGATTGTTCATGTCTTTTTTTTCCTGAGCAATAAGGCTAAAGGTCTTGCCTATAGCATTTAAGTGACACTAAGTTATGTAGAGAGTTTACTTGAATACTATCTCATCAGTATTCAACAGAACTTTGTGTTTAGCATGATTTCATTAGAAAATGATGTTTTGGAGATCAGGAGTCATCTTCAAATATAGAAATTTTGTCTAGTAAAGTAGCATCCTAATATTACTGTGTGCATTTTGGAAAATAGTGATAATACTTGATTATATTCTATTATGCTAAAGCTGATCTGTTCTTTAGTTTTTAACCATGAGGTCATTGGGAATGGGAACAACTTCACAAAGGTTGTTGTAGACTGCCCATAACTGGAAGTTGCCATATCAAGATCATGTGGGGTTTTCTTTTTACCCAAAAAAGATGTTCTTTAGAGAAAAGGAATTAATTCAGGGGATTCCTCTGGCCTGCATTGCACAGTGTGGCTACAGGACCATAGCCAGTTACTTTTGGTCTTATGACCTATTAATTTACAGTGTATTAGATGAACCTATACAATCAGCAGTATGCCCAGGCCTCCCAAGAAGTTCCCTGGTCACTTTGAAATGTGTTGTACGGTAGCAATGCCCAGTTCCTCTCACAGGGTAGTTGTGATGATGTTCATAGTGCCAGCATTCATAAAACACTTAAAAACCCTTGGACTGGATTGTGTGTTCCTGTAAGTAGGGGAGTGGTATAACTTAGCTGAGAGCGATACGACTTAGTTGTGTGGAGCTATCAGTAGACTGAAAGCTGTGTGGAAAAATTGCACAGAAAGCTGGTGAGGGATAGGACACCTTGCTAACAGTCATCTCATTTCTCAGTCTCATGCCTAAACTGGAATTATAATCACCTTTCATGCTGGCTCTGTAACCAAGTGTGAGCAAAGTGGCCATCCAGCTTTCATACTTCAGGTTCAAGTAGGTGATAATGAAATTGTAAAATGTCTTCTCTGGTTTGTCTTGTTATTGGTGTCTGAAACCCAGATTATTCCCATGAAAACAGAAGTGAAGGAAGACTATTCCTTTTAAAGGAGTTATAATAGCATTTTAGGGTAAGACAGTGGAAAGATTAATCCCTGTGTTGTCAAGTTTGCTTGTCTAAAACAGGATACGGAAATGTGTGTCTGTACACACATATAGACAAGTAAATAAATAGCTTAGTGTTCAAAAGTGCTGAGCACATTCAGAAGTAATTGAACTCAGTGCGTTTAGAAGTGCTTGCTGCCTGCATTCCTATTTTAATATCTGTTTTAAAGACTTTAGGAAAATTTAGGATCAGGCTTTTATGCCATCCAACTGTAAACTTTCCTTGTCACACTGTGATCAGATCACCACTTGTCTTCCATCAACCTAACCACAGAAGTCACAAGAGTTGCTGTTGTGCTGTAGTCCTGGGAATGGTCATCTTCCCTTCATCCTGAGAAGACAATCTCCTGTCTTCTCAAGCATTTGTGTCTCAATCTCAAATATTTGCCAGGCTTTCTGGGACAAGTTGATTTTATATATGTGAATTGCTTTAACCTCAGTATGAGATGATTGCTCTGCCCTGCCTCTACAATTAAAGCTGCTCTTAAGGCCCAAACAGGAGATGTGGTTTTCTCCATACTCTGTTGAATTTCACAGACTGGTAGTTTCACCCATCTTGTGCTTTATTGTGCTTGCAGGTAAAACTGGGCTAATATTGATTTTTTTGGTGATTTTTTTTCCTGATATTTCAATAAAAAAGTAATTTTAATAATGTGTGGAAACCTAGGTCCCAGCACACAATGTGTAGGCCGGTCTCAGCTGATCAGCAGGAACATGGGTGATGGCTGGTTGGCACAGCTGTCATGGGTCACCTGAATGCTGAGATGGGAGAGGAGATGGGAGGGGTGTGTGGGGAGATCAAGTGAGACACAGAGTATTTTAATTTTGCATGTTGTCATATCAGTTCTCAGTGTGACAGCTCCTGCCTGCGGTTTCAAGCCACAGCACTGGTCAGATGAACTGTAACTCCTGCTTTTGACTTTACTGTCTCTTCTATTCTCAAACGGGATGTTTCACAACTTGAAAAAAAACCCCAAACCTATAAGATTTAGCTGTGCTTTGCAAACTTGGAACTCTCAGCTTCATGCAATTTTAAATGATAGTTCAAGGAATTGTTTCTTCCTGGACAAAGAGGTGCAGCTTCCCAACCTGATGCTGGAGTGTTTGTTGGCAGACCTCAGCTTGCTGCATTTCAGCCAACATCAATAAGAAAAAAAGCAATGAATTGCATGCTGGACAAGACTTCACTGTTTCTAAAGCAGTTTGATACATGCAAACATATACAAGTGCATATGTAATCCCCACCCCCCTATGTTTGCAGACAACTGGATATTGCCATGTTATTTTTCATGCCAGATTTTGGCTGCTGTTCTATTTCAGCCATAAGAGGCTTGGGGTATGGGACTTAGTGCCTGTTAAAACTAATTACCCTTACCATTATCATCAATTAACCCTGATTAATGTCAGACAGAAAGGCAAAAATGTTGAACCATTTTCTACAATTCAGTACAGATGAGTTCAGGGGAACTGGTAATGACATCTTAAGGCTGTGCACGAGAAACTCAGGCTACCAAAAAAGTAAAAGCTTGCTTCTAGGTTATATGCACACATCAATCAGTATACAAGCCTTTTCCCCCATAAGTGTTGCTTGTGGAGGCCAAGCAATTGGTGCTTTCTGTCGCCAGGTCACCCAGCTCTTCAGACGCAGGAGACATGGGTTAGAGGATGCAGCAGGCAACGTTCTTCAGCGTGACAGTGTTGGCAGCTTTGCTAGCAGCCTGAGGTGGAGGATGTACTACAGGCACAGCCTTCGTCGCTTGGCTAATTTCTCTCTGTCTTCTAGTATTATTGACTAATTTTCCCAGCACAAGGCAGTATGCTGTAGAATGCTGATTTTGTCAATCTTATAAATATTTAGTGTATAATGAAACAAACAGTATTGAGGCTTTTTAGGTTTTGAATTTTGCTCTTCCAGACTTGATTTTTGCTTTCTGCTTCAGGCCACAGGGGTGTTGCTGAGTAAGGACTATAAGCCTTCTGCTTTACCTGACGCCTCATTGGAAGTGATGTCAGTGTCCTTGCCCTAGTCCGTTCCTCATCCTTGTGAATGAAAGGAACCCCAAATCTGTTGCAAGGTTCTGTGTGCGGGGTGAGCACCTGCTGAGGGAAGGGCGATGGCTCGCAGGTCAGGGGAGCTCTGCGTCAGGAATGAGATCGGCTCAGAGCAGCTGGAGTTGTGCTTTAAAATAAAAATGAAGAAAAAACATTAAAAAGAGAGGAAAACAGGTTCTGCCAAAGAGAGTTGCTTCCCCAACTTGTTTCAAAACCTAAATTAAGTAGCTCACTCAACAATAGGTATTATGACATTAGTGTGTACAGTTTTGCTGCACGTGGTTTTCATACATAGCTTTGCTGTTAAATTAAGAATGGGGAATGGAGTCCCTTTTACTAAATTAACATTGATATATTTATCATAGTAGTTATATGTAATAGCACAAATGTACTAGTGGTGTTGGCTCATGAATGCCAGGACTCACCCAAGATTTAGAGTCCTGGCTGTGGCTCTCGGGACGGTGGATCTATGAAAGGAGTTTGCTCACAATGTTCAAATTTTCTGCAACATTTCCTAAATCAGTGGCTTTATCCTGGCTGCAGTATGTAGCCTGGAAACCTAGAGCAGAGCTGTGCATTATGGGGATAAAGCTCTGTTCAGAATATCCTCTGACTGCGTCTGTCAGTATAGCTCCTCTGCATCCCCCAGCATCACTCAGACCACTTTCTGATCCTTTCTATTGACATCACCTGCATCAGGATTTGGAAAGCTTTCAGGGATGATTATTGCATGTGTGTAAGGCAAAGACAATTGTTTTTCATTATTCTGTTAGGATGTAGCATGACAGTTATGACAAATACTGTGACAACTAGGTCTCTTGTTATTTGAACAGATTTAGTTCTTAATAGAAGGTGACAAACCTCCTTAATCTTTCACTTTTTTGCAATGCAGGAATGAACATCAGTAATTTAAATAAATGAGTATTTTTCTAATTTCAGAAAGTGTCATATAAAATATAAAACCAACTTTTTTGCTTTATCTTGGTTTTCTACTTTAAGAATGGAACCTGTTTCAGTACACAGCAATACAAAGAAGCACCGTTAGTTATGTTATGAAAGATTACCATAAAAGAGAATATTATACAGATCTTTGAGGTATATATGTAGTAACACATTTCTTTCTATGCTACAAATAGCACCGGATACAGTATTTACACCACAGCTGTGAAACTGCTGAATGGCATTAGGCTTTAGGGAACACGAGTGGGATCTACTGGCCAAAACACAGGACTGAGAAAGGGGAAACTTATACTATAGGTCTGTGTTTGTGGTGGTGTCTAAATCATTCTATCTGATCAATTCAAAGGCATTTTGGTTATATACAGTGGTATCTCAGTTCTACCTCATGGCCTTCCTGTCTGAAAAACAGAGTAGGAACAAAAATCATTATCTTATTGACCAAATATTGCTTGGTCCTTAACAAAGATCAGTAATATATGCTCCAGAGAAAGGTGCAAGAATACTAAAGCAAAGAGATTTTGAAATAATAATTTGGAATTTCCCCCTACTGTTCTTTTTGCCTCATATTAAGGCTGGTTTATGCTGTGGAGTACCGACGCTTTAAAACCTTTCTTAATGTTAAGGTTTGTGAAGTATTTTGATAACTTCAGTTGAGAAGCACTATATAAGCCAAAGTATTATTATTATTAATTGCTTTATTATACAGTACTCATAGATGTCAAGAAATATAAATACTGGGGGTTTTTTTGGCAGCCATAGGCCTAGCAGGGTTTGCACAACCTGGAATGACAGGCTTGGAGGTTTTTTTATTTTTCTGAGTGTTGTTTGAAGAAATACACATTTCAAGAATTTCACTTTTCAAGTTCTTACAGCGTGAAAGAGATTTCCTTCTGTATCCCCGAGATAAGTGCAACTATCTCTTTCTCCCCACTAGAAAGGGAGAAAGTATGTGAAGAGAGGCTGGCTTCATCTGTGGCTGCCATGAAGCTGTCTCTGAACCTTGAAACGTGTTTTTCTTTTTTCTTTACATTTTCTTGCAGTCTTGTATAATAATAAGGATCCCACGTTTCTACTTTGTCATGTTGTCTTACCTGAGCTTACTGATCAGTAAACTGACATGGGAATTTCAAAATCTCAGAAGTCCTGGGTCTGCATTGCATAGAATTTTACTTGTCTCTTTGTGTAAGGTTAATTTTTTTTTACCATTCAAAAGATAAATGGAAGTTTGCAAAAGTAGAACAAAGCATATATCTGCTAAGCCTTCAATATTTTGTTAAGAACCACAAAAATATGCATACACCTCCTGTGATAAACAGCCTGTCCTGCTCTTGAATGTCAACTTTACCATTGACTCAGTGGAAGTGGTGTGGTCCGGATCCTGATTCCCTTCCTTCCCTCCCCACATCCTATAAATTTGCTCATTCTTATGAAAGAGGCAATAGCCCTTTTGACTCTTCCCTTTTAGCTTGCTTAAAAGTTTACTAAGAGTGCCAAGAAATTATTTTTCTCTTCCACAACCCTTTTTTAAAGTTCCTGAAGGCCCTTATATATTTTTGTAGTATTCCTAATCTCTGTTGGCCTGCAAAGCAAGAGACTTGGGTTTAGGAAAAATAATCTCTTGTATGGCAGGTGCACAGCATGAAAAATGAGGGGCCGGGGCAGATAGTTGGAGGTCTGCATCTGCTAAGGCTGAATCCTTCCTTGAATTCCTGCATACAAGGCCAGTGATGCTGTTAGTTTTGTCTTTATGATCTATACATAAATAAACGGTGTATGTCAATGCAGTTCACAGTAGTTTTGAAGTGATTGCCTTTCTTAGCAAGAAATGGTTAAAAAAAAGCAGTAGTTGCTTTTGTAACTTTTTGTTGTGCTTTATGCTTGGAAGCTTGTTCATTGTTATCAAAGGCAAGGTCTTGATTCAAAGAGACTTATTGTAATTTTGTGACCTAATTAGAATCAAGCTTCTAATCATATATATTTCATGAATAAAGAATGTGCAAAGTCATTTAATTTTCTTCAACTTTTGGATATGTATCCTGAGTCAAAAATGTAGAGAATGTATTATTACAAATAAATTATTTTCTTTGCCAAAACTAGTTTTGCAAACATTGGCACGGTGCTGTCTCTTTTGCTGCAAGCTAATGTCTCTCTTTATTAACCATGATAAAAATTGGAACATGGACGAGTGACATTTTCTTTATTTACACACAGATTTAATGAACAAAAATGTAGCTTGTCATAATTTATAGGATTTGCATGGTGTTAGTTCTGATTAGGTGCAGGGGGATGCATCGACACTTTTATTAACATTAACTACCGCACAGTTGCTGCTATCAAGAAATTCTTAGAGTACAAATGAATACAAAAGGCCTTGGTTGTATCTCATCAAGCGAAGTAGATCATCTTTTCTGTCAGTACCTGGCCGTCGCCTTCTCACTGAAGAACTTGCATGATGTACATAGAGTGACTTTGGATGACTTGGCTGCTGAAAAATTTGATGTGAAGCTGTATGGCAACATTTTTCCAAAGTGACAGTAACTTCTCATTACAAATTCAAGAATCTCTGATTCTTAGAAACGGTGGGCTTTTCTTGTTGTCAGCACAAGGCTGTGAGCACTGCTGCCAGACCCACGCAGCAAATACACTGAGATTGCCAGCACAGAGAGATTTATCTATCCACAGTTTTGGCTAGCTATGGAAAAGCTGAGATAGTCTCAGGTATGTCATTCAAAGGGAAATCCCAGAAGTAACCTCTCGTTGTTGTGGGTAGTGGGTTTGCATTTATATTCATTATATTCATGTCATAACCTTTATGAGATCGATTTGATTTCCCCCCTTTGTCTTATTTACAGAGGCTCCCTTTCTTTCTGTTTCTTCATTTGCTGCTGTCTAAAAGGGCCTTGTAAAGCCAAAAAAAAAAAATTCTGAGCAGTACCAGTGTAACAAATTTCTCAGACTTGCCTGTCAAGGCCTGACATTAACTCCTTTCGCTTACGTGACAGTTGGCAGGTAGATGTCTCTTTGTTTAAAAGGGAGCTTGCTTTGTGTTTCTCTCCGGCCTTTCACTTTTATGCAAAATCCTCTTATTTCCTTATGCTATTAATATTTTCTATGAATTTGAAGTAAGCCAGAAATTGCTCCTCTTTCATTTCCTTTTCACAAATCCCCTGATTCTTTGTTGTATACTATAAATGCTGTCTGACTGTTTCCAGTGCTCTACCCGGGTATTTCAGCGAGCTGAAGAGGAGACTGAGGGCTGCTGCCTGTCAGGCAGCTGCTGTAGAAGGATGCGTCCACGTGCACAGAGGCAAGGCGAGAGGCATCCTGGCAGGGTCAAGTGTGCATGTTCACTTTGCCAAGTGTCAACTCCAATTACAGAATGCTACCTCCCAACATTTTTAAAAATGCAGCCCCTTCTAAAAGTACACCGAGTACTTCTTAATTGCAGGAAAACTCTTTCTTTTAATTTTTTATAAAGTGAAGCATAAAAAATTTAAATGAAAACTTTTAAAGGGTATAGCTTGAAATGTAAGAAGGTTTGGAGTGTTGCTGCAGCACATCTGGCTCTAAACCCTAACCTGTAAATTGGTGCAAGTTTTATTGTGCAGTAATTTCATTTCCACTATATATCTTCTTCTTAGACTCCACATGAGGTGATTATTCCTCTCTCTGGCTAGGCAATGTAGCTCTTGATTATTAAAAACCACAGACTTGAATCAAACTCTGAAGTCATTAGACAGAGTCCAAGAAAGTTTCTAATGACCCTCACTGATGCCAGTGATCCTGGGACTCAGCTCTTTTGTTATAAATAGTACGGTCCTCTTCTATCCAAAAATAGACAATGTACAAAGTTAAAAATGAGTTTGATAGTGAATATAGAGTGGGAAGAAGGTTCAGGACACACAATGCTCTGGAGTCAGATTCACCGGGTTTAATGCAGTCCACTGAGATTAAATATTTTTCTGTGGTATGTAGTCTGCCACCAGACTATAAGCACTAAGGGAACCTCTACTGCAGAAGACCCAGTGAACTCGGTGTTTATAGCAGCCCTGTGCAGTATGATTTCAAGTCCCTGTTCTGAAGAAGGGATTTGGACGCTGTGCTGTAACCCTATAAGCACTAACCTTCAGGGTTTATCACTTGCCAGTGCACTTGTTCACAACACCAACTGGAGGAAGCAGTTTCTTTTGAGTCAGACTTGAGGCAAGCAGATGATCTGGACAGAATTTAGTTCCCTATAAGCTTAATCTCCCCAGCTTGTGTCTGTGATTTGTTCCTATTAGTTTAAATTGCTTCCTGATGAGCTGATTTCTGTGGCTCCTTCCTTAATTCTGCCCATGGGTTACAGGAAAGAGCCTGTGGGGATATCTGGAGATGACATTGCCTCTATGCGACAGAAGCCTGAGATGCTGCACTGCCTCGTGTTGAAATGCCCATGGGAGCCAAGCCTTGGTGTCAGCAGTAAATGAGTTGTCTGAAGCTCCACCAGTGAGTCAGATCACCACTTCTCTCTAGCAATATTATAAACCATTGTGCTGATCTAGTCAGCTGAGGTTAAATGCCACGCTTGACAGAAAAAAATCGGAGCGGAGACTGGCATTTACACAACTTCTCTTTCTCACCAGCTTTCAAGCACCAACTCTGCTCAAAACAGCAGGGTAACCAAGAGGGTTTTCTATTAAAGCCTACTCTGAAATACTGCTGAAGATTCTCTGATTAAGCGAAAATATGCCAGAGACTTATCATGTATTTAGAAACCTGGAACTCCCACGTGCTTTTCTAAATGCATTTACAAAACATGAGTCGTGGAGCTCTGCACTTTCAGAGGTGCTCAAGGGTTAAATATGAAATCCATGGGAAATATGGGTGTTCAAATATTTGGAACCTAGGACCTTCCCTTTTCTGTTCTTGTAATTACTTTGTCAAGCCCAGTGCCTCTCTCCCTTCCCTGGTGTGATTTATTTCATGGTGCTGGAGAATTACAGATGCATACTAATATTCTGTATTTTCTTTCTCCTGGTTCAGCTTTACCTAATAGATTGTTTCCAGGTGTGTGAAACTGGCCCCTGGTCAGTGTATCATATCTAACTTACTGATCATTGCTGATAGCATACATTATAGTCATACATGAAGTAAGACTCCTAAGCAATATCTCTAAAGCCATGAATGATGGCTGCAGTGCCTGTCAGAATTTAGTATAGAAGAATTTCAGGTAGTTGAGACTACATTGAAGAAAAGACCTAATATGTCAATTTTTTATTTTTTAATTGCAGCTTGGTAGAAATCACTTTGGAAAAGGCCCAAATTAAAAAGGGCAGCAATAATCACTTCATTAAAGCTTCTAGTCCCAAGCTGGAGGTAATCTCTTCTTACAATGTGTTTCCAATGTTTTCTAGAAAAAAAATTAACACCTAGATCTTATGTTAAATTCTCTGTGTAGAGAGAGTATTTTTACTGTAGTGAACTGTCTGCTATAACTTGGAACCCACCTGTAAGCACAGAAAAGAATGTCAAAACTTACTAATAACAGGATTATTTTAAGTTAGCAAAGGTGATCTTTGTTTCCCCCACCACACGTTTACACTTCAGAAACTAAGGGTAAAGGTCTCTTCAAAGTGAAAACTCTTGTGTTCGGAAATTAATATTTCTATGTGGAAGATTTTGTATAACAAAAATTTCACAATACCTCAGTGTGCTACCAGAAGTGGCAAAATTGGTCATCAGCATCAAATATACTTTAACTTTGTGTTTGAAGAGAGATGTCAAATATAACAGACACAGTGAGTAGCATAAAAAATAATTCAGAGCAATATATTTAAAATAATGAAGCTCAACTGGTAACAGCAGGTCATCATGTATTTGTTTCATATTGTTTTTTTAGTCTGCACAACAGATTCTGAATTTTTCAAGCTGAACAATCAAATGATAATGGAAAGCCTTTAAGAATGGGAAGTGGGATGAGAAGCATTATTGCATATTTAGGTACATATTTAAGTCTGCAAAGCTATTTCAAAGAAATAGAGTTAATTTTTTTACAAAGTGGCCCACGTGTTAAAGCTGAACTGCTGGGAATGTTTTTTGGTAGCTTGTAATAACAGGTATAAATTGTAAGCTCCGTGGTTATAAACAACACATACGTGGCTGTGTTGCATCCATTATGCAGTACAGAAATCTTCTCTGCACTTCTGCATGTGGATATATGAAATGTTTTGGATTTCGTAACTGTAAAAAGCTGTTTGCCATTTAAAGTCAGTATCACTAAGCCTCAACCAGCAAGATTATGACTCTCCAATCCACATTAATAATTCAGTGTGAAATATCTTCGTGACACTTGTAGCCCTGTCAGAGATCGAAAGTGTTTATATTTTCTGGATACATTACATTAAAAGCAAAAAGCATTAGTATGCTGCATGCATTTACAAATTCTAGTCATGGTGGATGTGCTGTGATATGAAACCTATAATTTTAAACCCAGCCCTGCATTATCACTCACACTGATTTCTGTGCGCGGTACTGATTTGTAAGAGGCGTCTCATCATAAAACTGCCCTGTCTGGGCAGGTGTTATGGGTGAGGACAAGCAGTAAAACCTGAATCCCAAACCGTATTCGCTTCTGGTCTCCATACGGGGTGTGAAGTTCTTCAAACATGTTGGGTTTGGTCTCTCTTGTTAAAGTAACTTTTGGTTTTCTGTTTCCGTCAGTCCTTCAGTTGACCTCACGTCTCCATCCAGTGACCCCTGCCTCACTCTTAGGGTGACACGGGGTGCATGCAAATGTTTTTCCACTGAAATCTTTTTTAGCCAGAATGACTTAATGAGAGATGGTCTAGCTACTGTTTGTCAAACTTGTACATGTCATATTTGCAACACAATCAGCCTCTTGAAAGCAGAGGCTTATGTGATCAAGTCTTCCTTTGAACTTCTGGATTCTCGTTAGCAACACAAAGCTTTGTCATGGTGTTGCAATAAATCATATTTTAATAACTGTTAAACCCTTTGAACATAAAGTTTAATAGCAACACTTGCAGGAATTAAATACTTTCATTGAGCGTTGGTGCTTATGGCCTAAACCTGTTAGATGCTTACCACCTGCCACCTATCCCAGTTAAGGTGGGGACTGGGATTTGCCTTGGAACAGGGGCCGATTGCGTGAACATTGAACAAATGCATTCAGTAATAGTAGAAAAAGGGGGGTTCTATCCCAGAGTTTACAGTCTAAAACACAGGCCTGAAAAGGAGTGTGGAAATGGGGCAGAAAGCACCAGCTGTGCCATCGAGAGATTCCTTTCCCATCTCATGATAGTTGCTATTTTTTAAGGGATGGGGCTCTGTCTCAGGATTCACCATTAGCAGGCAAGGATTAGCCAAATTTAAAGACAACTAAAAGAGAAGGTGTGCTGCAAATAGGCTGGAGAAGGAAGGGTTTGGCACACACAGACCCAAGCTGCAAAGAAATGGTGAGCATTAGTGGAACAGGAGGGCAAAAAGGGCAGGGAACTGAGAGGCAACCCATCCTGCTGGCTGCACAGCTAGTCCCACCAAATCACCACGGTACCTGTGTTTCTCCTCAAGCTTCTTGCTCTGCTGGCTCAGGAGTCTTCTCAATCTGCTGATCTGCGTTTGTTTAGAAACCATGGCACTCATGGGGGAAGGATTAAGCAGTATGGCTGTACGCCAGTGGCCGTACTGTCTTGGAAGTGGTTGACCACAAAGGGCTGGAGGATGCGGAGGTTATGACTCTGCCAGGGCTGCGTCTTTCCTACAGAGGTGTGAGGGGTTGCTTCCCTGTCTGCTCTCATGTTCCCTTCCTAAAATGCTTCTGCTCAGCTATCGAGGTGGCACTAAGCACCTAATGGGTGCCATTAGTCACAGTCCACTCGGGGGACATGCAGGGAGCCAGCAAGCAGGGACAGCTGTCTTGGTGATTCTTCTGCTAATAAGTTATTTAGGAGCTAATCCCAAGTCCCACTGAAGCCCATGGCAACGCTCTTGCCAACCTACTTCAGAGCTGAAGTTATTCCTTTGAGTGCTGAAGCATCTTCTGTGATTTGAATCAATAGCATCCTTCCTCTTAAGTCACCAAAACTGTGTTTTCATGCTTGCTTTTGCTACAACTGGAGTATAAGTGCTGAGGGTTTGTGTATGTAAAGGACTTTTTTTTTTCTCCGAGTGGAAGATCGCCAGAGACCAACAGTCTAAACAGTTCACAATGATCAGCCCTATTCTGAGGAGAAATACGGCCATTTTTATTACTAAAGACAACAATCCATGTGCAAAACTGAGTATCAGATGTCAGTGAAAAAATAACCAGGGTTTTTTTCTTGTGTGTAATTTTTTTTTAAATGTGCACAGGGATAAACTAGTTGTAGTCTTGACTTTTGCCATACATGCCCTAGCAGCTTTTTATAACTGGTAGGCTCAAAGGGCCATGTAAGAAGTGGATTTCTTATAACTAATTGTAAACATGTGGTGAATTAGATAGTTTTCCTTATAGTCAATAAGTAACTGTTTACAGTCAGTAAGCAAATGCATTGGAGTTTCTGATACTGCACATCTTTTCAGATCAACCAGTTAACTAATCAGAGACCGGAGCAGTGTGCACACATCGGGATGTCTCTTTATTTTATTGTTCCATGACACAACATGAAAAAGAATATAGCAGCGTGAAAACTCATTTTGTCTATAATGAACAAATGAGAAGGGTTATGTCACACCTAAATGTGTAGCAAGTGTGATCTGGGCTGCAATGAGCTAGTAATGCTTTTCCTAACACACAACCACAAAGGCGAGGCTGTGCCTGTGCTGACCTCTGTGCAATCATTTAATGGCTGTAGCGTTCATTTCCATTAATGCTTTCAGCATCAGTGGAGGATGAGAGCAGAATCTGGCTTTCAGCTGGCAAAAATTCTGCCCAAGAGCAAAATCTCTCCATTCCAAGACCTTTCTTGCAGTGTTCACATATGTTCTTAATACTCTGCATGCTTTGTGTTACATAATTCCAAACTGCTTAACTCTTTAATACAATATCCAGTCACGTCCATAAGCTCCGATTCATAGTTTTCATTAATTTATACCTAAAGCTACTACAAGGAAGGGATAACCTCTCCTGCTTGTACAGTAGACCAGTGCCAGAGACAAAGCCTGAGCTCATGGCTTTCTACAGCATTAGTCTATATATTTTATACTAGCCTTGCCACTAAAGCTTTGTCAAAGGGGGAGACTATAAGATGTGTCTTGAGATAGTCATGCAATGGTAAAGCAAGCCAGGTGTGACAGGGTTCAGAACTGGAAGTTGGTGATGAATGGTCTTAATGTGACGTGCAGTGTTTTTGTATAGTAGCTCTCAATTGCTGTCATCATTATGAAAGACACAATTGTTACTGGAGACCAGTGGCATAACGGCGAGTAACCACAAATCAGTGGACTGGGGGGGGGTTGGAATAGGTGACCTCCAGAGGTCTCTTTCAACCTCAACTATTCTATACCTCTGTTTCTTAAATAATTTGGGCAATATGAATAACCCATTGCTTGGTCTAATAAGCCAAACAGGCAGGGTATTATTTTTTCTCTTTAAGCAGAATCACCTTTACTGCATATTTGCAACCAGTAGAGATCCTGCTCGCATTCAGTGCTGTTCAGTTGGTTTGTATACAAGTAGGATGTATTAGAAATACAGTCACAAAATGTGCTGGAGGGGACAGAGAAAGGTTATGCAATCCATGCTCCTGCCCCAGGACAACCTTTTCTTGTTTGCTAAGCTATCCGAGAGCTGGTGCTAATAGTCAGACGTTAATTGCATAGAAATATTTTGCTGATCATCGGAATTAACTATTATAGAACCACAGAGGTTGGAAGGGACCTCTGGAGGTCTCCTGTCCAACCTCCTCCTCAAAGTGCGTTCAGCTGGAGGAGGTTCCTCAGGGCCATGTCCCAGTGGGTTCTGAATCTCTCCAAGGATGGAGACTCCACAGCCTCTCTGAGCAATGTGCTCCAGTGTTTGACCACTCTCATGGGAAATTTTTTTTTTTAAAAACTTATATTTAGTCAGAATTTCCCTTGTTCCAGATTGTGTCCACTGTCTTTTGTCCTTCCACTAAGCACCATCTTCTCTGTTACCCTATCATCGTGTAGTTGTATTATGGTGATGGTTTATTATTTGCACTGCATAGACCCTAAAGAACCAATACTGCAGTCCCATAGCTTTTCTATAGAGCTGCAAGAGGACAACTCCTTTATAGAGAAGCATATCGCTTTTTGAGTTGATTGCAAAGTATTTGTGCAGAGGCTATTTCTTCTTGTTTCTTATAGTGCTTTTAAATAGTTGCTAGAGAGGAAAAAAAAGCATTGTCACAGTGCAGTGAAGGGATTAGAAAAACCCTTTTTTATTTTGTAACATCTTCCAAGGAATGGCAATGTTACACATCAACACTTATGAAACAAGAAACCTACTAACTAGATTACCTGGAGGCATTATTTCACTCTGCTAAAACTTGGAAAGAGCAAGTTAAATTGCTCTGTTTCTGCTACTGAGCCTTCATTAAGGAAAGAACCTGCAAAACTGTGTGTTTGTGCACATGGGTGGGGGGTTAATGTATGCAATTTGTGTGCCCAGTGCATGTGCACAGTGATCCTTTTGCTGACAGCATTTTGTCACTTTACAGTTTTGTGAATGTAACTCTCTAGGCAATACCTGCCCACCAATGCATATAATTTAATTAACGTGCTTACATGGGCTGATCCCCTGGCTTAACTTGATACCCAGAGAAGAGGAAAAGTTACTCTGTAACTACGAATCTGCAATGTGCAGATGGAAAAACTATGGCTGCATGTGGAAATTCCGTGAAATCTCCAGTTTTTACCTCAGAAATAGAGCCAGTAGTAAAACCTAGTTAGTTTTTACAAGTTATGGCAATTTTCAAACACAAAAACTTCTATGCTGATACAGACTGACCTTAATGCCTCTTGTTATTTAGAAGATTCTGATAGGCCTTTATGATGGGTGAAGATGAACTAAGCCTGTAATGGAAACTGGTAGCTCCCCAGGGACCAGCGATCATTGCCAGATTACATGCAATGTGCAAACAGAGCACATTCCCAATTACTACTATCTCCATGCATGTGTTGCTTCCAAAGGGCTACTCTTCCAAAACCAGGAGAAAAAAGAAAAAAAAAAGATGGAAATTGATTGTGAGGAAACATTTTTATATAAAAATGGGAATGGAAATTAGATCTTTAAAATTAATTTACTGTAAGATCAGAAAGCTGCATTCTGTCATCAAGAAAAAGGACTGTTTTGGTGGGGAAAACTAGTCTTGGTTCAATAAGGAAGTGAAAACAACTATTTGACACACGCAATATATGAAAATGGTGCGGGAACTATGCATAGCGATCAATTAATTGCTCTGGAAATTGATAACAGGAAACTAGAAATATGAGGGAAAATCCATGGCAGGTATTTTCTACGTATACTTGCAGTAAAAAAAAGTCATAGTGATGGGATTGCATCTAAATGGCATTACATAAATTATTAAAGTAAAAAAAGGTATTTGGTGCAGGGTTCTGGTTTTAAAAAAAAGTAAGTTCAGGGGATCAGCTAAAAACATTCTTCCACTTGATGGCAACTGTACTTTTTCGACAGAGGTGTTTTGTTCACCTGGAAGGAAATGCGTAAGGTATAGTTCATTTGGTAAATAGTTTTGGTGAGATCATCAGGTAGGCCAAAAAATTTATTTTGGGCATGTGCTGTATCTGCTAAGCATATCTCTCAGAACTGTTAGAATTGCACTGAAGGCCGTATTCTTGAGTAATTTGTGTAATATAATAAGCTCCTGTTAAGTAAAGTTTACAATGAAGTTATGATATATGTACTTAGTTCTTTGAGAGGTGCAGACTACGTCCCAGATGGTATCTATGCGGTGTGATGCAAACTTTCAGATGAACTGGCAGAATTTCTCTGGATGTCCAGACAA
Source organism: Mycteria americana (assembly GCF_035582795.1). Lineage (NCBI taxonomy): Eukaryota > Metazoa > Chordata > Aves > Ciconiiformes > Ciconiidae > Mycteria > Mycteria americana. The sequence goes on along the minus strand of NC_134366.1, from coordinate 103,453,342 downwards.
GGTGAAGATGTTCCTGAGGTAGAATCAGAAACTAGTTTGTAATTTTTTAATAGCAGTGAAACCATGTTTTCCATGTGGAAAACACAAAACAAACCCCGTTCCCCAAAAAGCATTTTCATGTTTGTGTGCAACTCCTACTGTTTCCTGAATGCACTCAATTTTTAAACTAAATTGTTGATTACAGTGAAGACATCACCTTTGGATTTTTGCATTTCCTTTCTCCTCTTTTTCTTTCCGCCTTGCTTTTGGCCCCATCAAAAGAAATGACAAAAGCTCTTGATTATTGTTCTGAATGTGTTTTAAAATCCTGTGTTCTGGGAACAGCAGGACAAATAAAACGTGATTTTGTATGGAGTTGTGCCCTTTTATTCCAGCTCCCCCTCTCTCATATAGTCCCGCTGGGCAGGGAGCAGCATGCCCAGTGGCTATTCCCAAACCTCGGGTGTGCGGGTTGCCTGGCAGCTGTCAAACAAAGTGTATGGTGATTTGATGACAGAAATATGCCACTTTTAGTTTCCCCACCTCCATTACTTCCCCCACTTTTCCTTCAGTGGGGGAACTAATTGAGGCTTCTCTCCTCTATCCAGCCCCTGATGTTTGTGAAACTCAGAAGCTTTCTAGCCACCTTCCACACATGATTAAACTGGCAAGCTAGTTCAAGAATTAATTACTGATGGAAGGAAGAAATGCTTTCTTCTCTGCAAAGCCCTAATTGCCTTAAAACTGAGGCTAAAAATGCAAGTATACCGAAGGCAGGAGATAAGGCAGTGAAGGTACTGGTTTTGTCCACGTTAAAATCTAGTGACTCTGAAATTTTAGGCTGCTTTATGTGTGGGCCTCAGAGCAAAAGTATGTGTGTAACCTGGGATATTTAAAATGTTTATATAATACATGCCAGTTGTTGTGGGGGATATTATTTTAAATGGAAACATGTTTATATTACATTAATATATCACACCAAAGTGAAACAGTGGATTTTGTAGATAATATGACAATGTCCTTGTATTTCTTCTGGTGTTGGCATCTGGGCAAAAAAAACCAACCCACAGTGCAAGCAAAATGTAGACAAGATACAGTATTGGTGATAACGTGAACATCAGAATATTAAGACTAGTCCTGTAGAAGGGACTTATGTCCGGGAATGAGAGACAGTACTATATACCTGCCATAATAATGAGTACAGAGTCAGGGACAAACATATTCTTATAGCATTATAGAAATATTCCTCAGTGCCTCAGAGCCAGGGCTGCATTCTTAAACTGGGCAAAATCTCCTAATATATAAAGTAGGGAGCATATTAGCATGGTATGTCATATCAGGCTCATTTTTTAATTTTCTACATGGCTTGTATTCAGTATCTAAGTGAAAATCTTTACAGTTCAATTTGGGCTGAAGTTTGTTCTTGGTTGTTTCCCATTTCATTGATGACCAATTGATAGTATTTCAAACAATCTAACTAAAGAGTCTGTCTTACCAGAATTTGGATGCAGATCTATTCTAACACGTGTAGTTTTATTTTAGTATTGGATTGGGGGGTCATTTAATGCTCTGCAGATTGCAGAGCTGCAAGTAGAAAAATTAATTGCAAATATTATGTCAGGAAAAAAAACAATTTTTTGAGAAAACAAAACAAAACCCACCCCCCCCACCCCCCCCCCCCCCCCCAAAAAAAAAAACATTCCTTTGGCTATGATTTTTTGGTGTATGTGTGTAGTTATAGTTTATCCTACAAAGCAAAGGCTTTTACATGAATGGCTGCCGTCTCTCTACACCGACGACCAGCCCATACCACTCAGGCTTTTGGCCAGCTGTGGTCCTCCTATACATTGACCACATGGCATCTGTGGCCAGTAGAGCCAGTCAAGCATGATGCAGGAGTATCATACACCAGATGCAAAGTGTGAGAAAGTGACTTCCACTACCTATTAGCAGCAGTGGAAGAGGGATCACCCAGAGCAAATGAGGAAAATTTGAGCACTGAATTTGAAAATTTTAGGGAAAAGAGATGTCCATGAGCTACCCCTATTTTAAATAGTGTGCCTCAGTAGGAGGGGATGTGAGCAGAGGCACACTTGTTACTGTGAACCAAACCCCCTGTCCTTGCGCTTCCAGAAACCTCACGCTGGACTGGCTCCGCTTGGGTCCGTGGGCGTGGGGATCTGCCGGCATCGGTGTCTAAGCCCGGGTGACGAGCGTGGGTAGGAGACGACTCTGCTGCCGAGGGGGCTCCGGCTGGAGCGGTGCCAGGGCCGGTGCACGGGGCCCCTTTCGGACGAGCAGAGCGGCGGAGCTGTGCGGCTGCTGCTGCTGCCGCCGGGGCCGGGGCCAGGCCCAGGCCCGGCTCACAGCCCACGCCTGCAGCGCACAGTGCGCCCGCCGGCTCCCTGTCCGGGCCCCAGTCCCTGGCTCAGCGGCAGCCGGGCGGCTGCGGGCCCTGCCCGGTCAGGGCGGGCAGGCGGGGCGCGGGCACCCCCGGGGGCGGGAGGCGGGAGGAGCGAGGCGCTGCGGGGCCGGGCCGGGCCGGGCCGGCCGCAGTGTCTGCCCGCAGCGCTGCCGGCGGGGAGGCTCCGCCGCCCGGGGAGAGTCGCGCCGGTGTTTTTGTCAGACTTTTTCTCCCCGCTTCCCGCCTGCAGCCCGCGGCATGGCCGGGGCGCCGCGGGGGGACCCGCTCTCCTTCCGCGCCTTCCAGGCTGCCTGCCCCGCCGGGTACGAGTACGGGTACGGCGGCAGCCTGAGCCACCTCCGGGAGCGCGAGTTCCCCCGGCTCCGAGGTACCGCGGGCCGGGCGCAGCCCAGAGGGGCGGGTGAGGGGCGGGCCGGGGGCGGGGGAGGCCCGGGCCGGTCCCGGCTCGCCTCGTCTGCGGGCGGGAAGTTTCTGGTGCGAGGGAGCGGCGGGGGAAGCGGGGCGGCGCTGGCAGAGAGCGCTGGGCTGGCCTCGCCGCAGCCCCCTCAGCGGCGCGGCGGGGCCTGGAGGCCGCCTCTCCCTCGCCTGCGGCACGGGTGCCCCGGGGTGCCATGAGTTCAGTGACAGGGTTTGGGTACAGCGACAAGATGCAAAGCGAGATATTAAGGAGGCGCGGGGGGGGGCAAATTAAGCTGGTAAAACAGCCCTTGTCTTGTAAAGGTTTGTGGTTAGGCAGGCCTTCGTAAATTGCTTTTGCAGGTTATATAGATTTCTTCTCCTCCCGACATTAAACGTTGCTTGAACATATTACTTCAAATCTAATCGTGATGGATATACGACAGTAATTTATTTTAGTAAAAGAGGTGTCACTGCCCATGATATTAGCACTTCAGAATACTTAGGGGAAAAACACAGAGTAGAGAGCCAGAGTAAATAGCATCAGTTTGGATGTCCTGAACCTGCTTAGGCCACTCTTTCTGTTAAGGGTTTTGTGTTACTGCTCCTTTTTGTCATTTCTTTGGATTTTGGTGATCGAATGCAAGAACAGGCTTTCTCACACATGGGTGTTTGCTAAGGAATGGAGTTACACTTTGCATCCAGAGGGGTGTGGAAGAAACCTAATTTCAGGCAGCAGCTTGAGGAACTTTTCTTTAACTAAGATCCAGTAAGTTAATTTCACAGTCTGGTGTTAGTCACATGAGTTGCATCAGTGAAAGTTTGGTAACAAGAAACTGCTTGTCCTATGTTCAGGCCAAGATTCTGAAAAGTGAGTGTTTTGTAACTGAAACATTGTTTAGACATTTAAGCATATGACTTTTCAAAACTCCTGAGAATCAGGCTGGTTTCTCATGAGGCTCCCCAGTTTTGAAGTAAAGTGTGTCTGCTAAGGAATGATGTCTGGTGGATCAGTCTGGGTTCCCAAATGGAGGTCACTGCAAAGGCAGAACATTAGGAGTTTACCTCCATTTGAAAATGTTTTGGCTAATGTAGGCTACTGAGTTACACTTCAGTCATGCAACCTACTAAAATAAGATGTGGACGATAGATAGTTTAGAATACTTCCAGAAAAAGATAAGCAAAACCAAATACAGGGTATAAAATAGAATCTGTCATAATATTAGATAATTGAAATCACATAATAGTCTATGGTAAGGTGACCTAGGTTGCAAATTCCTTCTGTCCTTTGTTTTCCCCTTCAGAGTTTTACCATGTTATTCAATTCATAAACCGTCGTCCATTTGTCTTGAAAGCTTGTCACCTCCATGAGGAAGATCAGTGTCATTAACTGATAGCTGCACATACACGTGGTGTCCTGTCTGGGATTCTTGTCTTAAAAACAGGAGCATCTCTCCTCTAGTCAAGAACTTGTGCCTTCAAGTGTTGCCAGTAGTGCCAAATGCAAGGTGTCCAGGGACAGATTCCTAGGCCAGGTGTGTAAGGCTAAGTGTCCCCTGCCTTACACGTCTGTTTGTCTCAGAGCTGACTAGTTGGACTAGTCCCAGAGAGAGTCCAGGAACTGGCTGACAGCGGAGCAGTGTTGATTATAAGCATGTTGCTTGTACTGATTCCTTGGCCTCCTTTTATTTAGCCACGTAGCTGTATCCTCACTTGCTGAAGGTCTTGACACTGATGTTGGTGTTATAAAATGGCTTTTAAAGCTCTAGGTCTTTGTTGCCTTGTTGAAATAAGGTGAAGGAAAGGTGGCTGATGTACAGATTAGCAGCAGCAATAGTAAGTAAAGGGGCCTTCTCCAAGTGACTTAAAAAAATTAGTGGGGCTTTGAGGCATTTAGCTACTTAAGCATTTTCAGTCACCTGCCAAAACATGCAGACTGGGGGATGAGGTAGAATTTTTACATCTCTGGCAGCCATGGGTCAGCTTTATGGGTAAGTCCTGATTGTACAAACACTGATTCACTAAGGAACCTGTAGCTGTTCATGGGGTTGATCTCTGCTGGGTGTCTCCCTACTGCACAAAGGTGCTGCAATTTAATCCCTTCTAGTACAATCTTAACTAGTTCCACTAGGCAAAAGAGAATGATCTCTATTTTTAGGTAGTTAATAGTAATATCTTGCTCTGCTTTTTTATTTGGGGCATGCCTCAAAGATCTCTCCGTCATTAAAGTTGGATAAAAATCCAGATTTTGCTGCTCACTTTTTATGTGAACAGAATTTTTGGAGTCCCTGTCTAGGTATCCATGAATTAAGCCTAATGCTGAATTTTGGAAATGTCAACTTCTTATGAGCAGCATGTGATAATAATGATAATAATTATTGCATATCAATGTTTTCACTTCTTCCTGATTGCTGATGCTTGGTGGCATCCAGTAAGGGAAGGCAGAAACCTTATCTGTGTCATAAATGCATGCCCATATGGTGCTAGTGCTTCTGTTGTAGCTTTAGTACGAATAGTTGTACAAGTGCCTGTTGAGAAGAAGGTGCAACAGATGTGTGTAAGGAACACCGGCTGCTGGACATACTATAAAACCAGGATTTTTCAAAGGTGGCCTACCCGTGGTCCTGTCAAAGTCTGTGGGAATTTCACTCTTGGTTCCATCAGAAGGAAAGTTAGGCTCGTACTGAATGTGTTGGGGATTTCCCCTTCAGGTTTTGTGAAGGGATAAAAGGAACTACTCTGCCTTCTTGAATCATCAGGGGTCTGTCTGTTTTGGCACAGAAGCCTTACATTTTACCTTTTAAGTCAAGGTTTATCTTCACTTTTGTAATTCAGGGGCTGTTAGCTGATGGCTACAGCAGCCCCTTCTAAAAATACATGTGGAGTCTGTGAAACGGATCCCTGTTTCACAGGCAGCAGTGTATGCGCAATATGTGACCTTGACTTTAATCTTGTGAGCAGCGTACCCTTATCTGCAGTGTAGGATTGTAAATTGTGCTTTAGAAATGGATAAAGAGATCGGCAGGAGCTTATAGGCTCTGTTGTTAAGTAATGGGGATGAATATGCTTCTGAGATGTTTATCGTAGCAAAGAAAATATCAGCTCCAGTTTGTATTGTGGTTTTAAAAAAGAAAAAGCTGACATGTGATTTGCGGTGCAGCATTTAATCCCAAGATACCTTTCCAGTTTCAGTTGTGTGCCAGTATTCACCGCTAAGACAGCTGTGTCCATTTCAGTGGGAGCTTTCCAAGAGCGATAAGCAGTGGATACCCATCCCCCAAATAAAAAACAGCACATATTAGCAATCACGTATCCTTAAGGGCTGCTGACTATTTGAAGGTAGTCTTTAACTGAGGTAAGATGCACCGTCCCAATTAATGTCAAATTGGCCACAGTCCCGTACGTCAACAACAGTCATGTGACAAATCATGTGTTACCTTAGTAGTATGAACATTTGTGATATGTGTGATTATATACAGCTAACAATAATAATGTAGATTGCCTGTTAAACAAAAAGGAAAGGCAAACTAAGCTTCGAGTAACAGAATTGGCCTTTGTTTCTTTGAAACTCAAATGATGTCTCATGAACTGGTCACCTGTAGGAGAGTTTATTCTATTGTTCAGTTAGGGAATAGATGGGTACTGGATCTGACCTTACACAAAAATAAGGCTTTTTATTCATATTGCCAGTAATTTTTCACACCAAGACTTTTCCTGTAAGTAGGAGAATGGGAAAAGTAGGTCTTCTCCATGCATTTCAGTTAGTCCTTAGTGGCTTGGTTAGCAAAGGTCAGCTCTGTCCCCCGAGAACAGAAAAGCGTATCTGTTTTGTCACATTTGGGGTAATCTGGTGTTTTGGCTGAATTTCAGATGCAGGAAATGCATTCTGGTGTGTCAGCTCAGAGTAATTTTGTTGATAGGTAGCTGATGCTCATATTTTAGGAAACTTGTGAAGATGAGTGTCCTGTGAGCCTGAAGAGGTGTGCCCATCTCTTGATTGCAAATGTAGGCGTGACCTCAGTTTCTCTACTGCTGTGCCAGTTTGCTTGCCTTGTCAAACCAGAAATTCTACCAGCCTTGTGTCTGAGGTTTTTAATTTCTCTTAAAAAAAAAAAAAATATATTTGGAGTAATTATTGTATCCTAAAATAATTGGGTTTTTGTTTTTGTTTTTGTTTTTTTTTTTTTTTACATCTCCAGTGGTTTTTTGTTTGGATTTTTTTAAAGACCATTCTGTTTGATCTGGTAGCTGTCTTCTACTTCTGTTTGTATATATTACTTTCTGCTGATTTCCTAATTATTACTCATTTTTACCTGTGGATGAATCTGTTCTTTTTAATCTCTTTTTTTCTTTTTCTTGGTGACAACTAAGTGACTGTATGTGTTCATCAAAACCTTTCATAGTTAGCTTCTTTGAGCAAGTTAGCAATATGCAATATGATGAGTCATGCTGTTTAAAAACCAGTTTGATAATGAGGGATAAGTTTATTTTGATTAATTGTTGTCTAAGTTCTATGCTGAACCAGAAGCAAGGCACGTGCCATTTTATGGTCAGATGCAATACTTAATTGTGAGTTCCCTGAAGCCCACCCACCCATTGCTGGCCAGAATTGAGCTAGGCAGCTACAGTCCTGGGAGGGACAGCATGCCCCAGAAAGGTAAAATGATTTCACCCATGTGCTGAGATTGGCATATGTTAATGTTGATCCAGCGCTTACCTCTCCTGCCCAAAGGCAGCAAAAGCAATGTGGAGGGGAAGGATGAGGCTGCTTTTGTTGTGAGATTCTGGGTAGCTGGAAGAGCTGCTAATTGTGCTGGAGAATAAGTCTCACTGAGTTACCTCATCTCTAGCTCATCCTGAACAGAGAAGAAATCTTCTAAACCTCTCATTTTGGTGTCTAAAGCCGGGAGCTCCTTTTCCTACCATTGTGCAAGGCTTGTTCACTCTCTCCTCAGTGGCTGTGAGATCTCTGGCTGGTAATCTGCTCCTGTCCTTTGTAGCCCCTCTGTCACAACGTGGTTTGATTTTGTGAAACACATTGGCTTTTTTTATTGGGGGGGGGGGGGGGAGGAGGGAGAAAGCAAAAGAAATTATATTTATTGAAGGAGGCTACTGGTGGACAGTTTGAAATGCTAGAAGACATCTGGGAAGATGCGTTTAGTGGCTGGAGAAGGTATTGTAAAAAGAAGCTGTGGTATGGGAAGTGTAACTGCACAACTATGTGACAATTGTTTTGTAAAAAATCAATATATGTGCTCATGTAAACCCTTAATGCTTCCTGTCAATTTCAAGTCAGCAGTAGTTATCTAAATAAGCTGTTATCTAAAGAATTGATATCAAAGAGGAAGCATGTGTGGAACATAAAGTGGATTTAGTACCAAATAGAGTAACAGCAACTGTGTGTTAGTTTCTGATGTTTTCCTCTGCCTACATAGAAGTAAGAGGTACTGTTAAGGAATTTCATACCTTGCATTTCAGGGTTCAGAAGGCTATCGGTGGTCTGCTCCATGCAGGACTGATCTTTCAGTTGATCACCCAGATCTGGGTGGTCTTTTGCTCTTTGTGATGGACATAGCTCTTAGTGAAGAGTAGTCAATGATATTGTCATTGTAATATTTCAGCACTGAATAAAGTTTTAGTTACTTTAAAGTTTAGTTAGAGGAAAAAAATTCCCTCAAAGAAACAGGTAATATCTTATCTTTCTGAATTGTATTACTCAGAGTAATATGTATAATTCAGTTTTAACTTCAGATTTCGTGTTGTAGTACCCATATAAAGATGTTCACTGCACCATTACACTGGCTCCGTAATCGCCTATGCCACATACTACAAGACATGTAAACCTCTATCTGGAATACAGAAGTGTTGAGCAAAAAAGCAAAGTACCAAATCCTGTAAACCTGATACAGTTGACATGAATTTTCAGGTGTATTTTAGAAATAAATATTGATCATTTGGGACTAGATTCTTTACAACAGGAAATAATCACATATAGACATTCTTTTTTTAAATCAACATGTAGAGATTACAAAAAATATTAGATTTGGAAAGATACTTTATGGAACTCTGTAGATGCTGCAGGGTATCAACCATGAATTTAAAAAAATTGCACTTTTAATTAAAAGATATGTTATCTCTAAAATTAATGTCTGTACAAGATGTATATTAGTGTATGAAAGTATTAAAACAGGCAGATGTTTTATTTAGAAAAGCACAAGATGCTTTCTTATCTCTTCCTCAAAAATTGGAAATGCACCAAAATCTTGTTCCTACAGAATCCCACATCAGTGTTGCATCCTTCCTTCCGTTGCCTTTGCTTCCTCTTAGAGTCTCCTGTTTGTCCTCCTCCGTTGTTAGGAAGTTGCTATATGTGAGATGTGTATTGATTTCTTCCCAGCATATTTCTGTATGATGTTTATGTGATTTGTTTTGGTTTTTTTGTTTTTAAATATGAAAGTAAGATGACTAATTAAAGAGCATATGTAAGCTTTCAGACAGATATGATCTGCTGCTAGTGTCCCTGCACTTATATTGGAATTTCCCCTGCAAAAATCAGAACCTGGCACGTGAAGCTCTTGAAATTTCTATTATATGTTATGGTAGCAATTCCCATATCTGAGCTGCGCACCAGAATTTAAGGGTACTCCCAGTCAGACGGAGAGGTGAGAGGTCAGTTTTTGTTGATCAGCTTGATTCATTGCATACGTGATATCAGAGAGATGCTGCAGAGGTGTTGCTTGGGTGTGAAAACGCTGTCATTGAATTCAGGAAGACCATACTGCAGAGTGCTGCATAGTAAAAAGCACTGATATGAGAGGTTGATAAATGGGTAGACAGCACAATATATTTGCGGAGCAGGAGGCTAGTGGGATGCTGAACTCGGAGATGGTATTCAGGAAGTAGGATGCTGAGCTCTCAAATGTCTCGGGCTTTTTATAATAGGTTGTCTTGGCCCAAGCCACAGGAATATTCTATGCAGATGTTTTCCTGTATGTCACACTAAAATACTCGTAAGGTGGTTTTTTTTTTTTCTTTTTATACCTCACTGAACTCAGAAACTTAAAAACGGAACTAAAAAAAATTATTCTTGTGAATATGTCAACTTGGGGTTGGTATTTTTTTTTTTAATCTTCCTAATTTAATAACGCTGATAGTGTTACCACATCTGCATACTGATTTGCACACAAACAATTTGGATCACAGACAGGTTCCTATCACATTTGTTAGGAGACGGAGATGTGGTTTCTGGAGGTATTATGGAAAAGGTGGTGTCAAGAACTGAAGGTGTGGGAAATGGATGTCAGAGTTATGGAGAAAGAGGGGTATAGTAGGGCAGGGAGGCATAAAGAGAGGTGACAAAGCAGTAAAAAGTCAGACTTCATTAGTTTCATTGCTAATGAGGCAAGTCGTTATGCTCCTGGCAGTATTCTTGGCAGCCCAGATAGATCCTGTGCGTGACACTCTTTGCCCCTTCACCTTCTGTTCTGCTGTAGACAAGCGATGGTCTGTGAGGTGCCTGCGATGGGGATGCAACCCCCAGCAGGCAGCTGTTGTGACAGTGTCATGCAGGGACGTGTTAAGTTGCCTTTTTTCTGGTATGTGAAATATACATATAAAATTGGAAGGCAGATCTTTGGGAGAGAAGTCTTTCTCTCCCCGCTATTTTATTTCCCCCTTCCTGCTTTCAGGATTATACTGACTCACTTCTCCATTCTTGTAGCAGCCAGGGGAATATGGCTTTTGCAAGAGAAGTAAAAAAGATGTGGTTTCTGTGCTCATTCAGATTAGTCCCTGGAGCAACAGGATCTAAAATGCTTTTAAAAGAAAGCTAAGAACATGACTGGACAGGATTTTTGTCACTTACGGTCTTCTTAAAAGAGAGAGATATCCAAGGATGTGATCTTTTGGTGACATGGTTAGCTGGGGAAGGACAATTATACCACCAAGCTTACTTCTTCTGGCAATATGCAGAATAATGTCCTAAATTAAAATTTTGAAAGATGACAGAAAGCTCATTTGAACAAATATTCATTAATTAAATTAATGTTGCGTGAATTAATTTCATTAATGCACAATTAAACACCAAATATCACTGTTCATACCCCTTTGCAAACTTATGAACAGGTCAGGTAAAGTTACACAGTCATCAGAAAGTTTGTCCTGTAATTTCTTCCTGAGGAAGAAATTGAAGCCCAGGATTTTCCACATTTTTATGTTCATGCCACACAGTGCATTAAAGTTGTCATAATTCAGTAATTTGGAACTGATGGTATCAGTAATGGGTACAAACGTAAGTTGCCTTTCTTTAAAAAAAAAAAAGGACTTTGTATTGCTGTTGAGTAAAATACACTGTTCATCTGCTGTGCCATTCATTTCCCAAGTAATTTATTAAGGAGTGTAACTTACTAAGTAACTTACGAAACATGTGACTGGGAGTCACATTTTTATTATTTGTATATGTGCCTATAATTTCTTGCAATGTAAACAGTTAGAATTGTCATAAAACAAAATGTTACTCAGCTGCTCTGGCAGTATGCAACTTTTAAAAAAATCTGTCATCATCTTCCATTCGTCCCACACTAGGAAAATATTTGTTACAGATTTAATCAATGTAGGAGTGTGTAAGCCCAGTGAGCAGAATGGGAGACTCTTCTTAATAGCCTGTCTTATCTCAGTTGTGATGGACAATTTGCTTTGATAATGCATGTTGCCTTCTCATGAGACTGGATAAAAGCAGATAAATAAAAGTGGTTAACTAGCAAGAACTCTACCTGATGGACTGAATGGAGTAAAATTAAAGACCGCATGAAAAAAGAGCCTTTGCCAGATGCAGACATGATACTTTCTACCCCACACATAAACTTGCCTGCGTAGCTAGGAAGCTGACTGAATTGATGTTCAGACAAAACTGTACGTAGGTTGTTGCACTCCATTGTTACTTGATCATAGAGTTTGTGTTCACAAACAAATGAAACATTTGGTTAATGAGTAACAGCTTTTAAATGCATTCCCTTAAGAATGTGAATGTCTGAGAAGTAACGTATCGTAGAAGGTGGTCATGAAGTGTAGCAATACGGTAATAATCATCTTCTTATCACCTTAGCATAGATGTTTAGCGACAGGTACAATGCTGCTGAGATAGCCTAATAATACAAATGCAGAATGACCTGTTACCCTTCTGAAAAGAAGATAAGTTAATACTACTGCAAGTGAAGAAAAACATACGCCATTTAAATTCATTAGAAGTGAATCGGAAGACTCGCAGTACGTAAGAAATAAACTAAAAACCATGTAAGATATGTTTTGTGTAACATGACATTATATGCAAGAGACATTAAAAATGCAAAAATAACCTTTAAGGGATGGCTGCAAAGGTGTATTTTGAACATAAAATAAGGAAATAAAGAGTACAACACATCTGAACTGCACCGCAGCTGACTTCCCTTGTTTCCTGGGACAGAGGAGCCCTTGTGAGTGGGACTCACAAACTCCTTTCCATTCTATTGTTTACAACTATGTCCGATTTGACTGAGGCATATGTCCATGCCAGGTTTTTTCCATTAATGAAATCAAGCCCTCTGTTTTAAGGATTGTTAACTTTCCAGTTAAAGTTCGATCAGTGAACTGTCTTAGTATTTCTCGAAGCTCGCCAAGAGCAGAAATATAGAAGGAAGGGAGAAAACCTATGACAGTTTTTTTTCAGTTCATAACAACAATTTAAGATTTGATACTGTGAAATATTTTCCTTGAGAAGGGTTGATCATGAGTGGTGATTTCCACTTCAGTTGCATTCTTTAAAGCCTCTCAGTGTCTGTAAAACACTGAGCTGAAGGAAGAGGATGGGTGTGAGTAAGGGGGAAAAGAGACAGATGTCTGGGGACAAAAAGTAAGCTTCTGTAATATTCCTTTTCATACCACAAAAAGTCATTTCAATAGTAACATTCATAGCACATTATGAAGTTTAGTTGTAAACTTTCTGTCTTCTATTTCTTTAGAGGCCTAGGGTTTTTTGGTTGGGAAATAGAATTTAAAGTGATCTTTGGTTGATAAACTACTGTTTGGATAGCAATCAGACTTCTGGGAGTGAGGAAGGAAGTAATGATGATTTTGTTCAGAGCTGCCTTATGTTCAGGCTTGGCGAAGCTCATCTGCAGAGCACGGAAAGCGTCACTGCACCACAGGGATGTGGAACCAGCACTGTCATTTAGTGTGCACCGCCATGGCCCCGGCTTCATCTGACCTGCTACGAGAGATTTGGGTATAGAAGACAAAGCCTTCCTGTGGTGCTATGGGAACCCTCCTTGAGATGTAGGCTGTATAAAAACAAACCCACCCTCCACCCCCTGTTTTTCAGTATCAACTTGCCCAAAGGGTGGGTCTAGTCCAGTGAAATGCTCTCTGAGGGGCAAAGCCATCTATCTCTCCCTTTTCTAACTCACCCTTTTGGTTATCCTGAGATGCCTGTAATAGTATGAGGTTGAGTACTTCAGGAACGATGAAAAAGTATAAATCCTAGTGAGTTACACCGCATTTTTTTCTACTGAGTTTCCTTTCCATCTGGTGTTTTTCAAGGGTTGGGAGAAATCTTCCCCTCCCTGCCCCCCAAATGCAAAATTTAAAAACACCTGCTTTCACTGGAATATTTATATTCTGATTAGCTCTAATGAAAGGCAAAGCCAGCTTTTCAGCTCATGGGAGCTGAAGCTACCCATTAAAAAAAAAAACAACCCAACAAAAACCTCCCTTCCTTTAAATGTGTGGACTATTGCAGAGTTCACAGTGTGTAAAGCTTGTTTGGAGGCACTAGGTCGATTCTCTGAGCTTTGCATCACTGAGCGTGACAGCTCCTGAGAGATTAAATAGCTGTTACCATCAGAACTTTAATCAGTTTTTCTTCCATTTCTGCAAGTACAGAGAAGGATAGGTGTACTTGTAAAGTGTCACGAGGATTACACTGCAACGCTTCCTGGATAAACTTCAGTGCCAGTGAAGTGGGGGAAACAGTACCAAATAATCTCGTGACAGCTGTCGTGTTTCCAAAAGTGCCTGATCAAATCTTCAAATCTGAATGCTAGATACCCTGTGGGTACATCCAACATCCAATGTCAGTCACTTCTGGTTCTGCTTCCTTCCATGCTTATAGTAGAAATGTGATTACATACTGAACTGATCAAATAGCGGTTAATTTACAATGATCTTCTTCAGGTTTTGTATTTCAGTGCTACATGTAAAACTATTTATAATGGGTGGGTATTAGCAAGTTAGGGGGAAAACCTGCCTTTGGCTAGTTCTAACGTCTTCAAATGCCTCCTAAGTTACATGTTTCTAGAACTTACTGTTGCTTTAAAAATTATTAAGTTCTTACACGGATTGTACTGAAAGAGCATGAGAATTTTTCAAATTAGTAAAATTGATATTTATAATATAGTTATAAAGAGCTTCTGGATGTGAGAGGGGTGAGTGGAAGGGAGGTCTCTTGTTTTTTCCTTTAGGACAACAGATTAATTTTTATACTTTTTTTTTTTTTTAATAATCTATCTACCTGACTTGTAGTCTTTCTAGTCACTCTGCATCTCCATTTTTTTGGGCTGTAGATTGAATTTCCCCATAGTTTGAGAACAGAAATACCTGAATTCAGAGGAGAAACCTTATGTTCAGGCTCTTCATGTAAATGAGCTATGGACAATGTTGTGTGCATTGAATGTACTTCACTGCACTACATATTCCTTGTGGAATGACACAGGAGAAAACAGAAGTCTAGTCTAATGTAGTCCTCTGGATATAGGTTGGTTGGGGTTCCCAGCTTGTAGACAGGAATATGATATGAGAAAAAATGAAACACTAGAGAAAAAGTCATATAAGCAAGAACCTATTCCTATCAAAACTGATTGTTTCTTATTGTCTCTCCACTGAACAGTCATTACAATGGGTATATGTAAAAATATAAACATAAATAAATATACATAAATGGGTGTACATATATAAATCCAGGAATTTTAGTCTCACTGTGGTGAGAACACTAAGTGCCTAACAGTCATCTCCCTTAGCAGAAAGAAATAAGTGTTTCAAGTTGGGAGGGGGAAAGGGAGAAAAACAGAAAGGGGTGAGCATGGGGAAAAGTTTACCCTTAATGCCTTTCTTATATTCCTCTGTCAGCACAAGTTCGAGAAGGGAAGCCCGTACTTTGCTCCTTTAGAAAAAAAAAAAAAAAAAAAAATCTGTGTACACTGTGCAATAACTGATCTCATGAGGTTCACTTTATCACTTTATCCTGACTTTCTGTGGAGATAAAGTACCAGATATCTGGTATTTATACAAAACATTGAGGAAGGCTCGCTGTCCGACTGCAAACAAACTTCGTCAAAGCAGTTATCTCACATGAAACCTGCATGATGTTCTGTGCAGCTAATTGCCTGGGTTTGTTCTACGTTGACTATTGGGAAGCCATTAGTTGTGTTATGGTGGTGACTAAATGTCATAATAGGGATCATTCCCATTCTGGTATTTATGGCACAAATTTGGAGAGCAGTTTTTAGAACTAAACAGATCTGGAATGAACCATGTGGAAACAATTGGTGTATGCACTGGGTTAGATGCATTCTTTGAGTTATCATTGTGTCAGAATATTTTGACCAAGATTTTTTTCCCCCTTAATTGTTTGAATTTCGGATACTCTAACTTGAAAGGTGGTGGGGCAGACTTGAGACATCTGACCTAACCAGATTTACAATGGATGTGATCTTACAATTCTTTGAAAATCAGGTCCTTCTTGAGGTAACTGTAATGAAGGAGAAAAATGAGGGCACCCTAACATAGTAATTTTAAAATTTAAGTTTTTATTTAAACACTTGATTTTGTGCTTCTTTGTGCTTAGAGTTATAATCTTTTCCCTTACTTTTTCCAACCCCCTGCCCATACCTTAGCCTTTCTGTGCTCCACTGGGTACCTCTACTAACTACTTTAGAAAGTGTTCTTAATATGTTTAGGTGTTTCATTTTTTTGTATCTCCTGGGTGATCCTTTTGGTGAAAAATGTTCTTGCAGTTTTGCTAAAAATAAACAGGAATTACGAATTAATTTCATCTTAATGACAAATAAGTAGCTTTAAAATGCAAGTGATAAGAACCAAACGTACTGTTGTTGCCTTCAACATACTTGCTTTGGCGGAATATGGTAGTATTATGTCCGCAAGCAGAAATTCAACAAAAGGTAGAAATTCTCAGGATATAATAAGAGCTCATTATAGAAACTCAATAGTATTCTGTCATGTTACTTCTAGTTATAGTTTTAGACTAGCAAGTCTGAGGAAGTATTTGAAAATGAACAGCACAGAAATTAGCTCTGAAATATTAGCAAATTACTATTACTTTTCCATTTATAACAACACTGTTTGTTATTAATTTGATAATTAATTGTCATAAATAATGTTCACCTCACTTAAAATTCCTCTTCATCCTCGCTTCATGTTACAGAATCAATTCCTGATTTTCTTAGTTTGCATAACTCTCAACTTGCCACCTGACATCCTTTTCCCATGTAAGGAACAGGTGTGTTCAGCAGTCTCTGGTTTGTACAGCATCGTCTATAAAGAAGGACCAGGCTTTAGCGCATGGGTAAGGAACTTCAGCAACTCCAGCACTTCAGTGTGTTTCTGATAGTTATGGAGACTCCAGATATGAAATTGGTACTCATATTCAGGATCCAATCCTGTAGTCAGTACTGGAGGCAGAGTATGCTATGTGTGTTTTTATCTGGATAGTATTTTCAAGTATCTTGTGTCATAAACTGAGTAAAATATGTTCTATGAATGTTGTGTCTGGTATTGTCATTTATTCAAATATGGCAAGACTATACATTTTGTGGGGGAAGACCTTGATTTTTAATTGCATAATGTTTTCTCAGCTGCCTTGAGGCAATAGCTGGTGTCGTGGCAGAGTTGTGATTTTAAGCTCAGAGTTCAGAGAGCAGGGAAACTGTGGAATATTTGTTTTTCCATGCATAGTCTTTTATTCATTCTCAATGCTAGTCTCGAGTTAATCAGACCATTTGTATTTAGTGCTTTGAATAATTTGTGGTGAAATTATAATTCTCTTTCATTTCTAATGTTGTTAGTATTGAAAGATGCCCTTTAATTGAGACGAATTATACCATGATTTAGTGAAGTGCAGCAAAATATTCTTCAGGTGTATGGTTATAAAATGGGGATAAAGTTGTAATTGCTTTATTGCTGGGTCCATAAAAAAAGAGGAGCAACTGTGGAATTCATTTTTGTAGGCAAAAGTATCCACTGGAAGGTTGTTATTAAACATGAAATTCTGTATATTTGTATCAGTAGTGTCAGTGTATTATTGGGTTCAAGATACTTAGCTATTTGTATTCTCTTAGTGAGTAATAGCATAAATTGGATTAACTTCACAGGTGCCCCAAATCCTACTTTTATGTAAACATAAAGCACCCCAATAAACAAAGTAAAGTTGCAAAGGAGGAGAGTAGTTGACTGAATGGACTTGCATTGAGCTGAACAGTCCCTAGTCAGTCAGACTGACTAGAAGTCAGTGCCCTGTACTGAAATTCTCTAGTGAATGCAAATTCATTCAAGTTAGAAGTGTGCCTAACTCTCTTCAAATATATCCACCAGTAACTATGGTTAACATAGATATTTTAGATACCTTTGTTTTGGTCTGTGTTATTTGGGGGGAGGGAGGGGATGCTTAAGGTGAAGTATCTTTTCTTTCTTTAACAAAAGAAACCCTGACAAAAACCCCCAACTTTGGTGTGTTACCAAAAGTTGTTATTATTTTTGTTGAGTGTTGATGCTGTTCTGTAGACCTTAATTTTGACTAAGTGAGACTGAAAGCAGGCATGATGACTTCTGGGTTATCTGTTTGCCAAAAATATCAAAATGTACAGTTAGAGAAGCGGTAGAGAAGAGAAGGTGGAAAAGAGTTGTAAGGGAAGAGAGTGTCTAGATTCACATCTGCTTTTCCTTATGTTCTGCTACAAGAAGCAATGTGAAAACACTAATTATCCTCTTAAGGGGATACTTCTGTACATATATTCATATACCCATCTCAGTACTGCATACACAGGCATATTTGTGCATATTTGTAAATAAAGGTGTATAATATGTGCTTAGGGGAGACACTCAATCACCTGGATGTCTTGAATACACTTCTGGAGCAGTTCTTCATTTGATGTAGCTGAGTCTAGTAAGCTGATTTATGTCATTTTGAGACTCTGTTGCTGTTGCCTCTGTTATTGTAGCCCTCCTACTCCTTTTGTTGATGGATTATTTAAAATGTTGCACTTTTTTAATTGATACCTGGACTTCCAGAGAGAGCATGCATGCCCCAGAGACTGAAGATGTCCTGTAGACACCATATGAGGAGATAGCAATTTGAGCAGCCCAGCATATTTTATTCAAGAAAGGAAAATTTCACTTGTTTCAAAGGTCATTTAAGCTTCTGTGCAGATCATAACCCAGCTCTTTAACTTGGCCTGGAACCAAAAAGGTAATCAGTGCAGTATGTTTAGGAAGTGCTGATTGTAGCATATTTGTTAATGCTTTAACTCATGCAGAGTTAAGTGGAGCCTCATAATTACTTCAAAGGCTCTGAATCAGACCTTGATACATGTTCTTATGTTTGAATGGAGCCTGCTTTTCTTCAGCAAAGGTGAAGTCTCTGTGACCTGAAGGCAAAGTTCTGCTCTGGTTATTCGTTGTAGTACAGCTGGAAGCTCTATCAGGCTTCACTTGGGTTCCTTTTTACTCACTGGACTTCAGAAAATACTTTTTTTGTCCCATTACAGCCCTTCAGAGGTTGGAGAACCTGACCTCTGAAATGATAATCTCTGTACCCAATGCAAGTTAATGTCTCTGGGAGACCCACAAACTCCTCTTCCTAAACAGCTGTATGGCAGTAACCAGCAGTGGGTTTTTGCTGTCGAAAGTTAGAGTCAAAGTAATGACCAAACCTCCAAAAGCTGTGTCACATGGTAACAGTCCCTTAGAAAGACAGTCATAAACTATATGCTTGTGTCAACAGCTCAAGTGATTTTTAGTTTTCTTTTAGTAAGCTGTAACATGCCGGATGTCAGTGAAGTTAAAAAAATAGAATATCTGGAAGCTGCATGCTGTTATTCCTATTAAAAGCAGGCCTGTGTTAGGTAGGATTTCTCTCACATACTGCTGTGTTCAGGCCTAGTCATTAGGAAGCTGGTATTTTGTTACTTTTGTCAGAACTAGTTAACAATACTCTGCCATTGTCATACTGTTTCAGAATTAAACACTGAGAGGTTTACTATTAACATTATTTTTTTATAAATGTGCTTTTTCATTCCTAGCATATTCCTGGAAACTGTTGTTGAAGACTTTGAATCTATGCTTGGGAAGGCCCCTAATAAATGGAAAATAAGCTGTAGAAACTAAGTTAGGCCAAATATAATAAGATATTAACACAACATTTATGCCAATGTATAATTACATTCCTATTAAACTATTGGCAGAAACCTGTTTGTGTCTGTTAGATATTTATTTTTTTGAGTGGGAAAAATCTTGTTTTCCAATCAGGTGATGCTTTTTGTACTGAAGAATTACATTGTTTGTGGAGGTATTAGGAAATTACAGCCAGTCCTGAAAAATTTTACAAAATAATCTCATTTCAAAAAAAATCCAAAAATAAGAAATAAATTTATTTAATGAGTTGTGTTACTGACATCTGTATATCTAATGCAGTCTGTGAACTTCAGTAAAGGCAAAGCAATTGAGCATAATCTTATAATTTAGATTGGTCTGTTTATAGTTGAATAAGTTTCACTTGAGGTAGCAGCTTGGATCAAATTACTATAAAGTAAAAGTTAAACTGGCTTGCTCTGTGCGGAATCAGTGCCAAAAGATTTTATGATGGAAAAATGTTTAGATTAACCCAATACATATGCACTAGAAAAGCTCATACATAGTTTTTCATTCATACTTCCTATCTCCTTCATAAAATCTCAGTACTTTTGTGTCTTATTAAAATGAAATTCCCACCATACATTATATTAAATCTTAGGTAGTTACTCAGAAGCGATACTGAAACTCCTGTACTTAACATTTTTTCCCACTATAGAAAACACACTGAAAAATTGTTGCTGTCTCCTGTTTGTGGTTTTAGTTTACATTGGTGACAGGTTACTCGTGAAAAGGTGATACAGGAGATCTTGGTCAAGCATTATACATGGACTTTTCAGGCATTAAACCTCTCCCTGTTTTAATAATGCTGTTTTTTCTGA
Source organism: Mycteria americana (assembly GCF_035582795.1). Lineage (NCBI taxonomy): Eukaryota > Metazoa > Chordata > Aves > Ciconiiformes > Ciconiidae > Mycteria > Mycteria americana. Next base: position 103,433,269 of record NC_134366.1, on the reverse strand, counting down.
CTACTAGAATGATTAGGAGTGTAAACCAGGTAAGGAATAACCGTTAGGAGTGTAAGCCAAGAGATGTGGATGTATTGATCTGACAAAGTATTCTTCCAGTAAAGTTAGGGAAAATTACTCTAGCTTTCCAAAATTCTGAGATCTTTTTCTGGAATGTGCGTTCTGCTCCCCCACCCCACGCTTTCCAATCCTCTATCCCCCCCAGAGAAAGCAATTCCAGCTGGAAGAGGTGCCACTGGGACTGGAATGGGTTGTCAGGTTTATCGTGCATTAGAAATAAAGGGAGATGGTATTTTTAGCTAGATCAAGTGGAGAGGTGCTACTGGTTTGTCAAGGGAGAAATACCGGTTGAAGCCGAGTGGGTGAAGATAGGTATTAAAGCAAAAAGATGCTGACATGGGAAATACGAGAATAACATGACTGTGAAAAAACATAGTCTAGAGGTTAAGATGTAGTTTCTTACTAGGAGGATGCGATTCTGAAGGACTGTTCTGGTTTGAGCAAGGTAGACTAATAACCTGCCAATTTTTCAGATGGAAGTAGCTTGGTTGATAAGTGTAGTCACTAGTTGTAGCAAAGGACTACTCACTGTGGGCCAGGAGAATCTTCTCAGACCTCTCGTCTTATGAGAGTGGGATTCTGGCCAACGGTCCTCACTTTCTTCATTTCACAGTCTTTGAATTTACATACAGTTCCTCTTGGTAACATGGTTATTTGGTTTTATGTGTTTGTCTCTGAAAGACAGTCGTAATTGATACTGAAGGGAAACTTATGTTTCTCTTATGCTTATATTCCTGAAGTTGATCCTCACTATCTGTTCCTGGCAACAGACTGTTTGCTGGATGGAATAAATAAATCAAGGGCTGTAACTGTCTGTGGGGAATCTTGTGTGAAGAACTTCCACTGGAGCATAACTTTATTACTGGTTTGCAGTAGCAGTCTCTTCTCTTTGCTGGAAAAAGCCAGCAGAGGGAGGTACTGTTGCATTTGCCAAATGAGGCATTGCACCTCGTCTTGTCATCAAGAAGAAATGCCAGCTGGGAAGTACTTCTGTAGGGCCTCAACAGTCAGGATAACCGATTTTTGCTGTCATTCACTGTTCATTTCATGTACCAGTTCTCCTGTGAGTGTTTAATTATTGCTATGGTTACATGTTCAACCGAAGGCTCTAGCTCCCAGAAGCGCATAGTGATTTGAGTATTTCTGAGTAACGAAATAAGTTTTAGGAGAAAAGGGAGAAGAAAAGGGTTACTTTTTGGTTTTCTGTTATTTTGAACTTAGTTTGTCTTCTCCTAGTGTTTTTGGAAGCCCATAAAATAATTTAAAAGGCCTTCTACATGTCACTGCACATTTCATTTGATATATTTTGCAGGGAATATTTAGAGTCACTAATTTGTCCTAGATTTTACATGAATCCAATTAATTCAGGTCACAGAGCAAGAAATAGAACTGACTAGAAAAGTCAGTTTCGAACATTATCTTGACGTGTTGTTGTAAGCCTGTGTTTTATAGGAAGAATTCGAAGCAAAGTAGAGCAGGAGAATGCTACTAGAATGTTTAGCTAATGACCACTATTATAAACTATTATTATTAAGATTCCTTAAACATTGCTTTTTAACATAGTGTTTTCATCTCCAGTGGAAATTCTGAATGCCTCTTTCCTACACAAAAGTGAATGTTTCTGTGAAAATTTCAGCAAAACCAACAAAAGCATTTTCCATTAATAGAAGAACGGGGAATATGCTCTCTTTCAACTCTTCTTTTATTTGATCAATTGCATCAGAGAGAGAGAAAAAAAAAACAGAGACTGAAAGATGGTAGTATGTTCGCAAGGGAGGTGTGAAAGCTAGTTTCGGTTTGGGTGAGCTACAGTTGTTTGAAGACTTGCATAAATATGAATCACTTGTGATTTATATTTCATCCAAAGACGACGAGACAGTCGGCTGCAGTATGTTATTCGTGTGTAACTGAGGTACCTCTGATTCATGCCCACAAGTAAGGCTTCAGCTGTTCTGGAACACAACCCGTTAAAGGTGTCTGTGGAAATAGAATCACTGACTGCAGTCGATATTTAATCACGCCCTAGTGAGCAAAAACTGAGCACTGAATAAAGCTGTGTCTTACAGGTGGGCTACAGGGACGAAGGTGGGTGCTGAGTGATCCCTTTACTGCGGTCTCATTTAATGCAGGAGCTGGCAAATGATGAAATTTGATGCCATGTAATTTTTTTTTCTGCAGCGGTGAAAGATACATTTCATAGGGTTGGATGTGACTTCTTAATAAATGTGAAGTCCTTGCTCTCTTAGCGTTCACACAGGCCACAATACCAGCAAGCTGTAAACTGTAAGCTGCAAGTAGGGGCTTATGTACACAGAATAGTGCCAGTGCTTACTGGAATAACCCTAGCCACCTAAATAGCTTTTGTGGAGTTGGTATGGCCCCTGCTGAGGAGTACAGCAAGCAAAGAGGGTGTATGGTATTGACTGTGAACTGTTTTAATGTTCTGTCTGCTTTGCTGTGGTAATAATGCAATGAGAGCAAATAATGCAAGCCAATAGTATGTGGAGAAAAATAATGGGAACTTATTATGGATAAATGTAATTGCATATTTCATGCTTTGCTTTTTGTAATCAGTCTGTCAAGTCAAACACTAAAATACATTAATTAAACAGCAGTTTCTCACAGAACTCAGTAACTTGTTAGCGGCCCTTAAAATATTGATACCATTATCCAGGTTGCTCACAGTCCAGTGCGGATCAGCATTTGGCAGTCAGGTCGAGCTGTGATTACTCGAATTGATGAACTCAGTGGACTGGCAGTGGGAAGCAGAACATGTCCCATGGCTGCTGGCTGACTGCTGTGTTACTTCACTAGGCTTGTAGCAATTAAGTCAAATCATGCTGAGGAACAGCGTCTCCTTTAACTGCATGGTAACTATTCAGGCTTTGGGCATCTATGGCCTTGTCCATCAAGCACTATGCTTTTGTGGTCTTTTGAAGAGCTCCTTGGCCCTAAGTCAGGAAAACAAAACATTACCTTGTCTAGCAGAGCAGGAGTGTTTAGGTGAAAGGCATGTTGTTATTCAGAAAACATACTCTGGTTTTGATAGCTTTTGTCTAAATTGATGCCAAACAGGAGCTGAAGGTACAGATAACAATATTCACTAAATGTTTAACCCAGAAAATATCCAGCAAAAGCAAATCTCATGAGCCATATTAGTAGGATTTATTTTCTTTTTTTTTTGCTTTTAATGTGCTTCATGAATGGTTTTGCAGAATCAGGATCTTTATCTGTCTATAGAGTGCATGGGCATATCATGCCCTGTATCATTGTGAGATTTCAGGCACTTTTATAAAGGTTATATGTACTACATAGTTAAAGTTACTTTTGACATTTAATTTAGGAGCATTCCTGGGGGAGGCTAAGTTCTTATGCAGTCAATGGAAAGAGGGAGCTGCCTCTGAAGGGCATCTGACTTAGATGACTAAAATAACTGAGGTACCTGATATGATACTACCTGTTAAAACCTCACTGTGTCCAAATGATACCACACTTGTCTACAACCTCTGTAGAGCCCTCTCCTCCCTATTTTGTCACTTGGTTGTTCCAGTTTTCTCTTGCTTTTGTTTTGGTGTATGAAAATCTCTCATATTTATCTTTTGACAGATAATGCTTTATTTTGCCTTCAGCTTGTTTTCATATAATCTATTTCATACTGGTTTTGTTAATATTGCTGTACTTGAGATATATACTGTCTCCCCAGGGCATTGGCTGTATCTACTTTCCAAGTAATATTGTGTATATAATCCCACTGAATTGCAATTATATCTGCCAATCGAAATTCATGACTCTGTACGGTTGCTGCCTTGTAACTACACATTTCATTCTTCATTATGAAACTTTTGGCAATGTAACTGGCAGCCTGTAATCAGCTGGACTGCAGGAATTTAAGTGCTGCAGCTGTGAGAAATAATCTATGAAGACACAGTGCAGGTCGGCTTGTTTTGGTGACCATGGTAGAATCCCAGGATGGCAAAAGGTTAAGGAGGTGGACATGGGGCAGCCACATGCAACGTAGGTAAATTGGTTATTTTTGGAAGTGATACTCAGTCAAAAGTTCAGAAATATAGCACCAAGAACAATTTCAGGGATTAAAAGAGCAGATTACGTAATACCAAAGTAGTGATAATTTAGCCAGATAGGAGCTGGGTGACCAGGCATGGGTTTACGGGTGGGGTGTGAAAGAGGAGAAAGCTTACTCTCCGTGTGCCAGCAGGCCATTGTAGGGACTGCATCCATGGTCTCTCTGTGCTCCTCTCCCTCTAGACCGTCCTCTGGGTGGTAGGCGTATACATAGCCTAATAGTTACTGAAATGTTTAATAAAGACATAACCTCCTTATTGTACTCTCAGTTCATCACATGATGTCTTCAACTTTCTTCAAAGTTAGGCAGAATAACCTTTTAGGAAAGTGTGCTTTTGTCAGAAGCAGGTATTTTGGCTCCAAAAGATTAATCCAGGTAGTTTCCTTTTGCCTTGTGTGTTTTGCAGGCGGTCAGACTATGTATAGGCCAGTGTTCTCCCCTGCTCTTAAACTCTAATTTTAAAATGCTCTAAATTAAATTATCATTATCTTTTTTCATTTAAAAGATAGGAATGTTCTGTTAAACCGAATGCTCCCCTGGCATTTCTGAGCCTGTACGTGCATGTGCACTCATGAAGTTTTACGAAGAGCCAAGGCAGGCACACAGAGATGCTTTATCAAGGCGGATGCTTTATCAAGAGGTGGATTGTAGCACAGAAGGAGCACAGAGAGCTGAGCTGGTGCTTTCTTCGGCAGGACAGACTGGCCCACGTTGGTTCCCAGAGTTCCCTGTGTAAAATTAATCTGCAAGAATATTAGCATGTGAATATTACAGCTTATGAACTGATACTCTTGCTGAATAACTTTCCATAACTAATGCCAGCACATTGAATGGTTTTCGATACTCCTATAAAAAAAACTACTTCTGAAATGTGATTTTATCAAATAGTTGGTATATTATTAGATCAATGAAGTAAGTTACACATTCCAAACATAATAGTATGTAAATTAAACTAAAAGTTAATTTTACATTTTCCCCGAGCAATGAAACCACGTCCCAGTTGATATTGCATTTTAATTTTCTTTTGGTTGATCATATTATATTTTCTTTCTCCTGTTACTTTCCGTAAACAGTATAATTTCATAGTGCTGACAGCCTATATACTAAATACCACAGTGAAACAGGGGCAACTATATTATTCTGTATATACTGACAAATCTCTTTGGTTAATGTGTGTTCAACAAAGTTAAAATAGCACACGTTATTAAACCAGGGGAAAAGCACAATGAAAGTTATTAACGTTCTTTTCTTTGCCGGTGTTATGCATATGCCACATTTTTTTTTTCTTGCCTCTAAAAATATAGTTTTATTGAAATAAGACAGTAAGAAAAAAACCTACAGCATAAAAGTGCAATAGCAGTAAAGATATTTGTTTCAGTGCAGTCTCAAATGATGAGAGAGCCTATTTCTTTTTTTGGGCAGTCAAGAGAGTATTAAATGCTGTTCTCTCTTTTCATTTAAACAGCAGCATTAAAGATAAAATAAAAGTTTAAGAATTAATAATTTTTCTTTCCTCAGCCAAATGTCCTCCCACATTTTCAAAGTAATATACCCAGAGGAGGAATTTAAAAAATGACCAGCTGGGTTTTTTACCTCCATTTCACAGGACTGCAATATTGTACTTCATAATTAGCGACATAATGAATCAAATTTGAAAAACCACTTAGGGGGCCTTTACCTAGAGACCTTTTAGTCCACATTACCTCACGGGAGCATCAGTCGGGACGGAAAGCATCCGTCCCCTTGTCGGTGGATGGTTTGTGTTTGAGGAGCCTCAGCTGGTTGCCTGGTTTTTGCTCGTGCTCTATGGTTGCATTATCACTTCAGTGCTGTCAACCTCCTTAGGGCTGGAAGGATCCAAAAAAGGCAGTTGTCTGCCTCCAGAGGAGCATCACTAGGCTGTGCTTGTGATGCTTGTTAGCATAAGAGCTAATGAGCCAAATGGCATCTCTGTGCGGCCTTTGTTGAGAGAGAGTGTTGGCCGGCATGGTTGCCTCCAGGACGGCAGTCCTTCCCCCCTTCTTTCTGGCTTAGGGTTGCCTCTTCCCTTTCTCAGCTCTAGGGCTGCCTTTCCCCGCTCTCCCAGCTGTAGCCAGTGACCGTGGGTTGTTTATCGCCCTGACCACTGCCATCGAGCTGGGCCCCGATGCTGGTGGTTGTGGCTGTTACTCCCCGCTTCAACTCCACCTCAGAGCGGAGGCGTTTGGTGCCAGGCTGGGGGCCGCGCGGCAGGCCCTGGTCTCAGGCGGGCAATGCGTCGCAGGGCGGCCGTGGTGAGTGTTACGACCTGCTGGAGGGAAAGCTGGCGTCCCCTTGCTGGTGTCCTCTTGCTGCTGTCCCCTTGCTGGCTGAGGCCGTGCTGCTCTGCCGGGCAGGGGCCTGGCCGTCTCTCTCCGTGACGCAGCATGCCTCTCCCCCTCCAGCCCCCCTGTGCTTTGGAGGTCAGCCAAGCGGCTGTAACCTCTCCTGTCAGAAACTGGGCCAGCCGGACCCCCATATGCATTTTGAGCCCCGTATGCCCTGTATTTGTTGCTTCATACTGCTTCGGAGAAACTTTCTAGGATCAAAAAAAAAAAAAAAAGTAAAAACCCAGAAAGTCTTTACATCTAATAAATCAATCCACTTTTTCCACCTTCCTCCCCTCAAATCACCTCAAAACACTTTTCCTTGACTAACTTCAAGCCATCATTAAAAATTCTACTTTTGCTAGACACTGTAAGTGGGGAAATCTTAAGGCAGGGGAGGGCTTTTCTCTTTTGAAAATAAGAGAAGGGGTGGGAGTCCAGATTGCTTTTATCATTAGCACCGCCTCACATCTTTACCTACCGAATCACTGCTACAGCAACATAATATATAATTATATATATTTCCAAGTGTCAAGGCTTCTCATTTAAAGCTTAACTCAGTTTTAAATCCCTGTGGAAAGGGAAAGCCTTTAAAATACTTAATAAATTCTAATCTTAATCATATTCATCATTATTAAAATTTGAAATAGGTTGAAATACTTAAGGTAAGTGAAATGAAAAAACTAATAAAGGGCATGAAACACACTGGAGAAATGGAAGAATAATTGCTGAAGATTAAGAAATCTAAAATGGCCAAACATGAAAAAGCCTTCGTTTCCAATAAGCTTTTATTTAAAAGTTTTGCAATAGCTTAATAATATAAAAGGAGATTTTAAAAATGAATTGAATGTTAAGTGCAGCAGAGTGGCAAGAAATATTTAAATACATTAAAACTTAAACTAGTCCTGTCTTTGGGCTTCAAGCATAATTTAGGCCTTGTCAGTTCTTGAGAGAGCTGCTTTGTCTGTCAGCAAGGAGGAAACAATACTATTGTTGTTGCTATTAATAATAATTATTATCATTGTGTTAATAGTAGTTTTCATAATAAGTAGTGCCTAGGAGTAACAAGGTGCTGTGGCTGAAGACACCAGCTTGCTCAGTCTTGTACAGGCAGAACAAAAAGATTTTTCTCTTCCAAAGAATGTGTAATCTAAACATGAAAGGAAGGACCTCTTGAAATATTTTGGTTTTAATTAAAAATTATAAAGATGCAATCAAAGTGTTGGGCTCCTATTATATCCTCCTTTTTTTTTTCTACTAGTGAATGAAAGATGCCTTGCTGTGAATATTGCCTGACTATTGGAACATATTTGAGAAGCTTTTTTGAGAGCTGTAGAGACCTCTAAGTCAGGCAGAGAAATAACGTAGCTCAGGAAGTTTAGGGAAATTGACTTTTTGTGTGGGGTACTGCACTAGGGTTGTTTGAATGGTGCACTTCACAATGTAGTCTGTGGGAGAAAATGGAATTAAATATTTAAAAAATTGAATCTAGTAATTTTATTTTTATTTTAGGGATTACTTACCTTGACCATGCTGGTTCAGCACTTTTCCCAGAGAGTCTACTTAAAGCTTTTACTGATGACCTCAGAAACAACGTTTATGGTAAGTGCAAACCAGCGTTCCCATTAGTCTTCTCAAGTTTCCATCTAGATAGATCAAAACTGTGCCTCTTGAGCTGCTGGAAGAGTACTTCTGTGGGTTTTTTAACACTGCTATAGAGTAGTTGGAAGACAAGTGATTTTACAAAGGAGTCATAGTCCCTTTGTGCCACCCCTAGCTTTGTTCTTTGGTGGCCAAGGACATGTCTGTGTTGGTGAAGAAGAAAAATCAAAGGGAGCATGACTCTCTTGCCCAGAGGTTAGGGCACCATGCTGGGGATAAACAAATACAATGTAGCTCTGAGCACTGTTTGTTCAGTCTTTTTTTTTTTTCCACACAAAATACAAAACCAATTTCTTATGCGAGGACCAGAATCCAGAACCACCCTCCTCCTCAGTGAGAATCATCACAGGGAGCTTGTGCTGTGGCTCAGTATAAGCATTTTATTTAGAAGAAAACTTAGTTCAAAGATCCCAAGTGAATTTAGGCATGGAATAGGTGCTATACCTCTCCCAGACTATTAGACTTAGGTGCATACTCAGAAAAAACAATGTGTATCGCCAAAGCAATCTTGCACATAAGAATGTGAGTAAAAATATCTACAGAATTGTGTAATATCTGGGTGGAGGTTTAGCTATTGCAGCTGTGGACGTGGGCACTTCAGCACCACCTACAAGTACTTCGTCCCCAGATCCTCTACTTAAACCTTTCACCTCTGTTGAACGTTATTATCTAGCTGAGAACCACACACTGAATGTGCTTTTATGCAAAGGCAGCAGCATCCATTGTTGAGGAAATATTGTTACTGTGTGAGATAATTTACATTAGAGTGATTCATGCTCAACCAGAAAAAAAATATACTGTAGAGTATTATCCATATATGCTGTGAGTAGTCCCACTAAAGTAATCAAAATGTCTTATTGTATGTTACTATCTGTGGGTTATGTGTCCTTTTTGCTAGTTTTGCGTCTTTCTTGTGCTCCCTGATACATAGAGCAAAGTGATTCCTCGCTTGGGAACTAGGTACCACTGCTTTAAAAGAAAACTGTGTTCAAGCACTGGCACACTTGTGCTTATCACCTGAATGAGCCACTTGAGAGTTCTGGGTAGTTTTATTTTCAGTGTGCCATTGTATATGTCATTGCCCCCTCTTTTGTTTCCTGAATGCTGGCGAGGCCAGGATCCAGAGCATGGATTTAAGTTCCACTACGAAATAGATGTTGTTCTTGATAGGGATAGGTTTTTTTGCTGTTATAACAAGATATGTTGATTTGATTACATTCAAAATCTCCTATTCAAGTGCATGGCAGTGATATTAAAATTAATGTTCTGTCACTACAGCCATTGTCAAGTGAAATGTATGCACTCTGATCTTAGTTATTTCAATCAACATTGGGCTCAACCCTTATAATAAGTACCATCTGTGGCAGAAAAAAATTAAATTTGTGAATCAATTGAGTGCTTGTGAATAGAAATAGTGCTGCCAGTTTGGAGCAGATTTGCATAGTACCTGTAATGCTATGGGAGAAAAAATTGTATCTTTTTTAATATCGCATTCATCTAAAATGATAACAAGAGCTCTAGTACGGTCAAACCTCTTTTTTTTCATTTACATCTCTGATACTCTGAGGGCAGTAACTGTTGTATAAATAGTTCATTTAAGACACAGATGTGAGTGAAGGGGGAGTTTGACTTGCAGCTTTTTTTATTTTCTTGGTGATAATCCACAGGCCCAAAGAACTGCAGTTTAGCTGTTGCATGTGTAAATGAGGGAAATGAACGTAAGTAAGAGAGATTCTCACTTCTAAATTGAGAATATTTGAATTGGAAATTACAGAAATGCAACATCAGACATGAAAAGTCTAGGTATTAGATTTTGGGTTTGAGCTCTAAATGTATTATTCTTTTTAACACCTTTAGTCAATAACTTTCAGCAGGGTGATTTTGAAATTTTAAAAAGAGAGTAGTTAATATTGCAGTCTACTGCAAAAACTGTATTAATATAGCAATTTTTTTCTTGTTCTCTTTCCAAACTGTTTAGGCATGTTCTTTAAGCATTTACTAATAGGAAAGTGTGCTGTGTCTGTGTGGATACTGCTGTTATCTTTTTTGCGCAAGAAGATAAATCTATGTCCTTCTTATGTGCTGTCTTAATTGTTAATACATGCCTGTGCTGAGCTGTGCTAAGGTGGCTACTAATTTTGCACTAAAATGTATATTTTCATGAGTTACTTGAATTTCAGACAGTAAAAAAAAACAGGGTTAGTCCTGGTGTCCAAACGTGAATGTCTATTACCTCCAGATGCTGTCTCTTCTAAGTTGCTTCTTAGCTAGTGCACAAATATATTTATGAATGTGCATTCTATCGGTAGTTTTTCCTAGTACATTTGTGCATATCCAGTTGCATTTTCTTTTTAAGGGAACTGCCTAGAGTATTAGTAAGAGATCCAGCTGAAGTTTCAAGGTCTGTCATAATTGCTTTCTTCTGTTATATGTCCCTTCTCTTGACTAACTGCTCTAAGGAGCTTTAGGGCATTGCTGTGAAGTATACATTAAATCTTTCTTTGTCATCTTTTCAGTCTGGCTTGGTGTAATACTTTGATAAAAGAAAAAATTAATAGCAAAATTGTGATTAATGATTAACTTCTATATCTCTGTTGTCTCCTAGGCAACCCTCATAGTCAGAATATCAGCAGCAAGCTGACATACGACACAATCGAGCATGTCCGATACAGGTAGAATAATCTTTCTTTCAGATGTTGTATGATGCACTTCATAGTTTTCATTTTGATTAGGCCTGTGCTGTTTTGATGAGTTTGATGTGATATCATTTTCTAAGGGTCATCTGTCACATCTAAAGAAAACACTTTTAAAACACAAGGTACTTGGACAGTCAAGTGTTGGACAAAGTCAGTTCTTTTTCTCCCAGATGCCCCAGTTCTCAAAGTCCTGTAGTTAATTTAGTGCTGTAATATAAGTCCACAGTTCTAATTAAGATATAGAAGTTGGAATCTCAAAAGTGATTATTAGTAAGATGGTATGGTAAGATAGTAAGGTGGAACTAAGTGCAAGGACATGGTTAAAATTCAGATGAAATTAAATAGGGCATAATGGCTTGTGAGAATTTATAAAAACCTTATGGAAATGTATACGTTGTTTTACAACAAGTACTTACTTCTGTTGGAGTAATAAAATACCTTTTAAAGTAGTTTTAGTGTAATTTTTAAGAGCAAAAAGAAAATGAAAAGGTAAAATTGAGTGTTGGGGCTTCTGAGAATAGGCCAGAAAGTGAACTGATATAAGGTATCCCCCTGAAAGTTCAGCATGATAGTGTGTGATGAAAGTACACTTCTTGCCATTAGTTTACACCATGAAGAAATATACAGCTTAGGTACTTGGTTATTGGTTTTAGGGATTTGTTTTAGGTAACTCTTGCTATTTTATAAAATATGTCTTTATTGAAGAATATGTATACTTTCAGTTTATTTGCCTGCTTTTAATGGCACTCTTTGTGCAAGGAAAGAAGTGTCATGGATTCCTCTTTGTTTTATCATCTTTCTTAAGAGCAAAGATTTCTCCAAAAGACATCACAGAATTCAGGTCAATAGCAATAGAACTATAGCATTCTAATGTTCATAGTTGTAATGAAGAAAATCTGCCTTACACCTTTCTGCTGTTTTTCTCTGACTGCACTTTTATAAGGGTGTAAAAACCCAAGTTTTCTAGCTGGCTATAACCTGTTCCTCCTGCCCGCCCCCCAACTTTCTGGAGACAGTATTTATTTTTGCTTCTTCCACTACCCTCTCTTGTGCTGTGCAGTATGACAACCTATTAATGGAGGGCCAAATGAAATGAAAGCGGCTATCTATGAGGAATAGCCATTTTCAAAAGCAGACACTTATGGCCAGGTACAGCAATACCTACAGCCCTGCAGAGTCTCCTGAGCATACCTGTGTGCTCACATGCAGTGTTAGCATTCTGGTTTCCATTTACTCTCAGTGATATTTCAATGTTGCCATTTAATCGTTCTTATTATGAAGGCACAGTAGAAAGTGTAGCTGTTTCTAGAGTAATTACTATTGTACTGTGTTCTTCATTGTTAGGGAGTAAGGAAATAGACTTCCACCATGTAACTTATATAGATTACTTTAAAAGAGCTGACATCTTCAGCTTGTTTTATTTTGGATCCTGCTTTAAAAAAACGTGAGACTTTTATAAGAGCAGGATGGGAGATGACAAGAATCGTACCAGTGTTTGTATTGGTTTTTTGGTTGTTTTTTTTTTTTTCTTTTTGAATTTCATTTGCATCCAAATAAACATTTTCAGTATTGCACCTAATAGAATTTGTCATCTGTCCCTATAGAAATTCAGCCATTATTCCCCAATAAAAATTTAAAAAGCATAGTCATCAAAAAGCCGTAGTCATAAAAATTCAGGAAGAAAATGCCCCAGAAACACTGTAAGTCTCCTATCTAAAAGGCAATAAAAGTATATTAAAAATCTATACTTCCATGCCATTGCAGCTAATCAAAATAAGCAATATGACAAGACAGGGAGACAGGCAGCTCTGTCCTGCATCACAGCGCATAGACTGGATTTCCTCAGCAAAAAAATAATTCAGCGGGTAGTTTCAGAAATCTTAAAATGAATTGCCTGCTTATAATTCCACTTTTGGCACATGGCTGCAGCCAGAAGTATGGCTTTTTTTTTCAGTGTTTGACTCCAAGACAATATGGTTATTTTTAATTTTTTAATTTGATTTTCTGATGAGATGAGACAAGCAACTAATTAAAAATAAACACAGAGCTTAATTTCTGATTTATATTTGTCAGTATTGGTGATAGCAGCATCAGAACAGACTTTCCTAATCTGGCAGTGTACGCTATTCCACAGTGCAAAGCTGTATGATTTGGTTTTGCCTTCTTATTTGCTTGACAGACAGAAGCCACTCTTAGAACATGGATTTGCAAGAAAATAACATAAATAATTAAATATTTGAGTCAATTGATGTTTTCTATGACTTAGAAAATTACAATAATCAAAACGGCTTACCTCTTGACCAACTCAAGTACAATAAGAGTAAAAATAACTATTTTATTCTTAAAAACATTGCTTCTCTTTACTTGAAATGAACTGCTGAGAAATTTTTAACATTGTATGTATCTCTACATTAACCATGAGTGACGCTGAGAAGAGGAAGCCAGAACTCTAATAAACTTTATCTAAATGTATTAAATGTATGCATCAAAAGCTTATAGATCCTTTTTATGACTTTGCTTATGGATGTATGGAAATGCCATTGCTCCATTTCCGTACAGCTAAAGAACATGAGTGCAATATCTCCTTACGATGCTGCAGAGATAATGCAACTCAGAAATTCATTACATTGAGTATTAAATAACCCCTTTCCCATATGCAAGCATTTTAAAATACTAGCTTTCTGAATATTTTAAAACACTGTCCTTGTAGATCTTACACTTGCAATATCAAATAGTGCAGCAGTGGCTTCTAACCAGAGCCAGACTGAAGTTTTAGTGTTGTTTTATGTTTGTGGTGTGTTTAAGATATGCAACAGGATGCCTTTTTCATTTAAACACAGTGTTGTTGAATTTAATAGAGTTTTGATGTTCATCCTTGAACTTTCAGATACTATGAAATGTTAAACTTAAGCATACTTTGGGAATTCAAATATATATTTAAAAAAAGCAAGAAATTTCAGTTAAGGTTTCAGCACCAGGCATCTCCTAGACTGTGGCAATATGTTTATTATGCAATTTTCTCACGGAAACTAAAAGGATTTGGCATTGAGCTAAATGGGATCAAGTTTAAATATAGAACCAAAATGTGTATTTCTATAAAGGCCTCTCTCAAAATATGCCATCTAAGTGAACTATAAGAGGAGAATAACCTCTGTGGCCTGCACATACGAACGCAAAAGGTGCAGTGGGCATGCACAAAATGAATGTAAGCGGCTTAGTATTTTAAGAAAATATTTGCTTCTGTGGTAAAACATACAAGTGGTAACGGATTTTGCTAAGGAAGCAGTCTTATAAATGCTGTTTATAATTTCGTTTACTTGGAGAGGTCATTTCATGATAGCAAGGTAAAGCTTTACATTCCTTCTATAAGCGTCGTACCTTGCTTATGAAATAAGCTTCCATTCCAAGTCTTTTTTTTTTTTTAAATTATCACATGTTCTGAAATGGTGCTATGCGCAAGATAAGAATTTTTTCTTTATTCCCAGGTTTAAGCAGTTCTGTGTCTGAAAACAGTAATGTTAGAACTGATACATACATGAAAATTGGCTGACCTTTCCTACACAGTAAGAAATGGTAGATACAGTATCTGCTTAGTATTGATTTGTCCTTTGCAAAGGTCATCGACGGGAGACCGTACGGATGAGTGACATCTGAGTGCTGCATCCTGTCCTCCTTAATGGTGCCTATCCACTTGAAAACCTTGTTTCAAAACTAGGGTGGCTCAGCCCATTTGCGTGCTTGTTTTATAACGCCATTTGCAAATGCTGCTTTTCCTGATCCCACTACTCAGCTGCCAGCGCAAGTCTGAAATACCATGGTCGGTGAAGTCTAGCAAAAGGAGACAGTGCTCACTGGGGTGGCTCTGTACATGGCAAATGAGAGAAACATTAGAAGATAATTATGAATAATGGATAATTTTTTGGAAGAGCTTGATAATAGGCAAGAGGGGTGATCTTCTTCCTCATGGTTCATGAAATGACTTTACATAGGCATGCAATGAAACAATCCCAGCGTGCCCACAGTGAGCTGGCTGATATCCCGGCTCTGTGCTCTGTTATGCACTGAGCGACAACAGAGCCATGGCTTTGGTGCAGATGCTTCTTGTTTTCTCCTGGCCACACCTAGCCTTTTATGCAACCGTAGGAACCTATTTTTTTCTTCGAAACACTAAAACAAAAAAGCTAGGGGGGTGGATAGTAAACTTAAAAAGAAGACAAAGGACTCAATTTTATAAACAGTTGTTTCTAGGAGTCAATCCATTACTTTTGGTGGGTTTACTCTTTGCAATTTGATGCAACCTAGTAAAAAGCTTCTGGACAGGGTAACAAGTACTGTTATTTTTTAATGAGTTAGGAGGCTGGTTTAAGAACCAATGAAATCAGTCTGGTTTACTTTGGAACTTTGCTCCTGGACTTTCATCTCTGTTTTAATAAATTCATTAACCATTAACTTGATAAACTGAAGCTTTAGAAAGGAATTTGCTAATCCTGTCTGTTACTCTTCTGGTAGTCAGCTTTATACCTTCATGGTTTGTATGAAGACATTGCAGTAAATAAAATTTGTACATTCATCGTCATGGTCTTTGAGTAATCTTTGTTGCAGAGAGCGCCAAATCTGGAATGCGCCATTTATTGAAAGAAATAAATATTTCAGTAAAGTAAATTAAAATCTGGAGGTCAAGATTGCTCATTTATGAACACAAAGGATGAAATGCTTCTGGGCAATTCTGAGTTTAATTTGTATGGGTGGTTAGAGGGTGTTTTGCAAAGAGGTCTGAAAAAGGGTGGATACGACCTTTAATTTTTTTCCTTTCCAGTTCAGAAAAAAACCTCAGGAATCTGCTTTTATAATGTGGCTGTGACAAAGAAGCAATGGAGAATAATTTTAAAAGCGATCTTGCTGTGCCATTGCTCTCTAAATAACATTCAGGGTAGGGAGAGTGGTACAGGCTTTCTTGGATTCAGGCCACCATGTTAGTTCACATTTTTTAAATGCATGCAGCCTCACTGCCTCCTCAGCTGCACTTTTGGCAGGGACTTGATGGCCTCTGTGTCCGCAGGGAAGCCTGTGAGAGGGCACCTGAGGCAATGAATGAGATATTCCAAGTGGAGCAAAAAACACTAATAAAAATAGTGAAATTTTCCCAATGCAAATATAATTTTTCCCTTCTCTTCATCTCTTTGTGTCTTTCAGGGTTTATATGGAAGCTTTTTTCCCTCCCTAGGCTGTACAATACTTGTAGAAGAAATGTAGTGTTCCACCCTCTCCTGGATTTGCAGTTGCTTCCTAAGAAGCAGTATAGTGAGACACTGGTCTGGGGCTCTTCTGGTAACACTTCTTGCCCTAGCTGTTTAGTGAGTAGTAACATAGCCGGGTCTAGCTGTTGGGAACCTTAGCAGTCCCTTTGCTAGCTCCAGGGGAACCTGACAACTTCATTACTGGCTTAGATGATTATTTGTATTTTCAATAAGGCTTTTGGAAGACCAGATATTTAGCACAAAAGTAATTTCTGCCATCCCCTGTGTGCACATGTTGTGCTTGACAGCTTTGTTTTGACTTCAGTGCACTTCTGTTTCTAGCGTAAGTTATATAGCATTTAAGAGGTGCTCCATTTGCTTCAAGTCAAGAAATTTTGAATGCCATCTTATGTATGATGTCCAAAATTCAGCTGATATTTTTTCTCATGTCTAATTTTTTTGAAGACTGCAGACACTTTCTGTTTTGCTCCACCATCTGAAACTTACTCAATGATCCTCTACCGAGAAGTGCACAACCGATGAAAGTTTAACCTATGCTGTTTATATCTTATGTTATATTTAACATCATAACCCTGGGAAAGACTAATTCATCTATGGTTTTAGAAGCACAGAGGCAATTTATTTCTGCACCTCTTTAAGTAGTCTCTAATAATCTTTCTGTGAAGTTAGCAAACCCAGTATTGAGCTCCATTTTGAATCTTACTCATTTCACTTGTAAAGCAATCTGAATACTTCATCTGTTGTTATAATTAAGCTGTTGAAGAGACACTACAGCATTCCCAAGGGCTTCCTTGATGGCATCTGTGTCTCAAGGAATCTGAAATTCCTGGTGTCACTTCTGCTGAAAGGCAGAGCATTTTGCACTCATCCTTATATTTGCTACCTGAGCCCCACCTTGCTGCAGTTTTAACCATCAGACTTGAGTCCTTAAACAATCATAATTTGCATTATGAGTCTTTTTTCCCCATCCAAAAGCATGTCAATTCTGACTCTACTTACTGTTTCCTCAGCTCTTTGGTACTGTTTTTGTGGCATGCATTTCATGAGCCTGTCTTGATTTTTAGTACTTTAGACACTGGTATCCACTGAAATGGTTTTACTAGAAAGTCCACCTAAGTGAATAGCTATTAGTGTTGCTTATATTTTTTTATCATTATGAACAGGGGCTAGCTAGTTCATGGCATATTACTTACATTTTGAATATATATATATTTCTAAACTACTGGTGAACTTCTCCTGAATATAGCGATGTATTCAGGAACTTCCATTATTTTTTCTCCAGAAGCAGATATGATCTGCAAGTAGTGGTAACTTTGGGGGCAGGTAACTGCAGTGTTTGAGTGATTTCATTACTTTTTTTTTTCCTCTCACGTGTGATGTAGCCTGAGAATTATCTTCTGTCCCTGTTACATCGGGTATAACTGTGTCTGCCTTCTCATCTCTAATAATGCCATTGGCTTTTATGCGCTGTTCCAGACTATCTGGAGTGTATCTAGTCTTCTAACGGGTAGAGCAAAGACATTGCTTTGCCAAACAATGGTACGTGCCTTTAGCTCTCTCTTTCTCCGATGAGCAGGTTATTTACAGCACCCATGCTAGATGTCATAACGCTGGGTTTTTTTCTGTTTTGCTGCCCTCTGCAACCTGCTGTCTTGCTGAAATTCTCAGTTAATATCTCACGTCTGTTAGTGGATGTTGCCTTTTTTTCTCCCCTCAGCACTGAGAACCCACTTGGCCACAGGCAGATGCCAGCTATCTGTGTTAATTAAATATATAATGGCTTGTTACCGAGGACATTGCTGCCGTGCTGAAAATTTGAACATTTCTGTGGCAAAAAGCGGGGCAGCTGCACAGCTTCCACGCTGCCCGAGTGATGTGTTAAACACCAGAGGGAGTGGAGCCAGCGGGAGCATTGCGGCAGCAGTGTTGAGGAGAAGAAACTGAGTAAGAAGAGCAGGGAGTACGGGAGGATGGGCGGTGACTGGCATGGGTAATGACATGGTGCAAACCTGCCACCTTAGCCCAAGCAGGGACGAAACAAGAGTGTGAAGGCCCAGTAGGGGTTTTAGGGTGCCAGGTTTCAGGACAGCCAGGTCTTAAACACATCCCAGCTAGTATGGTTCAGGAGTATGAGAATGCACATGACCTTCAGGGTTTTTGTGTTTCATCTCCTGCTATTACAGGGTACTTTTCATCTACTGTTGATGATCTTTCCCCACTGGGAAGGCTAGAAAACTCCCTCTTCCACTGCCTCATGAGAAGCCAGTGTCGTTTTGTTTCTGTGCCAAAATTTTCTGTTACCTGTAGGCTTTTGTGGTCTTTTATACCATTAACCTCTTCTGATGCATTATGTAGAGGAGGCCTGTCCCATTCTCTTGTTTTCGTAGGTTCAACAAGATAAGCTCCTCTAGATTCTACTTCTGAGGTATATTCTCCAGCCCTCACTCCAATCCCATTAACCCTGTCTCTGAGCTTGTTCTGGATTGCCTTCATCCTTCTGAAATGTGTAGCCAAAATACAATGGGGTCGTTGAAATGAGTCCTGCAGTATGGCAATCAAGGGTGTGGTAATTGAGACAGAATAAAAGATTCTTTAAATGGTGATGTGACCTGATCAAATGTTCTGGGTGCTAGGAGAAGACAAAAAGTATTGTAAAGATAAGAAAATTATTTAATTATCTTGATCACTTTGAGAATTTACTTCTTTGAAGCTAAATGCACTAACTTTCACTGGTAGTTTGAAAATATGCAGCAAATAAGTGCCTAAAACTCAGATAGACCTTTGTAGTATATGCTGGCAATATTAATGAGTTCCTTCTAACTTTCTTTATTCTCTCTTTTGTTTGTCTGCTTATTTCATTGATTGAAGTTTCTCACCTGGTTTAAACTTTGTACTTCTAATATGAAGGTTGTAAGCAAAGATAGTGTCCTTCAAATTAAAGGGTGCCTTTAAGAAGCAGCATGAGCCATGGTAAGATACAGGAATATGAAAGATAAATGAAGCAAGACTTTGAACAGACCTGTCTCCTTTATATTAAGGTTAGTAATGTCTAGTGAATCCAGGTTTAATTTGCTAGATTTTATTAGTATATTTGGTATGTGTCAAGACAGAAGAAAATTGCATCATTAGTATTATTGAGTGTCAGCTCAATATTGTTGCTAATACTTCAGAATTTATTACAAGCTTTTGGATGGTGAGACTGTTTAGAGGAGTAAGGTGTGTATGCTTTGGATTTTACGAAGACTCCCTAGGCTTGTAATGAATCCAGTGTTCACAGTCAATAGTGTTCAAAAGAGCTTTTCAACACTCAGGCTTTCCTCAGCCATCCTCTTACGACTTCTTTTTGTTTGTCTTTCGTTACCTTTTTAAAGGTGTTTAGTATTTCACTACATTTTTTGCACAATACCTGTCATGCAATAAAGGAGGTTTTAGAAATATGAATCATTTATTTAGAAAATCTGTTCACAGATCAGCTTTTTCTGACTTGTGAATAAACTATGTACGAAAACAGTGTTGTCTTGCAGGAAGCAAAAAAAACCCAACAAAAGACCAAAGATGATGAACAATACTAAAACTGACCTCTGGAATATAATGCTGAAGCTTTTGTGCTAACAGGGGAAGCACTCTGCAGCAGAGGTACAAGGCAGAATCCTAGTTACTCTTGCCGTGCTAAGAAAGATTTCACTGACCTGTTGGTTGCAAAATCCTGTGTTGTGTCCCACTCGGCCATCTTTTAAGAGGCTGGCACTCTGGTGAGCCTGCTGCGAAACCTCCAGTTCACTTGCTGTCCATGCCAAGTTCCTTGCAACAGGAAAATGAGATCTTCCTGCCGGTAAGAGCTTGTCTGAAGATGCTTACAATCTTGCTGTAAATTCATAAAAGCTGAAGGTAGCTTTATTTCACACAGATCTGTCTTCCTGTGGAAAGTGAAAACTAGGATCCAAAACGTTCTGTTAGACAAGAGCTGCTCTGCTAGCCCTGCAGGGCTGGAAACCCTTTAGTCCCATACTGATACTCTCCAAACGCTGAAGTCCACTTGTACAAGCTTACCAGAAAGTACCTGTGTGGCCTTCCAAGGACTGAACAGCAGGCCACGTAGATAGGATTTTTAATTATGCCAAAATGCTTGATGTGAACTTGATTAATATTGTACACACAGTATAATGTGTGGTTTTTGGTAACATACTTGGGAAATATTTCCTCCCCTGCAAAAAGTGTTTATGGATGGTTTTGGTGACTTGGTGATTTTTATCTGCAAACATGTAATGACACATTTAAAATAACTGTTATTACAGCCTGCCTTTTTAGCTCTTTGGGTATTACTGTGCTTTCAAACTGGAGTAAGAAACTGTACAGACCTCTGAAGTGTTGTGGCTGAGACAGTGTATGAAGGCAATGACTGAGCCTGGATTAAAACAGACCTCCTAACTCTACTTGGTTGTGTTCCTCCTATGTAGATAGTGTGCTACAAGCAGATAATTTCGGTATTATTGTCCATGACTGCAGCATAAACTTTGCCTGTGCTTATTTGTGATGGGTTAAATGTGTTGCGGTGGTAGATTGAAAAGAGTTTGTAAATCTGTCAGCCACAGGTTACCTTAGCCAAGGAAGAAGCCTAAACAGCCATGATATAGGTTGGGTAACCAAACTTGCCTGAGCCAAAAAGGGTAAGAGCAGTGCCTCTCCTCCCTCCTACTTGGCTGACAGGGCTGCTCAGAGGAAAGAGGGAGGCCTCTGACTTTCCAGTAGCACTTTCCAGCTGTCCTGAGTGGCTCTCTCAGTAAATGGGATGCTGTTGCTTCTCTTCAAGTCTCCCTATTTCTCCTTTGGGTCGGAGAAAGTTTTATCATGTGCCAGCCTTACAGGGCACAGTCTGGGCCACATACATTGTCTGAAGGCAGTGTACAAGGGTAAATTTCTGTCAGTCAGTGAGAAATCCTTGCTGTGTGGGATGTAGTCCAGTAATGAGTATAACATGCTGCTTCATTTATGAGAGGAAAATAAAATAACCTGATGTACTTTATAGGCACAGGTACAAGCAAGAAAGTTCTGCAGTTTTTCAACACCTTGAGCCATACCTGTGAAAATTTAAAATCAAGAATACATAACGTAGCTCACAGTAGCAGGTCAAATACAAAAGACTTCATCTGAAAAAGCGTAGAACATTCATAAGCCGCTCCAAGTTTATCTGACCATGTTTGCCTATTTAAACATCCAAATGGGATGGGATCGCTATAGCAAATAGTACTGGCATTTAGCGTTTGTAATGAACTTCAGAATGAGTTTGATGAAGTACGCTTTTAGTATAAATTGGAGTTAAGCTGCACTGCCAAAATGTGATATTATAGGTGGTATTCTTAACAATGAAGTGCAAATGAAATTCTGCCTGCTTTTAATTAAATAAGCACACACTCCACTGAGTTTTGGAAATTTAATTCTCTTAATCTGAAGTCTCAAGCCCTGAACAGCTATTGTAATTTGAAAGATAGTGCTGATATGTTTCAAGGCTGTTTGTACTTAACAAAACACTGATGCTGTTTTCTTTTGTAAATTTGGGGCCCTTTTGATTTCTTCGGGTGTTTTTTCTATGTATGAAAAAGAGCTAAGATAACCTTCGTCCTGGTTGTGGCCCATGAAAGTCAGAGCTGTAAGCACAAGCATCAACAAAAGGGCTAAAGCACCTGGATTCTGGTGGTTCTGCTGAGGGGTTGTTGATTGTGGCTGTCCCCTGTGGACAGTGCGGTGAAGTATGTTGCTGTACGCGAGGAAGGCACGCCTGGCGATTCAGAGCTGTCACAGGCCTTCCAAAGTGGGAAGGGATTGACCACAGATTCTTGCTGGGAAGGTGCCCTGCTGTTTTTAAACAGCATGGCCTTGATAAGAGGCTGGAAAGCCAAGTGGCTGAAGATGTTCCTATGGACAGGTCATCAGGCTTGGAGGAGAGAGATTCCCCTGACAGTCTCCCCTACTAGACATAATAAATTTATACATACCAGTGCTAATTACTTCATTCTCGGTGTTGTGAGGAGATCTGCACACCTGATTGAATAGGGGAAAAAAAGGAAAAATAACTGTCGACATTCATGTGATACTGTGCTTTGAGTTATGTGCCTTTTGAGAGAAATGAAAATATGTTTCATCCTTTTCCACTCTCTCTAATTTCATTATCATATGATTCAAGTTACTACAAACTAAAACAAAGAGAGATATAAAGTTGTTTAAGAATGAGAAGTACAATTTTATTTGACAAGGGTACATGATATGAAGTAAGGTCTGGTTAATTAGCTAGCATGTAAAAAGTGTTGATGTTTCTTGAGTTTGGTATGGTCAAATTTAAATGTTTTGATGGTGGTTTTTGCATACAAAGACCTCTATTCAAACTATTTCAGAACCATATATAAGAGATGGCAATCTTTTTGAAAATGTTTGTATGTGGCTGATATGTTTTGGAGTCATCTCAGGTTTATTTTCACAACCTAAAGTATTTTTTGACCTCCATTATAAGTAATTTAAGAACAGTGGCATATAACATTTTCTGTGTCACTTGCTTGACTTTCATTTTCGAGTCTAATTGAGGTTTACTTGCAATGAATTTGAGCTCTCAAATCACTTACGCCATTACTGTAGCAGAAGCACTCTGCCTCTAGGGTGTACTTGTATTTCTACATTAGCAGAATTGTGCTTTGTACCTGTACAGTGAAATTCCCCGTATCAAACTCAAACAAGAGAAATGGAAATGATATCCTCCTTTTTGCTCCCTCTTTCTACATGGGAGAATTTTGCTGGCATGGCTGTATTGATTTGTTATCGTATACCTGACCAATGTAGTAGCTATGGCAGTAGAACTAGGTAAATATGGAATTAAGCATTTGGGGAAACTATATTCAACATAACTTTTCAAGGAATCAGAGTTATAATGTGCAATTAACAGCTTAATGGACCTTTACCTCTTCTAGCAGCTCATTTTAAATGAGACAGATTGCTTGGCAATGTTTAATAAAAAGTTTGATTACATACAGTGTGTAAAATGAAGACTTTAAAATTAAGCATATTCAGAAGTAATTTCTCTCAAGCACACGTGGGTCACTAGAAGAGGAGAGTGCGTGTAAACTTGATAACTTAGAATGTAATTGCTGAGGTGCAAAGCATATTGTAAGTAATTTAAAATTTGTGAATGGCAGCTCTGTGGGAAGGTTCAATCACAGCAAAATATAAATGTTGCTAAACTTGTTTTTACAACCTCAGTGAAAGAAATCGCCCTGGTGATTTATTCTGCATAGCATACAGAGCAGTACCACTTTCTAGAAGGAAAAGAAAAACCACCAAAATACTGTTTGGTGAACAGAGGCCTTCAGACTTATCTTTTATTCATTGTGATGTGGCAGAGCATTTGAAGACAGCTTTTAAGGGAGCTGAGGGATGAGTTGTGACATAAATCATGCTCTACCAGCTTTGGTCATGTGCTGTTACTCTCTCCCATGGTCTCCTTCCGTGCTTCTTCCGGACATTCACCCTTGGTACCAGAGCCAGCAGACTGGAGCTGCTGACGACAGTCATTTTAAGTCTAGATCTTGGTTCTTGAAGCAGTGGAGACACGCACATACGCTCAGTGCCAGCTGTGGCAAAGATAGGTAGTTTTTGGCAGGCAGCAGGGCAGGCAAATGGAGATGGTCAAAACCACTGCTGCCAGACTTACGGCAGCTCATAATAATGGCTGTAGTGTGCAGCATGCCTAAAGTCCGTGCTAGGCTGGTGTCCTGTCTCTGAAAGTGGGTATGTAGGATGGCAAGTACTCCACTGGAACACGCCCTTCTGTCAGTGCTATGAGTGGATGCTCAAATTGCTTGAGACTTGCACTGACTTGTGGATCTGGGGCTGGAAAATCCAGGATCCTGGGTATCACTTGGTAGGGAACAGCTTTCAGAAGGTTTTACGTCTAGGCACATAGTTCTCACCTGTCTTGTACATTAGTCTCACTGTTAATGGTGTCGGGGGAGTGGTGGTAGATGGTTTTCGGCTGTATGTAACTTTTATGCTTTTGGGTCTAACGCAAGCAAGTGTGTTGCACAGGAAAAGCTGCTGATACAATGTGAAGAAGAAAATGAGAATCTTAAATTCTTCCTAGCAAATTGTGAGAAGATTATTACTGTGTTATGCAACATTTTAGGGTCTGTTAGACCTATTAGAAAAGGAATACATGTTCCTCCGGTGCATTGGTAGTCACACTGCCACTGAACTATCTGAACCTACAGTGTTTATAGTTTGGTAAGCACAATCTGTTATATGCTAATGGTATTATATTTACTTATTTATGTAGGTAATTTTAAATGGAGCCTCTCACCATTGTACTAGGTGCTTTGCAGAAAAATTAAAAACATAAATTACGTAAGCTACCTGCAGTGGGTACAGTAAACTAGGGCTGCTGATAAAAATGACCACCAAAGCACACAGCTGAGTTATCTGAAATAAAACTAAAGACAGAGAAAGGGATGCAAGTCAGGAGAGAAGAACTAGTAGTCAGATGCAAAATTAAATAATGGGTCTGTGTGCTCTGTTCTAGGTCCCAGCAGCAGTTTGTACCAGGCCAAAATGATTAATGAACTGGAAACAGTGTTCTAGTAAATTTAATCATGTATTTTCTACATTTCTTGAATAAATGTTTCTTCCCTTTTCCTTAACCACTCTGCTCTAGATATTTGCTCACAGGTTTATCTGCTCATTTAATAACAATGCAAAGGGATTGTTATGTTTTCCTTCTGCTACTGTGGGCAGGTGATATGGCTACAGGAATGAGCTTCGCAAGGCAGAGAGGCATTGAATACAGAACCCTGGTTTTGTGCTCTGTTATACCTGTGTAGTCCCTGTGATGTGGCTAGAAGGCTGGTAGTGTGAAGGGAAAAAACCCTCAAATTCAAATCTGTGAGTGGTAGGCTACTGAGAGAAAACTCCTTGGTCTTTATGTATGCAATTTTGTCTATTTCTGTGGAGCAGACTGAGATGAGAGGCCCTAAAATAATCTTGAAACCCCAGAGGGTTCTTTTACTGTTATGCAGCTGCCATAATTTTATTTTTATTGCTTACATTTTTTTCCACTCCCATAGCCCACTCTTTAAAACCCCAAGTTTTAGAAGAAATTCTGGTTGAGAAGTTTCTCAGCCATTTTCGCAGCTTTTTGCTGCTGAGCTCCAGATTTTAGGACTTTTTGACATGCTTTTCTCTCCTCTAGCTTCACTACATGGAATAAGGCTGATCTCATGTTATTATCGTCCAGGGAAGAGTTATACTTTAAGGAGAAAAGACATACTGACATTCATCACCATTTGCTGTGATCTTAATTTTTTTCCTGCTTGTTTTCTATCTGAAGTGTTATTTTCTCACTTCATAGGCTGCACTGGTTTTACCTGAATGTTCTAACTCCTTAGCCCCTCTTCAGTGATTTCACTGTCACCTGCATCACTTCGAGACATATTTCCCATTTAAAAACAACTATATGAGCTCGTTTATGTCCTGATATTGCCTATGTAAAATAGATCTTCAAACCAGCCCTGCTGCTTCTGAAAAGCTGCTAGAAAAGCAACAGCCCTTAGCTTCTAGCCACGTGCCTCCCTTGAAAAGATTTGAAAGGGATGCCGTGGACATCAGAATTGTATAACGGCAGCAGACTTTTAAAAAGTACTCTTCATTGAATAAACTGCTAATCAAATAATAACAAAACAAACCCAAACCCCAGAACAGAATTTAAAATTCCTGCATCTCTGCCTCTGTGGGACTCTGGTCCTGCGTCTGGGCCTGTATCTTATGTCTGTGCAAAGACTTGGCTCTCTCTTGTCAACAAGAGGAAGACTCCTTGCACTGACTGTGAGCTTGTGGGTGTTAAAGCCCACAGCTGGGACTTCTGCTCTCAGGAGGAAACCTGACACGGTAGCTGTACATATTGGGAGACTTGTGGTATCTCCCTTCTCATTTTTGAAAGCTTCTGGATTGACAGTACTTGTGAAGAGTACAGTAGGCTTGTTAGTAGGCTCAAATAGGGATTTTGCTTGACTGCCTGGTGCTCGTGTGTGGCTTGGCTCCTGACAGATGGCATGCTTCATAGCAGCAGCCTGCTCACGTTTTCCCCCACCAAAGGTACTTATTTGGGTCTATTTTAACTGCAACTGATAAACCCAGCATCTGTTTTTCCCTGTACCAGAGGACTCTCAGTCCTCTTCCCATCAGTCACACTGATCTGAAATTTGACAGCATTCTCAGGAAGAGCTTGTGGTAGAGATGCTACCAGAGGTTGTGTCATGGCATAAAGTTACTCCCCATCCCCCCCAAGAGGCTAAAATTATCACTGGGTTTGGCTTTCAGATCCTCTGTGAGTTTTTACTGTGACAATTTTCTTGTGACAACAGGACAGAGAAGCTGCACCAACAACAGAGAGTTGAGGTTGGATAATCAGAGGGAAGGGAATGCATAAAGTAGAAAAACGTAAAGGCGATCCTATGTGTGCATGTCTAGCACAGGTCACAAAAAATATTTTCTTAAGCAGTCTTTTCTGCCTGATTTTGGGCCAAGGGTTTGAAACTTCATTTTTTCCCTGAGGAGGCCACTCACCATTGGTCAAGAGACGTGGTCCCTAAAATACTCCTTTTATCCAATTAATATTAGTTATATCCAATTAATATTAGTTATATGGGAAACAAGTGCAAAGTGGAGGAAGAAGATAGATAGACACACATTTTCTCTATCTCTCTCTTATCTAGGTTGTGTGATACTGGAATTTACATGAGCTTCCTGGTCTTAGTCTTGCAGACAAGGGAGTTAAAGTTCACTCTCTTGCATAATAAACACTGTGGTTCATTTTGAAATGGGGTTTTAGCTATTCTGGGATTTCCTTTTGCCTCTCATAGCATGTTTGGGTTTATCCTGTGTGAAACATGGAAAACAAAATCACAAACATTTGTGGGTTCAAGAAACCCTGTTCTCCCCAAACCCTTTCCTGCTCAGCATTTGGTTTTGTAGAAAACCTGGAACAATTACCTGTGAAGTTTTCTTACTTTGGTAACTGCAAAGAATCATAATATTAACTAGAAGACATAGCCCTTTGCAGCT
Organism: Mycteria americana; assembly: GCF_035582795.1. Classification (NCBI taxonomy): domain Eukaryota; kingdom Metazoa; phylum Chordata; class Aves; order Ciconiiformes; family Ciconiidae; genus Mycteria; species Mycteria americana. The sequence continues at coordinate 103,406,067 of NC_134366.1, read as the reverse complement.
GTTGCAGTATCAGAGTTAGTCTGTTTCTGCCTAAATCACTGGAATTGGTTTGCTGCCAAGCACAGGAAGATGCGCACTGTTGTTCTGGTAAAATACTAAAGCCCCCAAATGTACCTAATATATAAAGGTGTTTTCAATAGTGGATACATAAATTGATATTGTGTCTGGGTTTTTATCCAGCGAGAATCGATCCAAACTTGTCTTCCTTTTGTCACTGATTTTGAATTTAATTATCTATATGTAAGCATCTCAGATTGATCGCACAATATAAATGCCATGCAGCTTTGAGCACAAATGATTGGATGGTAGCAATTGGACTGCTTACATTATTTGATAATAGCTGCAAGTCTGTGTATGTAAATTATGAAGGATCCACATTCTTGATGAGAAAAGTTCACTTCAGGTTTTGTAGTCTATTCTGTAAGGCACAAAACTAGAGAGACTGTACTGCTCTAAGTGGCCTCTAATTTATTTTGATAAGTCATGTGTTCAGTTGTAAGACAATATTTCTTTGTGTATGTACCCACAGTAGTTTGGACATGCTGTAAGAGGTGGGGTGGGCTATTTAATTTAAATTTTGCACTGAAATCTGTGCAGGTGTTATGCTGTGGATTGTCTCCCAAACTGCGTGGAGATGTGTTGCCAAGTACCAAATATATACTAATATCCTTTTCCTTTGGTCTCCTTATCTTTCATAAGTTCCATGAACCAAGAAGGGGTTTCTTTTTGCAGGAGAGCTGAAGCATAAGAGATATTATAAATTATAATAATTAATAATCCTATTTAAATGAAAATGGCTTGTTATTACCATAACCAAGAAAGCAAGCAACACCACATGACAGATGGATGCACAACTATATGCATTATCTGAAAATACTTTCACTTCCTTGTTCCTGTACAATATTTGAGTTGATTTGAGCAAGGAGGAAGACAGGGAATATTTAGCCTTGTGGAGCAGTGCTGGAGTGTCTGGTTAATAATACCTGGAAACTTGCTACCATCTGAAGCATGCCGAAGTCAGTTCTTTTTAGAAGGTTTTCTGGAAGCCACAGAGAGTTGTGGAGATAGGGGTTGGAGAATCCCCAGTTCTCAAAGACGATTTTGCAGACTAACAGGAAGACAATTCCATCAAAAGCAAGGATATGCTTCTTTCTTCTGCTTACAGAATTCAAAGATAGGGGATTGGAGGAATCCTGTAGGTATTCCAAAACCTGCTCCAGCTGTATTCATATGCAAAAATACTACTCCGACTACAACAAATGCAGTTGAATGGGAGAATCTTTTATTTCCTCCGTTGATTTGGGGGGGGCTTTTTTGGTTTTTTTTCTTCTTTTTTACTAAAAGGTTCATTTAAAATGGGCATTAAAGATACAAATGTAAGATTCATTGCTGAATCTCATATAGTTTTGGCATTGTTAGGGTTCGTGTTTCAGTGACAGAAACTATTTTAAAATTACTATTGCCAAGATCTCTGCCTTGCTTAAATTCATGTATGGTAGAGGACAGACAGTCTTTGATTCAAGTACCTTAGCATTCCCTTAATACTCAATATTTTAAGGTAGACAGTGACAGAAGAGGGGAGATCCTATTTTTTCCTTTACTTTGCAGACAGGCAACTGTAGTACAGGAAAGTAGAATGACTTGCTCAAGATCACTCAAGAAATTAATGTATGAAGTAGATCCGCAGATCTACGAGTCTCACTCAGCAGCTGAATTCCAGACAGAGTTTTGTTTTGTACAGAGTGTGTATATGCACAAAAGTTATTCTCTTTAATCAAAAACACAGTCGATATACAATAATACCTGCATTACTTCCCTCTCCCCACCTTTGTTGAATTTTTGGTATCCAGTTGTTATCGCTGGAGAAGCCTTCCAGCAAACAAGGGAGAGACAGGGTCTTCTGCATCCCCTCTTTGTTGTAGTTCCTGGGCATGTACCATCCTTCCCATCCCAGTCCTGTAGCCTATCAGTATGTCCTCAGAGTTGCTGGTTATAGCTGTTCACACCGTCACTTGGGTGGCAGCAGCAGCAGAAATCTGGTGGTTTTGGCACTGCCTTCCTGAAGACATCTGGGTTGTGTCTTTCCCTGCTGTTTAGATACCCCTGCTTTATATCTATATATATGTGTGTGTATATATATATACATATATATGTGTATATACACATATATATATATAGATGTATATGGGGGGGGGGGGGGGGGGGGGTATGCGTCTGTACATAGATAGGTAGTTATGCATAGAAATTGCCAGGGAACTCGTACAGTGTTGTTAGATATTTGATGCTTCTAATCAATAATAATTTCAGGTGATTTTGTTACCAAGTAGTTGTGCTAAGTAACTGAAATGTTAAATCACACTGTATTCATATCACTTAAAAATATAAAATGCTACAACGAAGACTTGTATCTTCAGACCATGTCCTCCTGCTGGAGAAATAACTGCTGGACAAGTAAAGCATAGGTTCCCCATTTCTGGGGTTTGGGGTAACCAAACATCCTGGCCCAGATTCCACTTCTTCCCCTAAATCTTGAAAGATTTCAAAACTGAAAAGAAACAGTGTTTAGATCATTTGAAATTATTTTACTTTGACCATCTTTTGTTGTCTTAAAAGTGAACCAGAAGATTGTAATTTTTCATTCATGAAAGTCCCTACTGTCTCTCCAGACAGAACTTGACCTTGCAGAGTGCTATGGCTAGATGGAAATAGACCTTCTGTGAACTTCCCTACTTCTGTTGTGCACAGAGCTGGCAGCAAACCTGCCCATTATTTGTTGATTTTTATGTGTGCCTTTGTGAGTTCCCAGTGTACAAGTATGTGCTTATCTGCCATCACCTACCTGAAACGTGAAAGAAATGAATATAAAAGCTTTTGCTTTTTTTCCCCGTTGGAACATCAAAAAATCAAATTCATTTGCTACAATTAAATGCTGGGGGGGTTGTGGAAATGGTATTAGTTTTTGTCAAATGCTGATGTTGGGGACTTCATTTTTTTGTGTGTGTGACACTCTGATATAATTGGACATAAACTGCTAAAAAACCTGTTAATTAAACTGGTCACATCATTTTGGCACTATTTGTGTACAAGCCAGTCAGTTTAGTTAGCTAATTTTAACTATCTCAAGTTGAGATTGGTATCTAAGGTAGGTAGAATAAATCACTCTTTTGGGGTGACGGGTGTAGGTTTAGATGTTAAATTTAGGTCAACTGAATCCAGTCCCAGAATCTAAAAAAGTTGATTTACTGTATGTATTTCTGATGATGTAATTGCATTTATTTAAGAAAATATACATTTTATTACTTGCCTGGTCCAGAATGTGTTAACTTTTTAATTACACAGAGCTTCAGTGCAAAAGCAGGACAGTGGGGAGAAATGATAAGAAAGGATTTTTTATTTTTTTTTTTTTTTTAATGAGAGACAGAAATGATTGAACTAAGATTGATATTGGCAGCTGTTATTACTGCTGTAATTCTAAAAGTGGCAGAAACAGTCATATTACCATACTGCAGAAACCCGAGTGGAGCAGTGACTTATGTAAAACAGTCTACATCTGAGAAAAGCAGGAAAATGTCACGGAGTCTTTGGTGCGAATCCCACCTGTGTTTGTGGGAAGCAGTCAGCCCAGCTCCGTTACCGCTGGTTGGGCATCAAAGATTGCCATCAAATGCAGCCGCTGCATTTCAGTCAGTGAAGATTGTAAGAAGTTGGTAGGTTTGGGGTCAGTCTTTTTTCATGGGGAAGGAGAGGGATAAAGCAGTGCTGTTCTTTGTCACTGTACTTCTTTCTCTTCCAGCTGTGGGGCAGTAAGTTTCCCATGATCAATACGAACAACTATGGTATGGTCAATATCAACAACTATGATATGTGTGACCGGAGACAATACGTAGCGAATACTCTGTCCTTCATGAATTACAAGACTGCCACATTATTTAATTTGGAGTCCAACCTTAAAAAAGGAATAGATTTTGCTCACAAAGAAGCAGGCATGACAAGGAAGGTGTAAAACCAGAATTTTGTTCCACTTCACAAAACTTACTTAAAGCTTACTTTTGCAGAGGCTGTGAAGTAACAGATCAGTAAGAGGCAACATAATTCTCAGTACAGAGCTGATGTTTTAAGTAGCTAGGTAGGAATATATGGCATTACCATCCATATCTCTGCTGAATAAGTGAAAATGAGAAAAGCTCTTATTTGCAGAAGCCTGTGCATTGTTTTTGTCTGTGCTGTAGCCCCTTTAGGGGACAACAAGTGGTGATAGCAGCATATCTGTGTGTTTCACAGCCTGTTCTTTAGCTTCTTTTGAATTTACAAATTTTTGGAACAACTCAGAATCATTGGAGAAATAAAACTATTGAGTGCACATTATTAAAAACTTGTAAGACAGTGAGATACATAGTTATTTTTATACACAGTTCAGTACAGCTGTGAAGGTCTCCCACATGTTAGAGTTGTGGAGAGAGTTTAGGATACGTTAAAATGCTCTTCCCTTGAGAGAATATGCTAGACAGTTTTTTAATGGTGGTGTAAGATGAGGCTAAGGGCTGTTGTTTTGCATTTACCCATAGCCGTACAAGCCATGAAATGGTAAAACTTTTGCCCCAGCTCTCAACAGTGTAAGCTGGACTTCAGTGTTAAAAATTAAACCAAGAGGTCTGCCTGCTCACTTCTTATTTTCACAAATGCCTTCCTGACTGCAACTCGAGCAAGGAGGTATGAGAAAGAGGAAAGATGACCTCTCCTGTACTAGGGCTCCCAACATGGTTCTTAGGGCTACAGCTCAGCCAGTGTTAATAAAACAGGGAAAGCTTCAGCTCGATCTTTCATTTGCACAGGATGGTTGTCTTATCAGAAGCAAAGAAATTGATATACGTAATGAATAATTTTTCTCCCTGTGCTTGAGTCTATTTAAAAAGGAGAGAGTAAATTTTATTTTCTGAGAAGTCTGGGAAGGAAATTTATAGAGGGAATGTATTTCTCACCTAAGAAAACTTATTAAAGGAAAATATTTAGGCAAGTGAGTGTGAAGGAGCCCCAGCTGCAGTGGTGAAATGTAGAATAGGAAACATTGCAAGGAATTTCACCCTCCTCCAGTATTCTGCCTAATTTGCATTAGGCATGTTTGTGCATGTAAATACAAGCTTCCCTCGTGTCTACTTTGCTGTTCATACTCAGAGTTAAACTCAACCATGGGACAGCTACTAATGTGCCAGCTGCATCATCATTAGTACATTTAATACATCTTAAAACATTGTAAAGCAGGAATGTACTTCAGTGAATAGTAAGTACTGGAGACAGAGGGGAACATGTTGCTTGTAGTCTTATTAGCATATTCCTGTCTGAGGTGTTCTCCTGAGGGTAAAATGTGGTAGTAGCAGGGTGTAGTCCAGCAGTATTGTTGGTGATCCACAAGCCAGACTATTCAAAATACAGGTTTAGGCTATCTCTGAAGTTAAGACACAAACCAGAAATGTGATACTGTAAGTAATATACTCAACACAGAAGTGCAAATTAAATTAAACATATTTTAGTTCAGCAAGTGTACACTTCACTGAGTTGCTGAAATTTAATTCTGTTAGGTTAAATTCTCAAAACCTGAATAACTATTGTGCTGTATGATTAAAATACTATCTTGTTATATTCTTAAGTGGGGTTTCCATATTGAAGCAGCCTTGCTTTTTATAGCTTGCTACATCAAAATTTTGAGTACTCTGTTTCTTCAGACCTTTTTGCAACTTTTATGTTACATTGTCCCTTAAATGTAGCACAAGATGCTCAGTTGATTATTATTGTTACTGATAATATATCTTAAAAGTTTGCAGTTTGTAGATCTCTGTGTGTGTAACCTTGTAATATTCCAGGTATTAAAAATCTTCTGTTAGATGTTGATTAGCAAGTTTAAAACATTAGTTATATTAGAAGTTACAGAGCTAATCATAGATTTGGACTTTGCAAGAATTAGAATTCTTCCTAATACATCAAATTATGTGATGCTTTGTGTCTGTTTTAACTTCTTGGAACCTGTTTCTCTCCATGTAAAACATGAAGATAATATCTCACTGAGTTACAGAGATGTTCTGAGGCTTAATAAGAGGATACTTTTTATCATTTTAAGATATCTGAATGGAAAATAATATATTGGAAGGAATTACTTCAGAAAAAAACCCCAAGATTTATTTTGGAAATATGTGCAGCCAAACTTTATAATGTTTATAAACTTTAATTACTTTAATTAAAACTTTAATTTATAAACTTTACAATGTTACAGAAGGAGTGTGTCTTTCGTCTTTGGACAGTTTGAGATCAAGGTTACAGATTGACATTTTCTTAGAATACGTATCTCATGCTTATACAAGCAGCACATACTCCTTTTGATAGTTTGCTGTGAAATAAATGCTGCTAAAATTCTGTAAGGTCAATACACAAGTGCAGTTAACAAGACCTAGGGCCTTGTCAGTACTCAGAATTGCACTCTAAGTCATTTGAAAGTGTGCTACATCATTGCAATGCATCACACATACAGCTGAGGTTTAAGCTCTGTTTGTATTGATGTTTCTATTGTTTGTTCTTCTGAAATCTGGGGGAAAGGGGTGTTCACAACCAGTAATGCTTTTGCCTTCATCGTAGCCCTTCTGAAATATTTGCTTGAAGAAAGTAAACCAGAGTGTTGATGAATGAGGCATCCAGGAGGCTCACGGAAACAAACCACCATTTTCGGAGTTCCCAGCCAGTGGTCTAACTCTTGGACCTTGCTCCCCTTGCTTTGTCCTTTAAGATAGCAAACACTAGCAAAGTGTGTACAGGTTTTACTTTATTTTAGTTCAGCCTTTTAAATAACTGTATTTATAGCTGTGTGCCTTTGAGTATGGACAAGATATGCAAAGCATACTGGCGTTGGTTTTTCTTTTCCCCATCTGTGAAATTTTGTGCCCTTTCCACTCCTCAAAAAAAAAAAAAAAAACAAACCAAAAAAAAAAGGATGGGGAGTTGTGCCCACTCTCCTTTATATGTATAAGTTCATTGGCTTTAAGGAGTTTGCTAGTTTACAGTGATGATGACTGAGAGGATCAGTCTTGTTACTTGTGCTGCTGAAATGCATTACATCTTTTTTTACATCTGATAAGAGGGGAAAAAAAACCCAGTCTAGAATAGCTCTTTTTTTGTTCTTTTTGTTCTTTTTTACCGCTTGTGTAGGAGGGAAGGGTACACAGTTGGGAACTATCTATGAAAACCTAGGGTTATGACGAGCAATACAAGTTAATAATTGACAGCCACGCTGCAAGTAACAATGCCTTCTTTGTGAGCTAATTTGCATTGTATCTGTGACCTGGGCATTTTGGTCTTGGCAATGAGGTGAGGTCAGGGTTTTGTCACCGTGACCTCTTCTACTAATTTGCGTTGTCTCTGTGACCTGGGCATTTTGGTCTTGGCAATGAGGTGAGGTCAGCGTTTTGTCACCATGACCTCTTCTATCTTGATTTCAGTTACTTAGTCCCCTGCCTGGATATACTTTTTTCTCCTTCCATGTTCTTTCCCTTCAAAGGGTTAAGTGAGGCAGCTTGCACTGATAATTTCTAAATAATTCAAGTCTGATTGCACACATTGTGAAAAATGATGGATTTTAAATTACACACATTTGGAACTAATTTCTCCAACACACAGATGGCTTGGATAGACAAAAAGAAAAAGTGAACCTAATAACTTATTGAAGAGGAAAATATGTACAGTACCGTTCTGACACTTATGTAGCTCGTTGGGGGACTCCAAATATGTCATTTACAATGCCCAGGCTTTGTACAGTTCAAAAGTATTCATTCTCCTGTGAAGCTCAAGTAACTTTATACCACTTAGCTTGACATCTGTACTGAGATACAGATGAAAGATTCAGTCAGTAAAGTATTAAAGAATAGCAACTTTATTAATGGAAATCAACATGATTTCATGGAAAACAGATCTTGTTTGCCTGAGACTATTTTCTGAGTTTAATTGGTAGAAATAGCTCTTGACATAGTAGACTTCTGCTAGGCATTTGACTTAGCACTGCACAGCGTTTTGATGTCTTTATGTTTTAAAGGCTCTGCACCCAGAGATGAAGAGCAGATTTTCTTTCTACAGAATAAAAATCTGTAATTTGGAATGAGTGACTCAAAAAGGTTTGAGATGCATGAAAATAACTGACATATGCTGCACTTCTGCTGCTAACATATATAAACAGTGGGGATTTTAATCAAAAGAGATTGTTCAACCAGTTGAGGAAAACTGGCATGTGCGTATGCCAGAAAGAAAGGATGCATGTAAAAAAGTATAGTCTACATTTTTGTTTGTTTGTTTTCAGTGTAGGCATTTAAATAGTGGCAAAGAAAGTTGAGTTTACAGGATATGAGACAGTACCTGAGATGCAAAGGAACTGTGGCATGGACTTGAATACACTAAAACTTTTATAAACATAGTGAAGATACTCCCACGGAACACACACATTTATAAAAACATGTTTTCTAAGATGGGGAGGCAACTTAGAGACCCTGACACATATTTTGTACTATTTGCTTCCACTAATAGTTCCCACTGAAATCAATAAAAATGCATGTGGAGCAAGATAATACTCAGTTTAAGCCAGGGTGCCTTAACCAACCTAGTACAAATATGTGCCAGATGAAACAGTGGAATGTGCAAATCTTGTTTGTAAGTTTACTGAAAAGGTCAAAGTCTCAGATCACCTACTTAAGCCATGTATGTTTTTTTCCCCTTTGGCAAAAGAAGCCATATTTTATGATCATTCTTTTTTCTAAGTTTTTTCTTTGAATTACAATAACAAGTGTATATAGAAATATACCACAATGCTGAAAGTCAGTCCTCTGAAATTAATTAATGCTGTTTTCATGTGGCCATTATCATATAATCTTTTTCACCAGGAAACATGCTCTGTATCTGTTGCTGAAGGATTAACGTATTCTGAAAGTTGGGGAAAGCTTCTGGATTTAGTGAGGCTATCTGCAAATGGCAGTTGACAGGAGAAAAAATAAAAATTGGTGACCACTGAAAGCCCCATCGCATTCTGTGGCAACTGACAAGTTGTTTTTCTTAATGCCTTGGAAATCATCGCAACTTTCTCTTCTCTGACACAATGTACCTCTCTGAGACTTGAGGCTTGACCTGACTTGCTTTTTAATAGAGAGGAAGTAAATAAGTAGAAAAATACCATCTTCAGATGATACCCTGAAACCATTATTTAAGACCCCCAAAACACCATAGCTCTTTCCTTCGCATGGAAGATGACAGATCACAGTAAATATTCTTAGGAAATATTTCCCTCTTAACCAGCTATGAGCAGTAAGATTTTCTCTTGTTTTATCTCTAACAAACTGCTGGAAGTCTCTCTCTGGGTAGCCTAATGGAATCAGTCAAGATAGAAGGAGGACGTTGGCTAGGAAAGGGGAATAAGTAATATCTGAATTTCAGTCCAATTTGAATTTCAGTGGCTTTGGGCAGAAAGGCAAGAGGTCAAAAGTTGTCATCTTTGCAAATGAAGATGATCCATATTCATTAAAATCTTTCTGTTTTCTAATCAGGTCTATTTACATGAGGTAGGTTTTATAGTTTGCACCTTATGTGGTGTCCGAATTACATGTTGTGAAAATCACATTTTTACCTCTTGCATCAGGAACTGTAAGTAGTCGGTGTCTTTTGACACCTGAGGAGTATTGCCATTATTTTAACTGGAATTAAAAACATAATTTAAACACTATGTGGACATGTCCGCTCAGAATGACACAGGACTTCCATTTCCTCAAATAATTTTTAGTTCTGCTGTATTTGGGAATACTGATTTTGAAATTCATGTTCAGTCACAACCAGTATACATATAATTAATTGCCTAAGTAACAAAGAGAAGATAAAATACCTTTGAAATTTGAAGAGCTAATTTTATGACTTGCCTGTGTCATGAGATTACATTTTATTTGTATGTACAGTTGTTTATTTATTTACAGCAATGCAGTGATCTGTTAGTGCAAGGAACAGATACATCTCCATCTTCGTGGAACACTGAAGTCTAATTGCTGGTGATAGGAGTGTTAGATGTTGAAAAGTTCTCCATTTTTTTTACTGAGCTGGAAATAGGAGTTCAGAGTTACAGGTGGTATTTTCACTTAGAAGCAATTGTTTTTCCACACCTGCATCACTTTTCACAATGATCCAAATAGGGATTTAGAGCTTTTATTAATTTGGAGGTTAATAAAAGCCGCCTTTTGTCAGTGCCATGAACTTCAGTGATTTTTGGATCTGGCACTTGGACAGAAGTCAGTGCCACCATTCTTACTGATTTAATAGTTAGATGTTGCCTTGCAACTATATAGGAGTACAGTCTCCTTCCAGAGAGGGAAGGATTTATACACATATCCTCCTTGACCTCATCCTAACCACTTACCATAATTTTCAAGCTGCCAGACATTGGTGGTGTTCTGAAAGGTTTTTACATATTGAACAATCACAGTGAATGCGTCTTTATCCAATTGAAATCAATACATCTTGTCTAGTTTTTGTCACTTGCTAGTATTTAATTATCTACAAGCAAGTCAAATTGATTACACAATATAAGAACCTTACAGCTTTGAAGCAAAATGACTGAGCCTATAGATTTGGCTAGGATAGTTATCAGTGCTGGTGGAAAAATATAATTAATACAATTTATTAATATTTTTGAGTGGGAAGAACAACTTTTAAGAACTTTGAAGGACTTTATACAGCTGTAGCTTAGAATTAAAATCCATCATAAGACTGAAAATCATTGTTAGGGTTTATTTTTTTAGATCTCCTGTCCCAAGTTCTTGGTTATCAAAGGTGCTTGTTCACATATATATCTTCCTTATATTTTGGTTTTAAAGAAAACAGTCTTACAGTTTGGTCCCTTATTTCAACTTTTGTGATTATTGGTGGAGGAGGTTTTAAGCTCGGGTCAAAAATAGAGCAAAGTATCTGTAAATATGTGCCTAGGTAAAGGGTTGAATGAGCTCTTATGGCAAACAAGAAATGTACAACTTGCATACGGTTTATGTACATGCATACCTTGCATGGAACCTCTAGGTGCCGATAGAAATCCTTCATCTGACTAGAAAAAAATTGTAGATCTTGTCCCCAAGAAGACATTTTACTGCTCTTTTATTTCATATTTCTTTAGAATGAAAGTGAAAAAGAAGCCTTTGTAGGGTAAAACCTAAACATACTGAAACAAGAGAGAGAATAAAGGGCATCTAAAATGCCAGTGCAGCAAAATGAAGGATATTCCAGAGGGAAACAGGATCTAAGGAAGGAAAGAGATCTCTTGGTCAGGTAACAGATGTTTTCCCTCAAGGATAGTGATGGAGCAGACACCAGAGGGGCAAAAAAAATCTAATGAACAGCAAAATTTCTCATTTCTTTTCTTTTTCCTTCTACTCCCAATGTCAGAACAATATGTCTGAAGAAGTGTGACGAGAACTGTCACCTTCTTTGATATTGAAACAGGACCTAAGAAAATGGGTAGTTAATTTCAAATTTCCATGTAGGAAGAGAAGAATTGCTCCCGTTAGTAAGATGACTAGCAAGATATATCAAGGGAAGCTCCAGCACAGCCTAGTCCTATGCATTTGGTTGAACCTCCTTCAAAAGGGAGTGTTGCATGGGCCAACCCTGTTTTCTCCTTTCTGTTGCTGCAAACAAGAGAAGCAGCAGCAAAGTTCTTTACTCCCTATAATGCTCACTAAAGTAGGATATTAGTATAAATTCGTTAGAGATGTATCTACATGTTTGTGTTGTGCAGGATAGTTATGCATTTAACATACCTTTGGCGCTTGACTAGTTATGCACTTGTTCTCAGGCTCCCTTGCACAGGCTTCCCTATTGCAGTTCCTACCTAAGGTCAGGCAGTGCACTGACTTGCAATAGAATTGGATAAATCCATTTAACATGAAATAACAGATTTTGACATTTGGCTGGCACAGAGGTTTTTTAAAAGGACATTGCCGACACATCAGTCAGTTTCCATGTGATAAATACATTGTTTCCAATATTTGAAAAATCAGCAATTTATCAGAGTAAAAGGTCATCACTGAGTCAGACATAAATCCATGAGTGCATATATCTTTTTCCTTTTATTTTTTTGTTTCCTCCTTTTTGTAACAGCAACTAGGTAATGCAACAGTAAGCTGGGAGCCAAATTTGCCCTTTGACACAGAGCTCCTATTGGTTAGAAACCACTGGGAGCCATATGCTTCTGAAGCTAAAACATGTTTCTTTGTTTATGCTGTTTTAATGTAGGCTATGATCCTGCAGTCATTTATGCAGTAAAAATTCCCACCAAATTCAACAGCAGCATAAGGATCAACAGTGGCAATTTTCTCTTAGTAGGGCTTCCAGCAAGAGGCTGCCTGCTGCTTCCAGCTATTGCAGAATGCAGCGTCACGCTGCTCACGGGGCTGAACAGCTGTGATCACATTACATCCACCCAGCAGTCTTTTCACTCACTGCCTATAAAATGACAATGGATCAATTTTAAACTGACCCTGTTGACTTTTAAAGCCCTTAGCATAGAAGGCACTGGTTTTCTGTAAGCCTCCCCCATTCATTTGGTTCTTGAGTCCTCTTAGTTGTCTTCCAGTCAGAGGTTGTTGGTTGGCAGAAATTCTGTTGTTGTGGCCGCAACAGTTTTGTAAATTGTTTCCTCTCAAACATCTCTTTGCTTTTTTTTTCCTCCTTCCATCTTTTTTAAAATGTTGTGGGAATCCCAATTTCTGATACACCCTTCTGCCCCCTCTCCTTTACCTCCCAGAAGTGTGTTCAGTTTCAATTGCTCTTCTACAAAGCAGTAGAAATGTCCTGCCTCCTTACAGCATTTCATAATGATTTTGCATAGTTTCACTTTTAAAATACAGAGTCATACAATAATTCAGGTTGGAAGGGACCTCTGGAGTCTATTGGGTCTCAAAACAGGGCTAGCTTCAAAGCCAGGTCATGTTGCTCAGGGCCGCGTCCACTCGAGTTTTGAGTATCTCCAAGGATGGAGATTACACAGCCTGTCTGGGAAACCTGTTCCGGTGATTGACTGTGCTCATGGGGAATACTTTCTTCTTTATGTTTGATCAGAATTTTCCTTGCTGCAGCTGTGGTTGTTGCATCTTATCCTTCCACTGTGTATGTCTGAGAAGAGTCTGGCTCTGTCTAATCCATAACTCCCCTCTCTTTGATAAATGAAGACAGTAATCAGGTCCCCTGAAGCCTCTTCTTCTCCAGGCTGAGGAAACACCATCCTTCAGTCTCTCTTCACAGGGTGTGTGCTTCAACCTCCTGGCCATTTTAGTGGGTCACTACTGAACTCGCTCCCGTTTGCAGATCTCTCTTATACTGAAGATGCAAAACTGGACACAGTCTTCCAGACACCTTTTGAGTACTGGGCAATAGGAATAATCACTGGACCTGCTATCCACGCTGCTATTAGTACTGCCCAGTATGTGGTTGGCATTCATTGCCACACAAGTACACTGGTTGCTCGTATTCAACTTTTCTACCAGGATTGGGTCCTTTTCTGCAGAGCTACTGCCTAGTCAGTTGGTCCTCAGTCTGTGCTGATGCACTGTGTTGTTCCATCTCAGCAGCAGAACTAATTTATCTCTGAACTTTGTGAGGTTTGTCAGCCTGTTTCCTCAGCCTGTGAAGGTCCCTTGAAACGGCAGGTCTGCCCTCCGACGTATCAGCCAGTCTCCCTACTATGATATCATTCATGAGCTTTGCTGAGGGTGCGTTCCATCCTGTCTCCAGATTGTTGATGAAGATGTTAAATAGCATTAGTCCCAATATTTTTTTTTCAGGTTTCAAAGTGTTTCCTTAGAGCTGGGAGCACCTTGGTAGGAGAAAAATAGTTTATTTATAGTAATGATAATCTTGTAGCAGTATAAAGTATATTAAGTCTTACAGATGTTGAGATATCATGTTAAGATATGTGTTGGAAATGTCTCCACCAAAACTGAGCATTAATGAGGCAAGACCTACACGTTGGTAAATAATATATGTAGAATAGACAAAAAAAAGGTTTGTCTGTATATTCCCATCTAGGGACATACAACTGAGACCAAACTTTTCCGATTGGGCCCACTTTGCGCTAGAATTTTGTATTTGCTTGTGGCTTAAAATGTGGCTGCTTAAAAATAGAGAAGGTGGCAATGATTTGTATTGCAGCGACAGATCTGTAATGCTTGGATTTGGAGGTGGGAGCTTTGCTACTGTAAACATTAATGAGATATGTTCTACTCTCTATTCATCAGATAGAGAGTATGATGATAGTATGAGTAGTTCCTAGGTATGTTTGGGGAAAACAGAGAGAGCATGTGGTTTGTTCAAAGGTGCACAGGAAATTAAAGTTGCACCATTTGACCAAAATTTGATCATCTGAGTCCCAGACCAATACTTTAACTTTAGCATAAGGCATTAGCTGAGTATCAATAGCAGATACCTAGGGAAGAATCAGGGAATTATTTTGTGATGCTTTCCTTCTATACTTTTTCATCTCTACTTCTATACTTTTACATCTTTCCTTCTGTACTTTTAGGGTATTTTAGAATTTTAATAATACCTTTTTGTGTTTAGTGATATCATTCATAGTTAAATAAAGGAGTTGGTTTCAAAGAGTCTTGGCACTTGCATCTCCAAAGTCCTTGGTAAACGGTAAGGTACCTGGCAGTGGATTTTCAAGTGAGCTTCTTTCACTGGAATAGCTTACCTGGTAGGTATGACTACAAGGTCTCTGTAATAATGTTAGGTACCTGACAATTCAGTCCCACTAAACTATCATGTCTCACATCAAATGAAAATGTGTTTGGAGAGATATTAACCTCTCTGTCTGTACCGAATATCCTGGGTCTGCTCAATCCAGTGTCTGGTGATATGTCATTTCATCACAATCACAGCAAGTAATGAGCATTTTTTGTTGTTGTTGTTTGTTTCTCTTTTTCCCATACAGTCTCATTCTTTTTGCTGTCTTTTTAGTGGTTGTTATGAGTTGAATTGACTGTTTCTGTTTCCCCAGAAGAAAATTTCCTCCCAGCAGAAACATGAAAACCATGGGGCAATATAAGGGAGAATTACTTCCTAATAGCCTGGAAATTCATGTTGGCCAGAGAGAAAGGCAGCACCACAGACAGGGTGTTGATGACCATTCTGTAGTGTTTCTACCTTTATTTTGCCTCTTTGTTCTTGCCCTTGGTTCTTTCTTCACAGGCAGTAGAAATGCTGCCTGTCATGAAGCTGACACTGGGTGACTAGCTGAGTTCTCCAAAAGGAGAATGTTTTGGAATTGTGTGTGCAGGAAATTTAATTAGGCACTTAAAAAAAATGAAAACTTGTGCTTTTTGTTTCAGCATCTTGAAAGTGAATTTCAACTTCGGAGACTAGGTTCTGAGGCTTTCACCTCAGCGTGGCTTCTAGGCCCTTAGGCTCTCTGGCAAGAATCAAAGAAATGTTGAGAGCCCCTGCCAATGCTCAATCAGAAATGAACCTACCTACTTGTATTTTCACCACGTATTTAATGGCTAGGCATTTGCCAACAGGGGAAATGTTCGGGGTTCTTCTTTTTGTACAAATGGTGTTCATCCCTTGTAAACACAGCAATATGTCTACAGACAAGGTCATAGACCCTGATGATTTTTTGCTTAGCTAGTTGATTCTTTTCTTTTTTAGAAGTTTAGAGCCACTGTGGTGGCTCTGGTGATGGAACTTTATACCGTGCGTAAAGAACAGTCAGAGAGTTTATAAAATGGTAAAGAGAATTTTTGCCATTGACAGAAATTTGTTCACATACAGTATGCAGTAATTGCAAAAAGCTTCTCATGAACAGTGAGGCATAGTTGGTAAACAGGCTTTGAGGAGAAAATGTGTCCTGGTCAAGTGCTTGATTTGTAATGACAGATTTAGCTATATTTCACTCCAGTTTACTAAGACCTTGTCTCAGGAAGGCCTCTTCCAATCTGTTTAACTCCTGATCACCTTATTGATGCTCCTAGGGCTAGAGTTCCAGATAGTACCAAAGAAATGGAAGCAGCACTGTGATGTGAAAGGTACCTCTGCGCTCAGTAGGAATATTTTCTCCCATGGCTGCATTGCTTTGGGAGCCTGGGCAGGCTGAAAATGTGATTTGCATTTTCTTTCTTGCTTGGGAGAGTGGGTGCCATTCTGTGTTGTGGGTGATACCACTGCTGAGTAGCAGGGGAATGGTTTATCCCTCTGTATACGGAGTGGGTGATGGGTAGATGCTCACAGTTCTGAGCAACTTGGAGGAATTGAGAAGTTTTGACATAAGTTTAGATAGTCCTGATGTTCTGGACAAGTAAAAGAGGTTTACCAGGCAATACAATGGGTCTCAATGCTGGTCAGTACTATAGGGAGGCAAGTCCATAGCTTCTTCTTTTGGAGTAGATTGCCTATACATGATAAAGTAGTCATCTCTAGGACTCTTAATGGTTTGGCATGTTTGGTTGCTGTGGAAGTTTTGCAGAACCCTTTTGGCTACAAATACATGTGCTAAAATTGGCTCTGCAGGCACAGTAGCAAAGCTTAGCATCTTTATGAACCTTTTTATTATTACTTGAGGGAAATAAATGGCTGTCTGTATTATGCATGAGCATGCTATGGTACTGCATTATTCTGTCTTCCATCAATATGTCTTGTTCTCTTCCTTTATCAGCTAATGCTCATGATAATTCCAGGGGTACATCTTAAAGCCCAGCCAAATGAATATCATAACCTGAACAGGTGGAAGAACATGATATTAGGATGTTGAGTATTCTAATATATGAAACATCCAGCCATATAGTTATGTTTTAACAACATAATCAAAACAGAGATATATCTGTGTAATAAAATTGACTGTTGCTATAACCAATACACTTCGAATGATTACATGATTATAATGAAAATGCAGTGGTTATTTGCTACATTAATTAGCTGTTGATTTAATGTTATACAAATGTGCTTCCTTTCAAGTAATCATATTTCTTGCTGACATTTCTGAATAGGACTACAAATTAGTTAAATGTGGGTAAGTAGAGGTGCTGATTATAGGTAAGCTACAACAGAAGACAGTGGAATAGGGCTTCATAATTTTGAACTTTTAACGTGTTACTATCCAAAGCATGTTGTTGTTAACGCAACCAAAAGGTTGCGTTAACAACACCTTTTTAAATAAGCACACATCTTTGATATCCACTACACAGCCAAAGTTGCCAAAGAAAGAGATGTTGCTTCTCTGTGCTGAACTTTTCTGTGAGAGCCTATATTCCTGTATCTCCCAACAAGTCCAGCTCCCAAAACCCTTGGAGAAATATTTAGTGGTTTACCCCGCTCCATCTCAAGGTGAAATCGAGGGACGCTTTTAGTGTTTTGGACTTTACTGCAATGTCTCTGGAAGCGTAGAAAATTTCTTTGACTTAATGAAAAGATAAATAATATAATCAAAATTTAAAAATTTGTTCAGCTAAACTGTCTTCTTGAGTCAAACTTTCTTGAAGCTGAGAAGACACAGCGTGCCCTGTGCTAATGGGGTTGTTTCATAAATCATCCTCATAATGAGGATGCTTGGAGAATCCCTCTGCCTCTTGCTTACCCATGTGAACCAAAGCCACATCCTCAACTGATGTCAGTGCCTGCTTTCAGTGGGGATTATTTCCAACAACTTGTGCTTGACTTGCTGTATCTGAGGTCTGGACCCACATGTTTTCCATCTATAGTGATCCTGCAGTTAGATAAAATTCATGAGTCTGAAAACTGACATGTTTAGACACATGCAAATGCTTCATTGGTTGAATCCCTTAAATAAAAAGTAGGTTCCATGATCGAAGTGTTTTTTCCTAGTGATTGTACAACAGTCTCAGCTATAAACTTGGAGATTAACAATGTGTGGTGTTTGCTCTAGACGTTTTTTCAAAAAAATCTTTTCATCTCTTGTAATGTTTTCCTTAATATAGCTTGCTGTTTTCTTGGCTGCCTCCCTCTTAGTTATGGTAAAAGAACATACAATATTTCTTGTAGGACTCTCTCTTACATGCAGATACAGAGGTTTTTTGCTGTTATTGTATGTGTAAAACATTTCCCTAATCAATAAACCATCAATGCAATAAAACTGCAACTTAATGTCTTTAGAACTCTGCATGTGGGTTTTCTACATTTGCAAAAGTATAATTACCCAGGAAATTTTTGAGTGGTATTAGGACTTAAAATCAGCCAGGTGCATTCTCAGTTTGTTTGAGCAGCAACAAGCCAATTCAGTCAATCATGCCTACTGATAAGCTGTTCCACAAAAAGCTGTGCAAGATGCAGTAAAAACATCCTTTTTTTTTCCTTGGAAAATGGTTCAAAAACATAAACATTGTGTATCAGAGACTTATTAGGATGGGAACTTTTAATCTGCCCACAAACTACTCAAAGTGAGAAGCCCTTCTGGCTTCTGCAAATCTGTAATGGTCTGTATTTAAAAATTCATTTGCTACCAGAACTCCTCATCTTGCACATGCAAAATTACCATGATTTTTATATCTGGATTCAAATTTTTACAAGTATAAATCTAATACTCATACACAAAGGTGATACAATGAAATCTGTGAAACTGAAAAAAAAAATACATTAAAAAGCTATTATACAAAATACAGATTGGTACCAGGTTTTCTTCATTGTTTTATTAGTTCAAAACAATGATTTCCTCTGAAGGACTGACTGACGAAGAAAGATATACTCATACGCGACCCTCAGGCCATAGAAAACTTCATTCTAAACCCTTTTCCTTGGATTTTGTACTTGGCAGACAGAGCTGAAGCCATCAGAAAGGAAGGAGGTGGACAGAAAGTGAATTATGATTTTAAATGCTTTGTTTTGGAAGGCAGCAATGGAAGACTAGATCCACTGGCCTTTTTGCTGCCTTCTGTTTTCTCCTATAGGACTTTCAGGTAGCTCTGGTGGTAGATGCCAGAAAGACCCACACAGATATGAACAGATTTTAATGAGCTGCTGTTAGCCTGCTTAAACTTCCCTTCTGGTAAATGGTGTCAGGCCTCCACTCCAGAAAATAATTCCTTTTATCTGTTGCTGTCTGGGATAACACATAAGCATCAGTTAAAAACTCAGGCCTCTGCTTCAGTGGGACACAAGCCCACATTTAAAACTAGGCACATGTTTAGCTGCCATTCAGAATAGATTTATCTTTTTTTTAAGCGGGCTTTATTTTTTAATTACACAAACAGAAACAAGAACAGCATGGGGCTGTTTGGGTTTTGTTTTTGTTTTTAATTTCTGACTTGTTTTTTGTTCTGGTAACCTAAATCTTTTTAGACAAGTGGTTTGGCCATACCCATCGTGCCAGGGACTTCAAGATCTTCTAAGTCACTCCAGCACTTTGTCCACAAGTACTTCCCCCCCCTATATGAACACAATTCATTATTCCCTTTGCTGGTATGAATTGTGAGTAAAATTATCTGTTCTTCTGCTCTACATTATTGTGCTTTCTTCATATCATCTAGCAGGCATAAGTGTGAGTTGATGTCAAGAATCTGACCAGTCTTGTTCTAAATGTTGAAATTGTCTTGCATACTTGCACTATCAGTCAACTTTGAAAAAAAACAGCAGCACATCCAGTTGGAGTTAGTAGCCAGACTTCAGATTCTTAATTATTTAAGACTAAACCGTTTTTATTTTTCTTGTTGTATGGCATATATCAAACCAGTTTTCACACTTGCAAAGAGGAAAGCAGTGTCTGCCTTGGGAGGCATTTTTGCTCTACTTCTTGCTTTCTTGGTTCTGTAAAGTGCAAAAGAAAACAGCCAAAGATATCAGTCATCCCTTGTGCTTTAAATGTAGAGAACCTTAACTGAAGAATGGAAGGAGAAGGTGTTTGGTATATGGTGAAAAGAATGGGATCTGTACTGAGGATGAAGAGATAAGGAGGAAATGAAGAAACCTTATGCTGACTTTTTGTTAGAATCATAAGATCACAGGTTAGTTCAGGTTGGAAGGGATCTCAGGAGGCCTCTAGTCCAACTTCCTGCTTGAAGCTGGGTCAGCTATAAGACCAAGTTGCTCAGGGCTTTATCTAGTTCTTGAAAGCTGTACCCATTTGAAAACCTCCAAGAACTCCACACTGCACAATCCCGCTCAACAGCCCGTTTCATCGCTTTACTGTCCTCATGGTGAAAAAGCTTTTTCTTCTATCCAGTTGGATCCTCTCTCATTTCATTTGATATCTTTTGCCCCACATCCTCCTGCTGCACCACTGTGAAGAGCCTGGCTCCTCACATGTAGTGGAAGGCTGCTATGAGATCCCCCCAAAGCCTTCACTTTTCCAGGCTAAAAACCTCTCCCTGTGGGGCACGTGCTCCACCTGATGTCCCTCCACTGAACTAGCTGCTTTTGATCATCGTCCTTCCTGTGCTGGGGGCCCAAAACTGCAGTACTCCTGATGTGGTCTAATGATTGCTTAGTAGAGGAGGATGATGGGCTGTGCTTCTGGTAATCCAGACCAGGATGCTGCTTGCCTTCTTGGCTCCCAGGGCATCCTGCTGGCTCATATTCCCTTTTGTAGATTTATATCTTTATCTGAAAGGGAATGTTACTTGATTACTAAAACTTTATAGAGCTAACCAAGCCCCTGGTGGTAGGAGCTGGTTAACTACTTACATTTAGCAGAATTACCTTGGCCTCACTTAGCAACGAAGTGCTATGTTATTCTCCTACGAGACTTGCCTGACCCTGGAATGTGTAAAGGCTGTGGAGTTTGGTCTGTTGTATTGTAATTGCCAGCGAATTGTAGATGGTCCGGCGAATTGTAGATGTTCTGTGCTCACTTTTTCCCAGATGTGGTACCTGCTAATCCCCAGTGACAGTGACCTGCTATTTTGAGCATGGGGTTGATGCATTATTGAATAATCCATCTTAGACTGCATTTAAAGTGGTTGTTCTTTAATTACATTTGGTATCTAGAAATAATAGCTTAGCATTTCAGAGGCTTCTTGGAAGAGATGGGTTTTTGTGTACTCCAGAATGTTTCTTCTGATGGCATCTTTGTCTTATCAGAAAAAAAAGTTCATATTTTAATGGAGCATTCTTTTAATCTGGTTGCTTTTATATTACAATAATTTATCATTAGTAAGCTTCTTTTTCCCTGTGGATGTCTTATTTTAGCAGTACAATTTGTTACTTCCAAAGAAAATAGTACATCACTTGAAACCACTATGCTGTAATCTCAAAATGAAGCTTCTTTATTGAACCTTTTCCTTTTGTGTGTGTATGTGTGTTTTTTGGTCAGTTACTCCTGTTTTATTAATGTTGAATTCTTTTATAATAATTTATCTTAATAATTTCTAGCTGTGCCCATTAGTATACTCTGTTGCTTTCTGATATTGAGAGCAAAGAATAGATGATGTAGCTAAGTTTCATGGTTTAAAAATTATTATAGGTCTCCGGGTAGCTTTCACATAAAAAGGTTTTATTTTCTTTTGTGGGTACTAATAAGTACCTCTTTAGCATCATGCTGATTGTGAAACATTTCAGATTCTGCTGCTGACAAAAGCAGGCTTTATCTAGTAATTTGAAGAGAAGAGATCTACATTTTCACACATCCTCTGTGATTTCTTGGGTGAATCACTTCAATAAAATTATCAGTTAAAGTAAAATCAGTTTAAATATAATCAGTTATTGATTAAAAAACAGTTAAATGTGTTAAGCTGTTATTAACATTAGTAGGTGCTAGAGGTATGTTGCTTGAGCCTGAATTTCAGAGGTGCTACCAAATCAGGCATCCAAAATCTTCATGTTTTATGTGCATTTTGGATTGCGTTCAAACGTTTAGGGTGCAAATGTTTATCATCCATCTCTTTTTATTTGTGCTCTGATAGTGCATAAAATGCCTGATGCATACTGTGGTACTTGGTATGTTAGGTAGTGTCTGGGGAAGGTAATTTTATTATCTAAGTTTAAGAGCAGAGATGGCAGGTGGACACAGATGTTTAAGGGAGTATAGTAGACCCAGTAGACAAAGAGATCAACATGAGAAGTAACAATGCCAGTGTCTGACTTGCTGAAAGAATATTTATTCTGGGGAGTGGTGGGGGTGGAACACAGCAAGAGGGGGACTTGTAATCAAATATCCATGAGTGGATATTCCGCTAATGGATGTTTGCTACAAGCTTTTTGTAGAGCAGAAATGGGACCATTTGAAAATGCATGAGAAAGTGGTGAGGTTTGTGGCATAGAGTCAAGAGTCAAAACCTTGGCAGTGGATGAGAAGTGTTAAGTAAGAAGACCACAATGAGTCTTGAGAACAAAATACCCTCTTTGGTTCAGTCAAGATGGGAGAGAGCTATTCGGGGGCAATGAGTTGGTCAAAGTGCTGAAGGAGGAAACTGTTTCTTGCAGTAGAATTTGGAATAGTGGGGAGTGGGACAAGGGAGTCATGCCAAAGGCACAAGAGAGCATGCTAAAGAAGATGTGTTGTGTTAGAAACTTTGCCCTTGAGGACAGATAGAAACAGGAATGCCTTGGAACATTATAGTAAGTTGTGTAAATGTACTTTAGTTCAAGCTCAGATGGATTCAAAGCAGTGATTTATTTATTTATTTATTTATTTTTCTTCAAAAGACTTAGTGGAAAGAAATGTTTGAAATAATACTGGTAATTTGTTTGGGACAAAACCTAAGAGAAATAAATGCTGACACTTGCCAACCTTTTTTATCTTAGCAGTCTTTATGTGGCACAAATTTAGTGGAATTGCTAGCAAGAGTATCAATTTGCAGGATCTGGCATATGACACTTAATAGCATAAATGCCTAAATGTTACCAGCCATCCACAGAGAAGGTAAAGAGTTTAGCCTGTGTAAGGACTTCAGATTGTAGCTTTCTAAGAATAGCAAAGGATCAAAGTGCAGCATACCTTGATTGCTGTAGATAACAGTTGGATGTACAAGAGCAACAGAATATGTGTGAGTACATCATAATGCTTGTGTTTTTCTGACCTGGGTTTTTGAGCATCAGTTACCAAATATTCTGCCAAAGCACAAGAGAAAAAGAGAGATCAAGGGGAGAAACCCCCCCTAAGTTGTTGAATTCCCTGATTGTTCAGTCGTTACTCAATATATTGGGTAAAAATGCTTATTGAGTTATTGTACAAAATAAGTAAACATTTTTAGCACCTATGTATCATGACTTAAAAGCAAACCTCTGTTTGGTTTCTCATTCAGAGTGAAATAATAATACCTCTGTTGATCATAAAGGAATGCAACTTTGTGGCAGATGTATATTTTTTCTTCCTTTGTAATGTTGCTGACCAATATCTAAGAATAACAATGTTTAATCCTCATGAGAACAATAAGGACAATAAATCCGCAAATGATCTCCATGTGTCCATACGAAGTCTTATGCACTAAATAAAGTAGGTATCACAAGAATGTAAGTTTTTTCTTTCTGTTAAATCGTCGGTCAATTAGCTTTGTCTAGGGAGCACATAGAAGCTCTGTTCCTTTGCATAGCTTTTCAGTTCTTTTAAAGCTTTACAAATATTCTGGAGTAATTTTCTTTTTATTTACATGTGTTTCTCCCTAGCTTAAAGTATTTTTTGTCTGTGTGCATGCACACAGACATGTATCTAAGCAAAACAAGATTTCTGTTTGATTTTGTGTTGTGCAGTCTGCCTAGTTGTAAAGTGTTTTTCAAGGCTCTGCTGTAAACCTTGTCGATTCTGCAGCATACGCAGGCTTTCTTGGGAACTGGAAGGAGATCAGAGCCATCCCAAAGTTCTTTGGAGAATTTGGTTTGTACTGTGTGCATACAGCATCTCTCACAGTGGGATCCTGTGTGTGAGCAGAGCTTCTTGTGTGTAACAAGAATGAAAATTATTAAATAGCAATGACCAAGTGTGTGTCTGTACTACCACTTTGTGATAAGTGGAAGTGAGATTTTGGGAGATGGTTTTTGGGGTGTTTTCTTTAAGCTCAGTCCTTATCTGTTAGTCTTACAGTCATATGTTAGATGAAGCATGAAGGTAATAGAAACAGTTACAATTTTTAAAAAAATTGCACTAAAAAGTGCAAGAATATAAAATTCGTATTAAGCATAATATTATTAATAATATAAAATATAGAAATATAATTATTAGAAGTTGGTAAGTGGCATTATTTTGATAACAATTAACCTTGAAAGTTACATTTAAAGAAATGTGTAGGCACGGAGATCTTAGAAGACGTCTGCACTGCAAATTGAAGGAATAGTACAAGCAAAGTAGCTTTTCTTATCTAGAATCTCTCTACCTGTAACTGTTTCTTAGAGACCTCCACAACAGGATGTTCGTGCAAAGAAAGAAACAAACGTTAAAGGCTATGCCAAAAACTGTGACAATTCTGCTCAGCATCTCCCCCTTTACTGCCAGCCTGCTGGCAATAAGAGGAGTGACAGTCTATTTTCATTTTGCTGCTTGATCTGTGATTAAACAAAAATAATCAGTATGGCTCAACATTGAATAAAGAAATATTGACTCGCTTATAAAATTATTATGACATTTAAGACATTTGAATAATTTGTGGGAGTTGAGGAAGAATGAGAACAAATGTGAGAAGCTTACTGTGTAATGTCTCAGTTCAAGAAGTTTTTTAGGTATGTATGTAATTGTAGACAAATTGAAAACAATGGGTAAGCATCAAGAGTTAAAGACATGCTTAAATACTCTCCTGAACCGAGGCTTAAGCACCCAATAAATCTGCAGTGATCTTGTAGTACAGATATGTCATGTCAACACTCCCTTACTAACTTTAGTGAAGTGTTATGGCTACATCTGCTGCTTCCAGTGAAAAATAGACAGGATTTGAAGTGATAGCTGTTGCTGCAGGAGTTTTCTGTAATAGCTGCCAAATGGAAGGGAGGAGGGGAAGACAGCAGCAGAGGAAGCAGTAACCTTCCTGTTTCAAGAAAAGAAACAAATCAATCAGTAGCTGTATGCAGAGAATTGGAGAACCTGCCCAACATGTCAGATGAAAAACTGACACGCTGCAGCAGAATCTGCTTTATAACCAAGCATTGTGGGTGTCCTTCTTTCAGAGAGGTATTCAGAGAGCTTTATGAAGTTTTTTACGTGGTATAAAGGTGGGATATCAGCGGTAGTGCATCCCTACATAAATTTGAAGCAGTACCTTAGCAATAAGTATAAACACAGCTTTGTATCTTTCATATTCTTTTGTTAAGCTCTTGTGTCTGGATTACTACAAGCAATGTGATACTTTGATATAAGTGGACCTCTAACCAAAGTGTACAGTGAGTACACTAAAAATAGTGGTGGTTGTTTCAGCAGGAATAAATGGTTTAGAGGGAGGTCTTAGTAGCATACAGAAATTGCCCAGCTTATGGCAGCGTGCAGAAACATGCCTTTAACCTTGGGAGCTCCCTGGGAAGTGCAACACCCTGGAACTTCCACTAAGTGAATCCCACTGCTTCTGGTGTCCTCTGAGAGAGCACTGTTTTGTTGTAAAGATAACTATTTTGATTTTGGCTAGTGGGAGTGAAAAGATGAACAAAAATACTGCTAGGTTCTTTTTGAACAGAAAAATTGGGGGGTGCAAAGTAGGGGCTCTTAAGTTCCTGCCTCTAACTGTAGGAACCTAACCAGAATGTACTGAAGTCTCAGCAATCTTTCTATAGGGGCAGTGGTCTAAACAATATTGTAAGACAGGTGAGTGAATCACTGCGTGCCAATTCCTAGTTCTCACCCTTTGCTGGTCAGCCTGATAGCAGCTCTCTAGTGAGTACCAAGAGTTGAGCACCCAGAATGAAAGTGGCCAAGGCTACTCTGAGCCGCACACACTTATAGCAATACATGCAGCGTCAAACATACTGCGATGAGCACTGGCTTAGTGGACAACGTCTACACATCTTGAATGAAAGCCTGATTGATGGCTGCCCAATCTCAACAGAGCAAGGGTTTGCCTAATAGTTTGGGCTAAGTAAAGGTATTTGCTTTCTTGAAGGTTTTGTGCCACAGGCTGTCACAATACTTTTATTTTTATATTCCTATGAAAATATTATTATGCAAGGGAATGGCAGAGTTTCAGAAGGCAGGGCGATATGAGAATTAAACTGTAAGTTTGAAAATATATATGCAATTCTTGCCCTTTTCAAAAACTTGTTTAAAAATCATGCATAATGAAAGAGAGCCCAATAGATCTATAATGTGAATCAGCAGCAGCAATATAAAATATCTTGTACCCATCACATTTAATTGTTTTTGAATCACAAGTAAAGTACATTTGGAAAGAGTCCTTCTGCTTTTTATAGTGGACCACTTACTGTTTCTGTCTCCTTCTGCTAATACTCATAGGTAACTTACTTTGATAGTGTCTCTTGACAGTTCATGCATCTACCTTTGTTTTAGGGGCATGCAGTGCTGAGTTGCAGCCAGATGGTCTAGACAGATGATAAAAAACTATGAAATGGTACAACAGAGCACTTATCTCCTGCTGCCCTGTCACATTGAACACTTAATGAAATTTGAAATTGTGATAGCTAAAAATATGTACTGCAGTACGATGGACTTTCACACATCACTCTGGGATTTAATTGTCTTTTAAATATGGCTTCTGCAGAAAAGTTTCCTTTTGGTGTCCATTTCTGGACGAATTCCTAGTGAGCTGGTGACAGTGAGCTGGGCAAAGAATGTAATTATTTATTCTGTGTTAGGAATTTCATATTTCTTATTCTGGAAATTGCCCATTAAAATTAGACTGTTCTTCAGTGTGGTTTGTTATTCACCCAATAATTTCTGCTGACATCCTTGTTGGATGGAATCTTGCCAGCAATTCGTTTTGAGATCTTGCAATTCAAAATTTGAACCCTTTGATGAGACACAGGGAGCATGTTAAGCTTCTGCCTTTGGCTTTTAGAACACAGCCCTTAGAATCAGATTTCTAGTGTACAATTACAAGTTCAGTATTTACTTTCCCAGAACATTCTGTAATCATTCAGACTCACTGTACATTTGCTGGGATGTTTGCAGAAAGCAATGTACAAAGGGCACAGACGTACATATCATGAATGTCTTTAAAACTCTGAATAAATATTCATCAAATATATTCTGCACTTTTCATTCTGCTCCTTGTGATATTAGATGTTACCAAAGCTAATATCAAAGCATCGGAGGTGCGACAAATCTTCAGAAATAGTGCTGAAATCATGATAGGTAGAGTTAAAAAGTACACAGAGCAGAAAGGCAGTAGTTTTTGTCTGAAAAACCTTTGTAAAGTAAACATCTTGGAATTCTGTTCTCCTTCTTTGTGGGTATGAAATCTGACTTGATCCTGCTGGAACTTGAGCCCAGGGCTGTGGAGGACAGCTTTGGTAGATCTCTAAATCTCTGATCAGATCTTACTGCTTACATCCCATCTGGTTTGTATTTGAGAAGAGATCACTTTCACAACAGCTACCCTATTGTAACATGATGCTGCAGAGTAACACAGAGGCTATTGCAATATATTGCAGAATATATTTTTTTCAGCCATTAATAAAGCTTTCCAATTTTGATGAATTTGTAGAATGCTTAGATTCACTAATGCAAGAGGGTTATAGGTTAAATCCACGTCTAGTCTAAGATTTATTCACTCAATTACGTTTTTCCCAAAAGGGTTTCATCGCTGTACAAGGTAATGCATGAATGTACCCAGTCTTTTGTTTTAGCTTGAATACACTTTCAGGACTTTTGGATCCCAGCAGCAATAAATTCTAGACTGTATTTTTCCTTGAAAGTTAATCAAGGGTAGAGGGCTTCCTTTTATGCAACTGTGAGTGTGTAACACCACACATGCCCCTACACGTGCATAGACTGATAGGAATTGCATCAGTGTTGTCGCAACTATTAGTTCTGCTGCAATGACCGCAAATTTACCAGTGATAACAAGAAGAATAATTAATCCCTCCCCTCAAGAACAACAGAGTTTAAGAAATCTTGTAATGAGGAACAAAATTTTTGTTGGTGCATAAGCATGGACAGTATGGTGAAGTTAGCCAAGTCTGAATTTGGCAATTTCTGTATATCCACGTGTAATCAAGAAGAATGAGTTTTCCTGCTTTTCTAGCTTGACATATGTACATGTCAACTTGAGTGCTGAAAGGCTACAATGCAGATCTCAGTTGTCAGCTGCAACACGTTACTTTCTTTTAGTTTTTTAGTCCTTGATAGCTGGAGTCAGAAAGAGGAATTTTGCCAATGTTCTTAACTGCTGATCATCCCATTTCAAATAACCCTTCAAAGAAGTCAAACATGATGAGGCTTTTCCATTCTGTTTTTTCTGGTTTTATTCTGTAAAAAATCTTGAACTTAAAAAGTCAACTTTATCACTGTTTTGAAGGTGTGATCTCTGGGTCTCTTCCCACAAGATGCTGAGTATTTTGGTTCAACTGATCAGGGTATGTCGTTCTGTGTATGGCAATATCCTACACATGTGAGTAGTCCTCTGCTCATTTTGAGAGTCTTTCCCTGACCTGATTTTTTTTGTGGCTTTACTATGCAGGGTGGCATACTTGGGAAGTCAGAAACAGGTTCCTAAGTATTGCTCCTTACCTGTTGTAATTGGCTTTAGTGAGGTTGCAGCAGTTCACAGCAATCATGAATTTGCTGTTTTATCCTCAGTCTCAATACAGGCTGGGGGATGATGCGATCGAGAGCAGCCCTGCAGAAAAGGACTTGGGGTTACTGATGGACGAAAAGCTGGATATGAGCCAACAATGTGCGCTCGCAGCCCAGAAGGCCAACCGTATCCTGGGCTGCATCAAAAGAAGCGTGGCCAGCAGGTCGAGGGAGGTGATTCTGCCCCTCTACTCTGCTCTGGTGAGACCTCCCCTGGAGTACTGCATCCAGCTCTGGAGTCCTCAGCACAAGAAGGACATGGAGCTGTTAGAGCGGGTCCAGAGGAGGGCCACGAAGATGATCCGAGGGCTGGAGCACCTCTCCTACAGGGACAGGCTGAGAGTTGGGGTTGTTCAGCCTGGAGAAGAGAAGGCTGCGGGGAGACCTTATAGCAACCTTCCAGTACTTAAAGGGGACCTATAGGAAAGATTGGGACAGACTTTTTAGCAGGGCCTGTTGTGACAGGACAAGGAGCAATGGTTTTAAACTAAGGGAGGGCAGATTTAGACTGGATTTAAGAAAGAAATTTTTCACAATGAGGGTGGTGAGGCACTGGAACTGGTTGCCCAGAGACATAGTGGAGGCCCCATCCCTGGAAACATTCAAGGTCAGCTTGGATGGGGTTCTGAGCAACCTGATCTAGTTGAAGATGTCCCTGCTCGTTGCAGGAGGGTTGGACTAGATGACCTGTAAATGTCCCTTCCAATCCAAAGCATTCTATGATTCAGAATGTTTCCCAGAATATGTGGGACATAGGTGTCTATCTCCACATATGGACTGACCATCTCACATCTGGATTTCCTGGCCTCCTAGATCAGGTTTCTATCTCCCAGGAGCTAGATAGTGAGAAAAAGAGAAAGCCAAGGCAGCTACTGCGTTTTCTGGCTCAGGCTTTCTGCTTAGCAGTTCTACAAGATGAGGATGCAGTGTAGAAGGATTGTAGGAAATTATGGTTGTTAGTATACTTTTTAGTTACTTTTGATTTCATGAGGTTTCCTGCTGCCAGGCAGCACAAATTGCAAAAAGGAAAGGTTACTTAACATACATCCTCTGGGGTGAACTTTCTAATCAATAGCAGTTTTAATTTATATCAGAATTAACTAATGGGACACTTTAAACAGCATTACTTACTTTCAGTTTATAATTTCCATGTTCATTTTGTTTTGAACAGAATGATCCTCAGACAATATGGGAAGGATTGCAGCAAGTTACAAAATATTTCTCTTGGCTCCTTCTTACATATGCAGTGGCTGGTTCCTGAGTTTGATTAATATTTTCTGTTCAATTAGTAAAACAGAGGCATTTATATGGAGGTTTTGTGATGCTATGTGTTCTAAGTTGTTTTAAGTTCCCTCTAAGCTGCTTTCATTTTATGATTCTAAAAATGCCACTTGTGAGCTCCTTAAAATGCTTTTGTTGTTCCTTGTTCCCTGATGTGTTTGGCATAGATTGCAACCAGGTTCTGTTTTAAGGCAAGCCAAGAGTATCCCTCAACAGTCATTTATGCCTTGTTGCATCCATCACGTGTAGAGCAGTTTCTCCCTCAACTGCCAGGAGCACTGGAAGCACAGTTGTCAGGATTTAAAGTGAATGAAGAGCAACTTGACAGGCAGAAGTGATGTTTCCCATATGAACAAACCATCCATTCATAATTTCTGGGAAATCCTGGGGCTGTTTGAGCCAAAACATGAACACGGTTCAGTGCGAACAGCGTGCAGCAAGTGCACCTTGACACCAAGAATCCTTTGGACGGCTCAACAAACAAGCAGAAAAGGCTTTCACTCTTGAGTATTTCTGTAATTATGGTCACTAGGATGGTTTCACTAATATTCATGGTATCGTGTTATTTCTAACTCACAAGTGATCGGATAGTCCACTGTTTTACCAAAGTATGAGGGTCCTGCAGGTTTCAAGAACTCATGGGCCAAGGATTACTGGCCCTGCTCTTCATATTATTGCCGCTGCCCTTCATACTGATAGGAGGTTTTTGTGGTTTTGTGTAAAATGCTTCAATGTTCTTCCTAGAAAGCAAAATCAGAGCTACACTGCTGAGGGTGGGCCATCACACCTCATGAAAAACAAATGGCAAATAAACAGTGGCCAGCTGTCTTCCAGACTTCACTCTTGTGACTTTTCACCAGAGCAAGGGGAAGTACAAACTGCTGTTGAGGATTTGTCTGATTTGCCTGGGATACCTATGCCATGTAAAGTAAAATGCTGTTGAAATGCATGAATAGATTTATGTAAGCCCTCTGTATTTTGAAAGCAGACTGAGGAGATTTCAGATTAACATCTTCATCTAAAGCCATTTCCAGACAAAAGCATAGTACTTGAAAAGCAACCCTTGATGAAATAAGGCCTGTTTATGTATGAGTGTTTGCCATAGTCCCTGTCACCATAGTAACTGAGGCCCAGATTTACAAAATTGTCTAATTCCCGCTTAAGCACCTGAGTACCTCTGAAGTTCTGGGCCTAAGTGTTTCCCAAGTAAATGTGAACTCACTAGACAGGCCTTTTATGAACTGCAAGAAATTATCCTTTCTTCATCTTTTGTTTTTTCCCTTGAGCAAGAAAGCTCTGGCTACGGGTGTAATGATTTTTTGTAGTCAGGCCATCAGTCATACGTTGAAGAGGTGGATCTAAAAGGTTATGCTGGAATCGGTCAGTTCCTGATCTTCTGGACATGTGGGATCAGAGTACTTCATCACTGCTATAGGTCCTTTTTATGTAGCTGACTCCTTTTGACATGAAAGCATTTTTTCTTTGTCCATCTCCTTTCACCTTATATTTTGTAATTTTTCCAGAGGAAGAGGTTAATATTAGAGAGTCGGCAATACATATGTGATCACTGATATAGCTAACTTCATTTGTGGTTGATACGTTTCGAGATTAGGATCAAGGCTTTGTTTTAGAGCAGGAATTGGAGTAGGAACCATCAGATGGATCTTGGCATTGGGAAGATGCCTGCCGAAGAGGCAGGCAGCTATAGTCTTCACAGGCTATAGACTCTGGTGTATCCATTGTCTGATAACCATAAATAACAGTGATTGAGTCTACATGTGTCAGCATGTGAGTCCTTAAACTTCAGAAAGAAGATGGTGGAAGAAGATTGCTAGCCATGTGGGAGTGTTTGGGACCGGCATGTCTTGTCACAACTGCTGTGCTTTGGTCCCCAGCACAGCTCAGGAATGGACTTGCTTGGAGCCAGTGTAGAGAAGCGCCCAGCTGGAGTTGCACAGGCTCATCTACACAACTGCTCTCGTACTGCCTCTCAAACCTACCTTAGTGCCAGGCAATACCCCACCAAAGTAAAAATGCAAAGACTAAATAAGTAATGGAAGACTCCATAAGTAATGAGCATATGTCTGCGCTTGACTCCTGCACCACAGAATAAGCCTAACTGTTGCTGAATAGTATGAGGAATGCTGGGTTATGCTTTTGAAGCTATGCTTAGTTACTTGCACTTTAGAATCAAAAATACCTGGCAGTGTGCAAATAAGTCAAACTTATTTGGTTTTGATGGCAAATCCATTTTGTAAATGGGTCGTAGACAGTTACTGGTTGTCACACGTCCATTTTCTGGCACCAACAGGGAAAACAGATTGACTAGGGTCACAGTGTCTGGAGTACATGACATACTGTTTCAGAAGAAAATTTGCTGTAGTTTTTTAACTGGTTGCAAAACGACTACAAAAAAAAAGAAAACCACCATAGCTGGAAAGATCATAGAAGTACACAGTTTAAAGGCCAAAGCTGATCTAGAAACAAATTCCCCTAAAGAAAAGTTAAACAAAGAATAATGTTAAAAAAGATTTGAAGCAATGGTATGTTATTTTAAAAAAAAAAAAAAAAGAAAAAAAAAAGTCTAGCTTATGAAGTTTTATTTTTTAACACCTTAAAGAATATTTAATTTGTTATGTGAGGTTACTTAAAAGGTTAAGCACTGTAAAAACTTGAGAGTGTGGAACTGTCAGAACACCTAACTGTGCTTTTGTTTTTTCCTTTTTATCTTTTTTTTCTGCAACAGCCTTTACAAGTTTATATTTGTTATACTGCTGGAAAATAGCCAGCTGCATGCTCCACTTTCCAAGAATCAGAAAACAAAGTGAAGTAACTTCTCACCAGTTACCAGCAAATATCCCTAGGGTAGGTAGGCAGGCCGGCCTCATGCCAGTGATGCTTGCTGGCACTAGCAGAATTAAGAAGACACTGCAATACAGAGGAACGAATCTCTCCAGCAGGAGCTCAGAACACATGGAAAGGTTAGAGATCAGGACCTACTGAGTAAGATTGGAAAGAGGGATGATTGCGCTCCAAAGATACTGAAGCTGAGGTTAAGCTGGATAAGAGTAGCTGTGTATGATGCACAAGACATTTAAATGCCTTTGGCAGGCAATGGAAGGAACTGGACATGTCCCAGGGTAGGCATCTCAGCCTGAAGTAGACTTCTAGCTTAGGTCAGATGAGCTGCCTGCTGTAGAGCCTGTGGCTTTTGAGTGGCTTGTAAAGGGTGATGTGCTCTGGTGTCTATAGTGTAGATGTCTTAAGGTGATATGAATTTCCATATGCACACCCTTTAATTTGTTTGCGTGGCCTGTAAATAGGATATTACACGTATTTCTGGTAGAAGTGATACCTCTGGCTGGTACTGCGCTGTCTTGAGTGTTCACCATTGAAGTCAGTCTTGATGCAGTCTTTGTTTCTGCTCAGGGGATGCCTAAAGAAAAAACTTGTGGTCTGGGCTAGGTAAGAGGAGTTTAGAAAGGGCAAATACAGTGACCTTACTTGTTTGGTGTATCTTATGAAGAAAATACTGTGATGAAGACATCTCATGCTGAAGTTGCTCTAGACAGCAACTGAGGTGATATGCTAGTCTGTGTACAAAATCTTCCTATGTTTGGTTTTAATTTTGCTTTCTCATGGTGACTCCTAAGATTTGCTGAAAAATACTTTGAATTTTAATACATGAATGATTTGCAAACTGATTCAGATTAATTTGTAGTTTTCTATTTGGCAGTTAGTTTGTGCAAATACAGTTTGGAAGGGTTTGTTCATGAGCTGTTTGCTGTTTATGGCTGGTCCTCCTTAAATGGTTGCCTAAAATATGGATTATTTTTTCCATTTCCTTCCTAGTTGACTTGAATAGCAGGTGGTGAATTTTCGTTTGATGAACCTATGGTATAAATTTGCAGAGTCATTTCTGTCCTAATTAATGAAAATACTGGGATTCACGAGCATTTTTAAAAATCTTTGGCAGTTGTTCAAGCACCAGAGTAAACAGATCTGGCTGATCTTACTCACAAGAAATATCCCACAAAGTGTTTTAAAATCATGTAGCTATTGATCTTCCCTCTCTACACAGAAAAATAACTGTTTAATTTCAAAGGAAACAGTTACCCAGGGGTTTCTGACACGTCTAGAAAGTTATAGGAGTTACAGGCTTCTGTCAGTGAGAGGAGTTACATTTGTGTGTTAGAACAAACTGTGCCAACAGGTAGCTTGTAGTGTCGGATTTTATGGTTTTCATGATTCCTTCCCACTGTTTTGCTCTTCTGGTTATATGCGGTGCTATAATAGCACCCTAAATTTTAGTTTGCTCTGTCAGTATGCCTGGTGTGACACTGAATGCCTTCTGGATGTGCACGTTGTAATGAGGGTCAACACCTTTTGGTCAGGGTGTGTGCCTCTCATAGGCTTTGTTCATCAAAGCATCTTTTACTGCAGGAAGACATTTCGTAGCTGTTAAAGAGCTCCTGCTCTTCTACAGATGTTGTGTAAGGGAAACTCCAGGCATTCTGCTGTGCTGCCAGCTTTGCAGAATTGGTGGAGAGGGGATTTATTTGGTGAAAACCAGCTATGACCCTTTGTAAGCGAACGGGTATTTCGCAGTGTGTCTCCAGTGAATCGGGCAGTGCCTAGGAGAATAAACGTAACGGATTATAATGCTTCAATTCAGATGGCTGAGCATGAATGCCTAAAGAAAGTAATGCCTTCAGATAGAAAGGGAGGGATTTTTCCATCACCTACCTATGCCAAGTGGAGCTTTTGAGGTGTATTCCAGCTAATCATTTATTTCATACGTTTCAGGGAGCTAATTTTAGTGTTGCCGTAAGCAGAAGTAGTGCAAATGGGTGAGATTCTAATCACTCTCATGCAAGCAGAAATGGGAAGAAGCTGGGTTCAGAATGAGTGCCTTTCGAGTAAAATGGTCAGAAAACAAGTTTACGTGGATGTAACCAGTGAGGCTAAATAGAGTGTGTGCCTATTTCACAGTTAGCACACACTCTGAAAGGTTTAAATTTGTGCGTTGTCAGTATGAGAGAGGAAACTGAAACAGAAAAGGGGACTGAGCAAACTTTGAGAGAGAACTATAAAGGTTTATTTATCCCAGTGCTCTTCCTTATGCAGGTATTAATCCATGGACAAATACTTCAATTTGATGGACCTCTACTGGGTTAGCTGCACAGGTTGCAGAGATGATATGGCATAGATTTCTGTTGAAAACAGTACTTTAAGAGAAAAAAACCAAACCTTTACAGGGGCTTTTTTCATTAAATTAATGTTTTGCTGGAGGAAGACAGACTTGATAGATTTTTTTTTTTCCTGCTTAAATACAGTTGATTCTTAAAAGTATTCATAGATTTCAGTTTGCTTTTGTTTGAATTGGGAATTGACAATGAGAATATAACTCTGTGCTGTGACATACTGGATTGAATAGACCTTGCCTTTACAAAATAAGATATAAGACTTTTCCTACCCAGAAGGGTTGTCTTTTGTTTGTTAAACTAGAGCTTTCCCCTTATGGATATAGCCGTAACTAGTTAAGATAAGCTGTCACTTCTGTCAGTGAGAGAAGTTAAGGATAATTTGGGTTGTATGTTAAGCAGTGTGTGCTTCTTTATGGTATCCTTCTGTTTTGGCTTAAATGAGGATACCCACATCTTTTGTTCCTTTTTTCTTCATATACATAGAGAGAAAAAGTACAGAAGAACTACTGCTGCACATTAAGTTAAGCCTAAAAGCAGGTTGTTACAACCACCACGGCAGTTTACAAGACCTTAGGATCCCTCACTAAAGTTGATGGGAGTTTTTCAACTGACTGCTTTGATAGCTGGAGCTGACCCTTAATTAATAAATGAGGAAGGTTAAAATGCTCTTACCCAGAAATGTAAATGTAGCCACTGTCCATAGGTCTCACTTGCACTTGTGTGCGGAAAGGATTAAAACGCCTGTTATGAAAAGTGTTACCCTTTTACCTTAAAAAAAAAAAATCTAAATCAAAATACAATATTTTGTTTGACTCAAGTAATTTTTTTTTAATTGCCATTTGTACAAAACCTATTCTTTAAACAACAGTATGCTATATCTTTTTAGAGTTTCTATAGAGCAGAAAACAGTGTGATGAAATTTCTGAGGCTCAAGCTAAGCATCTCTCAGTACAAGTCCAAACTGGATTTGTGCTCCTGGGTAGCGTGACAATGGAAAAATTTTATAAGAAATAATTTTTGTATTAAATGTGCAGCTGAAAAGGAACCTTTATAAAGTGGTAGCTAAACTTGTACTGTTGAATAGATAACTATGCTTCTGTCCTCAAATCTGAATCTCTTGTTACAATGGCAATACTTAAACGTTTAAAAGGGTTTTTTTTTTTGGCTAGATCAGCTACTGGCTAGAAAATCATTGTACTGACAATATTTATGAAAGGTCATATACGATATAAATAAAAATGTGAATACAAATATAAAACTTGAAAATCACAAACTCCTTGACCATATTTTGGTCTTGCCAACTAGAAATTGAAATGTTTGCACCAATTGGAATTAAAGTGTGGAAGGACCCAAACCTAGCAATATAAGTTGCTGTTCAGCTTTTTACAGGTGTTTGCAAAATGGTAAATTTGAAGAGTGCACAAATTGATATAAAGCCTATTTTAGCAGTATTTAAAGCCTAGAAGCATGGAAGAAAAGCCATGTAAATCAACAGAATTTTGGGAGGCTGTAATGGAAATGACCATAGTGTGGACATCTGTGCCTTTGTGGGAGTGCTGCTACTGTTCTGCTGCTGAGAGCCACAAACGAAGAGCTGGTGGCGAGGAGGAACATGGGGTTTCTTGCATGAGGTAACAGCAGCCAGGCAACAGCTTTGGAGGGTGTCCCTTTCATCTAACTTTGGGTGACACTGTGTACTAAGGTAGCTGAACAAATCAGTAGCCTTTGGCTTCTGCAGAGCTGCCAGTGGCAATGTGGAGTGTCTAGTTCTAATTAAACTATTAATTCAGGCTGTTGGATTAGATAAATTAGATAATATGACTACTACCTCAAAATATATGACTTGATTATAGATAT
Organism: Mycteria americana; assembly: GCF_035582795.1. Classification (NCBI taxonomy): domain Eukaryota; kingdom Metazoa; phylum Chordata; class Aves; order Ciconiiformes; family Ciconiidae; genus Mycteria; species Mycteria americana. The sequence goes on along the minus strand of NC_134366.1, from coordinate 103,369,059 downwards.
TTTTAAATATAAAGCCCATTATTAATTATGTGTGTATTAAATGTATAAAATGAGACAGCAAGCTTGGTTGAAAATTAATTGACTTTCCCTACCAGTGTTTACTTTAGAGTAGCAAGGCATTTTGGCTCAACTGCAGTCATGAAGATACAAAACTCTTATGGCAACTTTTTAAAAGGATTAAACACCAGCTAACAGAGAGGTCTCAGAGTACGAGTGTGCACAGGGAAGCGTGGTCAAGTGAGGGCATTTTCAGTGGCTTCTCCCTGGACTGTCTTCTTGGCCATGTGTTACTGACCTCCTTGTGTTGTGATCTGTGTGCTCTTGGGGAGGTGAGAGGAGGGGAGAAGGGGTGGCGGGTCATGGCGGATCTTTGATGTACTGTAAAGATGGAGTGTGCAGCTTCCTCCCCCACCTTGCCCACCTGAAAGCAAGGTACTGGGTCAAGTTTCTCAGGCTTTCTGCCATCTTCCCTGTGACGGCACAGCTGTATCGGTACATTTAATGAAACAATTATCCTCTTAGTAATTTCTTCCAAAGGGTCCTTTGAAAAGAAATTTGTAATACTATAAAATACCACTGCTGTGTGCAGCTGTGAGCTATAGTAGATCAAGCTATCAGTTTTCCACTGCAAGTCTTTAGTCCTGCTGCCAACAACCACCTTATATATGGCTATAAATCTTTCAGGAGAGTAATAAAGGTGAACTGCATTTCACTGTAATGGGGTATGTCTTACACGAAGACAGAGAGCATTAGGAATTCTGTGTGTAATAGCCAGTGCTTCCCAATATTCATGTCAAAACAGAGGATGTAGTACTGTGGGCTGCAGAAGTCATTCAGACGTATTGCAGTTTTCTATCCCCGAGTAGTCTGATTTTATCACAGCAGTGCTGCTCTAGTTCAGGAGTTTGTGGTATTCATTTTATAAACCTTATTCTGAGGTGCTCACAGCTCTTCTGCTCTGCGCATCAGAAATCATTCAGGAGGAGGAAATTCCCTTAACTCAGTTGATACTGCTTTCTTTATTTTCCTTTTTTAACATTAGAAATACTTCAGCCAAAATGTAAATCTAACTTTGAAAATTGTACCTCTTTTGCAAGTACTGGAATCATAGCAATTTTATGAGGCATTTAAGAGACCCAAAATGCAAATGGGTACCTGATGAGATTCACAAAAGAACCTATTCCTATTGAAGTCAATTAGAAATGTAACTTGGTTGTTTCTCTAGCTTTAGGATCTTAAATACCTTAAAAAATTGTTCTAATTCATTTGAGCACTTTTGAAAATTTTACCCTAAATCTTGATTTTTTTCATGTGAAAATCAATTTCTGGTACTGAACTGAGTAGATAAATGCATAACTGTTATGTCATGGATTTTATTTCAGAACTGTTCAGCTGTTTCTGAATTTGAATGATTTACAATGAAACATAGTTAAAATACTACCGATGTGCATGAGCTTTGTCTCTCTCATTTATGAATTAAACATAGAGCTGTCACTATTTGTGAGCCTAAACAACCCACAATAATATTTATTGTTTTGTAAAGTTGTGAAAATGTTTAATAAAAGTACTCACTGGCTCTGATATTCATGGTTGGACAACAGCATCCCATTATTAAATCCTGACCCACCGTTCCTGCATCCCAGCTATTGTCATTTTACAGTGTCTTTTGATCAAATTAAGTGCTGCAGTAAGCGAGTACAATTCCTGTGTAGAACTGCAGGTTGTTATTCCTGAGCAAAATTTGGCATTTTGCCTAGCTGTGTCTCACCTCCCACTCAGCCTGTGTGGCACAAAGAAGCTGACTGGGGAAGAGAGCAGGGAAAGCCTAGAAAGTAGAAGAGGAGCAGCTTGATAAGAGTCTTCAGCATGCTTTCTGTCGCTGCTCGTCAGCTTGCTCTTATGAAGAGACGTTACATATTAAGAATTTGCTCCTGTCACCTAGTTTTTTAACTTGAAAGGTATTCTGTGTGTGCACATACATGTGAATATGTAACTTGTCCTAGTGCTCACAGAGGTAAAAACATAGAAAACTTGATACTTTGGTGGTGTTAATTTTTTTTTTTAATTGCACAACCTTTTTATAATTTGTGTTAATGTCAGTTTAATGATTCCAAGATCTATCCAATATGACTGTAGTATATACAAAAATAGGCCACATACAAAATTATGTCCATAACCACAAAGACATGGCCTCCTTGCTAACCCACATTCTGCAGTTCCGTTCCCCTAGAAACAAGGGTCTAATGCTGTTCTGCTCTCTCCTTAAAGAAGAAGTTAGGATTCTTGCTTGCCCTGCTTTCCACCGTTTCTCTATCTAGGTGAATGCAAGGAAAGGAGAATAAAGGCAGAATGATGTCAGGGCTGAAATTCAGGGCATGGCTCTGAGTGGTAACCCTACAGCTAGCTTAACTTCAACAGAGGCTGCTGCCTGGGTTGAGGGTTTCAGGTCCCTTCAGTCAGGCGTCCTATACGACACACACGCATACTTCAAGCTGTAATGCAGGTGGTGGTGGGAAAGGCTGTACAGCTCACTGCAGGGAAAGGGGCAGTGGATGTGATTCAGTGACCAGAGAGAGCAGGTCACAGTGATGAATGAGGCAGGCTGTCAGTTCAATACCTGATACAAAAGCTTCTGTGATTGTCCCTATCTTCATCCCTAACATGATTTCTAAAGTCTAATGGAGAAGTTTGGTTTCTGTGAACACAGTCTTTAAAAATGATGTCTGGAGCTGTGAATGCTTGCAGCAACTATCCCCTGGCAGATCTATTTCAGAATGATCCTTATGAATTTTTTCAAACAGTTTCTCAGAATGTTTAAAGCTTAAATCCCTGACCTGCTGATGTCCTTCATAAAAGCTGAAATTCTTTCTTCATTTCCAGAAGACATAAAATACCTACCAATTGCATCAGATTTCAAAAATTTAAGTTCTGAAGAAACTCAAGTCTCATTTGGGCCTATGAATCCATTTGTTGTATCCTGTACTTCCCATTACAATAAGACTTTCCTTTAACTGAGAAAAGTATTAATAGTATCATTTCAGTGGGCCTTTGCCCGGGGTGTTTTTTAGTCCTAATAGTCAAAGTCATTGCAATTATTTCTTTTCTAGTGTTTAATCTTTGATTGCTGCACCCCACACACCCAGCTGCCCTGGTTTCAGCTGGGATAGTTAATTTTCTTCCTAGTAGCTGGTATAGTGCTGTGTTTTGGATTTAGTATGAGAATAATGCTGATAACACACTGATGTTTTAGTTGTTGCTAAGTAGTGCTTACACCAGTCAAGGACTTTTCAGCCTGCCATGCTCTGCCAGGGGCACAAGAAGCTGGGAGGGGGCACAGCCAGGACAGCTGAGCCAAACTGGCCAAAGGGCTATTCCATACCATACGGCGTCATGCTCAGTATATAAACTGGGGGAGTTGGCCAAGGAGCAGTGATCACTGCTCAGAAACTGGCTGGGCATCAGTCAGTTTGGGTGAGCAATTGCATTATGCATCACTTGTTTTGTACATTCTTTTATCATTATTATTATTATTATTATTAATAATAATAATAATAATAATTTTCTCTTCCTCTGCTGTCTATTAAACTGTCTTTATCTCAACCCATGGGTTTTACTTTTTTTTTTTTTTTTTTCAATTCTCTCCCCCATCCCACCAGATGGGGAGGGGGATGGTGAGCAAGCGGCTGTGTGGTGCTTAGTTACCGACTGGGGTTAAACCACACCACCAGCTCTACCACCCTTTGCCCGTAGAATTTGTGTTTCAGACTGGATATATAAAACTTTAAGGCATTTCCCTCTGCTGTCCTATGGTTCAGGAAATTTAAGCTTGAATTTGTCGTGTAACCTTTTGTACAACTTACAGTTAAATCCAACTGTGTCTTCAGTTTCTACCTGTTCTAGTAAGGGAATCTCCCGTTTTATAAAACATGCAGACTTTTAATGATACACATTGGGAACCAGAGTTCATAGACTCTCCAAATGCTGGTCTGTACCTTGGAATTACACAGATCAGAGTGCCAGCTGCTTGGAGAGTGCTGATATGTTATGTTGCTCACAAAAATGCTCTGCAGCAGAAGAGATGCACTGAGAAACCCTGTTACATCTCACTTCCCTTGAAAACCAGACAGCATTGCTGAGCAGCAACATTTATGCTTTGGTTCAATTTTGTTTGCTCTGCTCCATGCACTGAAGCTAGTGTCTCTTAGATGGTTGTTACATTTCCTGTTAATATTAGTAGGAGTTTTATAAATGTTAATTCAGAGAAAGTTCATCAGGTGAAAAAGGTAAGAAAGGTGACTAAATTGAAGCTGTTCCTCAGCCTCTGAAAAGACCTATCTTGCACACTGCAAAACTGTAACATGCACAAGCTAGTATGGGTACTAAAAAGTGTATTAGATGGTGTTCACAAAAGGTGGTTTAGAACCGACGAGGTGCTGTCCAGGCATTAATGAGTGTGTAGCGTAGATGTGTCTCAAGGGACTGGCTTGCTTCAGTTTTCATAGTCTGGCTCATTGGAAGACATTAGGTTGCTTCTGGTTTAGGCTGTTTTTGCAGACCACAGAGATTACAGCCTTATGTGCATAAGGCACATAGGAAGCATATGCTGCTTCTTGCTGTCTTCTGTTTCTGTTGTTAATAATACAAGCAAGGAGCAAAGCTGTATGCTAAGGTTTCTATATTGAATCCTGTGACCCTTAATTGGGATGCCCAGTATTTAAGTGGATTTTTTTTTTTAACTGAAAGATATTCTGTCTGCTCCAAATGCTGTGTAAACTAAAAACCCTAATAGTGCAAATAAAACTGGGCTCTCTCAAGGACAGTGTAATTTTAATTATATGCAGGCTTGATTCTGATCCCACTGAGGGATCAGACTGGCCACTCTATTCAAAGCCAGGCAGAATTGGCTTCTATCCTTAAAAACACAGCCACGTTCACTGCAGCATTGGAAGAGTCTCTTGTGGGCAAAATGATTTGGGTTACACTTGTTGAAGTTTATTGTGCTATTTGGCAAAACCTGTCTACTTCTGTTCATATCAGGTGTCAGAGTAGAAGAATTTATGCTGAGGAAAAACAAAATATATCACACAGCAATAAAATAGAAAAATCAGAAAATAACTGGATTTTTTTTCCCATTTTTCAGAATATTGCAACACTTTCACACTACTGCTGAAGATTACACCATCATTTTCACATCTGGATGCACAGCTGCACTTAAACTAGTAGCAGAAGCATTCCCTTGGATACCTGAAGGCACAAAGCAACCCAGCAGTCGATTTTGTTACCTAACTGACAGCCACACATCTGTGGTGGGTATGAGGGGGATAACTGCCTCAATGAATGTCTTGTCTGTTCCAATAAAACCAAAGGAAATCTTATCAGAAAAAAACAGGTTACCAGCTGAAGAACAAAACTGCACGACACCTCATCTTTTCTCTTATCCAGCTCAGAGCAATTTTTCTGGTACCAAATATCCCCTTTCATGGATACAGGACATAAAATCTGGAAAACTCCACCCCATCAAAATACCAGGGAAGTGGTTTGTTCTACTAGATGCAGCTTCGTATGTGAGCAGTTCTCCATTAGACTTGGGAGTTCACCAAGCTGATTTTATCCCCATCTCATTCTATAAAATCTTTGGATTCCCAACTGGTTTAGGAGCGTTATTGGTAAACAACCGGATTGCCCCCCTCTTGAGGAAAACCTATTTCGGAGGTGGAACTGCAGCTGCCTACCTCGCAGGAGAGGATTTTTATTTCCCAAGGAAATCTATAGCAGAAAGGTAAGGCTTTGTTTAACAAAACAGGGTTTTTTGCTGATACTGTTTGTGTCAGACAAATGTCTTAGGGTTGGTGCATGCACTGGGCTGTGACACCTGTGCTTCTTTATGCAGTTGAATAGGTATTTCACATCTAATTCTGTTTTCTTCTTAGTATTCTTTTTTCCTATCTAAAAAACATAATCTGAAATATCTACCTTCCTTCCCTGATCTAGTGTATCACAACTGGTAAAAATATAAGCCTTCATCCAGTGACACAAAGGTCAGTCCATGCATTTTTTAATTTATATTTAAGCTACCTCAGTGGAACTCTGATTTGTTTTTGAAGCTCTGCACCTGAAGCAGCCAGGCCAAGGTTGATCACACAGTATAATGACCCTCAGTGAAACTGGAAAGTAAGGTCCATGTATTTCACCGGAAAGGTGGCATGCTTTACTCTCAAGAGAAGCTTTATCAGAATAACACATTCAGTAAGATAAATTACCTAGGACAAATATTTGTAGCACTCTTATTCCCTGAGTGAAGTTCTGGAGAAGCTGCAAAGCTCTCCTACAGAAAATAGAGGACACCTAAAGGAGGTCAAACATACACACATAAGGAAATGCAGGGCAATGGATAAGCTTCCTCAGTCCCTTAACACATTGAAACGCCACTCTTAGCGATGCTTGGTCTTTCTGCCTCTCTCTCTCATGCCAGCAACAGCTTACATAAATGCAGTAAAGAGTCTTCCTTCCTGTCTCACATCCGGTACATCTGCACAAAGGAAATGCTTGAGATCAGCATTTAATATTAAATTATAGTCCTCGGGAGAAGCTAGAGGTGAAAAGGGGAAATGATTAAAAAAAGCCATTCATGCCTTGCATTTGTTTATGGATGTGTATTCAGCAGCACCACGTCCTCCATCTCCCATGATGGAAATGTCTGATCTCTCACTGTACGTGTAGTAATGCATAATGATGCTTCATGTGTGCACCTCTTCTAGGTGTGTGCTCTGAGTGCTGCTGTGGGGTTTTGGTTCTGGACTGGTAAATGCAGACGCTGGCTATGTTAGCCTGGCTCTTGTGCCGTACGAGGCCATGTGTTATTTCTGAAATGGAAATTGGTGTGATGAATGTCCAGTTAATCTTTTAATTTAGAAAAAAAAACAACAGGGAAACATTGGTGTTCTGACCTCTGTTTCTGGTTTTTCAAACCAAAAAGGCTTTGAAGTGCAGCACTCACTGAAAGTCAGGATGAAAGGGCATAAAAATCATGGGATCCTAGGGTGCTCCTGCGTCACCTGCAAGCCGAGGAGAAAACCTGCTTTAATTTGACCTTGGCAGGCTCTAATTTTTAGAGGCTTTTCTAGAGGTAATGGACACACGATTCCTGAGATTGCATAGCAGATAAAAATATCTGAAATGTGTTTTAGATCTCAATTGTGCTTTTATACTTTTTTTAATTAAGAGGGGAATGGTATGTGGGAACCTTGAGGAAAACTCTTTCTCTGGTATCTTTTTCAGGAGTTTTCAGAGGTTGACTAATTATAAGCCTTTCAGGTATTTGAGGCTCCCACTGCTTTCAAGGGCTTTTTTTACTGGATCAGAAGAAGGGTCTGCTTTAACCTTTTTCTACTACAGAGTTATAAACAAAGGAATTTATCCAATTTGATTTCTCAGGCTGGGTACAGAGTGTCTAACCTTGGTATAAGGGAACCTAACTCAATCAAATCTGACAGCTGGATACCCAACCATGTGATACTATTTCCTGTTATACACCAAAGTGTCACGCAGACAGTCTGAGTCATTGTACATAGGTAAATATTTACATTTGTCTTCATCTAATCCTTTGCTTATTATTTGAAAACCTAATATTTAAAAGTTCATGTTTAGAGCATTATTGATGCTGTCTGTAATCCCTAGTGAACTGTGGAGGTTTAAAGTCCTACCTGGAGAGACTTGAAGTTTTCAAAGATAGGTCAGGAATGAGGATAACCACTTTCTTGAAAAAATAAGAACAGCAGCATTGAAATTCTCAATCAATGTCCTCCAAGCTATTTAATCCAATTTTTTTTTTCTTTCAGATGTTATGGGTTTTTGATTTGTTATGTTTTTGAAGTGTTTTCCTGATAATAAAATACAGACACAGAGCAGTTAGGAACAGAACTACTACACTTCAAATGAAATGCCAGGCCACCATGGCTGAAGCTAATATGATTACCTTATCTGTGGGCCATGTTTCCATTTCTTTGCTAGTGACTGAAACACCTGGGTCATTATTTCTCATATAAACAGCAATTCTAGCCAGGTTTTATCCCTTCCAAATTGCAGTAAGGAGCTTCCATCCTCGGAGGTATCAAAACCCAACTGAAGAAGGCCCTGAGCAACGTGTTGCAGCTGGATATGCTTTGGGCAGGAGGTTGGACTGGAGATCTCCAGGGGTCCTTTCCAGCCACTGTGCTTCTGTGATTGATTCTGCACACCTCTACCGAGCTCCATCTGCATTCTCTCTTTAGGCATGTCTTTGAGATTTCAAAAGGTTGATTTCTTAAAATTGTTTCTTTAAAAAAAGCTTGTTTACCGTGCTGGATTAACATGGGGATTGAATACACTGAAACATGTCATTTCATGTGGTAATTCATAAGGAAACTTGAACTCTAACAAATACCATTGGAAAAGTGGATTAGAATATGTATATCTGAATCCTGTTAGCAGAAGGTATTCCCTGTCCACGCATAATCAAAGTGCAGTGTACTAAGGAAATGGCTTTTTCTAAGTCAAGGTGAAACTTGAGTGGAGATGTGTAATGAGAGGGTGTTTATTCATCTTTCCTTCCCAGGACTGTCAAAATGGTTACCTTTTGTCTTAATGGATACAGCTTTTGCTAGTGTTTCGTGTACTTTATTTTGTTGTTCTTGCTATATAAATTATTCCATCGCAGACTCTTTTACATTCCTTTAATACCCTTAAATCACTTCCACATTTTCCCATTTCATGGCAGTAGCCAGTCTTCCTATCTCAACTTTTAAAATCATGTTTATTGTATTTTCATCCTTGTATCAAACAGCTTGACAAATTATTATTATCATTCACAAATCTAGCCTCATTTCCCTTTTTTTTTTCTGCGCAGCATGAGATAATAAAATAATATGATTATGTATAGCAAGAATTCAGCGATAAAATATTCATCATCTGCCCTATTTTTCTTTTGTATCTGGGAGTGCTATTCAGAATCTGATCATCCTGGAATTTATGACTAAGGGAAAAGAAGCTGTTGTGTTATCTGTAAATTGGATATCTGCACTGTAGTCTACCAGTGTGAAATATCTAGTGCATTAGCTGTTGTGTGTTTTTCATTTCCAAATGCTTTGGAAATCCAAATGGCATGACTTTGTCCCTGATGAGTTTTAGTGGCTCTTGCCTCTGCTGCTTGAATGATTTGACAGCCCCAAAGCAGCACCCACACTTTTGTAGTCTATGATGCATTGTACTTAACCAAAGCAGGCTTCTTTATTCTTGATGCTGTAGCTTTTTATTTTTGAGGTGATTCAGTGGCTGATATATATGACCTGCAGACAAAAGGTTAGATCCCTTAAGTTCTGCAGGAAATGCCCTTAATTAGGGCCCACCTATGTACTACGGTGGAGAACTATGCTAGAGATCAACGGGACAACTCTGCGCGTGCCTATGCAGGTATGTGTATAGTGACATGGTTTGGATCCTCAATTGCATGCTGAGTTTGCGCATGCTGAGGGGAAGGGAAGGAAGGAGTGGAAAATGGAGGCAGAAAGCTAGGGATGAGAGCCATCACTAGGATCCCAAGAGCTGGAGCTGGAGGCAAAATCCTGAGGCTGGGTGGTGGATATGGAGCAGCTCAAGAATCCCTTGGCAAAAAGCTGGTCTTCTGCTTGAAGGTGTCTCTTTAGCATTACTGCATGTTTCTGTCAGCATAGAAAAAACTCTGTCCAGCAGAGATGAAAGGCTGGAGGCCATTGAACAGAACTGTGTAGGACTCTCACATAGCTGCTCTCCCTGTCTGAAAGGCAGACAAAGTCCTCTCAGTTAGCTGATAGAACTTAGTTCTGACAACTTTTACAACTGTTTTTCAAAACAAGAGCTGTGGAAAAATAAAGGAAAAGGGGATTTTTTGCTTTCTGAGTAACTATAAGAAGGTTCAAGTAACCTGTTACTCTCTCCCTTCTCTGCTGAAGTGTATCTGCTGGAAAGCTTCACGCAGTCTGTCTTGTTACCTCTCAGGACATCCAAGGTGGCAGTTGACATTTTCTATGTTTTTCTGTCAGCCATCACTGCCAGCCAGCTTCGTCAGTATTTGATGCAAAGGAAAGTTTTGCTTAATTTTTTTTCTAACTCCCACCATTAAGGAAGCATTCATATGTCATTTTGCACTCTAATCCTCCAGGTGATTATTTTTTTCAATAATTAAGTTGTTTCATTGCCAGAAAACTCAACATAGTCAGAATAAACTGAAAATTGTAAATCAGTGAGCCAAACGGAATCCTGTGGGGGATCACTTTTGATCTTGATTGACCACAGGATTCACCTTAAATTGCTGAATCTGGGATAAACTGAAAGCAGTGCCTCTGATAAATGCTTGTAGAGCGCAACGAAACACTTAAAAACGTGTTTGTGAATTTCGATTAGTGGGCAGTCACCCAAAGAGAAGCAACAATGTAGGTAAAACTGGAGAGGCAATACAGTCAGTCAGCCCCACCTCTATTCATTTGTACAACTCTTGGATGTCCTTATTTATCTTCTCAGCCTCTTGCCTTGAAAACCCCTATCGGTTTTGAAGACAGCCTTTATTATTGAACTTTTGTTTGAGCAGCTGGTGATGCACTTCCTTTTAGCTATATATACAGCTGGAGAAGATTGGTGGTTAGGGTCTTCCAGGTTATACAAAACCCCAGGTCAGTGCTTCCCGCAGAGGTTCAGACAGACACCTTCCGGGAGTACAAAGTCAGCTGTAACTACCAGGCTCTTCCAGCAGAGATTTTGGAAAAAAAAAAGGAATCATCTTCTGCTCTACTCCTGCAGTGCCTGCTCCCGTGTTTTACAGAGTCCAAAGCCACAGAAGAATGTGCTCTCCCGAGTAAGCTCTTCACTATGTCCCAGAGAGAAATAAGATTTGGGTCATGTTTTCATCCTCAGTGTTTCCTATTACAAAGTTGGGAAATCCCAATCTGAAGTGGGTCACGTACAGGGTTTAGAGCTGTAAATGTTAGGAATCAGCCAAAAAGATAGGCATCATATTGGTTAATGTCTAAATGTTTGGGTCTGTTGCAGCATGCAGTTACAGTGTACAGATTCCCAAATTACTTTTAATCAAACCAGTTCAGATCCTCAATGCAATATAGCCACAGTGCCACAGGCATCCATGCCAGGCAATTTACATTGCCTCAGAGGAAGATACTACATTTAGGCACACTTGAAGTGTCTTTGTGCTAGGCTGCAATCTACAGTATGGAAAGAAATACAGGGGGAGGTGTTTTTTCGTGTAGGGACAGGGGGTAGTGGATCTTGCATGCTTTTTAGCAATGTCTGGCAAAACGACATTAATAAAAAACATAAATGCAAAGAATTTTAAACTGTACTATGGATTCTCTTACTTGGAAGTAGGCTAACTAAGCTAAGCATGTTTCTTCTTTCATTGCCAAAGTCTTATTGAAAGCCAGTAGTAATCATGTGCCAAATGTAGTCACATGCCCAGTGTACGGAGGCTCATGTAAATCACATCAAGCATCAATATGTATTGTTAAGCACCTCCATCCCAGTATACAACTGGCACCAAATTATTGACTTATGAAATAAACCTTATAAATTACTAGGGAGCTACAATGTATGCATTTTTAAATAAAAGAAAGAAATTCGGAGCTCATTATAAAATGCATTTTTCTTAAAATATGAAGTGTTTTGAGATGATAGCAAGAAAGAAAGGAATTCAGTTATATACCAGGACTTGATTTTGCCTTTGATCAAATACAGTAAAAATTCTGCCTGATCCAGGACGCATCTTTGCAGTGATTATGGCTAGTGAGTTGTCATGACATAGTTTCACCCTAGGGAGTTCTTATACTCAAATTCAGAATCAAACGTTTTCCCTAAGTCTTCTTTGAGAGGCTCTTGTGAATTTCTAGCACCAGCTGTTGGGATTTTACAGCATTTGTTTTCTGGTGATAAATTTATTGTACACTTTTTATTGTGCTTTGTAGATTTTACATTTGTGATTGATTAACCTGTTTGATATATGAGGAAAAGCAATGGTAACTTGTTTGGCATAAAAATCACATTTTTTTCTTCACCATTTGTACTGTGTACTTAGAATATCTTGATATTAGCATGTAAAAGGGTGAGACTGGCTTTTTGACCCAGATGATATTTACAACATACAAGTCCTGTACAGATAATGTTAAGGGATTGATTTACTTCAAAGTGTAGGAATTAAGGCTTTTGCTCTCTCTTTTTACATCAGGCAGTTCTCAGGAATTGCTGTAAATACTCCATGGTATAGTATATAATTAGTATAATGCTCTTTGTTCGACTCCTGAAGTCTTAGAGACAAAAGCATGAGCTAAGGCAGACATACTGAAGAGCTGTAACTAGTATCAGGGGGTCAATTTAGATATTTAACATTATTTTAACCTAGTTTTTATGTGCTCCAAATCCTCTGGCATGTGTGTGTGTGTTTTAAATACTTCCACAGTGATGCTGAAATTGTTCCAAGTTGGCTACTGAAACTTTATTGGCTCCTTTGGAGTGAGTTTAATCTCCGTTTACAGAGTGCAGCCTGAGATGTGCAGATATTGGTGTCTATTCTCCAATTCAGAAGAGGACTGAAGCATACGTATTTAAGTCAATCTCTAGTCCAGAAAGTTCTCTGAGTATTAACATGGACTTCAGCTTGTACTTTAAGTAGAATAGGTTTATGCTAATTGTAGTGCTGTATTTCTGTGTGGATCCTTTTGGAAACAAAACTCTTAGGAAATACTTATTTTCTCCCTTTATAGTGGATCCTGTCCCCCTCCTACATGTGTGGGTTTGAGTTGTCCTTTTTGGTGGGCAGGGGGCGGAGAGAGGCATGGTGGAGTGCCTGGCAATTAAAATTACAGGATGAATGCAATCCAAATTGAGTTCTTCCAAAATGGGATGGGGCTAGGTAATTTCCTTTAAGGTTTTGTCCTTAATGCAAATAATCATTATACAATGAAAAAGTATACTCCTTTAACAGAAACTGATACTAAGGTTATGTCAGGAAATGCCTGACTACAAATGATGAAGCATTTCTCCTCTACTCTAACATACTAATGCGCTATAGCGTCATGAGTTGACGTTAACCATTCTTGCTTACTTTTATTGGCCCTTTTCAGGAAGAAGGTGCTAAAAATCAGTGGCTTTCAGCCTGTTGTGCATGGACCCCTCGAGATCCATGAACTCACCATAAAGGCTCTACCAACGGAGACCAAGACACCTTTATATATCATGTGGCAACCATATATGTGACGTTTCAAAAGAGATCTTCACCTTCACTGGATTTTTTTTCAAGTTCAGTGACTTCCACTGAGAATCATGCTTCTAAAATCTTTTTGAAAGGTATTCTTGATCAGATTTATCCTTGTCAGTATCATCAGAGCCAAACCTTATCATTTAAGGGAAGTATATATTTTTGCAGTCTAAATAAAGTCAGAATACAAGAGAGCAAGCTGAAATGCCCACAAAAGTTTGTCTGTTAATAGCAGAAGACTCACAAAACCATCTTAAATTTAAGGACTCAGATTATGTGACTTCTTATGTGATACCCATATTATTTTATATTTTATTTATAGCTAAGCTACAGAGAGCTACTTTTTAAAAAAGGTTAGGGGTCACTGGCTTCCTAGTGGGGAGAAAGAGATCTGTAGAAACAGAGTAGTTTAAATGTTTAGATTATATCACTCAGGCTAGTATTTGAAGATTAGAAGTACAAGCACAGGTTTGGTTTGGTTTTTTTTTCATCTTCTTACTAGTCAAATATATGCAAGAGTGCATCTGGCAGTTGTGCTCTTGGGAACCCGTGAAAGAAACATCTACAGGCTTCTCAAACAGATTTAATTCAGAAGAAAAAGGAAAATATTGATGCTCTTGAGAAAAAAAGGTTTTACAATCTTTCTTGACTTTCACATATAAGCAACCGTTTCCAAAACAGGAAATACTCAGATTTCATTAAACACTTGGCTGTCAGATTTCAGTCTGTTCATGTTCAATTAAAAAATGTGGAGGGATTCTCTAGCATTATTATAATATACTTTTTCCATATCTAAGCATTTATATTATCAAATAACATCTGCTATGGCTTAATAACAGTGTCAAATGATTGTAATAGCTTTATTTTCAGTGAATTTTATGATTAAAAGTTTTAGAGTTACAGCAGGGAAAGTACTTATGCTGAAAGGATTGTATCTCCTATTTCATACTTTATGGCAGACATTTTGCAGTTATGTTTTCAGGTAGTACTCTGACGTGGCCCCCCTTTTTTTTTTTTCTTTTTTTTTCCTTTCTTTTTTCTTTCTTTTTTCTTTTTTCTTTTTTTCTTTTTTCTTTTTTTTCTTTTTTCTTTTTTTTCTTTTTTCTTTTTTTTCTTTTTTCTTTTTTTTCTTTTTTCTTTTTTTTCTTCTTTCTTCTTTCTTCTTTCTTCTTTCTTCTTTCTTCTTTCTTCTTTCTTCTTTCTTCTTTCTTCTTTCTTCTTTCTTCTTTCTTCTTTCCTTTTTCCTTTTTCCTTTTTCCTTTTTCCTTTTTCCTTTTTCCTTTTTCCTTTTTCCTTTTTCCTTTTTCCTTTTTCCTTTTTCCTTTTTCCTTTTTCCTTTTTCCTTTTTCTTTTTTCTTTTTTCTTTTTTCCTTTTTCTTTTTTCTTTTTTCCTTTTTCTTCTTTCCTTTTTCTTCTTTTTCTTCTTTTTCTTCTTTTTCTTCTTTTTCTTCTTTTTCTTCTTTTTCTTCTTTTTCTTCTTTTTCTTCTTTTTCTTCTTTTTCTTCTTTTTCTTCTTTTTCTTCTTTTTCTTCTTTTTCTTCTTTTTCTTCTTTTTCTTCTTTTTCTTCTTTTTCTTCTTTTTCTTCTTCTTTTTTTCTTTTTTCTTTTTTTCTTTTTTCTTTTTTTCTTTTTTTCTTTTTTTCTTTTTTTCTTTTTTCTTTTTTTCTTTTTTTCTTTTTTTCTTTTTTTCTTTTTTTCTTTTTTTCTTTTTTTCTTTTTTTCTTTTTTTCTTTTTTTCTTTTTTCTTTTTTTCTTTTTTCTTTTTTTTCTTTTTTTCTTTTTTTCTTTTTTTCTTTTTTTTCTTTTTTTCTTTTTCTTTCTTTTTTTTCTTTTTTTTTCTTTTTTTTCTTTTTTTTTTGATTGCTGCTGATGCCAACAGTTTGTAAATTCAGCAATATAGATTGCATGGATTTTCTTCATAACATCCACTGCTAAAAAGTGGTTAGTATGAATCTAATTCTACTTATCACTCACTTTGGCCTAAATAACAGGTAGTCTTGGTTGGTCTTAAGTTAGCTACACCAATATATGACCAGTTTAAGTAAGAAAAATGGCATGCTGCTTTTCTCAGTGAGAGATTTAGCATGATCTGTCCTCTTGGGCAAAACAATAAATTAATGCTAAGTAACAGTAACCCAGTTAACCGTTCCTAGAAAAGCAATTTTTTTTTTTTTTTTAAGTTTTTCTGCTGTCACTATACAAATGAAGACAGCTGCTTTGAAGTCCTCATCAGTATTAAAGAAGGATGTTGTTCATGTCAGATTATGTTTAGGTCTTTGTTCTGTATATACATTTTTCCCATATTTCATCATCATGGGTTAGTTTAGAAGGACGGTATCAAAATAAAGAGCCAGAGTCATTGTTAGCTTTAGATTTTCTGACTTTGTCTTGAGAGACAGAAGATAAAAGGTAAAATAAACCTTGCATGGGCTTTTATCAAATTAAACAAAGCATGTGTATGCATATAAGAAACATAATCCTTCACTGTGGAATACCAATATGTGGACACCAAGTTACCTCTAATCATCTTTTACTGATGTCATGGTTTAACCCCAGCCGGCAACTAAGCCCCACGCAGCCGCTCGCTCACTCCCCCCCAGTGGGATGGGGGAGAGAATCGGAAGAGTAAAAGTGAGAAAACTCATGGCTTGAGATAAAGACAGTTTAATAGGGAAAACAAAAGCCATGCACGCAAGCAAAGCAAAACAAGGAATTCATTCACTCCTTCCCATGAGCAGGCAGGTGTTCAGCCATCTCCAGGAAAGCAGGGCTCCATCACGCGTAACGGTTACTTGGGAAGACAAACGCCGTTGCTCCGAACGTACCCTACTTCCTTCTTCTTTCCCCAGCTTTATATGCTGGGCATGGAGTCATATGGTATGGGATATCCCTTTGGTCAGTTGGGGTCAGCTGTCCCAGCTGTGTCCCCTCCCAGCTTCTTGTGCACCCCCAGCCTACTCGCTGGTGGGGTGGGGTGAGGAGCAGAAAAGGCCTTGACTCTGTGTAAGCACTGCTCAGCAGTAACGAAAACATCCCTGTGTTACCAACACTGTTTTCAGCATAAATCCAAAACACAGCCCCATACTAGCTACTGTGAAGACAATTAACTCTACCCCAGCCAAAACCAGCACAACTGATAATTTGTCACCTTTTCCTAGTGTCATCTCGACTACTTGGTTCTAGTATAGTTCAGATCACATCTCTGTGTGACAGAAATCTTTCAAAATAAGGTTTTACACATCAGATGCTTACACAGGAGACTGTTCTTTCTTCTAAAGCAATAGATTTTATGCTGATTTGACTGCCAGCATAATTTAGAAAGCACCAGTAATGCAGTGAGACATTAGCATTTTGGGTCCAATGGTCTGAATATTAAAGCTTGGTTTGTATAAGAAAATAAGGATACTGTATGTTGTTTTGTTGAGTATCATAAACTTAGTTGTGCCTCTGTCTGTCTTTTTTTGATATTGCACATCTGAGTAGGAAACAGTCCCCTCATATTTAGCCATTCACTGTTATTTCTGGATTTGCGTTAGTATGGCCAGATCAGGTGGACATTCTAAAAATCACCTTGCTTTCCATGAAGTATAAATGCTCCTCTGAATTATCTGGATGTTCCCAGAAGTTTGTAATGTCATATACAAAATTTCTCTTTTGGACATTTGCTTTATGATCTGAGATCACATTTTTGCTTACAGTTATTTTAATACATATTCATCTTAAACTATGCTTTCTATATGGAAATTCTTATTCTGTAGAGCCACATTGAATAGTAGTGCAGGAATGTTGCTTGACAGAGATTTCTACCTTTAATCTAATTAATTAGACATCACATTTTTTGGATGCAGTTTTTAGTTTCTGCATTGTATACTGAAAACACATAGCCATCTTTCTGAAGGTATTAAATATTCTACAAATAGTGTCACGTTTCACATCCTTTTTAAAAATTGTTTTCTGAAATTGCCAGAATCTCTATTGTTTGACATCTTGCTCTTTTTAGAAAGTATTAGTAAAGTCATTTGTTGTAATTTTGTCTGCTGTTTCACTAAAATGCAAATATTTCATGGGAAAGCATCACTTTTAGGTGGCTCCCTAACGTAAAAGGCAGACATCTTTCAGTCAAAGTGGAATATGTGGTTGAAACGTCATAATTCTCCTTTAATTTACACATAACTTTTATTTTGTGTAAGTTTTAATATTTAGTAATATTTTTATGGTTAGCATCAAAATGTTCAATATTTCCTATTATTTTCATATTGAAGCTGCTGTAGTGTTTGCAAGGTCAAGTATTTCTTTCATTTTCCTGTCACCATAACTTTCAAGATTTCAAATATTTATCTTTTGTACTTGCTTTAGTATGACCCTTTGCTAGCACAACACATGTAGCCCCAGCGAGGTTGCACTCTGTTGTGCTAAAAGCCTAGGAAGGCTTTCAAAACGTGACACAGTAAATGAGAATAGCATAAGCTCTTTGAGGGGAGAGTGACAGAACTGCTGTGTAGAGGCCTGTTGGCCTAATTCATCTCCTGCTGGACTCAAGAGGGGACCTTTGATTACATTCTATATGCGAAATTTAATCCCTTTTAATCATTTAAAGTGATTTTAAAAATCATGAATTCTCATTGATTCTCTGTCTAGACATTTCTAGTTGATTTTCTTAGGCAGATTGCTACAGAATTGGGGATGAGCAGGAAAACCGCCTCTCTAATTGTTCATAAGAATTATACTTGTGGCATTTAATGAATGTGATAATTAAATTAGATCAACAACAAGAAGCAGGACCATGCACTTTAGCTGACATTTTGTAAAGAATTTGGTATTTTATATACATGGATATATACAAGGATACCATAGTTGATTTACCAATAGGCAGATAACTATGGAAAAATTCCTCCCTGCAAGTTTTAACTGCGTGTAAGTATAAATTCTAAATGTAAGTACTTCATGCAGCTGTAAGTCTTCCTATTGTCTGTTACTGAGTGGTAGGTTTACAATGAGTTTTACACACAGAGATGCAAGGTGCAATTTTAAATTTTATTGAGGACTAAATGCTGTGGTGTGGCTAAGCAGAACTTGATAAAGGACTTGGCCTGCAAAATGTTTTAAATAATAGGATATAATGAAGCCAATTTTATCTTAATAACATGATTGCATTTCCCAGAAGGTTGAGCACCTTCATCATTTTCTTGTTTGTATTCTTTAAATTGTGTTGCTTATGTAAGTTCACAACAGAGCACGAGTAAACATTATTAATGGAATTGATGTAAAAATTTAACTCCAGCCAAGAAGACATCTGAATGTTTTCAGCTTCTATACAAAATGTGAATCAAACTGTGCTATGCTTCTCTCGTTAAAGGAGAATGGTCTCCTAAATCGTTAGTGTGCCAGTTTGTAGCAGACATCCTAAATATTTTTTGTAAATCCTTCTATTATGGAATAAAGCATATGACGATTAATGTCCACAGTATGAACACACCTGCAGTCTTCATTTGTATGAAATATGTATAGGAATGTAGATATATTCATTTTGTGTTCTCTAAACATTTCTCTAATACCTGCATGCTATTCACATTGTCACCAAATCCTTGCGTACCTTAGTGGATATGCTACCTTTTAAGATCAACTATATGAAATTTTCAGGAGTTCATATTATTTGATGAATCAAACTTACAGTATAATTACAGCTAAAGTATAGCAAATATGGGTTTTATTTCAGTTCTCCATGTGCAAGAAAATGTAAATTAACACATACTTCTCTCATGAAGGGAGTACTGAATAAGTTCTCATTTAATCTCCCTTCCTGTCTGATGAACACAAATGCTTGGCAATCAGAACTGTGAGTCAAAGATAAAGGAAGATTTCTTATCCTAGCCTGGTTTATTTAAATTATGAACTAAAGGGGGGAATGTGAATCTTGAAGAGATCATTTTGTAGTTAATGAAGCAGTTTTAACAGCCAACGAGATCTACCTTCAGCTATTTAAATGGCTGCAGGAATGTTAAAAATTTATATGATCATAAGAATTCTCAGCAGAATGTCTTATTTAAGTAAACTTTTCTTATCTCTGCTGCTTTCCCAAGTTAAAGATTAATAATCCATTAATTTAAGATTTCTGAAACTCTTTTTTCCTCAGGTACACAAAGAATTTAACTAGGAAAGCCCAACCATTGTTAAATACCATGTGGGGTTCATTCAGATACTTTTAAATCTATAGTGGCATATTGAAAAGGTGTGAAAATACTTGACAAGTCTGTCAAATTTGCTCTTCTGTGGGTGTCCTGAAGGGGGTGGAGGAAGAGTAGTATTCTGTCTCTATATTTATGTCCGCAGATTACACTGTCAACACATTTTCAAGGTGCAAATGACATGTAGAAAAAGGAAAACTATACACACAAACAAGGAGGAGAGTATGCCACTAGCAAGTTTTTTCATGGAATTACTGACCAAACAATATCTAAGCCACAGGGGTGGATGCAGCATATTGCATGATGAATATTTTTTCCTCTAACTTAAATTAAGAACTCCTTCTTCCTCCAAGCCTACTGGAAATCAAAGTCTGTACCTAATATCCAAAGTAACAGAGGCATGGGACCCCGTGTCTTGTGACAAATTAATTTTTTGATTCCACACGAATAAGCCACCGAGACCACAGCGTGGTCCTGTGTGTAAGCCCTATCTTACATCCTTTGCCTTTGAATTCTGGCTGGCCGAACAGCATCTCAGGCAGTGACCTGGCAAACAGACTGATCAGTGTGCACCATCAGAGGGTGAGCAATAGCTACGGTGCTGTATTCCTGACTACTTCTAATTTTGCTGGCCAACTTGCCCTGCCTTGCTGTCAGCGTGTCTGTAGATTTAACTGTACGGAGAGTAAAAATAGAAGCTGTGTCTCCTCACCTTTTCTCTGGCCTGTGCTGAGGTGCGTATTGATTACAACTAGAGATTAAAGTTTAGAAAACATCGGAAGAACTTGATGTTACAGAAAACATCAGCGTATCAACTGAGTAAACTTATAATGGCTTGACTCTTTTAGGGCTACTCATGATTCAAAAAGTCTTTGAGTGATGCTGTCCTCAGAATAAATATTGTGGATCTTAACTCTTTTTGTAGTAATAGCTGATTGATAACTTCATTGCAAACTGATAACTTTCCAGGCATACTGCTTTTTTGAAGTGCTATTAGGAGAATATTATTTACACTGTTCTTGTGCCAGTTCAGTTTCCATTGAAAACCTAAATACATGGCAAGATCTCCAACCCAAAGTTTTCATTTGGGGAAGAGGCCAAAACCCAAACACTGAACCAAGCTGCTTTCATTTCACAAGCAGGAGTTTTAAGGCTGCTTCTGTGGTCCAGGCTGTGCATGGTGCTGTAACCAGAACCGTACAGGCAAATCCTTGCCCCTGGGACTCCGAGGACATGCCGTAGTCAACGATAGTCTAAAATACAGGTGAGGCAAGGCTCATAATTTGCAGTAACCTAATTTATTGGACCAACCGCTACAGCTGGGAAGTCTATTTACCTCTCTTTATAAAACTTGCCTTACAAGGTTTAGACACCATTAAATCAGGCAGCCTTTCCTGGTGCTCCACTGAAAATAAACAAACATCCAGACACTGCCTTCTGCTTCTTGCCCATTTCCCCTTAAACCAGAATTCTAACAAAGTTTAACTTCTAGAGAATAGCCTTATTGTAGGGATGAAATTCAGTTCTTAAGTTTAAAACAAGGCACAGTATAACTTCATTTGTACTGGAACATAAAGTTATCAATTGCAATGGAGACATTCTGGCTTCATATACCACAGTGATTTGACATCCCATGGTGATATAATTACTATATGCATTACGGATCTGCAGGAAAAAAAAGAAAGCAGTGACAGTACCATTTGTCTGATCTCCATAGGGGAAAATATCTTTGGCATTTGTTTCTGTTTCCAGAAAAAAAAAAAAAAAGAAAAAAAAAAAAAAAAGACTTTTGTGACAGTCTTTGCATGACATTAAGCTAAACTGCACAGTAAAAGTAAGATGATCTCCTTTATAATATACCTTTGAATAAACCCTAATCCTAAAAGGAAGAAAAAACTACAGTTAGCAGTATAATTTTAGAACTATGGGGGTTTTCTTATTTCAATATATCTAGTGTAAGTGAACACTGTCTAGGTTAGTGATTGATTTTTAGACAGCATCTTACACTCAAAGATGAATTTGATTCTGCAACCTCAGGCAACTAAAATTCAGTGAGGCATGGTGTCTATTGTGTTTTCTCTATTTGTTTAATAATGTACATATCTAGACAGCCTCAATTAGGTTTGGAAGTTCAGGTCCCTGCTGGGTCTTCTTGCAGTCTCTGGGCAGATCTGAGAAGACAGTGTTACCTTGTACTATTTTCAACATTCTGTCTTAATATTTTTATTTCAATTACTTCCCTGATTGCGGGGAAAATATAGTCAAGAAAGTGATAAAACCTTGAATCCTTTTCATCCTGGCAATTTGATTACCATCTAAAATGAGAATTTCTTTATGACTGAAAAGTTCAACGTTTGTCTTTTCCCTTTTAGCATTGCCTTATAGCAGCATCCTAAGAGAGTAAGACCTTCTTGGCATATATGAGATGCATCAGTGTTAATCCTGTTTGCAGAAATCCTTCATTGGTAGAAAATGTTGACATTCAGACTAAATACTAGTGACAGTTTTTCAGGCTTTTTTTATCAATTACATTTTTATGATCTTCCTTGTAAGATTATCCCAATGAAATGTTGACTCATTATTCTGTTTTCACTCCATTGTTTTTCTGGTTTTGTTTTGCAATCCCCTGATTATACTTGACTCTTAAGAAAAGCTTTAGAGAATGCCCTGTATTTGCAGTGTGAATTACGATTGTGCCAGTGCGCATAACAATTACATTATAAATATTTCCTCAGCCATTTGATAAAGACTCAAATTAAGAAAAATAATTACCAGTACAATTACAATTATATATAATTACACTATATTCAATTTAGTTTATCTCTAACCTCCTCTTGCCACAATGCGTTCATTGTTGAAGAATGAGATTTTAGCTGACTGTGTTGGAAGTAAACATGGATTTTTCTGTCCTTTACGACATGTTTTGCTTAAATGAAGTTTTATCAGCATGTTTTCTCAGCGGAAAATAATGCAGTTTAGCTGGTTCAACTTCAAAACCAGCCTCGCAGATGAAGACTTTTTTTTCTAACGTGGAGTTTATCTTCAGTTAGGTTAGAGAGACTGTTTGCTCCTAACAATGCTACTTCCTTTAATGTACATTATACCTGGGCAAGCATAGTTATTTTGTATGTACATACAGTAAGAGACATATATGGCTGCTGGATTTTTTTCCTAACCCAGAAATTGGCTAAACACAGCAGAAGCTTTCTCAGAGAAGCACGAAGTCTTCTAGAGCATTGAGTGAGGACCCAGTGTCTCCAATGAGGAGCAGTGCAAATTCTTGGCACTTACTTGGCATAAATATTAGCTGTGGGCTAATCAGTATGTATCAAAACACCCCAGGAGGTAGAACAGCCAAGATGTGCTAGCTTACTTTGTTTGCTTAGAGCAAGCATGTATGTACCTGCTGTTCTCAAGAACTGCATCTTGCTTTGGAAGGATTCATCAGCCCTTTACAGAAAGCAAAAGAGAACAAGCGATCTAGAAAAGAAAGGGCTGTTTATTTTGCACCTTACAAATTACGAAATGGTCTGTGGTGCTCCATTGCTGCTTGTTCTGACCCGAAGTACTCAAGATGACCATGTTATCTGGTCACATGCCTCTCAAACGGTACACAGTTTTGCTGACAAGAGAGGCTACATACAGCATAGTATGTATGGTGGTATTGTTGTTTATAATGGATGTTATTTGGTATCTTCTTTATGTTGCCTTCAAATAGTCCCTTGATACTTTAAAGCAATCCTCGCATGTTAAACAGTCATGTTAATTGTGCTTTTCAGAGAGTCTGAGACTAAATATTTTCTCTTTCTCTGCTTGCTTTAGGGAATTCTTGTCCTATTCCAGATTAAATCCTGTTTTTAGACAGTCTCTCTGTGCAGTTTTGTGTCTTAGATGTACATGAAACTGATTACTTGCTGTTCGTTATTCAGTATGCAATCTGCCAGTGTACTTTGACTCCACAAAGGAGTAATAGCCTATGATTAAAGGAAATTCTTAGGATTTGAGAGATCTGGATCATCTTTCTTTTTCAAGTTCCATAAAATTTTTATTTGTTTGAATTTAGGATAAGTATCCCTGCTGTCTAACAGTTTTTGAAAGTGGCTGCAGATTTTATTTCCCCAGCCTGTGTTAAATTCTGAAAGCCAACGTTGACATTAGTTGGCAGAACGGTAGCTATTCCCAGCACCTGAAAACAGAAGCCATAATATCTTAAAATGGGAACTGCAGCTCTTTTCTTTTTACACTCCGGTTCACCTGCATAGAACAGGAGAGTAGTATTTATCTTCTGTATGTGGGCACCACAAAAAGGTCAGTCAGAACTGCACTAAGATTTGGTTTTAAATAGTGACTGAGGAAAATATGCAAACGAAGATAATAAACTTAGAGTTGCATTTAGGTTAATGTACATTGCTTGTATTTTGTTATCATCTCTTCATGGGTATGTCCATGGTAGGACACAAGATATTAATTTATAACTTGTTAACTGTAGTTAGCGGCATTGAGCTGACTTACTGTGCAGGGTGGTGCAAGGCAGCTGGCTGAGTTGAATGGTTTAACATGTTCCTGAGCAGGTGCTTGTGAACGATTGTTTGGAAAGTGTCCAATTTACTCTAATCAGGATAAACATTGAGGATGTATATCTCACAGGTATATAGGAAAGAAATTTGAAATTACTCAAGTCACGTTTCTCCACATCAATGGATGGTTTGCGGGGATTTAACTTGGTCATAAACTGAACCAAGTGCCACGTATCTGCCCGAAAGCAGGGAAGGAAGTCAAGATGACTCCCTTAATGTTAATGAAAACATTTTTTTTTTTTAATTAAAAATAGTAGCTTCTATCTTTTTGAGGAAAAAGTGAAAGCAAAGGCAACATAGCAGGTTGCTTGGCAGCTATTGAGACCAAGGGAAAGTGCAAGATCTAAAAGACAGAGAACTTGCATATAGGCACCAGTACTCCATAAGTATGTCCCATGGTGGGAGCCAGCAGTGTGTGTCCCTGCCAGTCTCTCCAGAAGACCCCTCAGGCACCATCTCCCTCTGCGGACATGGGTGCTATAAGCAGAAGCAAGCAGCACGGTGCTCTTTCTCAGCCTACCTGCATAAACACTCTGCTTGGTGACATCTACCTGCTAGCACAGGGAGGAGGTGGGGGAGAGAGTCACAAATTCTAATTACAGTCTGTTGTGGTTTAGCCCCAGTCAGCAACCAAGCACCGCACAGCCGCTCACTCACCCTCCCCCCGGTGGGATGGGGGAGAGAATCTGAAGAGCAAAAGTAAGAAAACTCGTGGGTTGAGATGAGAACAGTTTAATAATTGACATAAAATAAAATAATAATAATAGTGATAATAATAAATTGTAATGAAAAGGAAAACAACGAGAGAGAGAGGAACAAAAGCCAAGAAAAAACCAAGTGATGCAACTGCTCACCACCTGCTGGCTGATGCCCAGCCAGTCCCCAAGCAGCGATTGCTGCTCCCCGGCCAACTCCCCCGGTTTATATACTGAGCATGACGCCGTATGGTATGGAATAGCCCTTTGGCCAGTTGGGATCAGCTGTCCTGGCTGTGCCCCCTCCCAGCTTCTTGTGCGCCCAGCAGAGCATGGCAGGCTGAAAAGTCCTTGACTGGTGTAAGCGCTACTTAGCAACAACTAAACCATCAGTGTGTTATCAGCATTATTCTCATACTAAATCCAAAACACAGCACTATACCAGCTACTAGGAAGAAAATTAACTCTATCCCAGCCGAAACTAGGACACAGTCCTTGATAAATTTGCCTATAGAGCTTGTTGCTGCTAGCAGGGGTGTGATTAGAACAATTCAAAGGCTCTTGGACTCACTTTTGAATTAGTAGCCAGATTTTCCAGGCCTGGGGCCAAGTGCTTTTTGAGAGTCAAATTTTACCAAGATCTCTCTGGCTATTCAATATCCATCTCTATGGATAATCAATGTTATCTTCAGTCCATTCCATCATTTGCATTTTTTATTATGGTGACAGAAGGTGGTAAAAAATGCTGATTCTTTTTGCATAGTTTAAAATTTTCCAAGCTTTTTGTGATGATGGATGTGCCAATATCAGATGTTGTACCTCTCGAAAATCTTTCACTTACTTCACTAATGTATTCTGCTTTTCTCAAAGGAGCCTTTGAAATGGCTCCAGTGAGTTTTAACACCAGAATTTTAATAGATGGTATGATAGCTAATTGAACAAAAACATTAGTCAAGTTCTATTAAACATGGTATCTGCAGAACTGAATTGCTATAACAAATATAGCTTTAAAAACTTTAGTAAATGCAGAACTGCGTTAGGCAAAATGTTCTTGACAGTGTATTATCAGGTATATCCCTTCTCCAAAAAATATACAATATTAGCCATAGAATACCCTAAAAAGAGCTAGTGTGCTAGATACCCTAAAATCTAGAGACTATGCTTGTTATGAAAACAGAGATGATCAGTTATTTTAATAGGTTACAACTGAAAAGCAATTGTAGAGAGGGGTTTTTTGCAGTTCAGACATAGCAACAAGATGTTAGTAATATTTATTTATAGGTTTTACTAAAGTAATCATGTTTCAGAATTGTTTCTACAAGAATGGCAGAACTCGATGAAAGATTATGTGTATTTTATGTCTCAGTTGAGCTGTAAGCACTTTTAGTATTTTGTTTGTTTTCAGAAGAACTTGTGGAGAACTGTGCTTTTTAATCAGAGACTAGAATCGTGTCCCTGAAGTATATTTGAGTTTAGGAGGATGGAATTACAACACATTAGTAAATTGTACGTGGCATGTCATATGTGCGCAGGATGCTATGGTACAGTGAGAAATTACAGCAAAATAAATTCTGTTGTGAAGTTTGAACTTTAAAGATGAGGTTTCAGCATGTTGCAACTTGAAAACAATATCCCAAAATGAACTGATTTTCTATATACTTGTACAATTTCTCTAAAACTAGACTTTGCACCTAGGCTTAGGCCGAGCATTACAACTTTTTGATTTTAACCATACTAACTATAAAAATAATGAACATATTCTTTGTTGTTTCCCTCCATGGCTGATATTTTCCCGGTAAAGACATGCAGCAATCAGTTATCTTGTTTAGTCGTCATAGGCAACACATGTAATATTATCGCTCTCAGATCTGAGGTCACTGAGAGCAGCTCTGTGCTGTGCTGGGACACAGCTCCTCAGGGCAAACTTGCACATTCATCGCAGAAGAAGGCCTAAGGCCAGCAACAGGATTCACAAGCATACAAGTGAATAGTCAATGGGGACCCCCTGAGAGTAGAAAAATCTTTAGAACTAAGTCTGAGGTGAAAACAAAATTAATTTAGTGGCTACAAAGAAAAGAAGAAACCAAACCAGGACAGCTCAGACTTACCTTAAAATACCCTGAGCTGTCTGTCTATGGCATGCAAAGTTATTACTCCCCCTCCCAAGGATCTTAGGTTTCAATCTTTTGTGTGTATGTACACATTTAAAAGGAAGATATCTTTTCAGAAATTGTATCAGAAAGAACAAAGACTGTTTTTTTCCTCATATGGTTAAGCTGTCCTATTAATGTCAATTTTTAATTTTATCCTTTGGATTTCTCATTAGCTTTACAACATGTCTAGATTATTTAATTATTATATTTCAGCTTGTAGATGACATAAGATTTAAGAGCTTTTGCTGGGCTCTTGCAACTTGTCGCTACATTTTGCCTAAAGCTGCTTTTGTATAAAATAATCTTCCCATAGTTAACATTCAGGATACTCTGCAGAGCATCTTAAGAAGACTTAAATGCTAAATAACTGTCACATAGCATGTCTTAGTATTATTGCACTAAATGACATTGCAAGCAGTGTGATAAACAACATCATAATACTTTGACACATTCATCATTAATTATAACTGAAATCTAATCTCAACTGGATTTTTTTCAGTAATTATATCCAGTAAAGCAAACATTAATGTATATTGGGAAGGGAGGGTGGAGGAAAGAAGTCTTCTAAAAGTATAGCTGATATATCAAAATACTGAATGGCCTGACAAGTCTTATTAGGTTTTATATGGGTTTTTCTACATATATTAAGAGATTAAAATATCTGAAATGTATTTGGAATTAATTATGTGAATAATTGGTTTGAATGCAAAACTTTGCAGTGACCTACTGGTAGTGTCATTTTAAGGTGGCATGTAAGACTGCTGTATGAAATCCCAGATTTCTCCTCTCTGACACAGAAGACTAGTATTGAACTAAATGTAAGATCATGGATTCCTCTGACCACCAAAATACTGGGTGGGTGGTATTTTAGGCTTCATACTACTACGCTTCCTGTATTTCCCTGAAAACTGTATAAGGTATTTGTAAATGGCAGCTCCATGTACCTTTTCCCTCCAAATACATATTTGTTTTCCACTGCGGACCTTTCTGCTGTCAGGGACCTCCCAGTCTGTTAATGCAAATTATTTTCCTTTGTACTGGGAAATTCAAGAGTCTGGCAGCCAAGCTGTGGGCGGCAATGCTATGTGCTGCTTACCATCATGCTGTAATACAACACTGCAGCGCCCTTTTGGCTGCGTCAGAGCCTATGTCAACCCAATGAATGTGCATTTTCTTTTTCCTTTGTTCGCTATCTTCCTAAGACACTGTTTTTGCAAAGTACTTCATTACTTGTATAGTACTAAACATACTTTTAAGTGTGATTACACTTTCCTCTGTATATTATTATGAATCCCCTGCATGCAGAGCTCCCTGCTTTCTGCTGTATTTAGTTCTCTCCAGTGGTTAGCAAGTCTAAAGAGACAGTATTTATATTTGGAGCAACCTCAGCTGGTTCTTTTATTGGATATTTCTACTCATACTAGACATCTTCACTGCCTATTATTTTACAAACCTCAATTACCTGGTTGCATGTCCCTGAAATATCTATGTACTGTACCTGAACCATCAAAGTAGTGGAAGAGCAGGTAGTTTCATTTCAGCCCGGGTTAGTCTTCAGTTGGTAAACTATGAGAAACTCTACTCTGGTGGGCTTTTTATAGACAACATACCTATTTTTCTGTGGTGGGGGATGCAATTCTGTGAAACTTGCATGCAGCCATTTTGTCTTATGCTTACTGTTATGCTTCTTGTAGTATATACAAAACCTCAATATATTTCCAACCAGGAGGATTATACGCTCATTGAGAGCTGAATTTTGAAAGTATTTTATTGATAAGAGAGAATAGATGACTTACTGTATTGGTGCATGTTGAGTTTTTCAAATTAGTATTTCATATTACTATGTCACTGTATGATTTTCCTTTCTTGATGATTCTTTTGTGTCTGGTATGATTGAAGCAGAGAGAATTTCTGTACTTTTACATGAAAAAAACTTTCATGGAGGTGGGTATTTTCATTTTTACTGTGTTAACATCATTTTATAAAATCATACAGCTGTCAAGATTACCTTTTACTTCCGTGACAATTAATCTAAATAAAATTATCTTTTTGTTCCTCACCACCATCACCAGAGACCCTCCTTATTGGAAGCATATGGAACTAGTTGATACATACTGTCAGGCTGGTAGAGCATGCATGCAAATTTATAAGGAAAAAGCTGTTAGTAAGTGCATTTCTTTTGTCTCAGTAGTCTCTTTATACAACTGATGTTGCACAAGACAGTGCCGCCTTAGTTGGGTGTGAAATGGAACAGACTTGGTCAGAGGAAAATCAAGAGGGATGACTCCAGGGTTTTCAGAGGTTCTCAAAGTTACAAACTTCTGTATGTAATTTTTATATGCAGTTTCATAAAGTGAGAGGAGTTGCTATCTTGGCATTTCCATTTATTGGATTCTTAGGAGGGGCAAAAAACTTCTGGGTCATCTAATCAACCTATTTGCTGTCAAAGACACCCACACTATATAATCCCTTCTTTATACTGAGCCTGTGTGCAGAATGAGGGGGAGACCTTTGGCACAGGGGAGGGAGGCCATGTTGGTTTTGGTTTGTTCCTTCTACTCCTGATAGAAAATTATTCTATAATCTCATATCTCAGATGGACACAAGACTTGTAATTTGCAGTCTGTATTATCTTGTGGTCAGTTTGGTTATTTATCTGCATTTTGTCCTGCAGCTTAAACAGCTCTTTTTCCTCCCTGGTTATTACCCACCTCTTCCGTCTCTAGAAATACCAAGAGCAATTAGCTTTAATGAGCTTTGAATTTAGCTTTGAATTTTCACACTAAGTGAACTGAACACTTCTATAAGATGGCCTTTCCTTTTCTCTGATCATCATACACAGTATGCCACAGAAAATCTTATCAGACCTTTTTTAATGGTGTTAATATTTTTCTATCTGTAAGTTCTACCATGTTTTCTTGTCTGTCATGCTGATGGCTGATAACTGATCTGATCAACTAATAAATCTGATGTTTCAGGTGACACTCCTCCAGTTCATGGCAGAAGTTAATGTCAGTAATCCCTAACTGCATAATAGGGTTTATGCACGATGATGTACTTATCATACATTGTAGCATATTGTACATTTCATCTTGTTTCTGTTTTTAGGGTTTTCAACATTATCTGTTTCTTACTGCACACACTATACAGCCCCATCTTCTGCATTGACAATCTCCAGATTTCACTTCAGCTGGCTGTTTTATCTTCACATTCCTACCTTTTATGCCAGGATCATTACTGAGACTACTAAAATAGATACTTGTCCCAAAACCAGTGCTTGAGAAACTAAACAGGTAACCTTTTCCTAGCTTAATAGTTCCACTTTCAGCACAATTTCTTAGCCTACTGTAGCAATAATCTTCCAATAATCCTTATTCTGTAATAGCTTCTCATATGGCACTAGAGGTAATGTTTTACTGAAATTCAGATAAATTAGTTCTGCATTTCCTTTGCCTAGAAAAATAGTGAGATCTTAAAATGGCAGTCTCTCTGGGCTTGATTTTTCCATTGGCATAATCCGTGGTGCATTTGAACATGCTTTTATTTACTCATTTAATTCTCCTTTCATTCAGAACTTGTTTTCAGGATGTACATAACACTGAGGTCAAGCTAACAGATGTGTTGTTGCTTGGATCACTCTGTTTTCCTTTCTTCAGTAGAAATATTGTGTTTTCTGTTTTCCATTCCTGATTTGACAAATTTGTTTACTGGCCTGTGTTATTGGACCTGGGAGTTTTTCATGCCAATTTCTTACTATTCTGGGACATAGTTTGTCTGTCTGCCTGTGTTCAAGTACATTAAAACCTTTGAAGTGAGTTTCCACACCAGTTGCAATAACTTCAATTTTCGCATTTTCCACACACTTTCAGCAATGAGTCACCCTGTCCTGACCTATGTTTTTCATCAGAGTCCTTGTTAAAATCTGAAGCCAAGTACTCATTTAGTTTTCAGGCCCTTTTTCCTCTTCCAGCTCTTTGCTTATTGAATAACAATCATTGTCCTTATCTTTTTATTTATATTTCTTATTTTACTATATAGTATATGTGTTATTATATATTATTTATATGTTCCTTTGATTTTGCATAAAGAATAGTTTGCTGTTCAGTTTAATTTGCTTTGTCAGGGCTTGGCTCTTGGGAATTCTCACTTTATCCCTGTGCTTTCTGTCTTTCCAACAGTAGCTTCCTTCACTGAGCAGCACTTTTTCTGATTTCACATCAGCTTTTATAAGCAGTGCTAAAATCTCTCTTCAGAGTTTTTTTTTAGTGCAGGTTATTGCTGGAGGCTTTCTCTAAGAGTTCATTTTGTTTCTTTTTTCATTCTTTTGGGATGCAAATTCCATGCATTTTTGAACCTCAACTTCAAGTAAGTTTAGGTCTCCTCTATATCTAAGTATCTGATGACTTCAGTTCTGTTTTCCTGACCAAGTAATTTCATTAATATCTCATTTTGCTCCGATCACACTGGAAGCCTCATTTGAGGTTGCTTATCCATCTGTGCCATGTAAACTTGTAATCCCTCTGAGCAGGGTTTCTATTATTCAAAGTGTTCCATTGTGTATTGTATAACTCTTTGTAAAAGCCAGTTTTCAGATAATTATTTTATTTGTAGCAGGTTTTGTTTGGTTTTGGCTCTGATGTTAAGGAATAGTTGAACTCAACCATTTCTGTTATCTTGGTTTTGCTTGTAGGAAATTTAAGGTAGTATTATTTCTGTGAGAGTGATGGAAAAGTATCTGTTGTTACCGAAAAACATTTTTTTCCTGCATAGCTACATAGCCTATAGCAGAATCTCAGCAACTAGTCCTGCTTGTTTTGAACATCTCACCAAAGAGATTTCAATTCAGTTCTGTTTTCTTCACCACCATCTCTCTTATATTTCTGTGTTTTCTTTAGCACGTTTTCTATTTGTGATTATTTTTCTACCACATACTAATGTCAAGTGTCCTACAGAGCCTCCAATCCCTCCATTTTGTAGCCCACGTACATTGTCTTAGCTTATAACCATCTCTGCTTTTTTCACCCACTCGTTATCCTGTTTTCTGTTTGAATGATAGCTGGGATGATACTACTTACATAACAAATGCTTCTATGAATATTAAACTTTTTATTTCTCTATTGATGCACATCCTCCTAACCCTCTGCTGTTTCTTTACCTGTTTCCTTACCTCTCCTCGTCTACCGCGCTCATGCTCTTTTCTGTCAAAGCAAGGGATAGGATTCATCTCTCTGTGCTCCCTACTTCAAGCATCAGCAATGCCAGGTAACATGCCAGAATTTTCCTGAGTCCTTGAACGAATCATTAGTTGAGGTGATCCTTTCTTCTGGACTCAGATGACTGGAAGACCTCCAGTTCCTTTGGTTACTGACCTTATCAATGCAGGTCCAGGACACCTGTGAAAGCTAAAGCAGCTACCTTTGTTTATAACATGAGAACATAATATTCTTGGGGACTCCATCACAGCCCTCCTGTTGAAGAGGAGAGGCAATTGCATGGAAAGGGTTCTTGGCTTTCTGCAGTATAAGCTGCAGACTACTTAAAACAGTGAGAAATTAGGAGTACTTGCTAATTCAGTATCACTGTTGTGAGTTCAATTTTCTGGAAATTTGGTAACTCCCAATATCCAGTCCAAGCTTGGCAAATCAGTCAGAGTAGGTCCTTGGAAAGAAAAGTCACTTACTTTTTCAACTTCCCTGTCCTCATCTTATGAGTGAGATGCTATCAGTTGGCCTCACAGGGTAGTGTGAAGTCTTAGGAAGCCTCATAACAATGCTGAAAAATGAAAAAAACATTAGAAGAGGTCAGCATATTATAGGTCCCAAAGTGGAAAGATAGCTTGGTAGGTTTTGCAGTAAAACAGTTGATTGCCAGGATGCACCTGGTTTGGTGTAGCGTATCTTACTATGTAATATTTTTTTTCAAGCATAAGAGTGGGGCAGAAAGAATATGGTTTTTTTCCTCGTAAAAGTCTCAGTTGGCTGCATCCCCTAGGCCTAAAAAGGCTGCATGTATACCTTGGAATGCCTGATTAGCTGAAGTCTTCCTTGTATTTGTCTCTTCTCATTCTGCTTTGACAATTTTACTGTTATCACAAAGGTCTCAACATGCAAACTAGCTAATCAGACCTTATTCTGAACCTAAGTTGTTTTATAGCAGTAATTTGATAATGCCAGTTCTATCAAGCTGCCAGCCTTTCTGGATACACCGGGTGTTGTTGGTACATATATCATACACTAAACTGAACTTAGCTGCTTAGTACTTACTTGTTACTACTTGTAGTTGGCATATGCCACCAACTACAGGCAGTTCCACGTAGGTGCACATTCGCATCAGAAGTGAAAGACAACAAACACTGATAACATTATATTCTTGCTGACAGCTATTAAATATTCAGCACATGCATGAAGGCTTCTGACATCCACTTAATACTCATTCCACTTTATAAAAAAGAAAATTATTTCTTGCTTGTACTTTATCTGAGTCAGTGATGAGTGGAAAGATGCTAAGAAGTGCAGTTTCCCATGAAGACAGCTGCCATGCGGACATGTGGTTCAGAGTCCAGCTGGCCTGTGATGTCTTTGACACTCCCCAGGTTTCCATCAGCAGAAGATCTGGACCTGAAGGTTCACTGTAATTTAGCAAGACCTGGCATCTGGGGAGATACTGCGCAGTCCTGAACCATGCTGAAGGCAAAATTTGCAAGAAGCGCTTCTGTCCCTATGAGTTTTGGCTTAGATTGTTTTGTAGCTGCATCAGAAAAGTATAGATGGGAACTTTCTCTGTATTTCTTTTTAGTTGGAAAACTGCTAGAATAGGCAGTGCTGGAGGAACATGAAAAGTCTCTATTTCTTTTTATTTTTTTAACTTCCTGCCTTCCGGCAAAAATATTCTTTTCTGTTGAGAACCCTTACTCCCCCACCTCCTTTTTCTTTTTTGTGGTATCACTATCATGAGCACATTTTGAGCCTCTGTCTTACTGACAGTACCAACATTTGAAATTCTTTAAGTTACTTTTCAGGTTGCCATGAAGGAAGAGCAAATCTGCCCCAAATGATGGCTCGACACAGAATGTTTTAACATGACGGGCTTAATAGTGAAGAACCTGTTTTCATTCACAGCTCCCAATGGATTCTGCTAATCTTGGATATACATTGCCTCTGAAAATTAGGTCCGGAAAGAATTTTTATTGCTAGAGAAAGAAGCTTTCTGGATGGGATCAGAGAAGTCTTTTCACCCCCTAACTGAGGAAATGAAGTGCTCAGAATGTTGCTGGATTCACTTTTATCTGCAGTGGAAATAAGGCTTATGCATTGCAGTAACCTCTGCTTTGAGGCACAGACCTTTCTGTAGAATGGAGCCCACCCATTGGAAAGCAATCAGGGATTTTTCTCTGTTATCTGAGGATAAGTTACTGTTAACGTTATCTGAGGCCATTGATCTGGGTCTGCCTCACTGGCACACATGATTAGACAGCAGTATTTTTACGTGTGGATTTTTAAGAATAAATTCATGTTCAAGTGGAACCTTTTTTGTCTGCCAAATTTTAAATTGATTTGTCTTTAGCAGTTGATTACAAAGTTATTCTTTATCCCCAAATGCACCTGTTTAAGGATGAAAGATTGCATCTCAATCTTCAAGAGGAAATAAAATCTGTTTATACTGAACACGGACAAATGATTACAGCTGGTCAGATTATTGCCTATGAAAAATTTATTTCCAGAATGTCTTTCATCCTTTCTTTCCTCCTAAGGAGAAAATGAAAGAAAGGGCTTTGAATTTTTATTAATGATTCATTACTCATAACTGATCAGTGAACAGTTTATGCAAATACACCTTGCAAATTGCTCACTTTAACTATTACTTGGGGTTATATCTGGATATTACCTTCCCATGGGAAGCAGAGGTGTGAACATTTGGATTATTGATATTTAATCATGGGAGAATAATGCATATCAAATGTTAAATACTCAGACAGATACAGAAATCATTTGCAGTACACTTGCTCACACTGAATTGCACCTTAATGGAGTTCTTGTTGACATTAATAAGTTACAAGTTAAGATGAATGAGTATAAATCACAAGCTAACTAGCTGATAGTTGAACATATTATTCTTTGAGGCCAGTTAACCAGCAGGCCTCATGTTCCTGAAGACTTACATTTAATATACCTCAAGGAAATATCCCTTTGCATGATGGAATTTTAAAAAGAAAGATTATTTTGTTTCTCCCCCTTCCTCCCGTCAATGCAAAGAAACTACATTGGCCTATTTTGTGAATTTGGAAGGGAACCTTTGGCCAGTGACAAATGCAATACAGGTTTTTTTGTGACCAATGGCTGTTCTGGTGGGGAAAAAAAAAAAGTAGTTTTATTATTCTTTGACTTTAGAGGGTCCGTGTAGGGGTTGGTGGGGAGAGTATGTTATCTCTGAGATATAACATTCATTGTTGCGTGATTTAAATGCTTATGGGCAAAGCTCTTGTATAAATATTTTTTTAAATATATTGTAAACTATTAATTGTAAAAATAGTATTAGTAGAAGTCTAATTTTATTTAAAAATTGTATATAGCTGAAAGTGGCAGAAGTGTGATTTTTACTGAAACGCAGAGCCCTGAGGGGCTGATAATCTTCAAAATCAGAATGTGTCATTCAGCCCAATTTGAGTAACAGACTCAAGGATTGCTAATCTTCCAGTGCAAAAGGGGAAGATTTTTCTAGATATAGGTAGTGAGCAAAGTTACCAATTAGAAGTTCACCAAATTGCACATAAGGGAGAGATGCACAGGGACATTTGAGAAATAAAAATGGATTGATTTATTCATTCAGTTTTCTCCTCCACAAGTGGCAGTTGTTCGAGCATTGGATAAGCATTCTCCTTGCATTGTGTGAGAAACAGTCTTCTCTCATGAACATGTAATGTGCCACTAACAGGCAAAAAGGAGTCGGTGAAGTGGTGAGAGTAGGTGTCTTATTCAGAGGTCTATCATTTATTACTACCCTCCTGGCATTTAAATTCTTGGCTTGCTGTAGCATGCTCCTGTGCACGCAGTTATGCAAAAGTTGGATTATTATGAAAGCATAGTTTAATGATAGCATACATGCCCATTACAACAGGCTGTCTCCTAATTTTATTTACTTGCTTCAGTGGCATGCACCGTGTGAGACAAAGATATTTAGTCCAAAGGGAGTGCGTACCTGAGGTTAGTGATTTGGGGATCAGATCCTGTTCCAAAGGTTTTACTAGTAGAGGATCAAAAAGACCACAGATAAATGCTTGATCTTGCATGATGTTGCCTTAAAATTCAGTTGTCGGTGTTAATGTGATCAGGGTTTCACCCAGTTAAGAAAGTGACTAATACAAACAACTGGCAAATTGCTAAAAATGAAGAGCATCATCTGCGGGAGACAAAGCCAGACCGAAGGGAGTGTGTCCTCTGGAGAGCCACAAACACCCTGGAAACATACCTGAGAACTTTGTCTCAGCAGGAGCTGATAGATGTGCTAAAGAGCGGAACAGGGCCCTAAAGGTTTCATAGACGAATAATGATGTATTTTAAGTTAAAGAAAAGCAAAACAAATATAGCTCCTTCTGCAAATGTTGGGTTTTGATGTTGGAAAGCAGAGAGACCAATTAAGATCTGTTCCCCTGCTAATATCAGAAATGGCAATTACTAACCTAAGAACACAAATGTGACTGAAAACAGTCTGTTCCTACAGCCATAAGCTTGACTCTATACCCTTGGTGCTATTGTAATTCCAGAAAATGTCAATATAGAATAAACAGGTAAATGTATAAAATGTAAAAATTAAATTTGCTAAGACAGTTGTTTCATATGGAGGTGGTATGGAATATCTCTAAGAGGTGAAAAACAGGATCTGAATGAACTACTTTTAAATGCATACCAAGAACCTCTCTGAATTGTTGTACTTTTTAATTAGATGAAAATAAATGAATTGAAAAGATGAAAGGAACTTGTGTAACATCTCACTTCAAAGGGCAGCTCCACTCTTGAGGAGTGTTTAAAAAGAAGAAAAAAGAAAAGAAAAGCAGCTTATTCAAGAAATATGCTTTCTCTGTGGATTTGGTTTCACTTCTACCTGCTTTAGAAACTCAGGAATGACTTCTGCTCATTTGACCTAAATGGAATCATTACCCTGGTGTAAAGGAGGGTGGAAGCTGGCTGACAGTGATGTTCCCCCCCACGCTCCTTCATTGCACTTTGCATTGACTCAGCAATGCTCTCAAATGAGCGGGATTATTTTTGACCTTGTGATGGGTTTTTTATCAAAGTTTCAAAGCTCTGGGCTGTGTTCTGGACAGAAATTGCACATGTGCAGTGGCTCTGTGTCTGGATTTACTTTGTCCAGGGAAATTAATTGAAAAAGAACCAGCTGAATCACTCATCTGGCTGCTAAGCAAGTCAGCCTTCCCAGAAGCCAAAGGCAGGTGCTCCCACCCAAAATACTTAAAAGCTGTGCCTTGTATACTTTCCATATACAGAATAGCTTACGTTATGCAAGATATTTCACTACGTCAGCATTGGCTGATTGGTCTTGAGGGCCCTTTTGGATTCCTGACTTAAGTCAGTGCTGTCCAACTCCAGGGTAATATTTTTGTCTTCCACCAAATTTTATTTATAAGTCCTCTCTTTAAACATAAGTTGTTTGTTTAGGCCTTAAGCATAGGCCTAAGCCTTTATTTAGGCCTAAGCGTAGGCCTAAGCCCTTATTTATTAACAATAGCCTTTAACAATTAACAAAAGCCTTTATTTATTAACAATAACAATTTATTAAGCTTAGGCCTAAGCCTTTATTTATTAACGATAGGCCTTAAGCCTTTATTTTCAACCACATCTGTTCAGGCCATGACTCTTGTCATCGTATTTCCATGTAAAAGGGACCTGGCTAAGGAGAGGATGAATTCAAACTGCCCAAGATGTCACAGTTTCCTTCCTTGTTTCAGTTGCCCTGAAGTGTGGGATAGTGGCTTTAGAAAATAACATTTGTATACAGAAGCCTAACAGAGAAGTGTCACCACAACCAATTGAACAAGAATTCAAAGAAAGACTAGCCTATCTCCATCCCTAGGAAGATCCTAAAGGTGGGACCTCTCTCTGTAAGCAATAGTTTTCTCTCATGACTCAAAGGAAAAATTGCTGCTTCTAGAAACAGAGGTCTTGCGTGACTTGGAAAAGAAGAGCAGTTCATCAGCTTTGTAACTCCGTGATAGATTTAGGCAGGCTGCGCTGTTTTTCGTTACACTACAAGCTGTTTAACCAGTTTGCCAGGTAGCAGGTTGATGTGAAACACTATCAGCTTTTCACAAACACAATCAGCTAAGCAATTGAGCTCATCCCAGATGTGATTAAGTGGGATCAATTATAATAAGAACTAGATAAGAGAGATAAGCCTGTTGTTTCTTGGGTTGGTATTCTGCAGTATTAGGCTTTGTAAGTATCCTTTATACATGACCAGTCACAAAACCTTTATTACTTCAGGAAATGGCTTCTAGACCAGCATTCAAATGAACTTCGTCCTAAACTGATTATTCTAACACTGGAACTGCCATTGAGTGGGGAAACAATTTATTTGAAGCATCAATTGCATCAAACGGAAAAGTAGCCATTGAAGTCAATGTTTTGCAATGCAAGCAGCATGTTTGCTCTCAATCCTTAAATACAGTTAAATATTCTGGGAGAGAGCTCTCTATGTCCCAAGGGGGGGATAGCTACCCTTCATACCATCATGTTTTGCTGTGGTGCTAAGTAAAATTGCTAAATTGCTGTAGCACTTAAGGCTTAATTTACTAAATAACAGAATTTATAGATTTGCTAAATATCAGAATCCATAGATGATTCCTGTAAATTTTTCTGGGGACAAAGAAAAATGATCAATTCAATAGCTGGAAACATGGGGGAGATGATAGCTTTACATGAAATTGCACATCAAGTGTTCAGTAAATCTGAAGCATATACGTGAGAGTCAAGAGCACTGGAAGTAGTGTAAATTTGTATTACAGGAATAACGAAATATTAGTGCTCTTTTTATCAGAAATGGAAAGCTGGTAATGTAGAAATACAGGGGGCCATATGAACATTAAAAATACAAGAGAGGAATGTTGCAAAATAGTCCATATCTAAATTGTAAGAAGAGAGACTTGCCCATATCTTTAAGCAAATATTTTTAGCATTATTTTCAATTCTTTTATGGCTTCTGGTTCTTGCAATGGAGCTCCCAGCAGGCAATTTTTTTTTGTGATTCAGAAAGAATAAATAACGTGGGTCTGACAAAACAATGCAGGATGCATATACTGCCACAATGATTGTGCTGTTCTGGAGCATAATGTTTGATCAAAACCCTACAATTGTGTTTGCTTTCTTTTTTCTGAACGGAAAGAGATTCCTAAGCTCTGGACTATTTCCATGAAAATCTTTAAGATCTTAGAGCAGTAACATGGTTCATGCATCTCTTCTATTGCTTAGCAATGG
Organism: Mycteria americana; assembly: GCF_035582795.1. Classification (NCBI taxonomy): domain Eukaryota; kingdom Metazoa; phylum Chordata; class Aves; order Ciconiiformes; family Ciconiidae; genus Mycteria; species Mycteria americana. The sequence continues at coordinate 103,329,688 of NC_134366.1, read as the reverse complement.
TTGCACTGCAGTTGTCTGCTTAGTTAATAATCACATCTAATGAACAGAAATCCAATTTTCGCTTCCCCTTTTACTGTAGGTCAGATTCGGAGGCCTTTGAAGATCTAGGCTGGCACCTTTGCTGCCCTTTCAAGTGCTTTTCTACTCTGATAATGATAAGGTTGTTGAGGGTTGTGCAGTCTTGTTGATGGGCTCAGTGCCAGTGTCTCTGCTCTGGTCTTTAGTTCCCAGTGTTTTGTTTGCTTTGCTAGCCATTGCCAGTAACTGAGCAGGGCAGGTCAATTCCCCCTGACGGATCCTTTCTGTAATCTCTCCTTGGCAGTCGTGTGGGTCCACGATGACATTTCCTGCAGCCAGTGCAAATTTTTAATATTTTTCTGCATTTAATTCCAAAACCACTGTTAGCCTCTGCCTTATCTCTTCTTCCTCCTCCTCCCCCAATTTTTCTGGCTTTTTGGATAGAGTATTGCTTCCCGCAGATACTGGTCCACAGGTCTCTGTGAAAATGTTCCTGGTGTTAGGTCTCTCAAATGACAAGTGGTAATTTTAGATTTCATCACTGGTGACTAGTGAGGTTTCTTCCCTAAAGTTCAGGAGCAATAAACTTTGCTCTTAATTATTACTAGGCAAGATTCAGAAATTCCTAAGAAGGATTCTTTGGCCTATTTTGTGTTGAAAGATGTGAGCATGAGTGGTCTCTTTTGGGCCATTCATCCTTGTAGCAGTCCACCACTTTTCTCTTACCACTTGATTTATAATTATTTGTTGCCTCTGTCTGTCTTCTTTCATCCCAGCTGGACATATTACCATGTATACACAATACTCTTGCGTTATTCTTTTGTGTGGAACTTTACCAAATATTTTTGGAAGCTTTACATGTCCTTCACCTGACAGCGTCACTTGTAGTGTTTAAATTATTTGATAACTATAGAAAAATGAAATAGAAGACAAGTAAGAAAAATCACTGTAGAAATGAGAGCTATTATGCTATTCTATTGAGGTTTATTTTATTAAAGAAAAAACATTTGAAGTCTGACATTTTTAACCTTTGAGCTTTTTCACAATAAATATTTAATTGTGCCACCAAAAGTTTTTGCATGCATTCTGAAAAATGATACATCCACCAAAAAAAAAAGTAATCCCCTATTTTCTTGTCTATTATGTGTGTATGTAAAGTATTTTTGCTCAAGAGTGCTTTAACTGTTACAGTTTTGGAGATAGCTCCCTCCTTCTTAGAGAGTTGCTGTGACCCCAGGTTCAGCCTTTCATGATAAGGAGTTCTGTACAGTTTTGACTTCATCAGTTGTCAGCATTATTCTGCGTTCTCCTTTGTGGTGAAGCAAGCTGAATGATCACTCCTTAAAACTTCTTGTGGACTGCAGTGCACACAAAGCCTAAATAAAACATATTTTGGTGCTTGATATAGTGTCTCTTCTGCCCCCTTGAAATTCTCTTGGCACCACTTCCTAATACATCCCCACCTTGGAGCTGCACCTTCTCCTTCTGAACTGTGGGAATGGCTGCAGTAGTTCATCAAAAACAGCATTTTTGTTTCCATTTGGTATTTCCATTACAAGATGTTGGTAGAGGATGTATGTTTTCCCACACCCTTGTATAGAGCTCTTGTTACAGGTCAGTTATTTTTAATTTCCAGGAAGAGCACATGGAGGGAGACTTGTTAGTGATCTTCCTCTTTGCTCCAGGTAAAGGTCTCTTCTTGCCTTCTAACTCAACTGTATTAGGTATAATCACAATGGAGTGGGGGGGGGGGGGGGGGGGGGGGGGGGAACACAAAGTCTCCACCTGTCTCCTCACCTATTCCTGACATCTTCTGACATTGTCAGAAGATATCTTAGGACTTTGTGACATTAGCTCATAAGACATAACTGTTACTCATTACTCTAAAAATCCAAAACACACAAGCAGCCCACGCAGGGGAAAATATAACTTTCTCTGTGCAAGCAACTGTTCATATGAGCCTCTATAGCTTCGAAGATTATATTTTTGCTTCACAGGACACTACAAGACTGGAAGATGAATCCCTAAGGGAGGAGTTCCCACTCTGCGAGTTTGATTCACTGAATATAAAATAATAACTCTCAAAATAGATTTAAAGTCTGTACCGTAACTGCATGATTTGTTTACTGTGCTCATTTGTTCCATTCCTTAGGTTTGAAGACGGCACAGTCTCTTTTCTTGATATCATTGCTCTGAAACATGGATTTGATGTTCTGGAAAAACTCACAGGTCAGTTAACATAACTCTAATACTGAAGAGTGAAGTTCCAGATCTATATTCAGGGCACAAGTCTGATCATATTTCCTATGGCTATAGCCTAATTTTTCTTTCTAGATTTATTATCCATGTTCATCAATGTGAAGATCAGACTTCAGTGTAACTGGTTTATCCAAGTCTTGCCTATTGGATTATTCCAGCCTGGTTTGGAAAAAACCAAAATATGCAGACTGTTCTCCACAAATACACACACAAGGCTTAAGTACATCGAGCACATCTAGTCTGCCTCACACTCACAAAAATGCAACAGGAAAATAATAGTAGAAAGTAGCTGAGCTACGTCCTGTTGAGACTTGATGCAGTAAGAGTTCCTGCTGTGTGTGAGGATAAGGCAACTTGACCAGGTGCAGAAAAGCCATTTGGTAATACAGATTAAGAGAGGAACCAAAAAAAAGAGTTTAGAGTACATCCCAAAGTTTTTTGTGAAATAGGAAATATTGTCCCACTCTGCAGGTAGCTATCTTCAAACAGCAAACTTTCCAGACTATGACTTTTCACAGCAGTTTATTTATGTCTGTATTTTGACACACTTAGTGGAAAGCAGCATTATGTTGTCAGGCTTTTTTTTCTCATTTTGTTCTCTATTTGATGCAACTTAGCACTGTAAGTCTTATGGAAATTCCTGGAAAAGCACATGGTTGTGAAATGGTACTGCAGTTCCTGCCTCTCGAGCTGTAAAGTGAAAGGAGAAGAGACAACAGTCACAGGCTGCAACAAGGGAAATTCTGACTGGGCATAAAGAAATAATTTTGCAGGGTGAGGGTAGTCAAACACTGGAGCAAGTGCCCAGAGAGACTGTCAAATCTCCATCCTTGGAGATGTTCAGAATTTGACTGGGCTCAGCTCTGAACAATCTGATCCAGCTTCAAAATTACCACTGCTTTGAGCTGGAGGTTGAACTGGATGACCTCAGGAGGTCAAACCTAAATTAGTCTATGATTCTCTAACTACTGAAGGCTAATGCCTCCTTCCAGGCAGATGATATTATAATACAGGCTGGGGCATATTGAGCTGTGAAGGGTGGAAGACAGGCCTTTACAGTTACTGCTTAGGGCATATTCATGCAGTAGACTGAGTCTGTGGCTATGTGCAGAGCTAACTACGTTTGAGATTTATAAACAAGCTCGCAGCCTGCCATCTTGATCTTGCTTGTGGTTTATGGAATTGAAATTCTTCAGTCACACTAACTGTGGGAAGCTAGTGCAAACCTGGCAAAGGTCTCTTCGCAGTGGACTTTCCTGGGAAGATCATTTCCATGGCACATTTACTACCATGACTTCATCTCCCCAAGCAAAGGGCAGGTAGCCTGGGATAAGAGGCCAGTGTAGGCTTTCTAGCTTGCTAGGGAGTCTCATGACTTTGAAGCTCTTTTCAGTGGCTCCCACTGTTTGAGTATCTTTGAAGCCCTTAATATGGAGCTAACACTAAATTCCCAAATAAAACTTTGAGCTCATCTTCAAGGCAGAAGCTCTATGTGAAGGGTGACACTCATGTGCCTTGTTGACTCCAGGATAGCCTGTTGCTTGTCTGGCTCAGCACCCCAAATGCACAACCTCTCTGTGTTTGCTGCCGTGGGTCAGTGATTCTCCTGAAAGGTGCAGGAGATGACACCTGGACAGGGAAGCTTGCACCACTGGCTGTGCAGGAGGCTTGCACCATGGCATGCTTCCACATGTGGAGTGTGCCAGGTTAACAAAATATGTTCCTGAAATATGTGTTTCATACTCAGGTATGTGCACAGTTAATGTGTAATGTCGGAACCTCCCTTCTCCAGTGCACTCTTCGGTTTCCTATACAAAGGCATAAAGTGCATCATGATGTAAAAGAGACCTGAGTCCAGAGAGACACTGACTATGTATTTTTCAGGCTGGTATAATTTCTGCTACTGTCTGTGGAGGATTATTGTTGGCATTTATCTGAAGGATTCTAGTGTCTTCTTCCCCGCAGAGCAAGACTTCTGTGAGGAGTATTCTGTTAGATGCTTGAGGTCTTGCTCATGTGGAAATCAATAGCAGAGTTTTCATCCACTTCAATAGGAGTCTGACTGAGCCCCAACAAGTAAGGATGTTTTGCTTTATGATGCTCCACATGGAGACCAGGGATCAGAAACCAGCCTTTACTATATGTTCTTGTAGTATAAAATGCTTCTAAAGAATGTGCAATCTTAAACAAACACATTCCCTTGTAAAGAGGGCTAACTGCTTTGGTTTAATGTGTAGGAGCATTGCCTGCCGTAACAGGAGTTGATGCTATCATCTCCTTCATTGCATTTCTCAGCTGTCTAAACCTCCTATTGGTACCTATTTCAGCTAAACAATTGAAAAATCTCTTAATACTGGACTGAGGGGGATACTTAGCCCTGAACCTGAATAAAGTGGATAGCAGTGGATGAAAGGGTAGAATAGAGTCATGAATAAATAGTATGTTGAGACCTTTCATTCTTTATTATTCCTTTTAATTTACCTTCTGACCTATAGCAGTGATGAAAGTCTAAGGCAGCTGAAGTGGCTTGGAATAACCTGTCAAGGGGGTTCTCCACAAAACTGTTATGAGGGTGGGTAAGCTGACCTTAATTCTGGGCTTAATTCAATTATTGCTTATGGGGGGTTGTTTGTTTGTTTGTTTGAAAATGTTTTAAAGTCTGGCTTGAAGTAATAACTTTTTGTCTCCAGTATCTGATGAACATTTTTTTTCTTTAACACTCATCAATACCAAGCCTAACTAGTTCAGATAGCAACGCAGTGCATTTATACTACTTTGAAGGGAATATGGTGAATTGCTGTGTTTCTTGTTAATAAAAAATTCATTTGACCATATCAACACCATATTTTTTATCAGCACGCTTGAATAAAATCATCAAAAGGCTTTTTATGGCACTCTATCACATTGAGAAGAGCTACGGACTCCTGTCTTCTGGATGCTAGAACCATTCTGTAGATGTGGTGAGCAGTGGACAAGGCCCATCAGTGAATCGATGGGCCGAGGCCAATTGTATGAGGTTCAACAAGGCCAAGTGCCAGGTCCTGCACTTGGGCCACAACAACCCCATGCAACGCTACAGGCTTGGGGAAGAGTGGCTGGAAAGCTGCCAGGCAGAAAAGGACCTGGGGGTGTTGACAGCCAGCTGAATATGAGCCAGCAGTGTGCCCAGGCGGCCAAGAAAGCCAATGGCATCCTGGCTTGTATTAAAAATAGTGTGGCCAGCAGGACTAGGGAAGTGATCGTGCCCCTGTCCTCGGCACTGGTGAGGCCGCACCTCGAATACTGTGTTCAGTTTTGGGCCCCCCACTACAAGAGAGACATTGAGGTGCTGGAGCGTGTCCAGAGAAGGGCAACGAAGCTGGTGAAGGGTCTGGAGCAGAAGTCTTATGAGGAGCGGCTGAGGGAGCTGGGATTGTTTAGCCTGGAGAAGCGGAGGCTGAGGGGAGACCTTATTGCTCTCTACAACTACCTGAAAGGAGGTTGTAGAGAGGTGGGGGTCGGTCTCTTCTCCCAGGTAACAAGTGATAGGACAAGAGGGAATGGCCTCAAGTTGTGCCAGGGGAGGTTTAGACTGGATATTAGGAAATTTTTCTTCACTGAAAGAGTTACCAAGCACTGGAACAGGCTGCCCAGGGAAGTGGTTGAGTCGTCATCCCTGGAGGTATTTAAAGGACGTTTGGATGAGGTGCTTAGGGACATGGTGTAGTGGTGGTCTTGGCAGTGTTAGGTTTACGGTTGGACTCGATGATCTTAAAGGTCTTTTCCAACCTATACGATTCTGTGATTCTGTGATTCTACCCAGGGAAGTGGTTGGGTCACCATCCCTGGAGGTATTTAAAAGACCTGTAGATGTGGCACTTAAGGACATGGTTTAGTGGTGCACTTAGCAGTGTTAGGCTAACAGTTGGACTTGCTGATCTTAAAGGTCTTTTCCAACCTAAATGATTCTATGATTCTGTGATTCTAAGTTTAGTAAATTTGCCAAAGCAATAATGTCTGTTGTCTGATGTATGACAACATCTCTACTGAATTAGCTTTACAGAGATATTTTTAGTAATTTTTGCAGAGTATTTTCATTGATGTATTTTAACTACTATAATAACCTTTTTCTTTTCTGATGTCCCTAACTGCCCAGCTTACATTTCACTAGACAGCAAGCTTTTTTGAAGCTGAAAATTGCTCTGTAAAAAATGTGGATGTGGCTTCAAACTTTCAGATTTATAATCATTCCATAAAAAATGAAAAATAAAAATTTAGGAATATTTCTGTTTTCAATTTAAAAATGTTTTTTTTCCACAGTGCTAAAATGTAGAAAGGTAAAGAGAGATGAGAAAAAGTATAGGCTGAAAGAGTAAATGAGAAGAAACTATACTGAGGAGAAATTTGAAAAACTAAATAAAAAATGGTTTTGACAAATATTTGAATTTTAAAACTTCTGCATTGCTCATGTAGCCTATGTACTTTGGCGGTCTCTAGTCAAATTCTGGAGTGCCACACTGAAAAGCAGAAGTGCCAGCACTGCCTCTTTACATCTACAAGAGACCAGAGTAACTTACAGGAATCCATAGTGGAAGAAGAAATTGAATTCTGTAAAGCATTTTAATCACCACATGATCCACGAATTTTCCACAAAGTCAGGCTAGTCCTACACCATTATCTGTGACCTCAGATGAATTAAGCTTGTGTTCCAGTTAAGTAGGAAATTTCAACATCTCCCTTACTAGTAAAACTTATGTGATTATGCTTACGTGTATGTTCATGTAAGTACAAAAATTTCTACATGGTATAGTTTTTAATTAGAATTTAATCATACAGAAGATAAATCAAACAAGCACCATGAAAAGGTCATAATAGAACGTGGTACGGCTATGGTCATATTTGGGGTTTTCCATCGTAAAATGAATTTTGTGTTCCCGTTTATCAAAGCTCATGTGAAGGGTGACTGCAGTCCTCCAGCTTCCTCAGCCCCGTCAACGTTTCTGGCAGCCCTTCTGCGTTGGCTGTGAGAGCAAGGCTGCCTGGGGGCCTGCAGTGTAGTACCACAGCCTGCAAAGCGGTATGTGCTGTCCAGAGCAGTATGGTTACCTTTCCAAATGTTTAGCTCTTCAATTTCTATAGGCACTGAATATATCTGTTCCTGGCATGACGGATGCAACAAGAGATTCAGTGCTTTGCAATTGCCATTTTCCCTTCACCATCCTTTTTTCCCCTGCACATTATTGAGAATATTGGAGTTTTCCAGGTTATTTAATTTCTGTCAAAGGTCCACTGTTCCTTTTGAACAGAGATTATTGGCATTTGTGTGTATACAACAAAGCTGTCGCATGCTGTGGAAACACTTTGTAATCCAGAAGGACTGCAGATTTGTTTTAAGCCACTTTATGCATATTTCTTCCACTTCAACTGTCAGAGTTTTCAGTGGCAAAATGCACTGTCAGATGTGAACCACTTCTGAATCTCACTTTGCTGTAGCTCCTGGAGTACTTGCTTTGCACTCCCCCAACACAAACGATGATTCTCATTCTGGGTTGGAAATAGCCTGGAGTAGAAACAAGCAAAATAAACAAAGTATTGTTGTTATTAATTGTGTCCTTCTGTGTAATAAAAGCACTGCTGAAGTTCTTTTGGGATGTAGTTGTGGTGGGTTGACCCTGGCTGGACACCAGGTGCCCACCAAGCCGCTCTATCACTCCCCTCCTCAGCTGGACAGGGGAGAGAAAATATAACGAAAGGCTCGTGGGTCGAGATAAGGACAGGGAGATCACTCAGCAATTACTGTCACGGGCAAAACAGACTTGACTTGGGGAAAATTAATTTAATTGATTACCAATCAAATCAGAGTAGGGTAATGAGAAATAAAAACTAAATCTTAAAACACCTTCCTCCCACCCCTCCCTGCTTCCTGGGCTTAACTTTACTCCTGAATCCTCTACCTCCTCCCCTCAGGGATGCAGGGGGACGGGGAATGGGGGTTGCGGTCAGTTCATCACGTTGTCTCTGCCACTCCGTCCTCATCAGGAGGAGGACTTCTCACACTCTTCCCCTGCTCCAGCATGGGGTCCCTCCCCACAGGAGACAGTCCTCCACGAACTTCTCCAACCTGAGTCCTTCCCATGGGTTGCAGTTCTTCATGAACTGCTCCAGCGTGGGTCCTTCCCAGGGGGTGCAGCCCTTCAAGAACAGACTGCCCCAGCATGGGTCCCTTCCACAGGGTACAGTCCTTCAGGAACAGACTGCTCCAGCGTGGGTCCCCCGCAGGGTCACAAGTCCTTCCAGCAAACCTGCTTCAGCGTGGGCTCCTCTCTCCATGGGTCCACAGGTCCCACCAGGAGCCTGCTCCACCGCGGGCTTCCCACGGGCTCACAGCCTCCTTTGGGTTCATCCACCTGCTCTGGCATGGGGTCCTCTATGGGCTGCAGGTGGGTATCTGCTCCACCGTGGACCTCCATGGGCTGCAGGGTCACAGGCTGCCTCACCATGGTCTTCACCACCGGCTGGAGGGGAATCTCTGCTCTGGTGCCTGGAGCACCTCCTCCCCCTCCTTCTTCACTGACCTTGGTGTCTGCAGAGCTATTTCTCTCACATTCTCTCACTCCTCTCTTCAGCTGCAGTTGCTGTTTGTGTTGTTTTATTCCCCCCTTCTTAAATACGTTATCCCAGCAGCGCTACCACCCTCAGTGATGGGCTTGGCCTTGGCCTTGGCCAGCAGCAGACCCGTCTTGGAGCCGGCTGGCATTGGCTCTATCAGACATAGGGGAAGCTTCTAGCAGCTTCTCACAGAAGCCGCCCCTGTAGCCCCCCAACTACCAAAACCTTGCCACACAAACCCAATACAGTAGTGCAGCTGGATTGTACCAGTGTAATTATTGAAGATGGGGAGGGAGATCACTAATGGAAGGTAAATCAGAGTTTCAGTGTTAGGCAGTATCATGAAAAATAGAGATCTGTTTCTGAGTCTGATACCATCTGACTAAATTCTTGACCTATCTCAACTTCCATTTAACAACAAAGCGTATTTCATGCCAGAGTTACATCATGATGTGTGTGTGTATGTAAGCCATTTTCAGAGGTGTTGTGTCTTTATGATTTTTAAACTTAACCTTTAGCTGGTACGTATTTTTATTAGTAAATTTTTAACAGTTTTACAAACGATACTAAGGTACATAATTTGCAATTATGTTAGAAGGAGTACTTTAATTATAATGTCTGTTCAGGAAACATAAATTCTCTTCACAAGAAAATACAGTATGTATTGGAAGAAATTTTAAGATGCAGACTAAGTCTCCTAAGGATGATAAAGTGAAAGTCCTTTTTGAATTCACTGGATGCTTGACTGATTGTTGGAGGGTAAAAGTTGTGTTGGCTTTCATAAAGGCAATTATACCACACAACAGCCAAAGCAAAATACAGTGCAGGATGCTAAATGGCAAAGCTAACTTTGATTTTTAACTTGGTCTTTGGGGCTTTTGAGTTGTGTTTTGCGCTGTTATAATTTTTACCATGCTCTGGTACATCAAGGACTGGTTGCAGCCAGTGACGGGATGTTGGGCAGCCTGCATTTAGTGGTACTGCACAGATTCTCATGTGTATTGTGTTTAGACACTTAGGGTTATGCAAGTCATCCAGTTTAGGTCCAGAAAGGATTTTCTCCTCAGTCAGATTGGCAGGAATTACTGGGATTTCTGCTCCTGTGTGGAGTTAGTGACTGCATCCTGCCACTGTCTGCGCATGTCACCTAAACTTGGACCATGGGTGTGATGCTTGTGAATTTTACTGCTTTCATCCTTGGTGCTGCTTTCATTCATAATTTTAATTGATTTGGGGTTTTTCTTTTAAAAATCATAAGATTATAGATTACATTAATACATGTGTTCTGGCTTGTGATTTATAGGTGTGTTGGAAGTGGATGCTCCATTGTGGCTGACATTTATGAAATTCTTCATTTTAGGGGGAAATTCTTCCCTCGGTTTAAGAGAGAAAATGAATCATTGATGAAATTTTTACTTTCTTTATGCCACCTATTTGCCACAAGATGAACTTTAACGTAAAAGAAACCTGGGCAATTTGTATAAATCTCCTCACCTCACTGCTCATAACTAACACCTTCTCTAACTGTGCTTGAGAGAGAGTTATGCATTGTTGGGGTTTTTTTTCTGAGAAAAAATGTTTGATGAGTTGACAGTAGGGAGAAGGTGCTCCATCTACACTCTAAATATGAAAATATGGAGACGCTGAAGAGAAGGCATTTTATATTCTGGCACCAGAAAGAAAAGTTTGACTTCTAAATGTGAAGGGAGTGCATAAGAGCCTAAAATCCAAAGGTATTCTGATTCCCAGATAATGACACTACTGGTATGTCAGAAGACAAAAATCTCTCCTCTCCTTTCATGGATAGTGAGGTGACTGGGTGACTGTTTCTGTTTTTAAATTTCTATCCCAAGATAAACTTGGTTTAGAGAACAAACTAGAAAGAAAGTTATTTACTGCTGACAGTTCTTGCTGGTTTTCTTAGCTTTCTTTTGTGACTTGCCTAATGCAAACTAGACATCATTTGTACCGTTGAAAGCAGAGCAGAACAGCTAGAGCATGATTTGAGAAGCTTTGAAAAAGTGAGTTGCCAGAAGAAATCCTTCCAGGGCTGCCTTTGCAGACTTTAATCTGTATATAAGGTTTCTTTCTGGAAATAAAAACTGCTTTTATGTTTTGGGGTTTTTTAATATGCATTTGCTAATATTGATGTAGATTGCATTCACAAACTGCCTAACCTGTGAAGAGGCCTAGGAAAGGAGCAAAAATGTCAGAGTCATTCCTCAGACCTGTAGAGGTAACACAGGAAGAGCTACTACAGCACATAAATGTTTTGGGTGGTTTTGCATAATACACCTAGAGAGAAAAATAGGCTTCTTAGGAGCTAAAAGAAGGGAAAATGTCTTTATTACAAGCTAAGCTGATGAAGAAAAAGTGCAGCACAGCTGACAGAAAATATGCTCTTGGCAAGAGATAATTGTTCTGTGTTCAGACAAAAGAGTTAGCAAGACTTCTGCGGTGGAGGCATTTGATGGCATCCAGTGTTATTACAGGGGAGAGATTTGCAGCAGAGTCTTTTCATGCTTGGGAGACTTCTGGGAAGGGGAAGCTGGGGCAGCTAACAACTGGGGGATCACTGCAGGTGCTTTTGCATTGGCTGTGGCTTGCCAAGGCAAGAAATGGCAGGGAGCATCAGTGTCCAACACTGACAGGCTTCTCACTCATCCAGTGATAACTGAGCTCTTGAGGTCTGCAGTTACTGAGAACTTCTCCTTTGGCAGGTCTGTGTACATTGCAGGTCTCAAATATTAAAGACTACAAGGAGAAACTTGAGGCAATTTTGTTTTGGAGGGCTTCATGTGTTCCCACATGAAAGGATACTGGAGTCACTGATCTTGCTTTTCTCACCAAGGAAGCCTTAACCCCACCCTGTTGGCAGCAGAGGAGTCTCTTGTATGCCAGTTAGTGTGGCCTGTGCCTTCCTTTCCTCTTGCACACTTCTTTATGTGTCTAGTTTAGTCCCTAGATGAAGAAGAGATTAGTCACAAGTATTGGGTTTCCTACTAGTTACAATTCCATCTTGTAGATCAGGAATTACTTCTGAAGTTATTGGAACCTGCAATAATTCAGATCACAGTATGAGCTTTGCTTTTTGGTATGATATATACACCTTAATCTAACTGTTGGTTAAATCATTACAGAAAAAAAAAAACAAACCCCAAAACCAAAAAACAACCAAACATAGGGAAGAAGTAGAAAGAACAGCATTTGCACGGGGAATATGACAGCTGCTGAACACGTTAGTATCCTCAGTTGTCTTGTGTTGCGGGTCACAGTGTTGACTTTACTAAAGCCAGCAGAAATGCCAAAGAGCCAGCGGATTTAAAAGAACTATTGTTCTGGATCCAGAGGAGCAGCAAAGTGTACTCCTACACTGGTCATTCCCAAATATAGGCTTTAAGGCAGGAGTATGGTCATTAGTTGCACATTCTTGTCTGTTTTCTGTCGCTGCTAATCCTTTTTTTCCAACCCTGATTGGTAACATAAGAATGTAGACATCCCCATTGAGTTGGGGTAGCTATAAATCAGAGTTGTTAATGAGCTGATAAGAGTAGAGTTTGTCCATGTGTTAGTTGTTCCATTTCTTCGAGATAGTGGGTGGTGATCTAACAAGAATGGTAAAATCCTGGGCCTGCTCTCTCCCTATCACTGAAATCAGGAGAGGTATACAGTAGTAAACAACCAGGAAAGCAAGATGGGAGAATGGCATCCTGGCTTGTATCAGAAATAGCGTGGCCAGCAGGACTAGGGAAGTGATCGTGCCCCTGTCCTCGGCACTGGTGAGGCTGCACCTCGAATACTGTGTTCAGTTTTGGGCCCCTCACTACAAGAGGGACATTGAGGTGCTGGAGCATGTCCAGAGAAGGGCAACGAAGCTGGTGAAGGGTCTGGAGCAGAAGTCTTATGAGGAGCGGCTGAGGGAGCTGGGATTGTTTAGCCTGGAGAAGCGGAGGCTGAGGGGAGACCTTATTGCTCTCTACAACTACCTGAAAGGAGGTTGTAGAGAGGTGGGGGTCGGTCTCTTCTCCCAGGTAACAAGTGATAGGACAAGAGGGAATGGCCTCAAGTTGTGCCAGGGGAGGTTTAGACTGGATATTAGGAAATTTTTCTTCACCGAGAGGGTTATCAAGCATTGGAACAGGCTGCCCAGGGAAGTGGTTGAGTCGCCATCCCTGGAGGTATTTAAAGGACGTTTGGATGAGGTGCTTAGGGACATGGTGTAGTGGTGGTCTTGGTAGTGTTAGGTTAATGGTTGGACTTGATGATCTTAAAGGTCTTTTCCAACCTATACGATTCTGTGATTCTGTGAACATTTAATAAACTGCAGTGATTAATCTATTTCTATATCTACTCTATTTGTTTAGTTCATAATAAACCATTGTGTTCCTAACCAAAGAGGCTGGCTTTTTTTACAGAAGTACAGCAAATGACTAAGCAATCAGTATATTTTCTTTTATTACATTGTATGTGAATCCTATTTATCCCTGACAAACTGTGGAGCCTCCTGTTCAGATCATCCATTGAACAAGGTTTTACTAATGTGAACACCAACTGTACAGTTTAATTTTCTTGCAATTCTGTGTACCTTACTGCACATGGGATAATACAAGAAAGGTGTTTTTTCGTCCTTACATCAGATGGTTGCTGTGAAACTAAGCCCAGACCTACTGATGAATCGGAACCTCTACAGAGTAATTACCTGCACTTGTTCACTTTCAGGTTTGCAACAAGAGGTTGCATTTCACTGTGAGGACCTCATCTGTGTGGACACTCTTATGAATTCTCCCATTCAAGCCAATGGGACCATTAAAGGAAGGCTAATGTAATGGCCAGGGAGCTAGCTGAGAACTGGGGAGAAATGAGTTCCTTTCCTCGGCCACAAAATTTACTTGACTTTTAATAAATATCGTAGCTACTAATCTTCAGGGGAGCAGGGAGTTAGGTAACTCAATGTGTTTCCAGATCTGCATTTAATCTCTGGGTAGGATTTGTCTTATGTTGCTGTCAGCACCTATATCTGAGGTGACCGTTTAGATTCCCATTGCAATCAGTGGAACAGACAGTACTTCACCAGCTTGATCCCTCTGACCTTTTTTTGAAATGTAGGATGAGTTACAGCCAGCAATACCAGTTCTTCTCATTGTCTATTAAGGGAGCTTAGATGTTAGCTTAGTGTGGTATAGGACATTACTTTTACATAACTTTCCTGATAATGATCCCTTTGGGACTAGAAATCTGAACTGTCAGATTATTGAGGTGGAAGTAGAGTTTTGGGGTTTTTACCTTCCCTTAGATTTGCAGCTTGTGTTGGGCAGGGCAGGTTCTACATTTCTCATGGTTGAAATAAACGAGTAAAGCAAAACAGGGAGTGTGCTGGAAGAGTCCTGAGGAGCGTGAAGGCTCAGTGTGAGGTTTTCTATTTGGGAAACCTTCATTTGTCTATTACTCTATGAATGATTTCTGATTTGCAACATGTATTTCATGCTTCAAATCCAGGCTTATTCAGGTAGTTGTTGCTTTCTCTGAGAGGGAAAGGCTCACAGTCCGACAGCAGAAAAACTATCTTGCAAAGGCAAAAAAATTTTTGTCTCCAGGGTGAGAATATCCCAGTCTGAAAGATGTCTTATGAGTGTTTATGTACAGCTGACTTCAGAAGTCTGTAATAGTTTTCATTTTCAAATGACTGGTTAAAGCGGATTAGAAGGAAAGAAAACTCAGTTGGTTCTTTTGCATCAAAAGAAGCCATTGTTGGGACTGTGGTTAATTTATTAGGAAAGACATGCTCAACTGAGCACATCTTTTCTAATGGCTGTAGATGGAATTAAAACAATTAAAAAATCAGTATTACAAAATGAGCATACTTGCACTCTTGTGCAACTGTCTGAAAATACAGCCAAGCACATACAATGTATTTGGAAGGCAAGTTTGAATTAATGGATGGGGCCTACCTTTTTTTTACTGTAGATGCAGAATTTGTTCCTAGTTCTGCCTGAGGTAGCATTGTGAAATCTGTCACTTTCAATAAATAAAGTGGGAGAAATTGTTGTAGCCTACATCAAGAGAGAATGGGTGTAAGACCCAACTCTTCAATAATGTTTGTAGGAATATTAACAGCAGTCAAGAGTAATGAAGCTCTGATCTTCTGGTTCCTAGACCGATCCAGCATCGCCTACACATGGCTAAAGAATATCCTGGAGAAGTGCTTTCTGTCTGTAATACCTTTCTCCGTAGATCATCTTCTGTGTGAGATACAGCTAGGATCTGAAGGAATTGTCATTTTCACTACAAAGTTGTCATTGTCATTGCTAAGAGATAGAGAACGTATAAAGTACTGTGGGGCCATAGATTTCAGAGAACAGAAGTGAGGGCTTTTAGACTTGGGTGCAGACTTTCCAAAGACTTTTTGCTGTCTAAATTGATTGATTAGGTTAGAGTTCTTGTTATCCTTGGAATACCCTTTTAAAATGGGAGAAAAATAAAAACCTTGTGCAGTTGTATTCTTAAAACCTGTATAAGAAATACTCAAGAATTATCTCTGTACAGTTCCAGCTAAAAACCAGAATTGAAAGGGAAATGGAAAATAAAATTACACATAAATTAATTCCGTTACATTTTAAACAATGTAATATATTGCTAATTAATTTTTGCCACATCTTGATATACTAACAAGGAAATAAATTATTACCTTGTGGATACTAATTTCCTTGACTGATACGTGAACAGTTTTCTTACCAACATGCACCAGAAAATGAACCTTGACAGGGCGGTGAAATAAATTTAGTTATATGAAAAACTAGAGCATACTGTGATTAGAGAACGGATCAGCATTTTGGCATTTGCGGAAGAAGGTCTGGCTGGCATAGGGGTGTGCACTTCAGCCATCCCTCAGCAGATCTCAGGATCCCGTTCTAGTGCACGCAGGCTACCATGGCAAGGATTACCTTATTTCACTTATTACATTTTCAATTTCCTAGCTAACTGGATCCAGCTGTTTCAGCCCTTCATGCAACACAGAGATTTTATGCTAAATCTAAAGGGGCTAAATTAAAGCGAAAGGAAATTTGCATATTGTGTAAAACTCTACTTGTTCAGCAGATCCAGATTATACGGTGCTAATCACAAACACTAGATAGAGTAAATCCTCTTGAAGTCACCCTGGGGTTAAGTCAAATGCTTTACACTCTTTGACACATACCCATGAAATATGTAATCAAGTCTGTTTGACGTCCGCTCCTAATTACGTGTGTGTATTTTAAGCAGATGCTTTTCCAGCTGATCTGCGCCTTTTGAGATCTTTTCTTCATTATTAATCAGAAAATCACGCTGTATGTTAACGGCAAGTGCCAATTATGAGAAACTAATATTGGTTTCTTTGCTTAGAAGCTGTGCTTTTGCAAATAAGACCATTGCCAAATAACATATAGATGTAAAGAAAATGTAAGAACCTCTGAATGTTATCCATCAGGGACGTAATTATTCTACCATGTACTGTGCTATTTCAGCCTAAAACTAAAATTTATTCTTCCACATACTGATTTTTTAGTTTGAGGAGAAATATTAAGTAAAGAAAGTTCTCTGTTGGAAGTAGGAATGGACTGCTTGTTTTCACAAAAGCTAGAATTTAAATGATTAAAGTATTATTTCCCCCAAGACTCTACATTCGTAACTTCTGTCAAGAATATTAATACATAAGCTTAGCCTTTCATGAATTCTTCTTACTCACTGAGATAATATCAGGAGACAAAATTAATATTTAATTGACTTGGGAGTCACTGAGTTTTAAGTAAACCCCATTTTTATTGTGACTATGTAACAACAGTCTTCAGAAATTGCGAGTGACCTAGTTGTTTTTACCCCTGCTCTTCAGCTGAAGGATGCAAACTGCCACTTGCATTTTGCTGAAGTTTCAAACTTAGTATGTTCCCTTCAGTGTGTTTAGCAGAGACATCTACTGGCAAAATGTTAACTAGCATTCTCTCCCTCAGGTCCTACAACGTCATTTCTTACACCTCTGAAGGGAGGTGTAATACAGAAATGAGTACTTTGAAGCTTTTAGATGTACTGGAGCATTAAATCTATAATTTGGGAAGAAGCATTAAGTAGTATATCAACAGATACAAAATGAATAAAGACAAAATAAAATTTTCCTGTTGTCTCACTAAGGTTACTTCCTGTTGAACTACTACACTACTTTTAGCGGAGATGTGTATATCAGAGAAGAAGAGAATAAAGGAATTTATGATCCATTGTAGATGAACAGGACTAATGGCAAATCAAGTAATAATCATAGTTAGCCTCCGCTGATTTTGATACAGTTAATATGGAATGGAAAGAAAGAAATGACAGGATATAATCAGAAGACTATTCCACCTACAGTGACTGGTTTCATGTCTAATGCTTGCTCCACACTCACAGTTTATTTTTTTGATAAACAGCTGCCTCAGCTGTCACCTTTGCGGAGTTTTTAATGGCTCTCAAAAGAGCTATTCTAGATATGGTTTCAATGCTAGTGCGCTAGCTGCTCTAGTTGTGGTTTAAACTCTTAGAGGCAGTCAGTGGTGGAATGAGCAAATGCCTGGCGCTCGCACAGATGGAGATAGCAGCAAGTCCTCTTTGGGCTCAGGCCCTGGAGGAGCCCCCAGGAGTCCACCCAGCAGCCCTGCCTCTTCTTGTCTGGTCCAGCCTTGACGCCCTCCTTGGAGACACCCATGTATCTTGGGGTGGGCGTAGCCTTGTGGAGGTGGAAAAGCAGAACTGAAAGAACACAGATGATTACATCCTCCCAACAAAAGGTCATTAAATATTTTAAAATCAGTCTTTGCGTTTTCGGGTAACCTGTGGATTCAAGACACTAAGAAGCATCTCATCCACCTAGTTGGAGCGGAGGACATTTTCTCACAATTGCTACTGATAAAATGTATTTTTAAAAGCACCTGTCTTCTAATGGTTGTTTTGCAGGGGACAGTCGAATCATTTTAA
Source organism: Mycteria americana (assembly GCF_035582795.1). Taxonomy (NCBI): domain Eukaryota; kingdom Metazoa; phylum Chordata; class Aves; order Ciconiiformes; family Ciconiidae; genus Mycteria; species Mycteria americana. Next base: position 103,311,844 of record NC_134366.1, on the reverse strand, counting down.
AAGAGATGAGTCCTGCTTATAAGAAGCCTACTATAGCAATGAAATTTTTCAGACCAGCTATATTCAAGTAAAATGTCACTAACCTCTGAAGTAAATGTTCACTGAACCTGTGTTGATCAGTTCATGTGTTACATTCCTAAAAGTATTCATTTTGTTTTACTCTAGGTTTATATGCATTTAAAATGGCCATTTCAAGTCTGTTATGCTTTCAGGTCTATGTGTGCACCTCAGCCAAACTCCAGATTTAAGATCCACACATCTGCTCACCCATAGCACATCCCCTGTTCCCCCGTTTTCATCCACATCCTAATTTTCATGAAAAGAAGACTTCTCTGGGCAAAGGATCTCCACTTGTGTGCTGCTTTAATTGCAAATGTTGCACTTCTATAACAGCTGGAAAAATACTTTTGTAAGTTTTTCCTCTGCTCCTCCTTTCTCCTTCCCACCTTTCTCCTTTCTTTTTTCTTTTTATCTTTTTACTTTAAAGAGCTTGCAAGTATTTTGTTAAAGCATCTCACAAATTGTGCTCTACGATACTGAATTTAATACAAAGGTTTGAAATTGGTTGGTTTAACTTGATTGTTGCTTATGGTCTTTTAGCATGAGTGTGTGTCTCAAGTTGATGCTAAAATTTCCATTTTATTACTGTTTCGACAAAGAATTGCTACTTTTGGTATTTTATTCACATTATTAATTGAAACCCCAGGACACTAAAATTTCTGCCTAGTTTCTCCTTTCAAGTATAAACTTCCGAATCAGCTTGAACTTTGGCTACCTTCCTACTGAATGCTTCATAAGATTTTAAGGCAGTCATAAAAATCAATTTATTTTGTAAGTATTAGGCTAATGTCAATGATATTCTCACAAGTATCAACAAAAAATGGTGCTGAGCAGGAAAAATTCTGCCATAAGATAGTATTTAAATAAAAGATACATTTAACTTTATAAATTGAAGGTACAGAGATGTAATAAAAACTTCTTGGGTTACCCAGTACATGAAAAAAAATTGATTCTTAAAAATAAGGACTGAATGGGCAGATTTCCAATTTCAATGAATTTTATCATTAATAGTACAAATCACAGGGATTTTGGTAGATAAGATTGCCGACACAAATTTTCTCAGCTTAACTACGTCAGTCAGAGCACTTTCATTTCTTACAATAGAGTGACATTGGCAGAAGGTCTGCTCAGTTGTACGTAGTTATTTCACTAAGCAAACTAGGTTGAGCTATCGCCACAAGAGCTGGTGTAAACCCGCTTTATGTTAGAAGGATTTTAATACCACAACCACACTGGCAAAACCTCTAAGGAATAAAAAGCTATTCATTCCTGAGTGTCTAGCAGCACAATTCTATATTTCAGGCATGATATTCCAAGTCAGTGTAAAATAAGCTGAAAACGCCACACTTCTGACATGGCAGCGTACTACACCCCTTTTCTAATGACCTAAATAATTACAGCACCGTGCCAGGCAACCAATATTCATGATCCTGTGGGGAGTCCTCACCCAGTATAAACTGTCATAGTTTACTGATGTTAGTGGAGGTATGATAGTTGACACCACCTGCCCCTAGATCTTTGGCCAAGATCATGGAGATGCTGTTTGAAAAACTGCCATTTATAGGTGGGTTTGAGAAATATCTTCAGAGTACTGACCCCTAACAATTGAGCTAGTTTCACTCCTTGGACATGGCTAGGAGTTCACACCATAAAAGAACCTCATCCCAGAAATTAAAGGGCAAGGCTGGGGATCAGCATTATTGAGCTGTTTTTATTTATATAAATAAATTTTCATAAATTTTGGCAACAGTTTAGAGTGGTATGATTTTCTTTCCATACTGTATAAAGAAAAATTGGAGCAAATTGATTCTAGATGAGTTAGCAGATGACAGGGTAGGTTGGATGCTCACAGTTGTGTTGTGTTTAAGCCTGTTTTGGGACAGAGGAGGATGTCTGTTTTGAAAGGTTTCTTCTTCAATATAGATCCCATAATCACAACAACAGTTTATTTTCCGTCTTGTGACTTCTTGTTAAGCAGTGAAACTCAGCTTCTAACTGTAGTGGAGAGCCTGGGCCCAAGTGTGAGTAAGTTGTTTTCTTAAAGTATATGAAAAATCAGGTTATGTGGGTAACTGAAAGCAACAGGCCAGTGCCTTTTCAGAGTGCTTCTAGGCACCAGTTTTTAATTTCTTACATTTATTTTTCCATTTTTCCTCTTCACTTTAGTGGCAAGTTTGTTGTTGTTGTTGTTGTTTGGAAACTGGGATCATCTCTATTCATGGAGCTGTTTTCAACTATTTTTTCAACCTGATTTCATTTAGAACAAATATTAGATTTTTTGTTGTCATTCCTTTCTTCTCCATTGTCTTTATTGATTCGGTATGAGAATATCTACTTTTTATTTTTATTTTGAGATAAATAAGATGAACTTCTAGAGGGACATGAAACTCAGTTAAATTTCACGTAGGCTCTGATTCACAAGATCTGCTAATTCACCATCATCACTGCTGATTAAGTGATTAAGAGATTTCTGCTTCCAGACATCCACCCCAAATCTTGGCCAGAGTTGATGCCTAGAGGCTGAGTAGTAGGTGTACCTACTTCTGAGCTCTGGCAATTGGCAGCCCAACCTACTAACCTAAGTTTCATCTGCCTCTGCCGCCATAAATAAAAGTCATGAAATGCTGTGGCTGAATGCTTGAATTCACAATCCTTGTTCGGGCTATGGGTGACAGTTACAGAGTTTGCCACTTCTAGCTTATAGCCTCTTCTATAGCCAGTGTGTTGTGTAGTCTGACAGAAGCTGCTAAGCAGAGGCTTGAATTTCATATCAATGTAATATAAAAAAACATGAGGCAGGTCCAAAGGTATTTGAGACATAAAATCTCCCATAATTTTATATTAAGATGATATGGGTGGAGAACAGAAGCTGCATGGACTATCTTGAAGAATAATGTGGAAAATACTCAAGTGCCACCCTATAAATCAGTTGTTCCTTATAATCCAAAGTATGTAATGCAGTCCTGATTACCTCATCAGACAAGTACATCCACAGAACTGAAGGGTGCTCAGCGATGAGCAGCAGCACAAAAGAGCGCTCACATGAACAGAGACTAGAATAATCGATGGTATCCTTCAGGGACGTGTCTCTGCTTATCAAAAAAAAAAAAAAAAGGATGCTTGTGTGGATTTAAAACCCTGCTTAGCGGAACATAAAATGTGTGTTTTCCCACATGTGTTTGGTTTTGCAGTGTTTGCTGTGTTTAAAGCATTCCCATGGTGCCTCCTGTTCTGCTGTTCCCCAGGGCCATTGCTATTCTTAGAAGCAAGTCAACAGGGGAATTAAACCAGTGTTCAAGAAAGGGGGGGAAAAACAGGAAAAGAAACTGTGAGGACAATCCAATTGTTCCTATGCCACTTGATTCAATAAGAACAAAAACATTAAAAGGATTTGGGGGCTGCAAGCTGCTGTCATACTGACTAATTTACCATGTGTGTAAAAGATCAGTGAGGTGTCCTTGAGCTAGCCGACATGCACTGTTGTTCTGGGCAGTCAAACTGCTGGGTACATCCAATTATTAAGGAAAACAATGAAGTTCAAACTCCAGAATATCTTTTTCTTGATATGTGTAATTCGTGTGGATGTTTGGATTGTGCTAGTTAAATTGTGAGAAACCTAATGCAAAGATAATAATTACCCAGTTAAATGGGTTGATGTGTTTCCATTAATCACTCTCAATAAATTATTAAGCCACTTATCTATGTTTAGCACTAATATGCACTATGTGATTAGTGGACATTACATTGATAACAAATCTAGAAGGAATTTTTACCCTTTTCAAGAAATATCGGCTAAGCAAACTCCATAGCTCTGTGGATCATCATACACTGATAATGCAAAAGGTTGAACCGGCCTCACTGTTACTTGAGCAACTATTTTCATTAAGGTGTGCAGGATTTGACCCAACTTCATGAGTTTTCTAGAACAAACCATAACTTTTTCTTTACATTCTGATATTTTTGCTCCTATAAAATAACATTTCTAGATAGGTAAAAGTATTATGTGCAATTTGCAACTGTGCTTTATCTTTTACACTGCAACAAGCTAAAACATAATGGATGATTTTCAAAGTCCTGGTTTTGACAGGCCTCCAAATTATTTCACTCTCCAACATGAAAGATCTCGAGTCATGCTGTAAGTGTATGTATAGCATAAAGGGTTCTGAGAAGGGTACGTGGCTGGCTTCCCGAGTTGTGGTTTGAGAGAGCTGGGGAGCAGCATCTGTCACCAGCTAATCAGAGGATGAAAGGATCAGGCCAATCGCTGCATCCAGCACAGAAAGTAACAGAATGGGAAAAAGGAAGGTGATATGCTAAAATACTTACAATGCAAGCCCAGTTGCAGGGCAGCATTACATGGGAATTATTTATGTAGATCTCATGATGAGATTTGATGTTTAGTGAGTTGGATTTGCCAGGTCTGTGTTGAGCTCATGGACAAAATGATTGTTTGCATTATGTTCCTCCCCCACTAGTTTTTTGCTATAAACAAAAAAATATAAAATCTTCCCACTTATTTCTGTTCCAGTATGTGAGACACTACTGGGACATGATGTCTTGTGGGGGCCTATGTCTGCCACATGATGGGGCTGATCCTGAGGTGTTGGGTCACAGCTGGGAAAGGTGCCCATGGTGTTGTGCAGTTCAACAACTTCCTCTTCAGACTCTGAGCAGAGGCACAAGTGGTTCAGCAGAGCAGCTGTGCTCGGGGTATGAGGTTGTGTGTTCTCCTGGGTTTCCATTTCCACCATGACTTTGTGGTCATATTTTTTCCCACTACAGAAAACGAGGATTTCCTGCTAGTTAGTTGGTGGAAACGTGATCAGTGGGAGTTTCAGGAAGGTATAACAAAACAAAGGAGATTCTCAGCTGCTGCCAAATGGTCAGGGGGCAGGAAATAAGTCAGATATTCAGATTAGAAAACTGATGTTAGAAAGGGTAAGAGTAGAGGCCGCAATTTTTGTTTAGTTGTAGTTTTTGTTGGTTTTTTTCAGCAAATTCCAGAGAAAAAACTTGCTGTGATTTGATGCTCATAAAATCTAAAAGCAGTGGGGGACACAATTAACAGATCGCTGCGATTTGTGAGGTGAAACAAGAGATGAATTTGACTCATGGGTTTTAGTAGCCCAAAGATATTTTTATGTCATCCTTTCTTGTGCTTGTGATGTTTGATAATAGCTATACAGAATGAGATAAAGTGCGGTAAATTTTCTGCCAGTGCGGGAAGTGCTAGAGGAAGTCTCTGGGAAAGAAGAGTATAACAACACAGAAACAAAGGGCAAACACTGCCAAGGGCAAATAACTCCAGTAGACAAGTCAGGCATGTGGTGTTTAGTATAAAGCATTGTAGGTAGAGCAGCTGCTGGATAAAATGAGGAATATCAAGACGAATCTGAATGAAGCCCAGAAATGAAATCTGTTACTATTTCTCTGTAGTCTTATTTACAACATAAACACAGATCATCAACTGATGTAAAGTGGTTTATGGTCTAACAATATTAATGCAATTAGGACAGCTGAGCACCGTTAGGAATCTGTCCACTAAAGTCTACACCCATCCCGTAAAAACAAGACTGAATTCCCATTGTTGCATTAAGCTTGCCTAAGCACCATCCAAATGGCGAGCAGTGACTAAGCAATGTCGTGTTTTAATGAATATTCAAACGTAGATACATCATTTTATTTCTGTTGGCTTTTTAATTTTCTAATGCTTTTTCAAGGTCTGTGCTTTTGGAGGGGGAGGGAGACATTTGCTCTTAGAGGAAAAAAAGGCATATTGCCATTTCATTTCTTAGTAGAGGTTCGTAATGCGATTACCAAAATGTGAATAACAATCAAATAATGTAGAGGCTTATTCCCTACGGATAGCAAAAATAAATTTCAGTCAAATGTTTCCGGCAGAAATCTCAAATTTGTCATGCAAAGTACTTCTCTGCATTCAAACATAATGTATTTATGTGAGTCAGAAACATCAAACATTAGGATAAATAGCCAGATTATAAGTACAGTCTGCTTATGAAATGATTGGAATAGAATAGAATAGATTGGAATAGAATTAATGAAACTGGCAGAATGGCTATGAAGCAGTGTTAATGCCTTGAGATTTAAAGAAGGCATACATATCTGCTTTACAACATGGGGTGGAGGAGACACTTAAAGACTGCTTCCCATTCTCCCCTGTTAATAGTCTTTGACTACCTTTTCGTTCTTTGTGACTTATATTCGTGTCAGAAGAGAATTAGGAACAATTTTTACAGACTTCTCCTGGGCTCATATTTAAAAGGGAACTGAGACCTGGGAAAAGAAAAGGGGAAGAAAATGAAAGGATGGGCAACATCACTGATACTTTCCTTCTACCTCAAAGGCAGTGTAACACTACATACTTCTACCAAAAAAAAACAGGAGTAGGGAAGGATGGTATGTGCCTAGGTCTGACAAAAGTGCTGCTATGAACTCCTTATCCCAACTCTACTGACCAGTCAGAAGTGTTCTCTAAGTTTCTGCAGGTCTTACTTGTCCCTAGAGGAGCTAGTTGAGCAGTGGTAGCTTCTGTCTCTTCCTCTCAACTTGCTTTCTCTGCATCCTTAAATGGGAATGGGTATAATCTGAGATACCTGGGTTGGATCTGTAGATGTTTGTGAGAGGTTAGATAGGAGTGGCATAAAGCATATGAACTGGCAGGTTTTAATAATCGTGTGGGTCCTGTCTATTTCTGGGGCTGAAGGGTGTGCATGTTTGGGAAAAAGAACAGAAGTAAGCATCGACTGTGAGCTATATGAGCCCTCTGTATTGGTTTGTGTTCATGTGTTTCTTTACTGGAAAGATTTTGTGCAGATGTGCAGCAGCAGTCTGTCATCAGTAGATTGTTCAGTGGATTTTGTCAGTTTTCTGTGTCCATCAGCCTAGTGGTGGTGGAACAAAACATTTAAATTTTGTAAGGGCCTTGAAGGGCATTCCCAAGCAGAGGCTGCTGAGTGCAATGCCAGGCTCAGTTAGCATTGTCTGATGGCAGTGACTGACATTGCTTTTAAGCAGTGAGAACTGCTGAGATTCAGCTCCCCCTTGTCAGGACCCCAGAGACTACCTTTATGGAGAATTTGTTGTGGGTGTACTTGCTGCTTCTTTTCTTTTGGTCATTTTAATTTTTAGTATCTCAATGTGACTTGACTAGCAGTAGCAGAAATCTTTGGATTTACCATACTGTACTATTATGTTGCAGGTAAATTATAACACCCTGCTCCAAATAAATGTGGCAATTTAATCCAGTATTCACATCTTAATTGAGCCTGCTCAATGCCAAGGTATCACAATTCTTTGAATATGTTTTTACTTTTTTCAGTAGGTGAATATATAAATAACAAACCTCAGGTTGGTTTTGGTGAGCTGGTGCAGGTGAAAGCCAGGTCTGGATGACCTGTGCTTAGTACTGAGCTTAGGGCATATGAAAGTAAAAGAAGAAAGGTAAAAATGGTATTAGGACATCTGTATGATAATTTTGAAGCTGTACAGAATTTATTACAACTTATATAGCCTTGGAGCTAGAGTAGTTTATGTCCAGTTATCCATGGCCCACAGATCTTTATGAGAAGGGTTTTACTAGGAAATAGATATATTACTCTGTCCACCACAGGGGAGGATTCCTCTATAAAGGAAGAAACTTTATTAGTCTCAGATTTTTGTTTTCTTGGCTTTAACTGACCTGCAAGTGTTTTCCTCCAGAAAAGCATTTTTTCCCCTTTAACTCAGCAATAATGATCCAATGTGTCCAAGCAACCTCTGTGCACTGAAGCTATTCTTCCAGGAAATGTGGAAAATCCATAAGGACCATGTGATTTGTTATGCGGTGGTATCTCACACAGGTGATTTCCTTCTTCCAGTAAGTCCGTAAGAAGTCCTTATGTGCCCGGATAGAAGCCTCTTTCCTATTTGATGAGCCTGGTAGAATACAGCTAGAAGGAAAAGTTGGTAATTGTCTTCCTTGTCCCTCAAGCAGTGCCCATGGTGGTTTGTTATAAGGCACATTCCCAGGGAATTGTGAAGACCTTTGCTCAGCTGTTCTTAAATCCAGAAACTGATTTTCTTTCTGTTCGTGTGTTGTGGCCAGCTGAGAGTCTACCAAATCTCAGAAAGGTAACTCTAGAAAGAGCTAAGTCTTCTGCAAAGCTTCTTGATGATATTGGTATAGCCTTCACTTGCAGATGTTGTTGGTCAGAAATGTATTTACTAAACAAATTACTCTCTGATATTTAATTTTCATGAAATTTAAACATTTTGTGGAAATGTGCAATTTCTGAGGGGGTTTTTTGTAAGAAATGTCATTGTGTCTTGTATGTACAAAATGTGGAAATATTTTGATTTATCTGGTTTTCTTGTAGATGACAAGATATTAGTTTTCATAAATCTTGTTAAATGCTGTCAAAATGTAATTGGCAAGATGTGGTTTTTTACTAACTTTAGAAGTTTACAGGAATCAGAACAAACCAACATGGTGAATTTTTGAGTTATGTCACTCAGAATGTAGTTGGTGATGGAAAGACACTTTATTAGGCTAGTGAGTGCAGTCTCTTCAGCAACCCCGGCATCTACTTCCTTAAAGCCTGTTTATAAATTATTGAGAAGATGCTTGTTCATGGGCATGAATTGTGTCATGGTTTTTTTTAAATTTGCACTTCACAGGAATTTCATCACTTTATATTTGCAATTCAAATCAGAATTACTTTTTAATATGTTGGAATTTCATATATAACAGGAATTCTGGTTCCTGATCAGCTGTGTAGAAACCCTGCTTTCTCTTTAAAGAGGCTGAATTTTATAATACAGTGAGAGAGTTGTAATCACGTCTGGCTGCTCACAGGTTATTAAAGCTGTTAGTCACTGTGTCCCTATGAAAGAACAATGGATATATCATTAGAAAACTAAACTAGCAGCATAAATAGGTAGGCCTTTTTGCGTTTTGCTTATATCAGTGAATGAGTCTGTAATATCTTTTCTAGATGAATGTAGGGACTAAATGCATTGCTCAATGGAATGAAGACAGAGCCCTCCCAGCTCAAGGCTGAGGGCTTTCTGGCAAGTTTTTTTCTGATGTTTAGGTGGAATTTCCTGTGTTCAGTTTGTGCCTATTGCCTCTTGTCCTGTCAGTGGGTACCACTGAGAAGAGCCTGGCTTCATCTTCTTTACACCCTCCCTTTGGGTATTTATACACATTGAGAAGATCCTCCCTGAGCCATCTCTTCTCCAGGCTAAACAGTTCCAGCTCTTTCAGCTTCTCCTCATATTAGAGATGCTCTAGTCCCTTATTCATCTTTGCAGCCCTTTGCTAGACTCACTCCAGTATGTCTGTATCTCTTGTACTGGGGAGCTCAGAACTGGACACAGCACTTCAGATGTGGCCTCACCAGTGCTAAATAGAGGGCAAGGATCCCCTCCATCAGTGTAATACAGCCCAGGATACCATTCATCTTCTTTGCCACAAGGGCACGTTGCTGGCTTGTGGTCAGCTTGTTGTCCATTAGGACCCCCAGATCCTTTTCTGCAAAGCTGCTTTCCAGCCAGTCAGACCCTGACCTGTACTGGTGCCTTGGGTTACACCTACCCAAATGCAGGACTTTGCATTTCTCTTTGTTGATCTTCATGAAGTTCCTCTTTCCAGTTCTCCAGCCTGTCAAGGTCCCTCTGGATGGCAGCACAATTGTATGTTGTATCATCTGCAAATTTGTCAAGTGTGCATGCTGTCCCATTGTCCAGGACATTAATGAAGTTGTTAGACAACAAAGGACTCAGTATCCACACCTGGGGTATGCCATGAGTGACTAGCTTCCAGCCGGACTTTGTGCCATTGATCACAACCTCTAAGCCTGGCAGATAATCTAGCTCATACTTTATCAGCTTGTCTGTGAGGATGTTATGGGAGACAGTGTCAAAAACCTTACTAAAGTCCAGATAAACAACATCCACTGCTTTCCCCTCATTCACCAAACCAGTCATCTCATTGAAGAAGGCTATGAGGTTGGTTAAGCATAATTTCCTCTTTGTAAATTCCATGCTGACTACTCCTGATCACCTTTTTGTCCTTCATGTGTGTGGAAATGGTTTCCAGACTCATTTGCTCTGTCACCTTCCCAGGGACTGAGGTGAGGCTGACCAGCCTGTAATTCCCTGAGTCCTCCTTCTTGCCCTTCTTGAAGATAGGAGTGACATTTGCTTTCCTCCAGTCTTTGGGCACTTCTCCCAGTCACCATGATCTTTTCAAAAATTATCAGAATTGGCCTTGCAAGTGATATCAGCCAGCTCCCTCAGCACTCATGGGTGCATCCCATCAGGGCCCATGGACTTGTTTATGCCCAGTTTATTTAAGGGTTCCCTAACTTGATCCTGCTCCACTGATGGTAAGTCTTCCTTGGACTAGGCTTTCCCTCTGGTCTCAGGGCCTGGGATTCCTAAAGGCAAGGCTCACCAGTAAAGACTGAGGCAAAGAAGATGTTGAGGACTTTAGCCTTTTCTGTGTACTTCCTCACCAGGGCTTCTGCTTGTAGAAGTCTTTCTTGTTACCCATTATGTCCCTCACCAAATTCCTAATCACATCCCTGCATGCTCAGACCATGGCTCTGTATTCCTCCTGGGTCACCTGGCCCTGTTTCCACCTCTCTATTTTTTACGTTTTGGTTTAGTGAGGAGCTCCTTGTTCATCCATGCAAGTCTCCTGCTTGGTTTGGAAACGTTGCTTGGTTTCCTGCTTGCTGGGATGGACCATTCTTGAGACTGAAGAAGGTGATCATTGAAACATTTTGTCTGACCTGAAATTGAATCTTTGTTCCCAGGTTAAAATCAAATTTTTGCAATGACTAATCCTAACTGTGATTTGGAGCATTTCTGAAAAGCTGAACAAGGCCATCAGCACCTGGGGAAAAATGGGCATTCAGGTGTGTAGACTGTGTATCTGCTTCAGGATTAATTTAAATTACTACAAAAATTCTCTGATTTCCATGAGCACAGAATCAGGAAGTGGGTTATTCCTGTGGTTCATGAAGTCGGTATACCATTTAGGGAAGAATCACTCTGTGCTACATGTATGGGAATGGTAGCAAGGGAAGAAAATGGAGCCTGTAAGCTTTTTATGTGCATCGTAAAAAAATGGTTATTGAAACTAATCTTAAATATTTAGGGTTTAGTCCTTCCTGAAAAAGCTATCAAGGATTTAATAGAAAACAAAAGCTTTTCTATTACATTTTTAACCATGTGCTAGCAATTAGAAGAGAGTTATGAGCTGGATCTAGAACCCCATATGAAAGCAAGAAAAGCCCCCAACCTCTAAAAAGGAAAAATTATCTGTTAAACTATCTGGACTTTCACAGTAATTGCTAGGCAGCCCAATGGATATGATTTTATCAGGCTTTTTTATGAAGAGTCTCTTACAAGAATATAACTATTAATGACATTTAATAAATTATTTCCAGGATTGAGGTCTTAATGAAGTTTTTACTTTCAAGCAATTTAAGGGGGTGGTGTTGATGCAGTAATTTTGTAAGCAGAATATCTTCATTTTACAGCACATTTGTTAAACCTTTTTCTGGAAAATATACCTGTTTATACATCAAACTTAAAATTTGTTATATACATCATAATAAAGGGGGAAAAGGAGCAGTCTGTGGATAGTGAACTTTGCTCAGACTAAGTAAAACTCATATAGATCGTAAAATGGACATAATTGCAAAGTGTGAAGGTATCTACATAAATATGTACACGCCCATTTTACAAGTTCTTTTTTAAAAAGTGTCTTGCTAAAAGCAGCCCAACATATCTTCACAAAACAAGTGCTTTCATCTTTGTTATTGTTTTTTAATGTTTTCCTCAGCAAACAATACTTACAGAGATATGTTTTATGTATTGATCCTTACCAGAAGGAGAGTTTTAAATCAATGCTAATTTTGAATTGTCAAGCTCCTGAAAAGAAGCATAACTATAAGATGTTAGTAGTCAATGGCTTTTGTGTGTTCTACTAACATCACGGAGAGGACTTTTCTTTATGGGTTTTTTTAATGGAGCAGCAGTTCCTCGCAGACAAACAACCTCAGCAATGTATACTTTGTTCTCTCTATATATAATGTGTGTGGCATTCCAGGTGTATTTATCAATTTGGCATATTCAGTGAGCTAGCCATTAACTAAAAGAGCATTCAGTAATTTTAAAAATAGTATTAAATCATACATCTCTGGAATTTTCGACTAGTAAAATCTAAATATTTTCAAATGAACTAATGAAGGCATCTCCACCTCAAGAAGTTTTTCATAAAGGGATAAAATCCCTTGAAAGTAGGAAATGTTATAATTGTTACTGAAAGTCTGGGCAAAACTCTTTCAGGGCTTTGCAGCTTGTGAAACACTTGTTTTCTTCTGTTTTGAACATACTAATTGATACGTATTACGACCAATGGGGTTTAAATGATTCTCAATGTAATGTTACGAGTCTTTTAACCAGAATTCTTTTTCATCTCCAAAATGTTCATGTTTTAAAGTTATTTAAAGTTTTTGGCTGAAAACTCAATTACTTAGTTTCATGTTAATAAATCCAGTTGTCATTTAAATAGTGTCAGGTTTCAGCAGTTTCAGTTACAACTACAAATTTCAAAGAGGAATAATAAAGAAAATGGGAAAAAATGTTTTTAACATTTGCAGAGCAGAGGCAATTTTCTGTGAGGCTCTAGAGCCAGGACATCCTGTGGTTTGTGTAGTTCTGCCTCACAGTTACAGCAGAAGCTGAGTTGAGTCATTCACTCATATCCTGAAGATGGGATCAACGTCATCCAAGAGGGAGCCTGCTTGGGGGGCTACAAGAGCATCGAGAAGGCAGCCCTTCAGCCATTTCACACATGGGAGGAGGCGAGGTGCTTTCCTTCAGACACCCCCAGCACATGGCTTGGCGTTCATGTTGTGCCTTGGATGGGAGGATTTAAGCCTAATTAAACAGTAGTTGTCGACTTGCGTGTTCTGTTACAGGCATGACACCATTTGGTTGTGGTCTAGCATCAAACAGCTCCCTTCAACTGAAGATCTGAGGCACGGCTCAAAGAATAATTACGTTCGCCTGCGACAAGCCAGGGACTAGCTGCCAGAACAAGTAGCATTAGCGAGGGTGGAGACTGCCGGCATCAATAATGATTATAAGTGCCGCTTCTGCCTGTGATGGGCTGCCAGCTTGTAAGTGCTGAACAATTGAGTGACCTTGGACAAACCCTTCCGAATAATGATACAGCATTTGTTTTAATATGAAAGTGACAAGAAGGAAAAGATCACAGTGTATCTTTCTTTCATGCAATCCCTCATCTCCAAAATGGATGCATCTCATGCGACTTTAATCATTCATTTCATATGCAAAGCCTCTTTCTCTGGTATTAAGAACATCTTCATTTCAAAGCTTAGAAAAGTTAAAGAAGACTGAAGGCTGGAGTGGAGGAAGAAAGATAGTTCTTATACCTGGCAGTAGCTGTCACCTGCTCAGAGATAATAAAAATATCCTCTGAAATTTAAAAGTGTACTTTATCTCAGGTTAGGTACCTGCAAACGTTTTTTAATTTTAATCCATTTTTTGTACTGGGACCAGTCAGTTAATTGGGCTAAATTGCCTGTTTTATTAAAGAAAAAAATTAAAATATTGGCAAAATATTTGTGGTAAAAATATGAACCGGAGCTAATCTTTTTTGCACAGTTTTGGGAGGTTTCTTTTACTCAAGTGTAGACCATCTGCAACAGTGTTTGAATGAAACCTTTCTAAGCAGAAGAACAAAGTCCAGGTTTGACAAAACTGTCTGAAGAAAGTTAGCTACAGAATATAAGCTACCCCACAAATCGGGGGGGGAGCCTATATAATGAGCTACTCAAAGCCGCTAAGCTCTCATTCTGACAAATGGCACAGCTTTCGTATAATTTTTTAAAAGCTTATTCATCTTTTCCTCATAAATGTTTAATTTCTCTTTTCAGCATTGCTTCTCTGTTTGCTAGTCAACACAAGAAAAGCATTCCTTCAGATACAGCCTGTGGGACACTGGGTACATCTTCAGCCCTTCTCTCTTTTTATGGCATTATTTCTTTTGAGCACCTTTTTTTTAACTAGAAAAAAATGGTAGTTTCCAGCCCACGATCCAGCAAAAGCACCAAAGTTCAGTATTTGTCATTGTCACAGTGTAAGAGATAATGCTATCTTGAATAGGAAATCATGCTACCAACTACTTTGAGAAGTGTAAAGTATCATATCACTGATATAGATCTAGTGGCTTTCAAAAAGAACTGGTCATTTTTTCTGGTCATCAACACATTCTTCTGGTGAGATGTTTCTGATGACTGAAGCCGAGCAAGATGAACTTTTGCAGTGGAGTACAGCAGCTGTGTGACTTGGCTGCAGAGAAACTTGGCTACTGCTGTCTAACTTGCTTTACGAAGGACTTTTACCGCCCTTGTTTTGAGCACCTTATAAAAAGGGGGTTTTGTAGTGAAAACCTGCATTCTTATATTTATTCGTGGTGAAGAATATTGGGTTTAGGCATTGAATGCCTTTGATTTCAGGAACAGTTTAACAGATGTGTAGCCACACAAATGAGCAGACAAGAAATGGGAAGCTACAGAGCTTGCACTCTTTGAAGAAGCATAGGGAAGCTGATTTACCCATGAGTCATGGAAATTACAGCCCATGCAAAAGAAGCCTTTCTCTCTTTGAGATTTACATGCTTGTCCAAGATACACAGTGCAGCTGTGGTCATAGTCAAGCTGAAGAAGCTGAGTATGGCCTGTCTCTGAGCACGTCCAATTCCCGTGGCATTCAGTGGGAGCTATGTGCCTGGGTAGGAAGACATAGAGTTTCACTGTGATTTGATTCACTGCAGTTATTTTAGAGAGGTTAAGAGGAGATTTGTCTCAAATATTCTCAATTTGAAAGCTGTATTGTTTGGAGGTGGAAATTGGAAACTGTCTTGTAAAGCATAATGCTTTGTATTTTAAGAGAAATACGACTTTTTATTACTTCAGTCCCATGTTTTAAAAATTTTGTTGGAGTTATGTATTGTGTAATATTCATGGAAGAATTTACAGAGGTTTAATACATTTATTTGGGCATTTGCTCATTGTCATACATCTTCCCTCTTACTTTAAAACAGAAGAGAGCTAAAAATCTCCCTCTTCCCTCCAATTCTGTTTTTATGTTTATATTGGAAAGTGCTTGCAACATCTAAGTATTCTGGTTTGCGAGACCTTGTGCTGTTATGTAGAGACCAAAACAGACTTGTGACCTTCAAGCTGTGAACTGTCCTGGCAGGGACAGGGAGAATAAAGCAAGGGCAACACAAGCACAAGGTCAGATTGGCTGCTCTGCTAGGAGCCTCCCTGCAGGCGGGTGGGACGATGATGCCAAGGTAGCTGGGTGAGCTGTGCCAGGTCGGACCTGCTGACCCATCCCATCCCAGGAGGCTCTCACTGGCATTTGAGGCTTCATGTATATGAAGAGCTTATAGCCAGTGAGGGCATGGCCAGTGAACTGTTGCAGGCTGGAAGCCACCATCTGTGTCTGTGTGTGGTTTGTTCTTGGGTTGGGTTTTTTGGCTGTTTTTTTTTAATATTATGGAATAGTTATCAATATACAGATTCACAGTTGTGTTATTAGGAACCTAAGAACAACTGTTTTGCAGCTAAAAAAACACCTTGTATCTGATGCACAAGGCTATCTGAATGGTGTGTGTTTGTGGGCAGTGCCTGTTTCACAGTGTGTTTGTAGAGCACCTAGGTAAGTGTGGGTAACTGCCACATCTTGTGAGGCTGTCCCTTCACTCTTTCCTTTCATGTCTCAAAGTTTTGATCTGTTGAGACCCCACGTGTTTGACAAGGCACATTTGATTCCTCAGCCAGTGCAAAAGAGGGTATTCTGAAACACAGCTTGTGTTTATATGTTTATTGGGAGTACTTTTGTGCTACTCTGTTTCAGCTTAGTTTATGAGATTAACAGAGCATAAGATAGGAAATTATAATGAATATCTTTGTACATTTGAAGTAATAGACCTACAGTTTAAGAATGCTTTAAAAATGAGTGCAGGTTCAATGATCTCAGCAATTCAGATTTTTTTCACAAGTCTGAGATAACTAGCAGTTTCCTTAAAGCTTCATTTTATAGTCATGTGACTAAGAACATCCTTTCTTCAAAAAAAAGTTTAGTTTTCTAGCTCATTGTTTAGAGAAAAGCTTGAAAACATAAGTAATCGATAGTCAGAAAGCAGAAAGCAAGAAGTAAGAGCAAGCCCTGAGGACTAAAATTTATGAGTTCTGCAATGCATTGGTATTTATTTCGTCTCTCGCACAACTACACTGGAACTCACATTTTCTGATAAACCCTTTGCTTTTTTTTGTTTTTTTTTTTGTTTGTTTGTTTGTTTTTAAGAGGGATTGTTCCCTGTTACTTTCCATCCACTCCCAGCAGCATTGTGAACACATATTGATAAACAAAAAATCAAGTGGAAGATTCTGAAATTATTGCAGATTTGGAATAGTATTTCTCATTCCTTTTTATCCTTCCCCAAGATAAGCATCTAAAAAGTAGCATTCCAAGTAGTCTATGTATCACCTTGCCACTTGAAAGTTTCTGCATTATGAAAATGCACAGCTTTAGCAATGTAGAAATAATAAAGCCATGCATAAATAGGAAATACAGTTAAGGGAAAACTAGTAAAGGAATACAACCAAATATGTATAAATAATTTAGAAAATTAATAGCCTGCATTTTGAGTAGATTTAGAGTAGTTGTATGTATGTTAAGAAATTTTTATAAATGCAGCAGAAAATAGGGCTAAGGTTAAATTTGATCAGTGGATTTCTCCTAGATTGATACCACTTTAAATGAGATCTGAATATTGCCTTGGTTTGCTTTTAAAAAAACTGTGGTCTTTATTTAGAGGAACTGCCATTTTAAAAAGTATGGTGCAAGCCAGTTACGGTAAGCTACAGACTGATGCCTAGCATTCCTAACTCTTCCACTGTTCTCATAGTCTTATGCTGTGTGGTATCATTCCTAAATAACAAACGCCTAGAATCTTGTGAGTATAAATGATCCTCGATTTTATTATGTTAACAAGAATACGTTTCTTATCCTCGTGCTTATAGAAAAAAACTTGAAAATGTGATTTTTTTAAACTCCAGCGTTCATTATTTGTATCATCTCTCTCCTTGAAAGCCAGTCTTGATTGATTTATTTTATAGAATAGAATTGTATTTGGAATACATGAGGTAAATAATATTGCATGGTTCATCCTTCAAGCAAGTTTTTGAATGTTTAACAGGGAAAAAAGGTGAACATAAATACATTTCGCTGACAAACCTAAATTTCAGGTGTTGACCAAGGGACTTAGGAGGGACCTCTTCAGAGTTTCTGACCCCACTACAAGAAGAAATGTATTGGAAGTTACATGAGTGGATTTGAACTTGATTTGTGAGATCTCCAACTCTGGTTTTGATTTTATTTGTGCAAAAAATGTTTGCTTGTGAGGTTCAGAGAAAAGGTGATTCTGTGGATATTGTTCATACAGTGTGAGTTAGCAACAGAAGCGAGTAGCCTCACCACTGCTGGTACATGAAAGGTCGGGAGAAGAGCAACAGCAAAAGAACAGAACTAATAGAGAAAAACATGAAAATGCTTGAGAGGGAGGGAGGGGGAGAGGGAGGCCTGACAGAAGAAGAAACTCAACACAAAAAGTTGTACTGCTGAAAAGCTTAAGGGTAAAATATAAAATCTCTCCGGACTGTGGTAGCTCCCCTCTTAATGCACAAACCACAAAGTGATTTATAACTGAGTCTTTCTTCACTAAAGCCCACTAAGAAAACTTTTTTCCATTTTTTCCTCATTAGGCCTTCTTTAGGAGTTACATTACATGTTTTTGACAGATGGTATTTTATTGATCACAGTTAGTGTGTTTCTGTGTGGGAGGGCGTGTATACGGACCAGCCATCAGATTACTTTTTGTCTCTAGTTTTCTTTTGAGAAAACTTTTTGTCTGCTACTTTTCTTTCCAATAATTGGTTGAATTTACCTTAGACGTGAAGACAACAGTAGATCCCTTAATAAACAAAAGAGTTATTTAAAAAAAAAAAAAGGGCAAAAAAAAAGACACAGAGAAAAATATTATAAAACCAAGCCAAACTTGAGCTATTTCTGGAAAAGAAGTAATTTTATATGACGTGGACATCTCCTTGAAATAGAAAATTAAACAAAAAGGGTGGAAATGCTATTCCAGAAGTCTAAGGATTAATTGAGTCTCACATCCTGATCCTGTTTTCCTAAAAGTAATGGTTTCTAAATATAAAATAATATTAACAATAATAATAAGTCAACTTTGATTTGCTCAATCTTTTGAATAAGCAAATGGACAAGGAGGGAGGCAGATACTAGAACTAGTTATAATTTTCACTGGAGAGAGTTGTCTGAAGGGACATCTGTCTTGTTGAAATCTGTTTATTTTGATATAAAATTTTACACCAAGAAGTCTAAAATTATTCTATCAGGCCATCTAGATATAGTACTTAGTATTTATTTCATTGTATTTTAAATGTATTACTTAATACATCCTGCATTTCAGTATTCACAAAAGGTTTGACTACATGGAAATGAAATCTTGGAATGTCTTTGAAACAAACATTTCTTTGAGGTTTTATTAGCTGGGAGATCTGAATACTTCGGCTTTCTTCCTGATAAGATATTTAGAAAATATCACTATCATAGTTTCTTCATAAGCAGAATGCCATTTTCCAACTACCATTAACTAAAAGTGGGAATTCTGTAACAATAACAGATAAATTTCTGTCTGAAACTAATTAATGACATATTTTATAATTTTAGCATATTTGATTTAATTGCTTTTACAAAAATGGACATGCCCTTAGATTGTTCCAAGTTCTGAATACCTGAAACTCAGCTCTAAGGGGAAAAGTGAGTACATTATTTAAAATACAATTCAGTGTAACTGCCAGAGAACATTCCTGATTTTCTTTAATAATCTATAAAAGCTGCAAGTTAATAAAAGGGCGAGCATGAGAACAAGAAGGGGGTAAACTAAGGGTAGAAAAAAGAAGCTGAGAGTTTTATAAATTGGAATTTATAAATTGAGAGTAGCAACACCAATCCATTAATTGAGAGATATCATAGCTGTTTAAAAGCAATATATTGTTATGGCTGTGTTAAGAGGTTTTAAAGATATATTTTGCTTTCTGTTTCATAAATTAGTCTTGAAAATGTCTTCCTGTTCATGAAAGCAGAAATTCTCAAAATCTGTCTCTGGGCATTGTGCCATTTTGTGGTACTAATAGATCATTCTGTTCTGACAGGAAGAGTTTTAAATAAATGTCCGCTCAACAAGCAGCTGTGTGAAACAGGCTGATCTGGCCTCTGCCTTTGGGTCAAATACCCACTGTCTCTGCTGCAAAACAAAATACAAAAAATAAAGAACTAAAACCCGATGGGGCACATTCAGTTAGTGTGCCAGAATTTCAGAACGTCTTGAAAAGGAGGGTGCGCATCTCAGCAGCGCGGAGGGTATGGAAAAATGTTCTTGCCGATTGCTGCCAGAGAGGTTTACAGCTGTGGAGGATCCTGTCAGCTTTCATAGGCTCTGAATACATTACTGACTAACCTGGTTTACAAGCAACTGACGTTAAGCTGCCTGATGCCCCTGACACACACCTTCATCTCTTCCCTGAGTATAGATCAAGGAACAAAATCTGTGGAGGAAACTAATACCAGCGTATTCAAAAAGCAAAAATAGCAGAGCAGTATAGTGATGTGTTTAACTGCTGTCCTATAGAATATCTTTAGATAAAATTATAAATATATCGCACATACCCAAGTTTGGTGAATATGATCCATAAAGAGTTGTGGAAATGAAGGAAGAGAAAGAGCTGGATAAGATGTGGGAAACAAATTAATCGTTCATGACAGAGCTCATCATATATTACAAGAAAGTGTGGTGTGAGTTGAGTCAAGGTTTGGTAGGTTGCAACAGAAAATGAAGGCTGTGGTTGCTGTCTCTGGCTGTTGAACAAAGTGAGCCTTCAAGGTTCAACTTCTAGTCAGAAATAATCAACACGCTGTCTTGCTACCAACACATCTTGTTATCTGCTCTGATAGAGAAGTATCTAGGCTTTTATAGTAGATCACATACTGAACTCAACTGCATCATTCCGATAATGAAAGAAAAAAGAGAAGAGCTGTAATAAGTATATTTGGCAAGACTTGCCTTGTCAAGACCTCAAAAAGAAAACTTTTATTTTTTTGATCAATTGGTTGGTTTGACCTTATGGGTGAGCCAAGACTGGGCAGGACCATAAAATTATAATGTTTCTGACCCTTCAATTTATAATACCTTTCTTTTTCCTTTACTGTTCTGTGTTCAAGGTGAAGTGTTCCAACTTCGCCACTTCTACTGATCCTAGAAAAATTGTCTGACCCATCATAACTTGAGGATATTAATAAATTTATTTCATGAATATTCAGAGACATACAAGGAAAGAAGTGCTTGAGCCAACATTTATTTACTTATCTATTTATTTATCTATTTGTTCTCCAGCTTTACGAGGGGTTTCTTATTCCTGTGAAACATCTGTTTTGAGTTGCATGTGAGAGAGTAGAACTCTGGGACACCAGAGGGTCTCTCTTGAGAGCAAAGTGTAGGTTTTCTATCACTTCTCACACTATGTGGAGGTTGTGATATTAGAATAGCTAGGAAGTATTAAAAAAAAAAAGGATAGAACACAATACTGTTAGAAAGAATAGAGAGCAAGAGGTATATCACATGCTAAGCCTCCTCATACTCTGGAGACCATGGTCTTTAGGTAAGAAGACAAGAAAAAGCAAAATTGCTGACCATTGTAAAAAAACTCCCAGGCCACTGAAGTTTCAGCAGCTTGCTGAAAACGGACCTTGCTATGTCGCTGTCAGTAGTGCCCTGTCTCTCCTGGGGAGTTCAAGCTGACTGCCTGCCATGGCCACCAAATGCCAGCTTATACTGCATCTTTCTGATCTCTCTTCATAGTTGTATTGATGCCTTCTCATTTGATAAAGCTCTTTGGTGAGAGTCATAATGGGAATTATAATGAAAGGGAAAAGGGTAGAGATGCCATGACACCATCCAGGCCAACTTTATCTGATAAACGCTTCATCTGATCACTTTAGGACACTCTAAAATAGAATGACACACCAAGGTTGATGAGCTAGCAGTTGCCTTTTGGTCTTACTGATTTAGTAAAATTTCCCTGTTGAAAACTGCTCAGTAAGTTCAAACTGTTATAATAAACATTAAAGATATTCTTGAACTCTTAAAAATTATTGAGGAGGTCCTTGGAAAAATGCCACTGAGTACCAGTAAAAGATTTTGTGGGTGGGAACCCACAAAATGTTGTGGGACTGTTACTGTTCTCATAAAATGAAGCAGAACTAACCCTTTACATATTGCTTTCCCCCAAATCCTGCCATATGCAAGAAGGCAGAAGAGTTTCAGGGAGGTAAATGAATATAGTAGTTCTGCGTGAAATGCACCCGTATGAATGTTTGATACATGCAGCCTTTAAATGCATTGCCATGCATTTAAATTCACACTTCTTAATTATCGAAGTTTTCCTCTTGGGTTTGCAGTCAAATGTTTGAACAGTTTGATTAATCACTGCAGTCCTAATCTGTCTGAAGTTAGCTGCTGTTTTGAATTAGGTGTCTTGTATCTCTCACAAAGTACCACGGTAGGGTGATGTAGTTCCTGTAGGGTTGTCTCCTAGAGATGTAAGGCCACCAGAGGCCTGGTCAGCCCAGAAAGGCTGATTCTAGAAATATTAGAAGCTTGGGCAGCCTGAAATAGCCATTCTGGTTAGTTCAATTCAGAAGAGGATATCTGTTGCATAAAGTCACCTAATAAACAAAATAGACTAAATAATAATCTTTAAAAGGATTGAGTAATTTCAACTGCAAAACAGAGCTCCCAACTGCTAGAGAGACTAAGCCAAAGCAAGATTATCTAAGAAGGGGTCTCATTGTGTGTGATTGAAGCCATTCAAATTATCTCATATAAGCATCTTTCAAGATGGAATAAAAGAAAGAGTATTAGATGAACATATTTCAACAACACGTTTTTGTAATTCAAGGCTAAGGTAATAAAACAGATTCTTTGCTTCATATTATGGAATCTGCATATCTCATGTTGTGCAGCATCTCTGTGTAGCCAAAGGTCATGCAGCTAAGCTTGTGTCAACTTTCTTTGCTGACAGTAATAACACTCAGCGCCTGCTAGGCATAGTAGCTGTATATACTGTGATTCATTTCTAAAGATTTTTATTTCATGATGCTTTAAATATGATGCTCTTTTCATGGTCATACTTTTCATTTATAGTAGCAAGACTGCACTTTTCCTTGGTGGGGCAAGAATGAAAAAGAAAGTAACAAGGATTATCTGTGTATGTATTTCCTTAAATTTACTTGTTCCTTGATAAAGCCTCCAATATATACTGAATATTTCCATTTATCAAATAATGAAAGGAGCCTGTTCCTGCATTCTAGATGTCTTTGCCAAATATGCTGCATCAAAGAAAGAAAGAAGTGATAATACTAATACTAAATAGATAATACTAAATAACCAGAAAACACGAAAAGAGATGTATTTCTGATTTTTCCCTTCATTAGCCCTGATAGTGTTCTTTAACATCTTAAAATATGGAGCTCATAGAACAGTCTGAATAGCAGTAGCCAATATTACCACTTTAGTATATTGTGTCAGGATGTAAGAAAAAGCATTCCAAAAATTGAGAGCTCCAAAGAAACCAGGGAAGTAAAATGTATTGTTTTATTGTTATGTCTGGTAGCAAACTAGAGTCTGAAGCTCCTCAAGGGAAGAGATAAGTGTATCTGGGCCCCCGCACCCCTCGTGAGTGTTGTAGCTTCATCCCTACCTGGTGGGAAGGGAACCTCTGCCATCTTGCCTTCTCTTCCTCACCTGAAAAGGGAAGTTTGTGAACGGTGCCTTAAGCTGGACCTTCCTTTCTATAAAGCCTTGCTGTCGTTAAAAATATCTGAAATGGAAATGATGGGGAAAATGGTTTTTTTTTAAGCTATTTTTAATCTTTGTGTTTACACCTTAACTGCAGAGTCCCTCGCTTGACACAACAGCAGCAGCCCCTACTCTTTTTCCCTCACTTCTGCAGAGCTCAGGTGTAAGGGGTTGCCATGGGAAAAGGCCAGGGCTTCCTAAGTGCATGCTGCCTCGCTTCTGTTCCCTGATGGCGGCTCCCTCTGAGCTGGTAGTATTCGTCCTTCACCGATGCCTTGCTCAGATCAGTGTTTTCTTTTAACCTTGTCTAAGTCTGTCTTCAGAGGCAGTTCTCTAGTTTACCGTAGATCTTGATTTACAGCATGAGGCAGCAAGTGGTACACATAAGAATTGCTCATGTCTTGAAATACTTCAGCTCTTCTGAACTGAATCTGAAGCACAGATTCTGGCTGATTTATGGTGTTATAGCTTATTGAAGCTGACGTAATACCAAGAGTGATTAATTCTTTCTGAAGCACACTACCTACAGTCTTTAGAAGGAAGCAAAAACTAGAATAAATTACTTTATAATAATCATATTTTCTACCTTAGGTTTCTCTTCCAGTCTTCTTTTTAGTAGATCTGCACACTGAACTTGCAATTGATTAAAATACCTATCCTGCACTTACAAAATTACAGATCTTCAGTCTTTATCCACCACACTGTCTTATTACTCATCACCCCCATGACTTGGGGAGTACACGATATTTTAGGTGCAGTGGATTTCAGAAGCTAATAGGAATGAGCAATGTAATGACAACCTGCCAAAAGTTAATTTATGCCAGCCAACACTGCAGGAAATTCTGCTTATAAAAACACTGGTACTCCCTTACAGAGGTTATTGCTGAGTGTGCCACAGCAGTGCCTGTACTTTAAGAAGTACTGGCATCTCAGTGTTATTGAACGAACTCTTGAGAAGTGGGACTGTAACATCATTGCTCAAAGCTGTGTGTTGAGAGTGTGCAGCATTGTGGCAAGGTAGCCATTTTTGCTCTCAGTTTTTCCTTTCACTATCTGTGAAATGTTATGTGTGTTCACATATCTCACTGTCTCACAAACCTTGCCAATGAACTTGAAGAGATCTGAGCCTGCCGCATCCAGGCAGAAAAGATGGCCTGAAAAAGGCCAGAAGAGACATGAAGGAAAGAGTGTCAGCAGGTCACCCTTCAGTCCTCACAAGAACAGTGAGAGATGTAAAGCAGAGTTAATGCTGTGACCTTAGGGGGAGGCTTGATAAAAATGGCAGTAAAATATTAAAGAATTCCAGGGTTCCCAAAATGTTTTGCTAAAGCTGTCTCTTGTAGTGTTAATGTAGATATTTATTAAAACAACATGTGCCTGTTTGGAAAGCTTGGGACAAGTCCTGGTATAATTCAGTTTAGGATGAGGTCCAAGAATCCTGAGCGCCTTTCAATATTGACTGCATGCTTCCTTATGATTAAGGCATCAAATCAAGGAAATTTCAAAGCAGTTTTTAGAATTCATTGTAGCTGCTTTATTACCTCTGTTTCATGAATGACACTGTTTGTTCCCTCCATGGTAGCTATTATTATAATAACATTACCCAGCAGAGACCTAGTCTGAGAATGAAAAACAAATGGCAAAGCATCCTTTCAGGCTATCAGAAAATTATTAATATCAATAAATCCAAAATTTCACTAAGGAAAATATTGTTCTGTTAATAATAATGGCTAGAGCTTATTTTACCAACTTTCAATATTCCTGAATGTTACAGATACAGAATGGAAAAATTGAGTGTATTTTTATCGTGCTCCATCAATAGTCAACATCATGCCTTAGAATTCATTGTCTGGAAACTTTCCTTTTTCTGTATTGTATTTCTTGGTTTAATAAAATGAACTTGTGGTACTTCCTGTATTGCTGTGATGAGCAAGTTCTGTGGAGCCTTAGAAAGAGTGGGATACAAAGGCTGCACAAAAGCAGACACAGAGCATCACTGGCATACACCTTCATACACTGGCAGCCACAGCCCTGGTTCAGAGATTGTCAGAGAAAAAGAGGGAAGGTGTCCAACCAATATTATCAGGCAGGGAAAACCTGGAATGCAAATCAATATGCTGCCTTGGGCACCAAAGGATTGCTAATGTAAAACCTGTAGGAACGTAGAGTCAAACCACTGAGTACTGAATGCAAGGTTTGAGCACACGATTACCCATTCTTCTTCACCTCATGCAGGCATGGTGAGCTTTGAAACAGAACTGATTTATATCCTAGATTGGGATCTGTCATCTTTGGGAGAAAAAGAAAGAAGCTGACTGGGTTTTCAGATATTTTAAAGGGTTCTCTTGATGCTGAGGGAGAGATTTCCTCCTATAAAACACACATTTGGATTTATCTTTATATTCAGCTTATTTCTGGTGCAAGTTGTTTGTCTCCATTGGTCTGCAGCCCCCCTCAGGGGAAAACAAAAACAAACAACCCACAAAATTGCAGAGCCATTAAAAAGTCATGAGACTGGGTCTTGGAGAAAAGTTATTTGAGGGAAGAATTGTACTTAACTGCAGACCTGATGGAAGTATCATAGTCTTTGGCTGAGCAGAAGATGAGAAAGGTTTTCCTACTACTACGTTAAAGTGATTAGAAAGTTGTTGCTGACCCGAATAAGTAAATAAATAAATAAAAAAGCGTTCATGCAAAGTCAGTGCTGAATTAGTCTTATTGACTTGAAAACATAAGACTTACTGCCCCATCTTACATTTTCTAAATCCCCGTGACTGTAGCTTTGAGACAAAGAAAGAGTTTTATGCTCTGCCTCATATTAGCAGCCTAGCTGTTGAGAGTTGAAAATACCAGGAAACAAGCAGTAGTAAAGCTTTCACATGCTGGCTTCAAGGAATTGTGCATAGCAGGCTCCATTAAACAAAGGACAGAGCCACTTTTATAATAAAGCAGAAAACAGGCCTGTATGTTACATTCAGGTTTCTAACAGCTACCAGGAGAATTCATGTGCTTTTATAGTACAAGCTTCTCTTGCATTCAGTCCTTAAGATGAGAGAATCATAAGCAGAAGTTGTTCTGCTGGACTGAGAAAAACCTTGGGAGATAAAGCCTTTGGAGATAAAATGCAAGTATCTCATAAATACGTACTTTCAGGGATAATTCTGTTGTTCTCACGGAAACTTCTGTGAGCTCATGTCATCCAGCACTCTGGAGATGCGGTTTGAACGCTGCTTCCATGAGGTGTGCAAAATACTCTGCCTTTTTAAGAAAGCCTACCCATTCATCTTTTGTGTTGCTGGTTTTATGGTTTGAAAAGTCATCCTGAAATTATTTCCTCTGCTGAGAGTATGGCTTGGGCTCATGGAAGAAAAAAAAAAGGATGGACAGACGCACATACACACACACTCCCCCAGCTCAAAAAGAAATCTCATAACAATAGCAAACAGTAAATTAAATGTATTTTACCTGGAGCTTATTTGAATTATTAGATAGTTTTCAGTCTAACAAGCAGTTAACCGAAACTGAATTGTACCTGTAATTAAAATAGTTATACTAAAATTGAGTCAGCCAGCAGGCACGTACAAATTCCCCTCTCTTATACTACTCCCAAGAAATGAAAAAAAAAGGCAAAGTATTCCTCATTACGATGTTTGAAAATTAGGAGCTGCTTCTTTCAGAATGTGCTGCTTGTTTTATTCAGAACAAAGATTTCTAACTTCCCTTACTGTATGAAAAAGGAGCTTGAATTAGCTGCTCCAAAGAAGTGTGAGATGGGGCCTCAAAAAGCCTTCTGTTCATTAAGATAAACACCGAATATGTGTTTCATGTTTGGTTTTGGTATAACATTCTGAATAGCAGATTAAGCAGTTGCTTCCCACAGTCTTAGACTATTGAGATGGTGTGGGAGAAGGAGGAGAATAAAAGGATTTAAGCTATTATGCAAAGAATTAGTGTTGAGTGAGTAAAAGGTCCCCCTATTACCCATTGAATTCTGCATGGATTTAGTAGTGTTGAGAGTGTAACATGGCTCTCAATTTTGGGCACACAGAAAGTACACAAATAAGTTGCAAGAGTCCATTTGAAGTTTCAATCTGGACATTGATCTTGTGAGATGGACTCTTGCAACTTAGTTATGTACTTTCAAACAAAACTATGTACTTTTCAACAAAAAAATTACACAGTATCATAACTGAAATTTCCTTTTACGTAATTCTTTTTGTTACATCTTAACTTCAGAAAGAAGCCTGCTCTAATCTATGCATGTCAAGGTATTAGGTTTTTTGGAAGTACAAATGACATCTGGGGACATAGATTTTTCCCTTCTTGCTCACAAATGCAGTCAAGTCACCTCAGTTGCAGAAAGCATCATGTTCCACCCCACTTTGTGTTCCCCAAATTAATTTTTATTACATATGTTTTATAGATCAAGTTGATTGGACTGTTCACGTGAGTCAGTGTGAATAAGGGGTTTGCAATCTGTCCATGCCTTATGCATTTTCTGTGAGTGTGGATGATGGATGGTTTTATGAATTTGCTGATAAGCCAGTTACAGTGTTTTATGTTGAGTTTTAATGAACTACATTTGCTAACAGTTATGACCAATATTGGAATGGTATTACATTAGAAGAGCTCCTTTCTGTTGACTCCAAGGAAGTGCTAATGTGTTAATTTTAATGCTTCAGTTCCATGAGGGACTCTTATACCCTTAGTTCTGTTTTTAAAAGTAATGTTTAGTTGCTGTTAGCCATCCTGTCAGCTCATTTTCATGTATTTTTGATTTATATTCTGTTTATTTAATCTTTAAGCTATCAATTGTAGCTGCTTAGAAGTTACATAATTTTTTCATATACTTTTTCCTCCAGGCATCTGCTACTCCTCACTCTGGGAGACAGGCAGTAGCTAGATTTGGTCTGACTTAGGACAGCTGTTCTCATAATTTAGGGGGAAAAAACCACCAGGAACGTGTATATTTAATATTTTTATTGATGAATGTAGGAGCCCTACCAGAGGATGAGTGATCAAGGTTTCTTACTAAGTTGATTATGTTTTTTTCTCATTATTTGCTCTTCTAGTATCGTATTTATAACATTTCAGGGTTGCACTTTGGGGGCAGGGGGTTGGATCATCATATGAATATTTCATTTTTGTGTTTGCAGTGTTTTGTTTGAAGCAGGACTGCTAAAAAATAGCAGTGGTTAGAATACATTGTTTAATGTGGTTTTAAGCCAAAGCACTCAAATTTGCAAAGGAGATGTATGAACCTACCATCACCAAGTTCATGCTCAAGACATGTTCTTTGGGAGAATAACACTAAGTACGTGACAGACTTCAGTCAGAGACATTCGGTTCTACACATAAAAGAACACCAAAAAAAGCCCAGAAATTAATCTTAATGTACGCTTCTTGGAGGAAGTGAAGGAAGGACTCCAAATGTTTGACAGGATTTACAGATTCCATGGCTTCATTAGCACATTGACTCACAGGTCCCACATGGTGATCTGTCTTGTTTGGGATTTATTAGAAGGTGGCTACATCTTGGTTTCACTCCCTGCTGATTGGTTTACTGAGATTTCAGTTCATCATTTCTCTGCCTCATCGCTATCTGTTAGGAAATGCTGAAGAATCATGAATCACATTGATCTTTTTCTTATCCAAAGATATATGTGAGTTTGGATTTACTGGAGTAACAAAGAATTTGTTCACGTAAAGCTCAATTTCTGTGGTTTTTTTCACAGAAAGTTAGAAAAGTAACTGTATGTTTGATTTATGACTCTCTTCTTCCTTATCTCCAGTATTTAATTTCTCATAATAAGAGAGACAAGAACTGTATTTGAATGCAGATCACAGAGGTTTCTGAGTACAGCCTGAAAACCTTAACCACCAGAGCTTTCATTCTAGAGGCTCAATTTCAGCTTCTGCTTTATCTTAATCTCTTTATTCAAAATCTTCTATAGATGTTGACATACGCCTATCTGTCTACAGTTCTTTCAGGAAGAACTAACATTTGAACATTTGAGCTACTGAAATCCTGGTTGTTTCAGAGAGGAGATTGTATGCCATTACATGTTTGCCATTTACGTCATGCAAAACCAGGTCTATACGGACTCAAAAGCATTCTATACTGAATACTTATTGGACATCTGTGTATCTCATATTTCTCTGATTAGATAAAATTCCACTGGAAAAATAAAATCTTACTGTATTTTGCATATAACAAGCAGATAATAAGACAGAGGTAATGCAAATACAAGAAGTTACCACCAGGCAAGCCAAGCAGTGGATTTACAGTACCGTGGTGACAGTTGTGCATAGTCTGGATGCACATAGTTTGAACCCTCTTGTAAATGTGAGATAACTTGCCCTTCTTTTCCAGATGACTGAATGGTCCTACAGTCTCTATGGATAGGCATATGCACACATGCAATTCCTATGGAAGAGCTGACATTGTAAATTTATCCGTGGGTTATCCAGTGCACTGGCACTCTGAATTTTCCATATTGGAACAGTATCAGTTTCCATAACAGTACCCAAATGGAAGTATAAAATGGGATGATAGGTCTGAGATTGTGCTAATCTGTCAGGATGTAGTGTACAAATATACATCAGCAAGATGAGGTTTAACAGGATCTCCACAGGTTTACTAGAGTACTTTGCCAAGGAGGTTTGTACACAAAAGTACAAGCGTTCTTTGTCAATCTCTTCTGCTCAATAACTTTGCCACTGCAAAAATATATGGCATTCATTGTGGCAACAAATTCTGTGGAAAAGGAGGTGCTATTGGGAAGAATAATTAATTAAATGATCATGTCTGGCTTAATGTAAAGTCAAAACACACACATGGGGACAAAGTAATAAGGGGCATATTAATCCACAGAAATGCAGGAGTTTCCCTTTTGACAGGAAAGTCCTTACATTTCTACCATAGGAAGAAGTAATTAATGAGAGCATCCTTTGTGCTGAATGTGTTCCTACACACATAAATACAGTGAACGGTATTAGATGGAGTTCAACTGGTGTAGTTTAGACTACATCAGATTCATTCTGATCCAAATTACAGAGTGCATAAATTGTTCTTCATTTTAAAATCATTTTTAGGAGCAACTAGATGCAATTCACCTTAATGAAAAAATGCAGTGATAAGGAATAAAACCCATAAAGTGAGAGGGAGTCAGGGCACTTGAGTCCTTCCCAGCACCTTCTCAAGATGAAGTACTGATGATTTTTCCAAGCTGTAAGTCTTCCAAAAGGTTTAAGGTGTGCGACTTCTTTTATCCCCAAACAGGCAGCTAGGGAAGAGTTTCCAAGTATTCAGAGTTAAGGCACTGGGCGTAAAACCAGAGTTCTGTATAGCGAGAAGATAAAATGCAGGAATGCAATAAGGTAATAAATACCAATTCAACCATAATATAGAAGATTACCTTCTCATTTACCTTAGACAGGCTCAGTCAAGCGATGAGTTTTATTTTTGTCACCCCAAATATGAGACTAGATGCAATAATGCAATTCCTTACATCATGTTAGAGACCAAAGATTTGTTCTGGTTTTTATTTTCTCTTCCTCATATTCTTTTCCCTAGTAGGAAGAGGGAGATGAGGTAAGCACTGGATTTATGCATGGTACAGTACAGATCATTTTGTTTAGCAAAATAAAAATAAATCACAACTATTTTCTGAATATACCCCTTTTTCTGTCAGAACAAACTTCAGATTGCCAGCATTTGTTTCACAGAGTTTTCTGTGACATCAGACATAATCACAACCTATTCTGCTACTTAAAAACACAGAACCCTGGCAACATTGCTTCCGCTCTCCAGTCACGGGGCAGCAAAGCAACTGCAGGCTATTGCATTTGGATTTGTCAGAATAAATAATTAAGAAGCTCATCAGCTTCTCACTAATGAACAAGGAAATGTGATTAAGCAACTTTAAAAGAGAATGGCTGAAGACAATATAGAAATGATAGCAGGATGATTGCTGTGAATGAGACACTGACATTTCTGAATAAGAGATTTCTTCAACAAGACACAAGGACAGTAGTTTAATCTTCCATTAAAAGATTCCTGCCAATTTGGAAAAGCTCTGAATCAGGAGATTACAGACATCTCAGAAGCTGACAAGGCAGTCAGTTCTCTTAAGACAGCTACTTTCTGGCAAATGCTCAGAAATAACTTTTTTTGGTTTTTTACTATTTCAAGACTGTTAGCATCTACCAAACAATGACTAGGACATCTCTGACTAGGCAATCTTTTATTCTCAAAGACTCTGAAAATACAAATCGTCTTTCAGACCAAAATGTTCTAGAGATGCTTCCCAAGTTTACTGTGGCTAACATCTAGAAATTGCACTGATTAGCTTCTGGCAATGTTCCTTGAAAGTGCTTTGTGTGTTAGTATCTCATTAAATATCTTATTCCTCTTTATTATTCTTTAGCACCAAAAATTGTATTTCCACCTTAAATCTAATCTGTTTCTATGCTTTTACTGTCTGCTCTCCTAGCTTATCTAAAGGAGATAGCACATAATATAGACACTTGAAGAAAAGTGAAATAACAGAAGTTGCTGTAATTTTTCTGTATGTCAGGAGAAAGATATCTTTTTTTTGTCCTTTATATAGATTCATAAGTGACACAGTCTTTTTATGAGTAAAGGCACAAAAGTCAACAAGCAGATTACAAGATGTCTGTCCAAGGGCAGTTATATCAGACTGTAGAAGTTTCCAGATACTCAGATATAAAAATGGTATGTGCAGAAGTGTGAGATTCATAGTTATGCAGTTTAAAAAAAGAAAGCAAAAGAAAATGTCAGACATCTTTTTAGTTACAGAAATGCTCATGTACCTCAAATAAGATACTCAACATTACGGAAAATACTCTGGGTCTAAAATCCAGGCAGAAAAATACTGTTCTACTTCAAGAGGCTTTTGAGGAAATTATTCTTTCCTTTTTTTTCTCCACAGGATGTAGGCCCACCATAGTGCAATGCATTGTATGCATAATAGAAACCACTTTGGATTTTCAGCCAAAATTCCAGCTGTGTCCAGTGGAGATTTGATGTTACATGTTGTTACATGTTACATGATGAAACATGTTGTTAGCCTTCAGGTGTCTCCCTGTGTTTCTTAACAATACTTTGAGATCATATTGTTATCTTCTAATTGTCTTCCATAAAGATGCAAATTCATAGGTTTTCAGTTTCTACTTTGAAGAGTGCATGTACTTTTCTCGTTCCACGTAATAAATTATTGTTTGGTTAGGGTTATTCCTTTTCTCGTACCGTATTTATTGTCATACCCAGTTACTTGTCTCCTGTCAGCAGTTTATCCCAGTGAATATCACAACCTACTTCTTCGTTTCAGATTACATATGTTCCCCTTTGACTGAAATGGCTGGGTTTGTATCTGACGCTTATGTTTTAGCTTCCTGCAGAGAATCAAAATATCCCCAACGCCATAGGTGACCATGGTATATCATCCTATGGCATATCCTCCGAGCACAAGAATGAGAAGCCATTTCGATAGGGACATCTAACAGAGACACAATCTCCTCTCAGAAAGCAGAGATGTAGAAGAGGTCTCCATCTGTCGGGAAATCTCTGCAGTCCTCTTTTCCAAACTCCTCAGTGTAACAAAACAAAACAAACAAAAAAAAAAAGGCAAAGAAAGGCAACATATTTCCTCTTTATGCTTTTTCCAGGCCAAGTTCTGTGAAAACTTCTCTCCAAAGCTTCTCTGGAGCAAATAGATTGCATGGGTGTAGTCAATGAGGCATTCACAACATCCTCTTTCTTTTTCTTCTGCAAAAAGAAGAGCAGGCTTGGAAGAATATTTCTTCAGTATTCAAGTAAATTCCTTGTAGACTAACACTGGTATTTTGTAATTTCATTTAGAATTTTATTATTTTTATTTTATCTTAGACATAGCAATTTGCTTTCTGTGCTGTGCTAGAATTGATGC
Organism: Mycteria americana; assembly: GCF_035582795.1. Lineage (NCBI taxonomy): Eukaryota > Metazoa > Chordata > Aves > Ciconiiformes > Ciconiidae > Mycteria > Mycteria americana. The sequence continues at coordinate 103,278,784 of NC_134366.1, read as the reverse complement.
CTCATTCCCATGATCTCCAGAGCCAGATCTGGAGCAAAACTTGCTTTTCAAATTAATTGTGCCAGAACATCTTAGTGATATGTATGGGCCAGAACTATCAATCTTGTAATGCACATGAATCCATTTCGGTGTAGCTTTAGATTTCTACAGTAGATTAATTGTAGATAAATCCTTGGTGCAACAGTACTTCTGAAGCTTTTGTATGAGGAAAGAAACTTTTGCAAACTGTATATTCATTTAAAGGATCCCAAAACTACCAATTTTGTGCTAGTTACCTCCCAGCTACACCATTCTGAAAAATCATCCTTTTTTACATTTCCATAAAAATAAGGCATCTGACATGTACATGCACTTTTCTTTTGTAGGTGGAATGGAGAAAATAAAACAGCATACCTTTGCATTAGCTCACTACTCCTATACTGTGCTGTCTACCTTAAAATATGCCAATGGGGCTCCTGTAGTACGTATTTACAGCGATACAGATTTCAGCAATCCTGATGTCCAGGGTCCAATCATTAACTTTAACGTGCTCGATGAAAATGGAGAGGTGATCGGCTTTTCACAGGTATGTTTTTCTCTTGCCTTAACTGCGTGTTATGTTTATATTTTAAGCATATTCACAATGAGTTCTTTATCCTAAAGGAAATTTTTTGTCCATAGTGGTCCCTTCTGAGGTTTTGGTTTTGTTTCTTCATAGCTCTGCACAATATATACACACCATTTTTAAAGTAGTAAAAAGAGAATCCAATAAATAGTGCTAGCACAATGCAAAGTACATAATAGCCAAAGCCAGTATCTTACAGATTTAATACTCTACACATAGGAAGTTTGAAAGTGGGCTGTTTTACCAGGATGCATTGACTAGGCAGTTTGGTTCTTGTAGACTTCCTTCTCTAGAGTACTCAAAACTGGGAATTGAAGAGCAAGTCTAGAAAAGCTGATATAAGAGAGTGCCTTTGAGCTTTGACATACAAGTGATCTTAAAATATTACAGTCACCCATGAAAGAGGAGTTCTCTTTTCCCTTCAGTTCTAATAATTACATTCATGTAATATTCCTGAGGAAGCATTAAATACAGTTGAATGATCAGTGTAAGGAGTAAGATTCAAGCTCAAAAAATCCTTAAATGCTGTCTTTCTCAACAGCTTTCTCTAGCCTTTATCCATCAGGTATACTGAGTATCTATAGGATGAAACTTTGTGAAACTTTTCTGCCTTCAGTAGAGAGGTAATGGTGTATGACCATAATCATGCATGACTGTGTACCGTGTAGACAGTGGGTAATGTAGTGTAACGTAGCTTACTTGCTCATCGGCAGAAGTCAGAAGAACCACAGTGCTCTGGTTTTGCTTAATTCTTCTGTTTTTCATTGGCTGGTGATTGAAGAAGCCCACAAGTCAAGTTCAAGTGTATGCCCCTGATTTTTTAAAAGCTGTCAATAACTGGTACCATCTGTCTCAGCGACTACCTCCCTCTGCCAGCAGTAGTGGCAGAGCTGCATTGCTCTTGGAAGCTGATAATATTGGACCATTAGGGAGAGAGTGGTAGTGCTGCAAAAGGTGTTCCTCAACGTTCCTCTGCTGGAGAGGAGAAGAACCAGATAATGAGGGGAACGCAGAGACATGTCTAGGAGAATACAAGAGGAGGTCCATAGATACAAAAGGGAGAACAGAACTGAAGCAGTTTCTTTGTAGCCTGTCAATATGGAGTTTTACAATTTTTTTTAAGGCACTTACCACACTGATGAACATGGGGTGGGCAAATGTATAGTACTGGAGAAGTTCTTCTTCCCCTACCTCTTTTTTTGGACTATGCTACCAAATAGTCTCAAATATTTGCCACATTTCATTTCGAAGAATTCCACATTTTAGGAGTGAATTAGCTATTTATACAGTCTTGAATATGTGTGGCAATGCTCAGAAAAGACTGGAGATATTAACACAGCTGGGTTGGTTAAACACTCTGCAAACACTCTGATGTTGCTTCTGTCCTTTGGTTAAAACCAAAACCTTTATTTGCACTTCTGAGTTTCACAATTTCTTTGTAAAATGGCTGTTGCCTGTTTCACTTTTTTAAACTCAACTGTACCCTCGAAGAAAAAATTATTTTATAGTCTTATGCCTCTGTGGTGCCTGTTTGCTGCAGTGGCTGCTCATTAAAAGCTTCTTTATTGATCTGTATCATCTGTATTGTGCTATTCACCGGATTCTCGTTATTTCTGGCGTGAGTATGTACAATGAAGAACTATAAAGTTTTCAAATGCATACCAGTCACATCTGCAGTGCCTGTTAGATTACTTTGTTTAATTAAAATAATGTGCAATTTAATGACTTCTAGAAATTAACAAGCAACAGCACTATTCTTTCCAAAGCTATAATACGTGTGATATATATATAATTGGCTTCTTTATGGAATGAAATTCTTTCATAGACATCTTATAGCAGTTATGGAGGAGAAAAATGTTTGCTTCTTCTTTATGATTACAAAGGAAATACATACAGCAGAGAGTAAGCTTCATCAAACTGACAATATAATCTCATCTTCATACCTGTATGCAAGTCTAAAATTAGATAGGTTTATTCAAATCAAAGTTAAATCCAATACTTCCATTAATGGTTTAGAAATGAAATAGTGTCCTCTAGTTTGGTAATGTCTGTGGTCTGCACATTCATGTGGATTCACTGGTCAGTCTCCAAATGCAATCTAGTGCAGTTAGGAGAACATGGTTTCAGAAGGTAGAAAACAGAAAACATTTACGGGAATTTTTAAAGAAGGGAAAATTGGATGACATTTCTATCTGACATGCCTACTACTAGTGGACACCAAGTAATGACTCAGGTTGTATTTCAGCTAGTATATTAAAAGAGAAATGACAGAATGTCCTATTCCTTTATGGATGATATCCCATCTATAATTAGTTACTTAAAACCAGCATCCAACCAATTCTATTTGTCTTTCTGACAGGCAATTGTTATGTGCCCATTGCCTATTAGAGGGCACAGTGTGGCTGGACATTAGCATTTGGTAGCCTGAAAAGGAAATCTGACTAACTGATTCCAGAGAAAATTTTATGACAAGTTTTGGAGGAGTTTATTTGGAACATTTGAGATTGGCAAGAAAGACTTCATAAGTAGACAGTGTCTTCAGAGGATACCAAGCTTACATTTAAGCCTCACGATTTACATAATTTACATGATATTCAAAACTCTGAACTAAGCCCAAGATATTTAGGATGTGAAAGGCGTGTAGTGAAATACATGACATTAACACTGCCACTGAAAAATGAAAGCAGGGAAAAATGATGTCTTTCATCTGTGTAGCGTTTGGGAAGAAAGCTGTTCTTACCTGCTTCTGTTATTGAAATCCATTTCTCACTGTTATCAGAGTTTAATTATCAAAGCTAACAAGATTGTGTCACTAAACAAAAACATGCTTGAATTACGTACATGGGGTCAAGTGCACCAATAGGAAATAGCCACAGTCTCAGGTTCATCCTTGAGTAAAACCTTCATTACAGCGCTCAAGATCAAATGAAGGCATTTCATTAAAGTGAGACACACAAATGAAACCACACCATGATTGCACTCTCAGGGATGGCAGTGTTTTTGACAGGGTCCTGTCCCAGTATATATGATATAGAACACTTGGATGTTAAGAAGTGATAAGGTGGGAATGAAATAGTTATGGAAGTTGAATTGCTATTGCTTTTTTATTTAAGTGTTTATTTGTGATTGTTGAAGGGTATCACTGTTTTAGAGTATTATATTTGGACAAAACTTGCTTTGTATACTATATGTAACATTGGTTTAATTGGCAGTTTAATTACTGCTTTAGCTATTTTGCTCTAAATGGTAATTAAAACGATTAAAGAAGAGGGACTTGCAGGCTCCAAACACCAATAGTCACTTAAAAGCTTTGGTTTTTCTTCAGATTTTTCATGAAACATTTCTTTATCTAGGAATAAAACTACTACAATTTTGAAATCTCCATAAACCTCTTGTCTTTGGGCACTAAAACTACATTAAATTTCCTCCTTTGAGCTGCACCAAATACTTCCCATGAAAATTATTTCCTTCAGTAAAGCTGTCTTGTAGACTACTATTGGTAGTAATTTGTTCTTGAAATTACTTGGGAGGATACCTGTATTCTTTTCACGCAAGCTGCCTGTCCTCTGCAGTATCACGTCTGTCATTTTATGTTATGTGTTTATTTGCACTGCAGCACCAAAAAGCCCCGGTTATGAACAGGGGTTAAACTATGATGAGTACTTGACAGGTCCAGGACATAAAGATGGCCTTTTTGCCAAACAGCTTCTTCATATATACTTGTCTAGTTAGAATGGATAATTCTCCAGCATTATAGTTTTTGCTGTTAATGAAGTGTGGACAGATGACAGGCTGGTGATTTTGAAAGGTGAGAAAGTGCAGGGTAGAGACGAAGGACCTCTGCTAAGTCAGTGGTGCAGAATGGAAGCAGCAGAGTTGACATTAATGCAGCAAGCTCTCAATCTTCTGCTTCCTTGTGAGGCTACCAGGAAAAGAAGCAATTAGCCCTAGATATTAAAGGGGGTTTCTGATGTCACAAAAGTGGGGTTACGTATATGCTCGATGGTGAGCTAATACTGCAGAGTCTTTACACAGAGAATCACCATTGGCTCATTTATTAATAGTGAATATCTGTAGTCTTCAGCATATATGAATGTCATGTGTTTATACATCCCCAAGTCCTTCCAATCTCTGAAGCACTGTTTGACAGCAACGACTCAGCTTCAGTTTGCCTCCTTCCCATCTTTTTTATCAGAAGCTTGCATATGACTTTATGAGGTTACAGCCTGTTTTGAATGCCAAAGAGGAGATGGAGCAGCTGTAAGGGAACAACATTGATTTGAAACAACAATCATCCACACAAAAAAGTGGATTTCTTACAAATCAGGTCGAAGTGGAAAGTTGTATGTTCCCTTCCATTTGCAGATTTGAAAAAAAATCACCATCTCTGCTATGAGGGACCTTTTGTGCTAGTATTATTTTAAGTTTTCTGATAGGGAGAAGAGACCTGTGAAATGTTCTTTGTACATTCAGTAGATAATTGCAGAGTAATTTTATAATCCTTTCACATTTCATTCTGTAAAGTCAGTTTAGGAGCTGGAAGAGAGGAAAGGGGTAAGAGGCAGAGATGGGCAGATGGAATTTCACCTGAAACATTTCTTGAATTGTATGCCCTGGAGAGCTCTTACCCAGTCACACCTTCCAGTTCAGTGTTTTCTGCCCCCAGTGAAAAATAGCACTTCCCTTATCAAACTTTTTCTTTTTTACTCTGGTCTTCTGAGACAATATTTTTTTCTCCTGTGTGTCACAGGCATAAAAGGTGAGCAAACCATCATAGCTATCTTCTTTTGAAAAATGGCCATCATTTCAGTTGTGGATTACCAGCTCTCTTTCCCACTCTGCTTTTTCACGCTGCCTCCTTTGCCTGGAGCCTGAAGCTAAATAGAATTAGCTTACTGTGATTGTCTCACCTGCAGAAGTTCCCTTGGTATCCATATATACTTGCCATGCCTCCTAAAAATCCTGTCAAGAAGGGAACAGGCATCAGTCCATTAGCAGTCTCAGCCTTCTTGCCTGCCACTTCACGCTTGTGTGTGCTAGACAAACTGCTATAACAGGAATCAGCTGCCAAAGACAGAGAATGTAAACATTTTCATTTGCCTAAGGAAGGCTCTTCTGTAGTGTTGCATATGGATGAGGTTTGCCTCTCAAGACTGAGAACCCTGCTCAAATAGGTTATGATCAGTTTTGTCTAGGAGCCTGTATTAGCATGTGCTGTCTCACTCTCATCAACCCAGATAGCATGAAGGGAGGTCTAGACTTTGAACTTATCTCTGTTCATCCATTTCTCAAGAAAAAAACTATGAACACTTCTCAGCAGGTAACTTCCAGTGTGTGTCCCTTCAGCACAAATCTATAATGCCATTTGATGACTGCTTTTATTATGGCATCTGCCCACTGTCTCACCCACCTTCCTTCTATCTCAACCTCCCTTGAGTTAATGTAAGAATAGACTCACTTGGTTTTTTCACTTGGTTTTTTCCTTTCCTGCCTTTATTTTCTATCATTCTGAAGTGAAGACCAGGGTCTTAAATTGGAATGTGATCCAAATCACTTAGATGTCAGAACAGCTGCCATACAGGATCTCACTGTGGCACCTTCTCTACCCTAGTAGCCTCTTTCTGCCAGTGTTCACATGCTAGCAGTATAAGAAGAGGACAAAACCAGAATAAGACTCCCCCAAGAAACAAAAGAAATTTTGTTTTCTTTTAACCTCGTTTATCCTTCTGCATCCAAAGCATCCTATAGCAGTGAATTGTCTTGTAAGCAGCTTAGCAGCCAAGCCAAATTCATCCCTCTGGTTTCAGAAGACGTGAAGGGGGAAAAATAGATCTTAGGATTGTAGGGACTATGAGAGGCTACCCATCATTGTTGTGTGCCAAGATAGGATCATCTTTACCTGAACATTTCCACAGCCTCCAGAGACAGTTCGTTCTGGAACTTAGGTATATTCACTATTACAAAATATTTCCTAATGATTAACCTAAATTTCCCACAATGCAGTCAAAGTCCATTACTACATGGATTGGGAAAAGAAAGAGACACCAATTTGGGCAGGTAAGCAGAAAAAAAGGAGATTCCAGCCATGAGAGGCAGAGGAGAGTTGGACAAGCAGTCTGAAACAGTGTTGTATGGGAGTGGTGTGACCAGAGAAGAGAGAGAGCAATATAAGGAGGTAGAAGTTATTCTGTCTGTTTGCATTTGGACAGGTCTGCTAACAGAAGTAAGGCAGGACAAAGTGGTGTGAGGCAGGATGGGAGATGCACATAAAAGTAGTTGCTCAACGTAAATAAAGTGGTGATAGCCAGTTCTGGAAGCACCTTCATATTGCGAGTACACTTTCTTTGCTTTAGTTTCACAATGTTCTCTTTTAAGAGCTTCCTTTTCCTTCAGTGATGTTTTAATAAATAGCTTAGCTGGACCTAGATCAGTAGCCAGGACCTGGCAATGGCCAGGTGAAATCTCCTTCTGCTGTAGTCTTTCAGTGTCACCTTGAGGGATTCAATGTCTGTCTTCCCCACTTATTCTAACCTCACAGGAGTGGAGAGGAAATACATTAAATACTGGCAAATCTTCAGATACCCAGTGGCAGATACGTTTGTATATACACACAGCTGGTTGAATACATATTGATATCACTACTTATCGTTACATGATAAAAGGGACCATGCAATACCCGTAGTGGGTAGATTTCTTGAAATAATTGCTGTTTGTAGCTTAGATGGTACCCTCGGTTTCACTGGTAGATTAGCTCCAATGCACTGTATATCTGATATATAGATACAGAATTAGAGCAATGACAACATGCGAATTAGAAGAGTGGGAAAAAAAGGAGCTACAGCATTTCACATGCACAGGAAGCTGTCACCAGGTCAATTTGATCAGACTACTGACCGGAGCCTCATAGTTGCCTGTAGTTGCCTATCAGTACTTGCCTGGAAATTCATACCATGTCCCTACAGGAGAAAGTGGGTTGCTGTTAAGAAACAATGAGGGATAATTTCTACTTTATTTAATCTATGTGAAATAAATCTTCATAGAAAGTTATTAAGCAGGAGATCTTCGTTGTTCTTCAAACCATAATCCTTTTATGTTTTTTCCATCTGTTACTTTTTAATTTTGTGTAAAACAATCACTCACTTTTGCAGGTGGAGAAGTGCAGCACTTTTTCATCTGGGCCAGAGAAAATGGAAATCCAGCATTTGTTAATTCCAGCTGAGAACGTCTGTGCAAAGACAGTCAAATAAGAGTTAGTTACGCTAATGCTTTTAGAAGCATATCCACTCATTATATTAATTTTGATGACTCAGGGAAAGGAAAGTGTTCTTAACATGCCTAATGGGATTTTTGGCCATCTTCCCAATAGCTACCTAAAAATTGCTGGGGTGATTGCTCACTATTGATTTTAGCTATAGATTTAGCCATTGATTTCAGGAAGCCAGGAATGGCAGATGGACGAGCACAATAGAAGGCAAACAGGATTACAAGGAGAAAAAGATTGTTGTGAAGATTCCTGTTGAATGTCCACTAATTTCCTGGTTCCAATTAGTTTCCAATAGCACTGTGGATGTCTGGTAAGCAGGGAGATAGCAGCAATGCAGCAAACCACACTGGCTTGCCAATAAATGGCACCTTGTTGCTTCAAACTAGCAAGAAATGCCATTACAATCTGGATCTTTGGTTACATGGCACTGGGCACTCAAAGACAGCCCTTACAAGGGGCTCTCTAGGTAGGGGATTACTGACTGAGCATAAGGAGGTGCTGTACTTGAGAGAATCAGTGTGATAGCTGCAAACCTAGTTAGTAGGTAATGAAGCTCTCTTCTTGCTGAGGAAGTAATGGCAGAGTACAGGCTGAGTTGCTTTTTGTCATATCTCATTGTCGGAGGACAAAGAGACATGTGAGATAGTATGCATGAAATTGCCTACTATTAAACTGCTCATCAGAGCTGGTCAAGGTTAGAAATCTTCATGAAAGTGTAGACTGAAGGTGTTGCCTGACACTGCTTCTCTGGTGTGTCCTTGCATGTTGCTAAGGAAACTGGCAAGGAGATAAAAGAAACATACTCGTAGTTGTTCAGATGAAAGACTCTCAGATGAATGAGGGAGGCTAAATATTTTCTGTTTAGTAACAGGGCCAAACTGTGGCTCTAAACTACAGACCTTGTTACACAGGGGAGAAATGTGAAAAGAAACTACATGGTAGCAGCAAAAGGACTGCACTTTTGACAGTCTCTGCTGGATTCCTTTTTTCTTGATCTCGGTAAAAGCAGATCAGCTGCCTTTGAACGCATGCAGTGTCCAGTTTCAGTCCACCATCTGAATCCTTCGAAGACAAAGAGAGCCTGGCTCCACCTTCTCTATTACCTTACTTGCATCTTCCCGCCCCACACACAAATCCTGTATAGGACCCTGTATGGACATAATTAAAGTAATATTTCAACACAGTCCATCATGGGATTTTAACCCTACCTCTCTGTGATCTATTATCCCCATTTTCAGGGGATAAATACAGACAAAGGAGGATATAGGTGATTTAAAGAAAGAGGAAAAGGTGGAGAGGGTTTTGACTGGGACATGAATTAAATCTATGTCACTAAACTTTCAGTATCATGCACTGCAGCTTTTTATTCCTAAGCATTGTTTCCACTTGTATTAGTCTGCTACATTCCCCTTTATCCCTTCTTGATACGAGTTATAGCTTAGTCTTCTGTGTTGTTTGCCTTTGGCTTCCACTTCTCTGACTAGTAGCAGTCTGACCCAAAGCCTTTAGCCTACGAAATAGCTATGGATGCACAATAGGATGCAGAGATACAGACCTTTTCCTATAACTCACAAGGGAATGCTCAGTTGAAGTCAGAGTTAGGAAGTCATAGAGGGCTTGGGTTCCTTTGCTTTGTTTTGCTTTTCTTCCTAGAATCCATCCTTTCCCTGATGTCATTTTATCAAACCAGATTTTCATTGTCACTGAATGCAGTTTAAAAAAAATGAAGAAAAAGCTAAGAGAAAATGCCATTGGTTGGAGAGACCTGTGGCCACTGAGATGCCAAATCAAAGAAGACCAAGGTGTTTAGCCTACTCATCAGCCCGTTCAGTTTCAAATAGCTGGATCTTAGACTCATGAAGTTTATACATGATCCAAATAAGTCCATGCCCTAATTCAACGCATGTACCACAGAGAAGAAAAAAGCAGTTGAAAAAATGTGAGGTCATCCATTAACAATCAAGACTGTGTTTAATTTCTTCCTTATAGCCACGCCATCCCCAAAGTTGATCGGATGAGAGGAAATGGCCTCAAGTTGCGCCAGGGGAGGTTTAGACTGGATATTAGGAAATTTTACTTCACTGAAAGGGTTATCAAGCGTTGGAACAGGCTGCCCAGGGAAGTGGTGGAGTCGCCATCCTTGGAAGTATTTAAAAGACATTTGGATGAGGTGCTTAGGGACATGGTATAGTGGTGGTCTTGGTAGTGTTAGGTTTATGGTTGGACTTGATGATCTTAAAGGTCTTTTCCAACCTATACGATTCTGTGATTCTGTGAAATTATTTTCTGAATCGCAGAAATGTACAATTATTGTTACTCCTTTAAGCATAGAGGACCTGCAGTTTGCTATGTATATGGCATCTTCTAAGTGAGAATTCCTGCAGAATGGCAACCCACATATTCTGATTTATGCTGATGTTTCCAGCTTCTCTCCATCAAATCTTACCTGATAATTGACTGTCTTTGAAACCAGCAGAGAAAATTATCACATCTACTGCAAAGTTCCTGATAAGCTAGCATTTCCACTACCAAGACACCGAGTTTGGCAATTTCAGTAAACTTCAGTATCTCTTTCTAATACTTCACTGCCTTCTACCAAAGGGGCTTTGGTCAGAGTGAGTGATGAATGGGTGTAGACTGAAGAGATTTACATCCACTCTAAATTAGTTTAAACTATTGTCAACAACTAGAGACACAAAAAGGAGGAGAGGATCAGATTCATCAATACTGTGAGAACCTGTTGTCCTGGTTTTGGCTGGGATAGAGTTAAGTTTCTTCCTAGGAGCTGGTACAGTGCTGTGTTTTGGATTTAGTATGAGAATAATGTGGATAACACACTGATGTTTTCATTGTTGCTAAGTAGTGCTTACACCAGTCAAGGACTTTTCAGCTTCCCCTGCTCTGCCAGGTGCACAAGAAGCTGGGAGGGGGCACAGCCAGGACAACTGACCTCAACTGGCCAAAGGGCTATTCCATACCATATGACGTCATGATCAGTATATAAAGCTGGGGGGAGTTGGCTGGGGGGGCAGCGATCCCTGCTCAGAGACTGGCTGGGCGTCAGTCGGCAGGTGGTGAGCGGCCGTATCACTTGTTTTTTCCTGGGTTTTGTTCATCTCTCACTCTCTTGTTGTTTTCCTTCTCATTACAAATTATTATTATTTTTTTGTTGTTGTTCCAGTTATTAAACCGTTCTTCTCTCAACCCACAAGTTTTTTTACTTTTGCTCTTTTGATTCTCTCCCCCATCCCATCAGGGGGGTGATGGTGAGCGAGCGGCTGTGTGGTACTTAATTGCCGACTGGGGCTAAACCACCACACCTGCCCACATAGAAATTCTTTCACTGGGATGGGAAAAAATGCCTCTCATGCAGGAAACCATGCAGTTAAACCAGTTTAAGTATACTGTAACTCAGCTAAAATGCTTTTTTCCTCCTACTAAATGATTTGGAAACGTGCTGATATTTTTTTTCTTCTGACCTACTTCTTATTAAATTGTATTAAACAAGATTAAGTATGCATTTGCATCAGCAACAACATTTTACAGTCAAATGCTGGATGACAGAAAGAGCTAGCTTACTTTCTCTCCAATTCCATGCCATGAATCAGTGAATTAATTTACCAGTGGATGTGGAGAACAGCGTCATGAAGCCTGTTTTATAACCAGCCATCAGTGGAGTGCAGTGAAATTCTTGTAATGAGCAAATCCATCAGACAAACAAACTGTTCTGAAATTTGAGCATTGTAGAAAGTAGAATGAGAAGTCCCAATCCCAATTCCTGAAGGGACAGTACCTGCCAGTATTGACTTATATGATTTTGGGTTTTTCGGGACACTTCATGATGTATTATAAAAAGTTCCTTTATTCATATGAATAATTCTTGTAATACTCAGTAAAATAACTTGCACAAATAAGAAGTACTTGCTTGAATAAAGATACAGAATTGGATCCTATGGGAATGACTTCAGGAGGGGTTCCTAGAGAATCCATCATTCTTAGCGAAAATCTTAGACTTAGTTGATTAGAAATAATGCAAAATTATGTGCTATTTGTAAATATTTACTATCGCTTAGTATATATCTACCTACAGTAAGCATAATTCTCAGACTGATTTCCATGGAGCCTGAAGCCAGAGAAAAGCTTAGACCTTTCAGCTGACCGACACAGAGGCCCTGAAGTCAACAGACAGCAGAAGTCAGTCATTTAGCAAAGGCAGAGAAGTCACCGGTGCAGCTGTGTGACAGAGAACAGGAAATCAGAACACACCAGAATCAAATTTATGTTTGGAGCTGTCCAGCTGCTGAGTGTGAACTAAAATACCAGATATCCAACGGGGACTATTGTAGGGTAATGCATTAAAACTGGGGAGAAAAACCCTCTCCACCTCAATTTTTTTTGTATTAAAAAAAATTGTAGTAGTATTTATCAGATAGAGCACTATGAAAAAAACCCTAACTGTGAACATTTGGTCAATCTGGCAACACTAAAGGACGGCTCACTGAGGAAGGCAACTGTGCTTAAAATAGAAATTATCTCTGAAAAAAAAAGAACTATTTTAAAAATGGATTTAGATTAATTTCATTCATGTGTGTTTATTAAACTCAAAGACCACAGCCTGGAAGTGTGAAAAGCACCTTTTGCTTGTCAAAAATCAAGAAGATCTGACATCAGAAGTGTTGGGGTGTGAAGCAACCTACAGGGCTTGGCCCACAGTAAAGAGCTTCAGAAAAAGTAATGAATGCAAAGGGGCTCTGAGGGGCAGACAGGACTCCCAAGATGTCGTGATGGCTTAATTACCATGTCCTCACTGACTGAAATCAGTAAAAATGCTGCAAGATTTCTGCATGTGTTTTGCAGTTTAATTGTAGTCTTTAAGCTCTGAAAGACCAAGGCACAATAGTTCCAAATATCAGACCCAGGGAATCACCAAAACTGACAATCTGAGTACATTAAGCTGTGTACTTACCATTAGTACCATTCATGCTTCTGTGCGTTCATTGATGAACATATTCCTGGCTCCCAAAAGTCAGCTGCCGCTGTTGCAGACAGAGCTGCAAGCAGCTTTCTGTATTTCATAACCCTGAGCTTCATACCCATTATTGCTCCTTATGGCAATTTTAAAGATGTGCTTTATTTAAAAAAGCTTCTCTTCATCGAAATAACTGTAACAGATGTTTTATGTTCTATTTGTTTTGCTATGTGGTAGCACTGCAGAGAGAGATTAAATTAACTCCCCAAATAGCATATTTCTAGAGTGAAACTAAACAAGAAGAAATCGAAGCATATGTCCAAGGGAAAGTCAAGCATGCATTCAAGGGACAGATAAATTTGCAGTGCTGCCCTTACTGATTCTTTACATGGTGCCATTGTTTGCAATGAAAAGTGTGTATCACATTCCCAAGACCTGTGTGTGTTATCACATTGGTGATAACAGAGTTCGATTAATACTAAAGCTATGGAAAACTTATCTTTGTTCTCCTGAACCGCAATTCCCTATATTCCTCTAATGTTCATACATTTTTATGTATCAATAATCTTTGTCTACTGTACAGATTAATATATATCACAATTAAAAGTGTTATTGGAGAAGGGTATTGGGTTGCACGGCTAGAATGAAATTACTGTTCATTAAAGAACAGTAATAATTTATTTGACAAAATTAAAAATATTTTTAAAAAATTCTTGTTAGCAATTCCTTGAAGCTGGGTCATGGAAACTTCATTACACTACATACACTTTGATAATCAAGGCTGCCCCAGCAATATTTCTTCAAAAAATAATAATAATAAAAAGATTATATATTTTAAAGCTTTGTGTATACCGAGCAAATAAGCCCAAACACTGTATGAATTCAGTAGTGAAGTATCTGTCATGATTTTTGCCTTGCTTGTCATCATTAACGGAACGATAGATCCACCCACGAGTCACTAGCACCATGACAAACCATGTTATGCCAGGGTGACAACTTTTCTCATCTAAATGAAAAAAGACGTCAAGAAAATGTCACTGTTCCCAGATTGAAGTCTTCTGACAAAACAAAGCTAATGACACCACAACAGTCTTTCTCAACAGATGCCTTTTACTATAACTTTGATTTGAGAAACATGCTTTGAACACAGGATATTCTCCAAGGCATTAATCATGAATAGGGATCTCGGGACTGATTCTATTCTCTGCTTTCCAAGTCTGGATATATGGAGTTATTTTGATTGTATCTCCATGTGAGAACTGAACCATTTTGAAGTGAACTAGTGGGGCAGAACATATTTGAGTGTGAACTTGAGAACTTGTGCACTACAATGATGTAGGATTTCTTCTGTGTATACAGCACGTTTCTGTGTGGAGTACTACACACACACAAAAAAAAAAAAATTAATGTTGTTTGAAGTGCTTTTAGCAGAGTTAAATAATACTTAGGTTGAATTATTTCAGCGTGGATTAAGTTCTAACAGAGGGCTTGGTTTTTCAAGCTGCCGAGATAGTGAAGTTAAAGGTGCTTGGTATCTCATACAGTTAAACTCAGATATGTCGGAAGATAGGCTGACATCAGAAGATTGATGATGTCAGAAGATAGGAGACAGAAGATAGGCTGAATTATACCAGAAAGTATTTGCTACATATACTGGGCTATTACCCTATACAAAGAGAATTTATGTTAAAAAAAATAAAAGCCAATAGAGAATAAGCCAGCTAGAAAAGCTAGGTTGAATATTTACATTGATACCTCAGGCAGATAAAGCATGAGGTCACAGTTAGGAAAGTGGTTGGTTTGAGATGGTCGACACTTCCATTCCTGCACCCTTAGTCTGAGCTGTTGCTCTGCGCATAGCTGAGCCTGAGCTCCCTGCAAGGACGATTGTGTCACTGGCATGGTGGGGTCCTCTCAGTCTGCAGCGTGGTTATTTTCAGAGCGCTCAGCTCTCCATTTTGCAGAAGAGGAGCAACAGAGAGATTAATGCAGCTTGTGCGAGGTTGTTCTGGAAGTCTATGGTAGAGATAGGATGGTGCCAGGTTTCATGCTACCTTTCTGACCATCTGACTGTCCTTTCTCCCAGTCCTGACCAGGAATGTTCATCATTTATTGTCAAAGAAATAACTGGCAGTAGCTATATCTGCTCAGCTAACCTTACCAGCTGCTGTTGTTGCTTTTTGAAGTCAACATAAAGCGTTTTCAGATCCCTGCAGTGTGCTTCCATGGTTTCTTAGCTGTGCTAAGAGGATCCCCATGGTGTGCTTCTGTTGTTTCTTAGCTGTGCTATGAAGCCCTGACAATCCATATCTCTTCTCTGCAGTGCTGTCCTGCCAGTGCCATCCTGCCAATACATGTGTGTATGTCTCCTTCTGAGGCACATACAGACATGTGCTTCTGTTCTCTTTGCACATCTTTTTCATTCCTTCACATAATTTATTCATGCCAGTTTGTCATCAAGTATTGTATTTCTGCCCATTCATTATTTACTGGACAATAAAGAAATGGTATAACACAGAACAGCACAGCACAAGGAAAAAGTACACCAGGGAGTGGGTGCACTGAGTGGTCGTATGTAGAAGACTCAAGGAGGTATTCCAGTTTAGTCTCTGCTCTGTCAGATGTTATTGCTTACTGGGGGGCTGATTCTTCAAGCACTTGTATGCCAAAATCCCACAGATACAGTCAGTTTCTGTAATGAGGACTTGCAGTTTCAGATCCTTGGAGAACAAGGTTTTCTTTAGCTAACTGAAGAGGTGCCCCAGGCCTCTCTTCAATCTCTGCAGATGCAGTTGTAGGTGTCAGTTCTGTCAAGACACTGAATGACACTTGGCTGCAGGCCTGTAATTAGCCCTACTGATGTGAATGAACCTGTTCGCAGGTTTAAAATTAGGGACATGTACCATCATTAACAGGATCAGGACCTGAACTGATATGCGGGGTGTGTGTGTGTGTGTGGTGTGTGCACTGTCTCTCAATGCCAAGGTAAGCATTTCTGCTTCCACCACTGTTTTCTTTCAGCTGAATAACAAGGCTGAAAAATCCTAAATGTGTATTGGTATGCTAAAAACTACGGAAAGTTGTTAATAATTTAGAGAATTAATTTACCTCCAATTGAATTGTACCTTTAAAACATTGTATGTTGTTTACCATAACTTTAAAATGTGTATTTTTCATTTTTCTCCTATGTCTTATCTCCTGCTGAATCGGGAAGGTGGACAAGATGGCCAGTCTCTACAACATACATGTCCGCACAGGTTGCTTCTGTAATACAGGAGCCTGCCAGATGCATTTGGGTATAAGCAATGAGGACATCCAAAGGAACCTGCAGGTTAGTTTCTGAATGAGATTACGTGATATATTGCCCATGGAAAATACCTAGATTCAGTGACCCAGGAGATATCTTCTGGCTATTAGTTCTGCATTTCCTAAGGACGGGAGGTTTGAAGGGGAGAAGAAAATCTGGCTCTGTATCAAAAAAACCCTAATTAGTTAAAAGCTAAAGTAGGTGTACCATGTCCTGTGGTTTTGAGTCTCTGCAACTTTAAGAATGAAAGTAAATTTGATTTGCTTTCTCTGATCTTTCAACTCAACTGCCATGTTAAAGAACTAAATGAACTGAAATTCATTTCATTGAAGCAAAATCATTTGATGGACCCAAAGCAGTATGTGTTGCTTGTTTTTATTTCATTGGAAAATATGAAACTGTGGCTTCTTGTTCTGATTTGGAGTTACATGAAATCCAGATTTGCCTGCAGAACAGAAGTTCCTGGACAATTCATCTCATGTTGTTCCTTAAGTATCCTTAATTGTACATAATAATGTTCAGGTATTATAGACCTATTGCTGTTGAATGTTACAGTTTAAAAGGCATACACAAATTGGACAAGAAACAATAAATGAGAATACACAGGGAATCTCAGAGAGTGAAGTAAATTTAGATGTCATCTACCTAGATTACTGGTGTGTTAGATTGTTAGAACATGAATGTAAAGACTGTTTTCTAGATGACTAATATTTTCCATAAATTGTCATTAAAAGATATGTAGCAGGATGTATTACAATGAAGTGGGGGAGGCTTCATGTCTGCATATTTGTCAGAGTTTGAAATTACAGTAAATTAATACAGAACAATCAAAAATTTTATTAATGGTATTCTTCAAAAGATAAAAAATTATAATGGCTGTATTGATATTATAGCTCACTTATAATTTCACAGAGACATTTAGATAACTTTTGCAAACACATTTATATGCAAGATTGATAGCACAAGTTCTTAAAGGGGGAGAGCTCTTTAATACCTTCCTTGGCAAAATGGTGCTTTGATTTACCATGGAAAGCTCCGTGTCCATAGTCTCTTCATGCATAATCTGTCTAAGAGCAGGTGAGTGATGCTTGAATTTTCGAGGGGGAGCAGGTTCCCCAGGATACTCTGAGAAAGGAAGAAAAGGTCTACTCTTCTGCTGAAGTGCAAAATGCCAAATGACCAGCTGCAATGCTCTTGGATCTCTTTATATAAGGAGGATTTTGCTAAGGAGTGGGGGGCCTCTTATAGCTCTGTATCATGTTAATAAAACTGAACATTTAAATGGGGATAGGCCAAACCCAAGCTTATAAAGAGAAACTTAATCTGCCAAAAGTGGTATGATGAGGTGGTGCAGTCAAGCAGTCATTATTTTGGGACATTCTCATCAGTCCTTTCAGAAGGATCTGGATGAGTTATTGACAACATTACTGTGTAGGGAAGGCATCTTTTATCACATTATTTGCACACGTACTTCGGTTTCGCCTTTCCAACGGTGCTGACTATATTCTTCCTTCCCTGATGAAGATTTCCATGTATAAAACGCCTGTGAGGGAGGACTTTCTGTCCTCAAGGGTCTCTGGAGAAATGTGGTTAGTTTTCTTAGAAAGTTAGGTAGGAACTAATTTACTTATTTGCACAGCAGGAACCTCTCTCCTCAGTCAATCAATCAATACTTGGCAGAAGGGTTACATGTATATTAACAGATGCAACCTAATTTTGCAAATGTTGCTTCTGCAGTATTGTCAAGGATAAAAACTACATCACACGGCATTAAAATATTTACCATGTATTGCATGCTTTGACATAGAGGCTTTTTTTTTTATTTCTCCTTGCATAAATGGCATCTGTGTTCATCTTGCTTAAAGATGCCCTCATGTAACTAATCTATTCACACTTCCATTTTTATGTAACAGAAATGCATAAATAAATGAAATTCTGAGGAAAAAAAACCAGCTACTGCACTTACAGGAATAAGGATGCTGACTTAGGACTAAATCTTGTGTCCATTGGTGAGATAATGTTAGATGAATGAACAAAGGGGGTCTCTAGCTTATCTCACTGGAGGTGAGTGGCAGCATTCACTGACCCACTTACTGAAGGAGAAACTTCTGCTCTAAGGGAGAGTTTTCTAGAGAGTGCTGTATGAAAGACATACTAAATGGAGAGGTATCTATGTGGAGGTCACTATTAGGGTATTTGAAGCATTTTTTCAACAAAGATTTTTCATGAGTGGCAACCTGTGTTCTTCAGAGGAAATGTTAGGGGGAAGGATAGTTCCTTCCACCCTGAAAGCAATGTGACTGGATCAGCAAGACAGATTTACTGCATATTCCAATGATGAGGGAAGTCACTTGGGATGTTCTAGATGCTCTTTGGATGCTCTAGAGTCAAGTCTCTGCTTTGCTAATATCCCAGACCAGTTCTCAGCTGTATAGCTATCCATTGGACTAGTTAACACAAGCCATGAATAAGCCACTGATAATATAAAATGGAACTGTTCTGACAGCAAATATCTAGAAAACTGCCCCAGAAAGAGACTGCAGTCTCATGGTTTATTCACTTATCTGAATGTAATATCCCAGTTTAAATCCCAGGGAACTATGCAGATAGACTGGAATATACCTGGAGACTGCCCTAGCTAACAGACCATCCTGGGACATACAAACTACTTCTGATTCTTGACATGTTTTTGAGAAGTCTCTCTTGCCTTAGGGTAGAATAGGACAAGCATCTCAAAATTATCTTCTTCCCAGCTTGAGTAATAATAAGATAGCTGGGATTTTTTTCTGCATTTTCTCTTTGTATTAATGAGTTAACTTTGTATTTTTGAGAGCAGTTTTTCAGGTTAGAATTAAGAGACTCATTAATAGCTATGTAAAATTAGAGGGAAATAAAGCAAAGTTTGTCATAATAGCTCCCTGGTTTTCTTCCTGTTTCAAACTAGGCTGGCCATGTCTGTGGAGATGATATAGACCTAGTTGATGGACGTCCCACTGGTTCTGTGAGAATATCCTTTGGCTACATGTCTTCTTTTGAAGATGCACAGACTTTTTTGAAATTCATCATAGCCACCAGACTCTCCAAGTCGGACACTGAGATTCCCTTCCAGTCCTCTGTTACAAAGCTGACGACAGAGCCTGTCCCCGATGACCACCCTTCCTTTAACAATGCAGATAAATTGTCTCCAATACCACACATCTCAGACAGAGAACTCAGGAATTATTTGCCTGAGACAAAGACAACTGTCAACTGGCAGCCACCGGAGGCTGAGGTGGAAAGCATGAGGGCAGCTGTTTCGGAGACTGCAGTACCAACATGTAGAAGAAGTGGCAAGCCCATCACTGTCACCAACATTTACCTCTACCCAATCAAATCCTGCTCTGCATTTGAGGTATATGCTTTGAATCATTCTTAATATTCATCTCAATCTCGTGTTTTTCCTTACCCCTCTCAGACATGTCAACCAGGAATAGCATGTGCGTGAGATATTAGGAAGCAATATGTGGGTACCCATTTTTCCTTTTCCCCAGTTTCTAGGATCAAGTCCTGCATGCTAAGGCACTTTGAAGGATTTTCAGTTAGACTGAAGTTGCAGGATGCATATGTGTCTTCTGCTGTCCCCTCCCCCCCAACAGACAAATCTGCACATAATATGCAGTCTTGAAGAAAATAGATGGATTTGCAAAACTTGACTAAAATATAATCAAGTAATTAGTATGCTTTTACAGAATGACATGTGATGGACTTGTAGGCGTTGATGGGTAGGCAGCAATTGAGAAGTAACTTGATTAACATGTTATAATTGAGAGGAGGCTGATTTACATTACAAAGAAATGTTATCATTAAAAATACATTTGCAACAGAAATATGACATTTAAGTGTTGTTGCACTATTTGAAAGTTCACTCTTTGAAGATTTTAATTGCTTTTTTGCCAAGTTAATAATATCGTCACCTTAGCTATGACTTTTTTTTTTTTAAATAATGCATGATGAAATAGGTGTATGGCCCACACATGACCTAGAATGTGACTCTGCTTAGTACCGTGCTGGGAAGTGATTTAATGAATGTCAATATCGGTATAATTTTCTCTATGAAAACTTGCTGGTGTAGGTCACTGTCTCACATCTGAGTGAAAATTGGGGTCAAATCCAGTGACAATTCACCTGCATTTAAAATATGGCTTCTCAACTGATTTGATCATGATTTATCTTTTTTTTTCTTAATGCAAAAAGAGGCTGGGGAATTAAAGCAAAGACTGTTAAATGATCAACAAAACATCTGTATTTTTAAATTTGGTTTGGCTTACGATGTCTTTAATTCAGAGGCACAATTTTGAGCATTAAATGAGACCTGAACAAACAATTTCCACGCCTTATTAACCTCCCACTAAATCAAACTGTTTAGAAAATCAAAGTAATCCCACATTTCAAGTGAAAATGTTTTAACCTTTGTTTAAGTGTTGCAGCTATTATAGCTGTATTACAGAAGTTGCTGAGATATGTTGTAGCAGTATTCAGGCCCCTTTGGGGTTAAATTCTATTTTTAACGTGCAGGCTGGTGTTGAGAGATACATACCACAACATTCAGTGCTAGGAAGGCTTTGAAGTGATTGTGCCCAGGAGCAGGTAAGACGTACCTCAGCATGAAAGACAGCTTATGTTTCCCCACAAGCTGAGCCAGGTTTCTTCTCTTCAAGCTCTGTGAGGGAAAACAACTCTAGGTGACAAATTCATATGAACCTGGTACTCCCTGGCAGACAGAACTGCAATTTTATATGGAGGTGGAAAATCCCTGTTCCTCATGCATACTTCTTGTGTCAGGCATGTGTTAATGGGCCCGGCGTGAAAGCAGGGTTCATCTTACCTCAACTTACCCCTCCAAAGTTAGATAGTATTCTGTAAGCAGTGAGAGATGGATACCTGCTAATTCATCTTATCATAAAACAGGCATGTGCAGTAGGAAAAATGAATTGTTCCTGGTTATTTCTGTCTCTTTCCATTGACTACGGGAGGAATCCAAGGCAACTTGGATTACACAGCTAACACCAACTGATCTGAATAGTTTAAAAATACAGATATTAAAATTGCAACTATGTTATGAGGTTTAGTTTTGCATGCCTAGAATCATTTTGATAGTTTTTGATAACAAAGTATCAGCCACATTAAAACCCAGTAAGCTAAGCACTGTCAGAGCCTGCATTGCCAAAGAGTAATTTACAGTTAAATGTATACTAGCTTTACTATATGGTATGGGGACTGGAAGTTCACTATCAATAGCATTTAATTCTTCTCCTCCTCTTCTCAAAGAGCATTTCTTGTGCATTTCCACTAAGTTCATAGAAGATGCATGAGTACCTGGGAAAGAACAGTAGAAGTTGACCTAACAGATATCATGAAAAAGGGCTTTCAATGCATAAGGAGAGCAGGCCAGGAGATTAAGCCAAAAGATTGATTGATTTTCATTATTTTCAATATTGAAGTAAATCCCCAAAGAAAATGTGTTTGCTTTGATGATCTTCTTCCTGTTCACCAGGCATTCTTCAGGTTTTTGTTCCCAGAGGTCTGAGTGACACTTCTAGATCTGTCGTACATTTATAACCAGCCTGTGAAAGATCTGTCAATCTCATTGTCTGCCTATAGAAGAGGTGCAAATGGCAACTTACAGCCCATCATTTGTAATGAGCTTTAAAAATCAATTAGTCCCATTCTAAACCAGGCAGTGGCTTGGTCTCTTCCCAATGGCTAAAAGTAGAATAGAAAGCCAGTCCTGCATCATCACTAACTGCAGAGTGCATCACCCTCCACAAATCTACGTATGTCATTACTGCAGCTTCAGCCTGTATCACCTTGAAAGGGGAGAATAACACATGCCACATGGCACTGGAGTTTGAAGCAAGACATGCTAGAGAAACCTTACCACAATTAAATGGAATCAAATCCTGAAAACCATTTTGCCTTTTAAAATATTGATTATACCAGCATTTCCAGGCTTTATCATGAAAAGATTGAATCCCATAGAGAAGTATTCCTTTGCAAGTCTCTTAGTGGTCTTTGTCATACAGACCTCACACTTAGCATTACATTATCTTACTTTAGTAAACTCATAAAATTCTGAAGTAATAATCATGTAGCTTGTAGTTTCCTTGGTGTTCAGTTAGAAGCCAAGAATTGAAATTCAGTTTCATGTTTTAAATCTAAAATACCTTTAGGTGCTTTGTAGTTGTTGGAAAGTTAGAAAAATGTTTTCCCAATTAACAATTTGCTCTCCTTTTTTATCAGTTATAAGGTAGCTCTAAGCTAGTTGATGTGGAAAGGTGAAAGTGGTTTAGATATTGGGCGGCAATAAATTCACTCATCTTGTCCTTGGATACTTGAGCCCAGAATCTCATTGATTTGTAAGTTCAAGTGCAGGCCTCCAGCTGGTATGCTAGGTCAGACCTTTAGCATGTGTAGTAAATGGGCTTTATTGTAAGTACATGATCGCTTGCATTTGCCTAAAATAATGTGCAGTGGAAAATTCCGGCTAACTGTGTGTGCAGGACCCAGCCCGTCTGCCCGTGAAATCTGCCTGCTGACTTACTGGTTGCAGGATAGATGACTTGATTAGTGGAGGGAGGACGAACTCGATGAGGGTATGAGTTCAAACTCACAAACTCACAGCTGTTTGATCTCCTCTTTAGAGTCACATAATCTCCTCCTCTCCTAAACTCTAATTTCTCTGCTCTAAGTGTTTTAGTATGGGAGGTGCTTGACCTCCAGAGGAAATAGGAGTGCAGAGTGCTTTGGCAGCTGGGAGGATGAAGCTTGGCATGAAGATCATCAGCTCACTGCAGGTCAGTTAGTTCCTACAGCATGTGCATTTTATAAAGTGTTCCTGGCCACAGGACAGGTTCTGTTCAGTGTTGTGCCATGGGGTGTGTACACACGGTGCAGGAAGTGGAGGGCAGAGTATTCTAACTCAACTTCTTAAATGCGCTTTCTTTTCCCTACAATTATTTTATTAAATGGGGAGAAGCAGAAAAGAGGAGTGACCTCTATCCCAGATCACTTTTTTCTTCTTTTCCAACATAAAAATGTGTTTTAAACATGCATTTTTAAACATGAACATCTCTCATGTGGATGAATTTTGCATAATTACATAATGCAGTGTGCCCAGTGAAAAAGGTTAGGACTTTAAACATTAATAACTTTATTATTTGTGCAGTAGATTTCAGAGTATAAAAATTGCATCTCAACACAGAAGACAAATTAGCTTTTAATTTAAAATACAATGCAAATTCCTAGTGATCAGTGGATAAATTATATGTAAGACCACTAACATTTTTAAACTTGCATAATTTAAAACCTATTCAGTGGTTCCTTTAATGTGTTCGAAAATTGCGTTAACTTTCATGATGACAAACTGTCAACTACGGAAAAATGCAACCCAAAATGTTTTAAAGAAAATTCTGAAAAAAAACCAAAAATATGTTTTTGCAATGAATATTTTGATATTCAAGAAGAAAAATGGACTAAAGCAGATAAGATAATACCATGTACTGGCTGTAATATGCAATGATCCTTACTTATGTCAGGTAGAAAAGACCTTATGTTGGAAGATTAGCCCACCTGCCATGCTGAGCATGAAGGTGTATGCTAGCATCTATCAGTAAAATCATGGTGTCCCTGATTTCTTTCTGTCCTCCCCCTTCTAATTTGTCTCAGTAGTCAGAGATGGCCAAACAACTTCAGGGAATCAAGTTAGAAGCTATGTAATACAGTATTGCTTACTGCAACGTACACTAACCTGTTTTATTTTACTTTGCAGTAAGCTTCATTGGTTGCTTTGCTTCGCTGTATTGGTTGCCTGAATATAGGTATTTAGTGACATTTGAGTGCCCTGACTGACCTCCTGCTGCTAGTCCACCAGGATGTGGATCATCTTTGCAGCCTGTGTCATTTCTGCTAGCCTTGGGCAGACATCTCAGATGTGATCCAAGCGAGCCAAATTGAACCACCCTTCTTGTGTCTCAGATGAAAGCAGAGCAGGCAGAATTTGCCTGAACTGCTCTAATTCGGTTGCTTGCAATCATTTAACAATCCCTTCAGCCTCTTTGAAATAATAGCGGGAGACAGTCTGTACAGGTTGCGTGCCTAAGTATGAAGAACGGAAATGTGTATGTTCTTCCATGCTCATCTGCAGTACCAGTATTAGCAACAAACCAGCTCTGACTGTTTCATGATCATCTGTGACTCTCTGTCCAAGACAGGGTACACAGTTATTTTGTTGTTGCAACTTTATTTATCAGGGTCCTTGCAACATATGCAATACAGTAAGTCGAAAAGTGGAGAGGAAGTAATTTAACAGTGTACGGGGGACATCGACGAGAGGACAGGGACTCACTGCTGGGCATGTGTATGTATGATTCTTGTTACAATGGCAAATACCCAGAGGAAGGGGAAATATGGGCTGAGGACCTGTAGTCATTTGCTGCACCTCAGAGTGGAGCATGGAGTTACTTGCCATTATTTTAGACCTACCAGGGGTATTTTCAATGGAAGGTGTTGATTATTTCCAAGTATCTGCTACCTAGTCAGCTGAGCTTTCCCCACAATGCCTATCAGCATGTAAGAATTAGCTGAAGCTCTGATTAAAGAGAAGATGTTTTGTTTTGCTCATAAAACCTCTTACCTTCAGTGAAGGGTAAGCAAACACTTAAGCTATTTCCTGAAAAGATTGCTGTCCTGAAGTGGAACCAAAACAACTGAATGTTACAATAGGGAGCTAGGAATCATTGTCTTCATGCTCTTTTTCTGCTCTTTTAGTTTATTCTGCTCATTATATCTTGCAAATCCTGTAAAGATCTGTTGGATCCATGGGAGGCTGTATTACCGATTAGTGGTCTTCTGTTTTGGAAGGGAGATTTGTTAGCAGGAAATTCTTGCAGCTCTCAGATGATCACCAGCTGTTCAAATGCATTTTGTAATCTAATTGTACAGGATAACAAAAAAATACTGGCCTCTCCAAAGAATAATTTCCGGCAAGGACAAAAGTCTGTTCTTCAGCTGATATTGTAGTCTTTGGGCTATGATTCCTCTCCTAAAAAGACAGAGTGAAGGTTCGCATTATTTAGGTGCTGACAGTTTGAGGTGCTTGAACAACGTGGTTTCAGATGACACTGTCAGACTTAAAGTTTCCATTTTTGACTGGATTTTTCATCCACACTCACTTAAAAAACTGCCAAAGAATATTATAAGTCAAGTAGGTTGATAAAATACATTTCTTATCTTTAAAATTTTTCCATGTATTTTCTGTATTCAATACAGTTGATAGCACTGTGGCCAAATTATTTGGAGTTCAGCTTTCATGCTTTAAGTTTTCAGTTTCAGAGTGCCTGCCCTTAGCTTTCTCTAGTCAGGCCGTCAGTGTCAAGGTACTGCTGCAGGCTCCTGTAAAACCTGGAAAAGTTTATAAGAATGGGATATTGTGGTTCTGTGGGGTTTTGGATAGAGCACACGCTGAACAAAAATCTGATTTTTAATTAATCTAACCAGTGCTTCCAGCCATGCCTTTCTTCAGAGCATCAGGCTGTGCCTGACATACCTTTTCCTCAATACTTTTTGCTGAAGTCTTTTGCCAGTTAATTCATGTGAGCTGTGCTAAGCTTCTCTACGAGAATTCAAAGTTCAGCGGTAGTTAACTTTTCTCCATACTCAACTGTGACTAGAAAGCATACATGAGTTGAAGCAATATGTTTAAATGCCCAGCTTTATGTTAAAAGAATGGTATTAATATTTTAACATTCTGAAGGAGAAAGCAGTTATTAATATCACCCAAAGGCATTACTAAAATTGCTCTCTTTTTGGATTTCAAGATTGCCATCTGTGTAGCATCAGTAACAGATGTTCTTTTCACCAGAAAAATGTACATGAAAGCAAGGACAATATGCTTGTATAGGCCACTGAATGTAAAGAGTGTTATAGAAGTAATGGAAGAACAGATAGCAAAGAAGACAATGTGTTTTGTTGTAAGGGGATCTGGAGAAACTATTATGCTCCTAGCTAAACCAGAAACCTCAGTGGTGGAGGTTTTCTCAAATGGATTCATTGATAAAGTGGTTTCAGTTTTATGAAAAATATGGAAGTTTTTTCAGAATTTTGAATTTCACTTTTTTCTTGCTTTTTGTTTGTTTGGTTTTGCCTTAATTCATACAACTCCCATGAAATGTCCATGCTTTGTAAATTAAAAGAAAATTGTTGGGGAAAAGGTCCTGAAAATGGATGAGTATAAAACTGAAAGCAGTTTTCAGAGTGTTTCAGAGGTTGTTTATTCTCATAGCTCTGTTAAATCAAAGTGTATGATAATATGTAACAAATTATAGTAACTCCATTTTGTTTTGTCAGCTTTGTGCAATGATATCTTTACCTTTGATTTGCAATTAAGGTTTCTCTTATTAAAGGCTGCCATTGGCTTGCACAAGTTTTCCTGATTTCAAAGTATTTCATTAACAGTTTCTTTCCCCTCTCTTTTCTTTTCAGCATGAATCTATTAATGCAGCTAACATGTTCTAAACCTTTGTATCCCCTCCTGATGCTTTTCCAGGTTACAGAATGGCCAGTGGGAAACCAGGGTTTGCTGTATGACCGTAACTGGATGGTAGTAAACCAGAATGGAGTCTGCATAACTCAGAAGCAGGAGCCAAGGTTGTGTCTTGTAAATCCCTCAATTGATCTGAAGAAAAAGGTTATGGTCATCCAGGCAGAAGGTTAGTAACCAATATCCTTTTCTCCCCTTCATTATTCGTGTCAAACTTCTAGACAGAGACACCTGCATGCACCCACCAAACTACTGGATGCTGTGTATGTTTACTGACTTCAGGGACAAATTCTGCTACCAGCTGTGGGCAAAGCAAGCCTAGGCTGTAATATACAGCCCTGGGTAGTTTCCTAGCTTGTTGTTGGGATGGGCAGAGAGTAGACAGTGAGTCCCTATGTGCAATCATAAAGTGAATGCTCCAGGAAGGAATACAGAATTGACAGATGTGGAAATTTACTGACTAGTCTCTCCCTCCACATCATGAAGTCCATCAGCCTGAAGGGACTGTTATTGCTGCAAAGGCAAAGGAATAGGAGTCTAACATCAAACACCTTGGCCAAAGACCCTCCTATTGTATAGCTCTCCTCCTCCTTCTAGCTGTGGGACTAGAGGGGTAGAGTCTTCAGTGGAAATTAGTATGAATGAAAATAAGGACCAGACATTATTTAGCTCAGTTAAATACTTGCACTAGCAGGCAAATATTTCATGATGTTTGGGCTTCTCTGGACTCATGAAAACCCTTTTCATTCTCTGCTGAGGGGAAAAAAAAGAAAAAACTTATGGAAAGTATTACAGAAAGCCCTTTGCTACTTGGGGGTGCAAATTATTTATTTTGCTAACAGTGCTGTTAGCACTGAATGCTGGAACAGGTTTGTATTCCACAAAAGTCATTATTAATGTCAAGTGTGCATGTGTCTGAAAGGTGTTCATCATTTCCCTGGGATCTAACATTTACTCAGCCTGTATGTCTTAACCATTAATACTATAGGTGCCCACATTTTCAGCAGCTAGAGCAAAACAAGGGAACCCATATTCAGATTTTTCACCCTTTCTTAGAAATCTGTATGAGCGAATCTGTAACTACAGTCTCCTTTCTGTTTGTACATTACAGTTGTTGTCCTCTCCAGCTGTCTGAGCACTATCCATAAAATTGTCTGACCAGTTGATTTCTTTTGTCTGGAATAGGTTTGTCAAATGTACGTTTGGGTACTTCCACTAGTCTTGTGTGATTTTGTGTGTGTGTTTCAGATCCCAAATACAATCTAGTCTCTTCTTAGGGATTCCAGACTGCCTCATTGGCACAAACACTGCTATTTTCCACTCTTCTCTTTGTAACCTTTCTTTGAAAAGGTATTGTTAAGTCATACCAATTCTATGTGGAGCACCTTGCACCTTAAATTTTTGTAGTACAGTTGCATAGAAGCCTTCTCTCACAACTTTCAAATTACCAAGTGCTTCAGAACTAATTACTTCTAGAAATTCCGTTCCTTGCCATCTCTCTTCCTTTCTGCTGGTACCTCTTGCTTGCAGACACAATGTGAAGTCTTGTCCAAACCTTCTCCATTTATCCTTATTTTCAGAGGTTCAGCTCTGTTGGGCCTTTTGGTTGCTTCATTCTGCTCTTCTAAGTATGTTCTTAATTTTTTTTTCTTGCTAGTACCACATTGTTCAGACAAGTGCATATCCATTAGGATGTTTGCCTGTCACTAATATCTGCACTGACATACTTCAGAGAGCACTGACATACTTCAGAAGAAGTTTTCTCAGACAAAAATGACAGTCAAGGAACCCATTTCTCACTGAGATTTACAATCTCTTGCCATAGTTAGTGCCAGGGTGAAATTCACCTTTAAATCCTGCATTTTACTTTGTGTCATTTTTGGACTTTTCACTGTCATTCACCTTCCTTCCTACGAAAGTGAGAACCATTTCCATCCAGAAGTGATTGACCAAGTGTATGGATCACTTTTCCACCCCAAAGTGATTGATCAGATCTCCAGTCTGCTCTAACAGAAACATGGCTGGCATTTATTTATAGCCTGCTTTGGTACAGACCGTATGTAAGAATGGAGTAATTTTATTCTTTATATAATGACTCTACATACCAATAATCTTAGCCCATAAGGTGGTCTTGGCCCTCTTTTTATAATAGTCCTGCTATTTTTCAGTCTTGTAGTGTACTTGCAACCTGTAGTATTTTTTTAATGCTTGACAGCGAGATCATGGCTCTCATTTGCTTGGGGACACTATTCCAGAGGTTACTGCTCATAAGATAGCACAGTAATGGGAACACATATGAAGTGCAGGGTAAGACTGAGCAGATAAATCTGTAGGAAGTTGTTCCAACATTTATTCTGTTTTCTTTCCTTTTACCTATAGTCTAAATGCATGATTTGTTTGTTGGTGTTAAATTTTTTAATTTTTTCTTTTATCCCTTCACATACATGGGTCATTGTTATATCTCCCACTTAAATCATTTCATGGCAGACAAATTTAATTTAATAAGTTGACTCTTTCCTTGAAAATCCCATGTTAATCACTATTGCTTTTGTCACCACTCTCTCCAGCCTGTCAGTAGTTTGTTGCTAATATAGGACCTGGAGCTGAACGCCACATGTGTAGCTGGAGCAGCAATCAGTGCGGTGAGAAGCAGTAGCCCTCTGATGAGCCAGACTGGCTGTTGTGCAGCTCAGAGCCTTCACTGGCCTACGTCTGTGGCTAATGGTATTTCACATTTGTAGTGCTTAGCCTGCTGACTGCAGCCACCTCCAGGTCTCTTCCAGCTTTGTTGCTTCGCGAGTTTCTTTCTCCCCCTGGATGCCTCCTACCCAAACTGCCTTTCCTCCGCTACAGTAGCATGCATCTTTCCAAGAGGAGTTATGTTTCCTCCAAATCCCCCTCTCCTGCCCCTGCCCTCACACTCCCTGTGCAGTTCCTCTGTTCTTCTCACTGTGATGGGGACATTTCTGGTGGTGAGGAATGGGTGAGGGAGGCAACAACGGTGAAAAAAAAGAGAGGCAAAACCTTTGAGCTGCACCTTTACTGTACCTCTTACTCTGCTGAACCTGAAAACCCAGCAGCTCCCAGCTGACCAGGTGACCACTGCAGTCAAGCTAGCTGCCTTCCTCCTGCTCCTCTGCAAGGAGGCTGTAACCACTCTGCTTTCTCTACCAGTTTCTCTGCTGTCATCTGTGCTTTTCTCATTGTGAGAGCAGGCTGTGGCAATGATCTCCGTCTAGAGCGCGCTTTGCTGTCTGGAGGTGTCTCTCTCCAATAGAGAGAGCCTAAGGCAACCATGCTGCTGGATTAGGTGCCTCTGGTAAGTGCCTACAGCCCAGTGGGGCGAATCCCACATGGCTGAATTATGCAGGATTCTTAAAGAACATTTTGCTGTTACACTATTAGATTATGGTGAAGACTTTATCTGTGCCACATTTAAAATATAATGAGTCTGTTCTCTCTCCCCCACCAGGCACGTGCTTTCCTCTCCCTCTAGAACTTTCCATTAGTGGAAACTTTGTTATGGCTATTTTATTTCAAAATGGTTTAATATTCTCTGTCTTCTCTGTCCAACAAAATAAAATCGTCAGCATGATTTAGTGTGACAGTAACTACTTTAATACCTTTTGCTGAATCCTCTGTGTGCTGAGACACCACTTCATGTTCTTTCTTTAACCTCTGTGCATAGCATGTCTCCGTAGCCCGTCTAACAACCAGCCTTGGATGGGCAGACCGGCTGTCTGACTGACCCGGCTGTGCGATCCTGTCATCCCCGTGGGTAGCAAGGACATCAGACTGGGGCTCTAGACAAGGCCAAAGCTGTTCAAAGGCTTAGGATCCTTCCCTGGCATGCCTGCAAAATAAATTGGCTTGCATGGCAGCTGGGGAGCTCTAGGTATTCCCCTGATCCCTGAGGAAGGGGGTGAGTGAGAGCAGAGGGAGAGGAAGGGTTTGTCCTTGGTCTCCCATTGGCTGTACTTTACTTCAGTAGAGGGAGTGAGATTTTAATTTTGAGAAGCTGCATTTCTGAATTTTGTCAGAATTATTTTCTTAGGCTATGTGGTTGTTAACAGGCATTTTCTATTCTTTTTGACGTGAAGGGTGTAACTAACCCTTGCTATCACAGGACCCACTTTGAGAAAATCGGTTTAACTTCAGATAAGCCCCTGTGGAGACAGACAACTTGTATCTTGACTGAAGCAGTTAATGGTTAGGCTCCCAGCAACTCAAAGGTGGGCAGGAACAAGTGCCTTTATTTCTAGAAGCCGTATTACTTGAGTGGGAATCAAGGGAAATCTTGTTGTCCTGCTCTGTCAAATACAGGGGGGCACAGATTACACCGGGCTTGTTCCTGACCGACATAAAAGGAAGCCAAACAGACTTTAGCTGAAAATACATTTCTGTAGAAGGCTAATTTCCCTCTTTCCATTTTAGCTAATGATCAGCATTACTCTGGCAAGTTGGGCATTGGTTTGCCACTGCACAGAGGGAGAAATTTTGAGTGTTGTGAAGGCCCTTTAAGATATTGGAGTAGAAAGATGGTAGCAAAACTGAGCAACTAATTACACTTTATGGAGTTTATTGTGCCTTCAAATAGTCATGTGTAACTGCCAATAAAAATAATGGGAATTAAGTGCATACACTGACGAAAGAATATACATGAATAGTTTATATTTCAGACTATTGAAATAACAGACCTCTAATTTTTCTCATTGACTGAAAATAGGAGCTATAAAGACAAGAACATTTTTTTTTATATTAATACTGTGAGCACATCTGTGAATTTTATTATGAAGCAAATGACCATGGAGAATGACAGCTTTTACATTTTAGTAACTGGCAATATTCTGCTTTATTTTTTTGCCTTAAGATAGAATAAAATTGTAATTAACAATGTTTAACTGACCTAAACATCACTGTAAAATGTGTACTGTTCAGTAAAAATGTGATACACTTGCTGGTGTATAAAAGCAGGGCTTTTTAAAGCCCTGAGACTCTGTTTTAAGAAATTTTGTGAGTATGCCTTGCTTAGAAAGTATTTGTAAAAGATATAACAGCTAAGGTTGCATAAAGGACGAAACCTTTCAAAATCTTTTTTTCCCAGAAATAATGATGCTAATGTTTAATTTTTTCAAAGTACAAGAGCATTAGTTCTAGTTTATAAGATGATAACATTGGCTTCTTTTTCAGGTTGTTGCAAGCAAGTTCAATGCATTTATTACTTACGTGTTTGATTTTCCTAAGTGAACCTAGCTTTTCCTCCTCTGTCTTCACTTCTGAAGTATACTAACATCATTAGCTAAAAAAGGAGTAGATGTCTTTCTGTATTGAAAACTTGCGTGGAACAGAGGTGATCTTTGGGATATAGTGAATCTGAACTACATTTCATTATTCTTCAGAAGAGAATAAAACAATTTGATTTCACTGTATCACAGAGCTGGTAAAGCTTGATTCTTATGTGTACTACAGTAATATAAACAGGAAGTAATGAGTGAAATTGAAACATGCTGATATAAAGCTGGGGTACAGGAGATCAGTCTTTGCTGGTTTATGTTGTAGTATAATTGAAAAGAGTTGGATTCATTGCAGCCACACAGTAAAATCCTTTGTTCGTCATTTCAGATTATTGCTTTCAATTAGCAGAAAGGAAAATAGTACAGCTTTTCTTTTAGTTCTAGTAAGCCATTGTAGCCTTTCCATCTCTTTGGCTCATTCTGTTCAAGATAAGAAAACTATGGAAGAAACTGTTAACATAGATGATTACCAGGGATTCCTCATCTGGTTTAAATTTAGGGATGGATAGATGGGAATAATTCTCTCATTAGTGGTTTCCGTACATTTTATTTTTAAATTAATATAGTTTTATGACACATTATATTTCTTTCCTTGAACAGCCTGTGCTTATTTTTGTTTCTCCCTACTCCCCTCCATCTTTCATCTTTCATCTTTCTGATCACTCCATCCCACCACTCCAGAAAAAAACAACCCAAGAGTGATTAACCTTATCTCCTGATTTGCTAGAGGGGGCACAACAGTGATAAACTTATCCTTTCAACAGAAACCATGACTGAGGCAGTAATTCTGTGCCAGTTCCGTTGCCCGAGATACACAGAGAATGAAGCTACTCAAAGCTGAAATTGTATATTCCTTAATGTGGTTTCGGTACCAAGGTCATCTGCAGCCATTGCTCTTTCCATTATCATTTGGAGCCACCTGCAGGCAGAGAATATAATTTTAGCAAAAAGAAAGGATTTTTTTCACATGCTATTTGGGAGGCTGCTGTGATTGTGAACAGGTGCAAAAATAAGAACTTTTTTTCATGACCCTATGTTTCTGCATAAATGTTTTTTTTTAAATATGGTTTGCTCTCCACCCATCTAGGCATGGACCCAATAGCTCTATCACTAGAAGAAAATACTGGAAAAGAGGCCATGATCTATGAGAGTAAAGTCTGTTCACACAGGTGAGTGAGAGCAGAAAGGAATCAAAGCTGAAAATCACTGCAATGACACTCAGGACATGATTGGATGGACACACAGGGGCAGAAGTCCTTAAAAAAAGAGAGGGAGGGTGGAAAGCAATGAATGATTTAGTGGACCAGAAGACAGATTTAGATAGGTAATTTGGCATGCCCAGCATGTCTGGTAGAAAACACTAAAAAATAATAAGAATTAAAAAGCGGGGGAAAGGATGGTACAAGAGACTGTGATGACTTGGCACTCACTTGAATAAGGGAGATCTTTGTTTTACTTGCTGCAAGGATGAGAAAAGGGAAAGGTGTCCCCAGTTACTTCTAAATGCTAACTGGGGGCCTCAGCAGGACTCTAGAATCTGTTCCTTCATTTGACAGTAATGATGCTGGCAACTTTGCCCATTTCATACTGTGCGGATTCAAAATTGCTAGACCCCACTGAGGTTATAAACAGCTTTCCATATTTACAACCCTTTTTAATTTTGTTTTGACCACCCATGTTGGTCAGTGTCCCCTTAACAATCTTGGGAAGATTGCAGGTGAGTATGTGAAATAACATTAACTCTAATCAAGAGACATACCACTTCAGTGAAATATAACATTATGCATAAATTAGTTTCCTGTCAGTGAACTTAAGTGTTTATCCATTATATTTTCTAAGTACTTCCCAGTCTCATTAAGTTTTCTGAGTGGCAGCATATCAAGTGCCTTCCTAAAGTACATTTGCATTATCTACTACGTTTCTTTTCACCGAGTCTCTTGGTAAGTCCAACTAAAAGAGCCACTTACAGATTAACGTCTTCTTTTAACCAAGGTATACAAATTCTTTGTAACCCTCTACATTTGCTTCTCTGAGGGTAACACATAAACAAACCAGCAGAAGACCTGGCCATTTTCCCCATGGAGCCATGCAGGAAATTATATTCTCCTTCTTTTCTGCTAGCTATTCAGACGATAAAGAGGATCTTTTTCTGAAAAGTTTATTTTCCTCAGGTAGTGGAATTCACCCAAGAGTCATTTGTTTTAACCATCTGTCCTACTTCCCTTAGTGTTGACTCATCCTTAGCTTCCCCATGGTTAGCCCATCTATTACAGGCTGTAAAATAGGCTAGGTTATCTTTCTCTCTGTGTACATATAATTGGCTGCCATACTATTTATTGTAGCTTGTCTTTCATGTCACTGACTGTGTCATTTTTAATGTATGAAATAGGAAATTTTCACGGGAAACTGCTTCGAGTTCTGAGGAAGAAAAGGATGTGTGCTGGTTTTGGCTGGGATAGAGTTAATTTTCTTTATAGTAGCTAGTATGGGGCTGCGTTTTGGATTTGTGCTGAAAACAGTGTTGATAACACACTGATGTTTCAGTTGTTGCTAAGTAATGTTTACACTAGCCAAGGACTTTTCAGCTTCCCATGCTCTGCCAGGCGCACAAGAAGCTGGGAGGGGGCACAGCCAGGATAGTTGATCCAAACTGACCAAAGGGCTATTCCATACCATATGGTGTCATGCTCAGCAGATAAAGCTGGGGGAAGAAGAAGGAAGGGGGGGACATTTGGAGTGATGGCGTTTGTCTTCCCAAGTAACCATTACGCGTGATGGAGCCCTGCTTTCCTGGAGATGGCTGAACACCTGCCTGCCCATGGGAAGTAGTGAATGAATTCCTTGCTTTGCTTTGCCTGCATGCGTGGCTTTTGCTTTCCCTATTAAACTGTCTTTATCTCAACCCACGAGTTTTCTCCCTTTTACCCTTCCGATTCTCTCCCCCATCCCACCAGGGGGGAGTGAGCGAGCGGCTGCGTGGGGCTTAGTTGCCAGCTGGGGTTAAACCATGGCAGGATGGAATGACAAAGGCGAGATGCAAGACAAATTGCACAGAGTGGACTGTGATTAGCAAGTAAACAAGGCAGAAAGTAAAGCAGAATGAGTGGACAACATTGATGAGGCTCCCAAACTGCTCAGAGATCCAACAGCGCTGATGTCAGGTTCCTGCATTTCAGCAGGGGAGCCTCCAGGGCCAAAAAATGGAAATAGGAGCAAAACAGTGCTTTGCAGTAGGACAGGAGGTGATTTGTTGTCTGGGGTCTTTTCTGCAAACGTGAGGAAGTTTAATTTCACAGCATCCATGAAAGTTTAATGAGCCCAAGTTTCCCTTGTGAAGCAATTCATCAGTGTTAGCCTTCATCTCAGCAGGGGTTGTCCATCAGCATGTGCTGCTCACATCGGAGGGACATGCCTTTCTAGTATAATATCTAACAGTGGACAGATGCAAGTAGAAGCTAGTGATGTTAAGGTTATTGATGTTGTAGAAGACCCTAAATGCTCAAGGTTAGTGCTCTACTGAAAGAGGCAGGGACAGAGCCTCCTCTTTGACAGGCCACAATATCAAAGAGATCAAAGGAAAGGTATCAGTGGTAGATGACAAAGGCGTAGTTAAAAACAAGGTGAACTGAGCCTGTTGTGCGTAAATGTATATATTATATCCCTTGGGACCAATATTCAGACTTCAGCTGTCCTTGTTTCTTGTTCTATAAATTACCTAGCTAGAGGGACCAGCTGTAACAAACTGAAGCTAAACAACATAAGAAGATGAGTGGGGAACTCAAGGCAAACAGCAAGTAAAATCTGAGAGAACTAGGCCCTCCTTTATAAATTGCCTGACATGTGCCAAGTGAAATGTCATGCTGACAGATGTAAAGTAATACTCAACCAAAATAAACATAAGCAGAAAATGAGTAGAATTGAGTGACAACAGAAGAACTTTGAATAAGACCCTGAAGAGATGATGGTACTTGCTCAGAAAATGGTCTGACGATAAGGGAAAGCAATTTGAAAACATAGGAGTCTTGGAATACAAAAACTACACAGTGACATTTGATGAAATGCTAAGAGTGCTATGTGTCTCTAAGTCGGCCACTGTGACTCAAAATGGTAAGCAAATAAAAAAGAGGGCAAAACTTTGATCCTGATTTATACAGTATTAAGCCCCAGCAGGCTGCTAGAGGTAATTGGCTCAGGAGAGAATTTAAATGCCCCTAGCACCTCTGTTTGGGTGGGAAAAAATATTTGGGGAATTTGTTTCGCCTGTACTGTTACCATGGAAGATTCGTGCCTTCTCGTTAGCAGCCTTCTCCCTAACACAGTGACCAGCAAGGACACAAGAACTGCTCAGCTCAGACTATAGAATCTCATGTGGAGTCTCACCTTTTGGTCCTTGTTTCTTGCCACAATACCTGCATCTCATAATACCACAGTTTCATTTCAGCTCTAGGGCGTCGCTGGCTAGATGCAGCTGTGGTTAGCATCAGTCCAGTCTCAGAGTGGGGAGAGGGATGCCGAGCTGCACCACGATCAAAATTCAGAACAACTGCTGAAGAGAGATCTTATCCCTGCAGGATTATAAAATCTCTTTGATTTCACTTGTCCTGGCTTTCTACCCGTGTAACTCAGCTGAACCTACAAAGCATTTCGTAAAGCAAATCCACTTCTCTCAATCCTAGGGCTTAGCATCTTTTGCTGTGAGGAACTGTTTTTCTTGTTTCACAGAGCAGATGGTCTCCATGCAGATCAGTTTCTTTGGCTGGATAGGACAAAAAGGTGAGCATAGGACCACTGCTCCCTCACTTTCCTTACTACAAGAATCCTGCCTAGATCAGCATGAGAATTTGCATTCCTCTTATCTGTTTATGCCATTTAAAAGTTAGATGTCAGTCAAATCTCCTTTTGTAGTCAATAGAGTTAAACACTCCCAGAGTGTGACTCATCCCATCCTAAAGTCTGATGTAGATGGGAACTACTTACCTCTTTCCGTTATCTGTGAGGGGAACCCAGATAACTAATTTAAGATTGAAGTTAAGATTACTCAGGGCTGAGGAATCTAATGGCAGATAGGATCCCTTCCTAGTGGTCTGATCTGTGCCCTTCCTGAACTGAGAGAGGTGATCTCAAAATCTTTCTAGGAGAGATTACAGCCAGGTAAAGAAGGCAAATCTATTGCCAGCCTTGCATAAGTCGCTAGGCGATGTACTAGTAATGGAAACCATCTTTAGATGGAGAGATACTTGGGCTTTGCTAGTGGAGCCATGTTTTAATGTGGAGTGTCTGTACTAACATGAATTAAATCAGGGAATTAACATCATTGTATCTGATGGGATCATTAAAAATTACATACAGTGTGGCACAGTGGGGAAATCTTAAATTCACCTCAGGTTAATCCTCTTTGTTTTAGTAAAAAGCACAGACCAGAGAATAACATTTTCATAATACTTGATTGCAACATTGTAATATGGGCTACCAGTTACTGTACTTCAGAGTGAGTGTTTTGAGCGTTACGATTATTTAATCCTTTATTCCACAGTAATTTTCTGTATAAAACTAAATTAGATCTCATGAATATTAACTTCAAGACTAACAGAGTAAAGTTGAGGAAATTGGGAGATAAAATTATGCAGACCTTCACATCTCTATTTTATCACTCATCAGAGAATACAGATTCTGTATTTTGTATTCGAAGAAGCAGAATAAACATCTTCGTAATTCATCTTCAGCTTTGCAAATTAATGTTTGGGCAATCAAATTTGCTAAGTCCCTCTTTTCTCATAATAGGGTAAAAACATATGACTGTGGAGAAAGAATTGCTGAGTGGTTCTCTTTGTTTCTTGGTCGTCCATGTCGCTTGATTAGACAAAGTTCAGACATGAACAGATCGCATCAGAAAAATACAAAAGGTATGTTGTCATTCTTAAAAATATTTGTGATTCCTCACATAGTAAACATCAGGCTCGTGGACTTCATACTGACTATATAATTACCCTGATAAAGGGTGAAAGAGTCATTCAGTATTGATCTAGTAGGTTTCAAAGGGTACATTTATACCCAAACTGTGTTTATGCTGCCCTTCTAGTTGTTACATTTGGTGAAAATGTACAGGTACACCAGTCTGGGTTTTTTTATCATCATGACCATGATTTTGTCTGGAAACTCAATGATCATGAGTTTCACGATGATGAAAAATCTATAAACAAAGAATTTATTCTTAGACTAAATTTCATTATAAAAAAGGATCAAATGGAAAGAACATCAAAAATCCATAGATATTGCTCTTGTAAATTGTTTTACAAATTTGGTAAAATCTCAGCTCTATTTCAGTTTCTAAATGTATTGCATCATTATCATTTACAGGTTTGAGGGGATTCTTGGAATCTTTCCTTAGTGTCTGGAGCTGAATGAATAATTTTTTAATGAGAAGGAATAAGAGGTCAAAGGAAGGATGAGGTGAAATTACTAGTATAATCTTCCTGATTTTTAACGATCATTTTAGAATGTTGGATTCCTTTCTTTAGGTCTAGCATCTGCTACAAACATCTCACTCTCTCTTGTGAACGAAGCACAATACCTCCTGATAAATGTAGCAAGCATTCTGCAGCTGAAAGAACATATTTCTGCAAGGTAAGATCCTTCTGTCTCCAAATGTCTCTCAGTGGTCTTGGATTCCAGAATCTTGCCATAAGATGTCAATATAACTGTTTTATCTGGAAATTTAGAGAGAATTACTTTTCAGTGTTCAACAAATATATAGGTACTAAACTGGTATAATTACTGATTCCTGTATGACTTCTGAAAATTTGGATTAAATGCTTGAACATAATCTTTCTGCCAGTCATCTTTAGGAAGACTTAAACAAAATTCTTGTCAAATGATTTGGTGGCAGGAGACTATTGGGAACCAGCCAACTTCTATTTGTGGGAAGAACAAGGATAATTAAGTTTTCTCAACATAAATAATCTGGCAGGTGAAAATACAAAATCTTGCTACTTGCTGAACTATTTCTTTCCTATAGGAAGGATTAAGATTTACAGCAAACATTCACAACAGAAATATTTTAAAACTACTTGCAGGACTGGATTAATTTCATTTCTTAATTGAATTTGGCTTTACTTGTACAAAGTGGGAGATACAAGCAGCAAATGAAACATTGAGCCAGCCCACAGTTCAAAGATAAAGAATCCATTACCAGATAAATTTTCATATGCTGACAGTAGAAAGTTGCTGTTTCTTGAATATAAGTAGGACAGGCTCAAAATCCACAGAAAATCTGCCCTCAAGGCCACCATTATAGCTGTGCATCCCACAGCCCCAGCATTTGTCTCTGAGCCCCCTTTTCCTGTCTCACTAAACTTCCCTGCCTCTGCTTGGAGTCATCTTCTCTCCTCTTAGGCACCCACCAAACATTCCCCCTGCATTGAAATTCCCATTTTGAGTAAAGGAGGAAAATATATATAAAAATAAATATATATATATATATATATATCTGTAGGAGGATACGTATATAGCTTCAGGATTTAAAATGAGTGACTGAATGAAGCATCACTACAGACCACTGGAGCTTGCATTGCCTGAGGGCTTTCTTTCTTTAGGAGAAGACAGTGGGCAATTTTAGCATATCATGGCAGTGCTCCTCTGGGAAAAATGCCTGGAAAAGGTGAATCAGTCCATCTATCAGCTGTTTTGACTACCCTTTCTCAGTGATAGTTAATGCCTTCTTTTGAGGCTTGACTGGCTTGGTTACATCTCCTTGAGAGAACAACACTTTAGGCATCCCTTACTAACGCTGGGCTTTTACCATGGTGAGGCCCAGTGAGGAACCTTCCAGACATGGGATCTGAGTGCAAAGAAGAGGTGTAAGGCAAGTGAGGATGAAGGAGGACAGGGAACTTCGGTAAAACGTGCAATGTCAGATGATCCACTGATTTTGCACCTAATATCTTCCAGTACAACTAGACTTGTAATCTCTTTTTCTTCAAAGGAAACTCCAGATGTGACTGGAGCTGCCATGATGCCTGAGAAGCATCTTGCTTCCCACTCAGCAGCACAAGTTGGAAAAGTTTTCCCTATTTTACCATGCAGTGCTTTCTCAGGGTGTTGGGGAAATGAATTCAGCATATGTGTACAGCGTCATCATTTTGCACTGTTACTAAATTGTGGTGTACGAACTTTCCAAACACTGAACTGTGCAATGTATTTTCTAGAATCTGCGCATATGGGTCTTTATTAAAGGTTTTTATTTTTTAGAAAGTATTATTTAGCTTCTTGGAAAGTGGGTTTGGTTTTGTTTAATGGAAACCTGCTAAGATTTATAAAACAATTTTAATCTTCAATTGAGTTTTAATAATTTCTCTTTGTTTGTATCTTCTGTAAGTAAAAATCAATCTTCTAGTTTGCACTTGGCTGTTGAGAGGTGATCTAAAACAGAAACAGCAATTTAGTTGGAAGTTAGAATGTCACATACTGTTGGAGAGCTATATGTATATGGAGACATCCACCTCTCTGTTGTTGCCTTTACAGGTCACCTCCATGAAAATCCCCATGGCCTGGCCTTACGCTCAAATGTTATTGCTAGAAATACACCCTTGAAAATGCAAATGCTCATTTTCAAGTTTGCCTGTTAAATATATGTAATGCGTTCTGGATTGCAGGGCCCATACTATGAAAAGTCCAAAGTACCCAGGCTGGCTTTGGCAAAATACACTGATTTTCACAACAGATCCCAGTTGAGATATGCAGGAGGAAGGTGCCTGTCACTCCATGCAGCCAATGCACGTTTCGGGGGGGAGATGATGGGCATTTACTCAGCTATGTGCTGCCAAGTAATTAGAAGCAGTTCGGAGGGCTGGGCACAGGCACAGCAGA
The DNA here is from genome assembly GCF_035582795.1 of Mycteria americana. Classification (NCBI taxonomy): domain Eukaryota; kingdom Metazoa; phylum Chordata; class Aves; order Ciconiiformes; family Ciconiidae; genus Mycteria; species Mycteria americana. The sequence continues at coordinate 103,237,905 of NC_134366.1, read as the reverse complement.
GGTAAGGTATTTTGGAGGTGAGCCTGAGCAGATTGAAGGCAGAGAGACTAGGAGTAGTGGCATTGCAGTCTTGGAGGATCAGCAGCAAGGGATAAACCAGTAGAAACTAGAAATAGTTTTCAGCAGCTGGCTCAGGATGCTGCAGGCCCAGCTCTGAGGTTACTGGGGCTTTTGATGCCCCCACGGGTACTGGCTGGGGCGGCGAGCACTGATGTGTCACAAAATGCATTCAGAACTAGAGGCTACACAGCATCCAAGCCCCAAGAGCCCACAGCAAAGCTGGGAAGCACACCAGCATAACTGAACTTGTTCATGACTAACCCCTATTTTCCTCCCTTCCTGTCTGAGCACTGGCATAGGTTACACTTTCTGTTGGCTCCTATCTCCTGCAGTCATTTCAAATTGTGTCTCAGCCATGGGATTGCTTGTGGGATCTCCAGGGAAAACCTGTAGCCCTTCAGCTTCCCATGCCACTTTCTGCCCCGAGGCTGCTGGAGCCCTTGTGAACAGCGAAGGCTCGCTGGAGCAGGGCTTGTGTGGTTTGACTGAAAGTCTGCACAGGCAGCTTATCCTTATGCACATTTGTCTGCTAAAGAAGGTCATCCAGACTAAGTAAAATAAGCTCTTCTTTTCACCTAACAGGCCTCTTCTGCCAAGACTGCTTGATGTGAACAGTTTTCCCTGTGCTTTGATTTTGCATGGGTTTTTTTCTCATTTTAATTAAAACACATTTTAAGCTGTATGTCCTTACTTTTTTAATTTGTTTTTTTCCCAGGACAGAAACTTCTCTTTTCACTACTTACCCAGGTTTCTGCCTCTGCTATAGGGTGTCATATCCAAAAGCTGTCAGACTACAGCTAATGGAGTATTGAAAGTTGTTCACGTCCATAATAGCTAATGCAAAAATAAATGCTTTCCCCACTAACAATGGTGCTGAGAACTCCCTTGCAAATTTTAGGGCTGTCTTGGTACTGGCCGGGTTCTCCTTTAGAAGGAGAGTGAAGAATGACAATTCAAAGGTACAGCCAGATTTCTGATATTTGTATGCAATCTGCTGCTCTGTCTGCCTCATATATGTTCTCTGTACTGACACAAATCTACACTCTGGCAGTTCAAATGCTTGTAAAAAGGTGGAGATATCACCACACAGAGATTAATTTTTTTCAAAACACCTATCATTTGGTGCAATCTGCGGCATCCCAAAGGCAAATAATAATAATATGAGGAATACATTCTCTCATAAAATGCCTTTACTGGCCTTTTTCACCTTCAGCGTCTGCTGGTTTTGTCCCTTTTGCCACTGCAGCATGTGCAGAATAAGCTTCTATTTGCCTTCTTTATAGAAGCATTTAACAAGTCAAATGATTGCTAACTCAAAAGATCTTTTCTTTGCTACCATTAGCCTTACATATGATAACTAATAAGGAATTTTCTCATATGCATTGTTCATAATCGCCTGTCTACATGGTTTCATACCTACTTCACAGTTCCAGGTTACACCCCTGAAGAAGCCACCTAGAGGATTACAAATTATAGTTGAAGGATTACAAATTATAATTGAAGGTTTACAAATTATAGTTAAATACCGTGTGCCATTTTCATAGCCTTTGTAATAAAACTTGGTCCAGGTTATTCTGGAGAAACATTCGCTGAATCATATTAGCCACTAGATTCTTACAGCACAAATATCTAGTGCAGAACTAGTTAATAAATCTTATTTTCTCTTTTCTCTGTCAACTCTGTGAGAAGGTTGGAAGAGCCATTGGAAATAGAGGAATTAATTCGACGTTTCCGTGCCAACATTGTCATCAGTGCACCAGAGTCCTTTGAAGAAGAAGAGTGGGCTGAGATTTCAATAGGTGCTCTGCGATTCCAGGTGCGAACTTGTCTCCCTTGTCCTAGTCCCAGTCTATCACAAAGTATTTTGACCCCTGGAGACAGAGCAATTTTTGCAAGGCTTTGACTGGAACATGGGCAGCACAGAAGTTTGTGAAGTGTGTAAAAAACCCAAACATGCTATGACCTCTGGCAAACATGCTTAAATATAATTGAGAGGTTTTGACATATTTCTCCACACCTTTTTTTTTTAATTTCATAATTCATAAAATTTCCCACCTCTATCCAACTGAGCAGAAAAATAATCACTGTTTTGAGGCAGTTTGCAGCAAATATTTAGCCAGCATGTCACGAGAGAATACTGGTTGCTGTTAAGCATAGTAGTCCAAATGTAACCTCGGATTGCTGCACATCGAGAAACTGACTGCCAAAAGACTGGACATGAATACAAGTGAATGATCACTGTCTGTTGCCCTCTGTTGTATACATTTTGACACGTATACATGAACACATGTTTCTAAGTCTAGCCTGGTAGGGTTTTTTCATATGTTATGCTTCATATCATATCTAACAACATATTGTGCTTTGTACTGTAAGGAAAATGCTGAAGAGTTAGACTTTGTTGGCAAATACATTCTTTTGAGAAAAACTTCAGCAAAGGATCCATGAAGAAGCTACACATGAAACCTAAGGGAATGACACACATGTATTACACGTTCTATTGGATTTGTCTGGTCCTTAGATATGAAATATGTATTTGAAAATGCATTGCCTAGGTGATAATGAAGGTGTGAATAACAGAAGTGCTGAGGTCAGATCTAGAAGCTGTGATAGACATCACTCCTATTTCTTTCTGGTCAGCATACTGTAAGAAATGGAAAGGCCATTTTTTCAGTAAGGATAGAAATTATGACTTATCTGCTCTCTTCTTATGTGTACTTTGATCAGTAAGCTGTAATATGAGTTACAGAAAATTGAGGAAAAATTTCTTTAGGTAGGAAATGAGGACAAAATCCTTGGTGTATAGCTTGTTGGAGGCTGGAGCTGCACTAGGGATCTCAGCTCAGGATCCTGTTGTGGAAGATACTGTAAAACTACAGAATAAAAAGGCATTCCTGTTTCTGGCATTGAAATACTTTAGGAATGCAAGCTGAAAAAGAAAGGCTTACGCAACTTGCATTGTCTTTTCCAGTCTCTGCTAGGTCCTTATTCAGATACTGATGTAGTAACAGTAGAAATTATGTTAATGGTACTTGATGCCAGGAAAAAGGTAGAAGAAGCTGTTGAACAAAGCAAAGCAGGGAAAAATATTTCCTTCTCTGTCTTGTTTTCTTGTTCTTTTAATAAAAGATTAAGGCTATGGAAAATCACCTTCTGAAAAAGCTGAGCCAAATGTATGGTTTTGATTATTACACTGAAGAGGTGTACAAGCAGTTCTAGATGTACCTCAAAGAACTGAAATAGCACTTCAGATCAGCATATAAAAATGTTTGCAGTGTCAGGTTTAATTATTTGCCCTATTTGAAATTTACGACACATTTTACAAAAGTAGAATGTGTATATTGAGATACTGTTAACAGTTTCTATAATGTACAGCTTTGCTAAAGTTAGGGTTGCAATATTAAGGGAAACTGGAATATGTCTTCCTTCTTAATTTTAATGCTTTAAAAGGTAAGAAGAAATTCATTGCAGCTTTTTTCCCTAAAAACACACCCTAGTTCAAAGTAGAATTAACTTTAAGAACCATGCTCTGTATGATGTTACAGTAGAGGTTCTCATTAGTCCTTCTGATTATATAAACTTGTGAAAATTCACATCTTGCATTCTGATTATCTACAAGTGCTATGCCTATAAGAAAGAATGGGGAATATTGTGTATTTCAGCTGCACTGAAACAATGTAAACCAAACCCTGTTAGATTAACTCCAAGAAAATCCTCCTTGGTTTACATCCTGAGGCGCTATCTTAATTTTGTATTCAGTTCCCCTTTGGGCAAGTAGCTCTGCCAGCCTGTAGATGAAGTGAAGCCATCAGGAAATACAAATATGTAAATGTTTTTGACTTCTCAGATTCTGTCTCTGGGAAAGTTTTCCTGAAAAAAAGAAAAGAAAAAGTGAATTAAAAAATCAGTGAGACCTTTGCAAGTAGACCCTTTGAAAATGTACCTACATTAGGTGAACGGGCCTGACATCTTACGTAATTAAAGCAGAGAAGAACACAGGAAGTGTGTGAAAGATATGTTTTTAAGATATTATGATGGTCAGAAGCTTGTACTGTTCTGTGTTGTACTGCTTTGATATACAGCTGTGAACCTTCTTTAACTGAAATTTCAGGTTGTGGGTCCGTGCAGCAGATGTCAAATTATCTGCATTGATCAACAGTCTGGGGAACGAAACAAAGAATTTCTGCAGTCTCTGTCTGCTGCCAGAGGTAGAAAGGTCAGTACAGTACTCCAAAATAGCTGTATAGAAAGATGTAGTGACTTCATTGCACGCATAGTGAAATACATGCTGAGAGAATATTCACAATTAAGTTGTTATGCTAATCGTTACCATTTGTTTTTTCAGTAAAAAGAGGATGCACTTACAATGCAGATATGACATCGTTTATTTCCATAAAATGCTCAACACGTTTTTTTATTCAGAAATTGACTATTAATATGCATTATTTCTTACTGTGCTTGCTTTTATTCAGTATGTACTGCTTTACAATGTGTTTATTTTGCTCTTGAAAAACACGAGCTGATGCGCTGATGTCATTCAAGATGAGGAATCTGCAGAAAAATCAGAAAGTGTTTGAAATGATACAGTTAGCTCGTAAGACTAAACTTTATTCTTACTGTGAGAAACTACTTAGCAGGAAAAACAGAGCAGATGTGAATATAGTCAAAGTGGAAAGTAATTGATTAAGAAAGTGACTGGAGAATAATTGTGAAATACAGGCATTCGTCTGGAGTCCTGCTTCCTAAGGTTGCATCGCTTCTTGGAATTGAGAGTGCTCAGACAATGGCCAGACAGTTTGGCATCCCAAAAGCTTCACAAATCTCCTCATAAGTATTTATTTAGCTGAAAATCCTTACTCTAAATTTATTGCTTCCTGTTCATTGAACTTACGTTTTAAAAGTTTGTTAGCCAGTCAGGGCTCAGAAGCCTCACCAATACCAGCCAAACACCAGAGACTGGGCACAGCACAGAGGCAGAGCAATAACAAATAGGTTGAAAATTATTCACCCAAACAATGCACAAACAAGTTACAAATAATGCATTCTTTGTTAGGAAAAAAAAAAATAAATTGATTCGTCTCAGTGACTCATTAAGCAAACAAAGGGCTACATTTTCAATGAATGTTATCCTTGGTGAATAGCTCTGCCGGCTCCGTCTCGGAGCCAGCCGCCTGGTGCAGAGTGAGATGGGGAGAGGCGAGCAGGCAGGGGCCGGCTGCCTAGGCACAGCTTCCCGCTGACCTGAGATGACTTAGGGTTGCACAGCAGGCTCTGGCATCCAGATCGCCACAGCACATGTGCCTTTGTGAGATGAGCTCCTGGCCATGGTGGGTAGCCTGAGGACAGGAGCCCTCTCCAGGTAATGGTGAGCCACAGCTGGAACATCTGGGACACTAGAGCGCGTTCTGGCACTCTGGGCAGGGTTGCTGCCCAGCTGCCACTTGGGGTGCGGTATGCAGAGGACTTTCTCTACCCACATGGGTTTTACTGGATTATGACTTGAATCCTCGTAGAGGCAAAGCACTCTGTATTCAGGTACCTTCTCAAATGGCAACAAAACCTTACCCAGGACACAGATTCTCAGGAGAGGCAAAGCATCTTCTGCATGTTTCCTGCAGCAAAGATGAGCTTCTCTTTCATTCTGATTAACTCAGCAATGCAAAGGTTTTCTTGATACAAGCACTCCTAGAACCAAGTAACTCGTTCAAACAGAACTAAGGCAAAGAGAGCAATCCAGCCTCTTGAGAACAACCTGGTGCCAGATAAAAGATGCATGGCAAGGCGAGGCGCTGCAGAGCACAGCACTGCTATTCACAGTGGGGGAGTGCTCTGCTTCCCTCAGCTGCGCAACAATATTCATGCTGCAAAGAACCGGGCCTTCAGCTTTTTTTATTTTTCCCAGCCTTCAGCACTGCTGGCAGATGGGATCTTGTGAGCATGCCCTGCTCTGCATAAGGCCAAGTCCTCTGGGTTAGCTTGACAGCTGAAAGAGATAGTTTGATCTGGTTATTTTGCCTGAACTGGTCTGAGAAGACCTCAGAGCAATCCCTCCTGCAAGTCATCTGTGGGATGGTGGTCACCAGCTGGTTATCAGTGAGTAGCACCCGAGGACTATGGCATCTTCAGTGTGCTAAGCAGACCTAGCAGAGGACGTTGATCCAAACCTTTCATGGTTCACAAGGGGGAGAGAGAACGAACATTGAGTTAAATTGTGACTGTGTTAAATTGCAGAGCTAATCCTTTGGTGACTCATGTCTCTAGCATGCGCTTTTCTGTTAAGGAGTCATCTAACAGACTACATTTTCTTTTTTTATCAGATACAGATTCAGTGAAGGAATTTAGCAGTGCTTGTTCCCAGCTGTCAATAATGCAATTCAAACTACAAAAAACAAATGCAGCGAAATAAGATTTAAGCTAATTTCCCAGTAGAAGGGGAACTGATATTTTTGAAAGGTTGTTGTAGTTGCTTGATTTCCAAAACAGTAAAGATACTGCACATACAAATGGATAGCAAATCCTGAATGCTTAATGAGAGAGCCAGATGTCAATATTTACCTTTTTTGGTTTGTTTTTCCAAGAACACCAACCTGGAAAAATATGTCAAACTTTATCAAACTGGTAGCCCAAATGACAGCACTGTCAATGAACTTCAATAATGAGCTAAATAAAGTAAGGCTTGTAAGAGGTGGTTTGATATTTATTTCTGAAATCATGTTTTTCTCCATCCCGCTGAGAACCTGGTGCTCCAAGTTGAAAGACTGAGGCTTTGCATAGATGGGTTGCAGCTGAAAGTCAGAACCAGCTACTGTAATTAGCCACACAAGCAATTTGCATGTTTCCTGAGAAATGTAAAGCAGGGTGCTGAAGCCTAGCCATTTACTTTTTATGAAACCTTTTATCACATTGTTTGAAATAAAACGCAAACACCTCTACAAAGTGAACTTGAGCTCTGCTGCCATCAGTTCTGAAGAAACGCTCATTAAGGATTCCTTCTGTAATTTTGGCTGAAAAGGAAAAATGAGCTCTCCTCCTGTGACAGAGCTCTCTCTGTTACTGCAGGAGACTACAAAAGGCTAGGTAACTACATTAAGCAAATAGCATAAAAATAGCCATGCACTGTTTCACATACGTCACCACCTGATGCAAAACACACATAGACAGAAAGGAGAGAACATCGAATTCTTGCCTGTCTGCTGTGTTTTGCAGATGCAGTTTAATGCTAACAATAGCGGAAGCCCTGTGGGTAGATTTGCAGCAGTGCTATAAGCTGGGACTTGCTGTCAAGGTAGCAAAGGGAATTGCATTAGCAGTCTGCCCCAGCATAAATGTACAGATAGCGGTACATCAAGGGAAATCCATTATGTTTGCACATGCCCTCATACACTAAAAGGCTTGTGTTTTTTCCTGCGGGCTGTTGATCCTCCTTTATGTATCTCATTGTGCCTTGGGAGAGCTTCTTTCCCTGCAGAATTAGACGCTGTGCCTTTGGATTGCTTACTGAAACATTAGCAAGGATAGCAAATGACTTCTCTTATCAGATGCATCATTAACATCATTTTCATAGTAATGCAGGGCCTTACACTATTCGATGCTTTTCATCCAAAGATCTGGAACATTTGCAAACAGTGATCGATGTAATTAATAGACCTCTGAAATAATATGGTTCTCTTTTCTCATTGGTGGCTGAACTGGAAAATGCATTTATTTAAGGTAGAGCAAAGGAAAATCAGTTCTTAGGAAAACATTCTGCTGTCCAGAGATTTTCAACAGAACAAGACCCGGGTTTTTGACACCAAGTTAAAAGTTTCCCTTTTTTCCAATATGAAAAATCAGCATGTTGAAAGTGAGTACTTCCACTCTCCTATTTTGTAATGCTTTACTAATAAGTTTCGGTGAATCCAGAGCTAATAAAACATCCTTACATTAAAAAAAAATATTCGGCTTTAATAATTGCATCTCCCAAACCTTTGCATGGGAGGGAGGTTATGTTATTGTATGAATAAAATGAGCAGACGTGCACAGGTAGATTAATCTATTGGGAGAAGGCAGCTGAGAGCTACATCTAGGGGCAAAATTAATCCATCTCATCCATCCAAAGCTAAGTTTTAGCATGCAGTATCATTTATGTGCTTGTTACACATTCTAGCAGGGCATTTTCCCTACCAAGTGCTAGTCTGAATTAACTGATTGTTTAGGAGCTGTAGCTTGAAGGCATCTCATCTCAGCCTTTGTCAGATGTAGCACCTCAGGTTTCTGCCTTACAAAAGGAGATACTGCACCCAGGCTATTTCTCTGTCAGTGAATATCTAAGCAGTGCCTATTACTGTTGATCCAGTAAATGTACTTGAAACAACATGCAAGAATGACAGCATTTTACAGCTCCTCCTTCAAGTGAGTGTGATGACTATCATATGATTCACTGTTGGCAAGAATAAGTACGTTTTATCTATTTCTCCCAGCAGTGAAGTGTTGTGCTTTTTACTAATCAAGAAGCTTTACATTTTTTGTCCCTGTGAAGTTTGAGTGATAGGAAGAGCCCCTAGTGCCATCAGAAGACCGAGCAGATAAAGCCACAGAACTCACAGTCCAGCACTCCCTGCCCAGTTCTTGGTGTGTTCTGGGGAGGTTATACGCGGAATAAAATGCCCTTGAAGCCAGGAAAAGGTAGCAACAGCAGAGAGAGATTATGCAGTTCATTGTAATAACTCTGCAGGCTGTAATCTCTGCGTCCGAAAGCCTCATTTTTCAACAGTGAAATGTGAGAAGGGCCAATTTCTACATTTTATCTTTCCCTTGAAACAGAGCTGAAATGGCAGGATGCACAGCTTTTGTGGTTGCTTGGGGGGAGTTGCTATTATCAGTATTTGCTGAGTCAATATTTGTAATTATTGGAAAAACAAGGAAATTTACTTAAAATATATTAAATCCACTTCTGGTAATCACAAGCTAAGTTTTGGTCTTAAGAACAAAAAGATTCAGAAAACAAAGAAGTCAGCAATTCCAAGCGGGTATTAGTACTAAAATATGTATACCATCAGTATACCATCACCTTGAAAACTCCTTAGGCATCACCTAGTCTCAGCACTGAAAAAAATACTAGGAGACTTTAGATGCCCAATCAGAGTAGGGAAATACTAAGGACCAGTATTAAAATAGTATTTGAGAACTCCTGAAGATAAGATGTATTCACACATGCCTTTTCTTAAATAATTCTGAATGGTTTAAAGTGCTTTAAGAAAAAAAAATCTTCCTAAATGATTCACAAAAACAGAAAAATGGTAAATTAAATTCTCAACAGTCAACAATCTTCCCAGATTTATTTTAGTCTTGTTTTAAGATAAATCAAGATGTTAATACAGTAAATATAAATAAAAAACTTCTTATGTATCAAATAAGTTCATTTACACGGCTGAGTTATAAAATTCCTTCCTCTGTGAAATGTGGCATAGCATGGACTAATATTCATTTTACAATATTTGTTTTATGATTGCCTGATTTTTTAAAACAACAAAATTATGGCAACTGTCATTTTTGCACTAGGGTATAGGAAGTAAATCCAGGATATTAACCACAAGGCTGAAAAACACATCATTTATGCCAATAGAGAAACCACAGCTTGTCAACAAATAAGAGAAAAGCAAGAATGGAAACATAATACTATGTACTTTAATATTTTAAATGAAACAGATACCAACTTACCATTTGAGGATCATGGTTGATCTAACACAGTCACTGTGCTAGAGGATCGGGATCTTACTGTGCTGCAGTCATTCCTCAGCGTTAAATACTAGAACACTGACCATAAGGACCTACCCTGTGTCCACCAGTGTTGACAACATTATGGTCACAGATAGTCAAAAAGTGTCCAGCTATATATGGGGACCTAATCAGGTCAACTATATATGGGGACCTAATCAGGTCCCCATGTATGTGAAATGCCAGTGAGGTGAAGGAATAGCAGAAGTAGCCAAAAAAACACTGCTTGGGAGCTGATTTTCTTTTTGATGTTTAGGATTACAAATGAAACAGAGAGACCCAAATTCAGAGGCTGAGGCCATGTTTGGATAGATCTCTGCTTTACAGCATCTCTCTTACTTGGGACTAGGTCTCAGCCTTACCTCTCGCTAATTCTTCAAAGACCAAAAGCTGTTTCGTGTTACCTCATTACTGTATCTTTATTTAATTATACAGTGCAAGAACAGGAGAAAACATACTGCCTTCATATTTAGTCTGTCACATATGCTCCCTTAAATCCAGCTAGCACTATTTTTTAAATTTATTGCAATTCCCTTTACCTAGTATATTTTTCTAAACCTGCTGTAAATGCATTCCCTCAATTTCAGGATCATCAATCTGAGCATTGGCAGTAAATGTAATCAGGAAATGAAGAAAGAGAATAGAGTTTTGTTTTTAAAATGTATTTTTTCAGAAATACCAAATGCATTTCGTTTGCTTATTTATTTACTTTACACTTTAGAGTGACTGGTACATTTTGACTGTAGCCTACCAAAACAAAACACTTTTTATTGAAACCTGTAAAAAAAGAAAATTAGTATTGGGTTTCCAAGATCCTCAGTTTGAAGAACAAAGACATTCTGAAGTCTACAAATCAATTAGCAATTTAACATGGTCTTCAGCATTCCTTTATTTCTTACTTTATCTATTTCTTTAATTAACTATTATCTAATCATTTGGAAAATATTATCATGAGATTGCAAGTCTGTTTCTTGCACATTTCTAAATTCTCCACTGTTGGAAAACAAAACCACAAAAACACACCAGTCTCTTACTATGACATTTCCAGATCACACCCAGCTGTTCACAGTTACAACTGTGACGTTCAACGTGCTTAAGATTAAGACCACACATAAGAGTGCAGACACCCAGATCCGGTTTTCAGTGCCTGCGAGGGTTTTATGGTCAGCGGGTGAAGTGGTTATTCTGTTCCCCTTTTCTTTATTATTCGGTATCACAAGGGCACATATCTTAAGTATTTCTAATATTTATGTAGGATGGCTTCACAGGTAATGACAGATAACAAGTGGTAGTCCTAATAAAACAAACTTCCTGAATATTTTCTGTAAAATATACTAAAATATGCATAAAAACAAATGAAGGGAAATTCACAAAGGCTAGACAGAACAAAGCTCTGTTAACAAAGCGACTAATTCATGGTAGAAGATGCAAGACTTTTCCTCACTGTTTGAACATACATGCGTTCTTGTTCTGCCTAGCCTTTATTTGTGATAATGCATTAACTGTACTTGTCAAGAGGCCAGAACAGTCATTAAATGACAAGACTGTGAAGGAGTGTAAATTACATGTATGATACTATGGAGCTCATGACGAAATACTATGCTATTTATCCACTTACTTAAGGTATTCTTCTTGAATAGCATGGGGTTAGCTTTTGTTTACCAGTCTATTATAGTTCATTAGTTAAAAATGTTCTTAATTACATGGAGATAGTACATACCTGCTTATTCTTAAAGTAAGATTGTTTTTCTAAACATATCTGGGTTGTGAGATCCTCTATAGATCTGATTACTTTAACGTGAGTTGCGTCTCAATACATATTTTGCTTTTTTCAGACAAACTTTGGCATATACCTGATGAACCAGCCCTTGTGCTCATCCTTTCCAGATATTTTATCGGTTGGGTCTCAAGTACTTCCAGTGCTGGAGGAGAATACAGAAATTCAGCCCCCGACATCCAGTGAAGAAAAATGTTCGGGATAGATTCTCTGGTGGAGATGAGATTTATATGCAACTCCAGGGAAAAGTCAGAAGTCAGTTATTCAAAAAAAAAGAAAAAGCTTCCACTCATTTGCTTCTGATTTAAGTCTTTTAATTTTCTGTTTGCTGTAAATGTTATCAGATGGCAGAACCCTTGATAATTACAGCTCACCTACATGTTTTTGCTTGTGATTAGGTTACAGCAGCCATAACTCTATTTTACTCAATTGCTTCAGGATGCAACAGGTTTGATCAAGTTTTACTGGTGGATGACTCCTAAAACAAGCCCAACATCATGGTCAGAAACCCACATCTCAATGAAGGAAAGTAAACGCAACAGTACACGACTTCCTTATGTTGCTTTGTTAAAACCACAATTGGGAGAGAGGATGCAGGACATATTTTAGAAACAATGTGGGTGGGAAGGGAACAGTGGGAGAGTGGCATGAGAGTAGCAGTCCGTTCAGCTTTTCAAAAATGAAACTGAAGGTGATGTGTAGACAGTCTGAAAGCACCAGAGGAGAGGGAACTGTTATTGGGAAATCTGTGTCTCCCTCTTCAGAAGTGGTGTGTGAGGATGCCAAAAAGGCACAAAGATCAATGAAGATTCAGTACGCCGTTTGCAAAACACATTCCCTGTGAAGCAATTTCATCCATTTTTTCTCGTCTTCTTTCTCTCGTTCCCATTTGCTACTTTTCTATCTGATTTATTTTATGTGATGACTTCCCACACACTTGTTTCCTTACATATTTGTTGATCTTGACACATTTTTTCTAGTTAGAGATTTTTCAACTAATACAGTCATGTTTTCTATACAAACTTTGTTTATCCTCAGTGGTCTCTAATGGTCTCTAATTATCCTCTTAGTGGTCTCTAAGAAGGGTTCCCTTCTTAAGGGAACCCTTGAAAGTTTGGATGCTTCTCCATCCCAAACAGGTCAAAGTATCCTTTTTTCTTACTCTTTGTGCATTTGATAATGCCCTTCTTAAAAGGCTTTTGAGTTCTTTATTATCCTAAATATGACTCATGCTTTCTGATTTCTGAGAGCAAATGTCTGAAACCTAGGACTTAGTCTGAAATATCAATTATTGTGAAAATTAAAAAAATAAATAAAGCAAGCCACACAGCAAAAAAACCACATGGAAAGTCAATGTAATGCAAGACTGAACACATTGAGGCCAGGTGTTTTATGACCCCCAACATCTGTCCAGCCAGCCACAGGGAGATTTCATGCTTCCAGGAAGTCCTTCTGGAAGAGGAAATTCTCCTAGACTGGCCTTTCTATTGCCATTTGGGAAGTGAAATTTTGACCCTGTTAAAAGCACCATCAGAACTCTCATCCAGCATGATTTAGGTCTTCCTTGGGGCAATTTTGGCTCAAACTGTGTGAAAGTGCTTCTGGCTGAAGCAATCCTTGAGTTGTTTGAGTATATCCCTGGAGGAGAGCAGGCGGCTTTGTGAAAGAATTGGTCAAACAGTCATTCTGAAAGGGGAGTGACTACCGCAAAGCAGCATACAATGGGAAAAGGGAAGCGCATCGCCCAGTATGCGAATCAGAATTCAAAGATGGTCTTTTTTCTTTCTCTTCTTTTTTTTTTTTTTTTGAACTGGTTTCTTCTTTCCTTTTTTTTTTGTTCTTTTGAAGAACTGGTTTTACTCACTTTAGCTGGAACAGACTCTTATTAGTCTCTCAGCAGAGCTTTGTAATGGAAATGAGAAGAGACATTATCTGTTTCTTACAACCTGCCATAAAATACACGGAAAAAGAGAGAGGTGTTTCACATGTACGTAAACTGAGGATCAGTTTCGAGAGTTGTACCTTCCACTTCAGAGCCCAAGCACTGCTCCTTGATGTCTGCTTTGAAAAGCAGGGGTTTTATCTGTCTAGTTGTCAATTATCTGATGTTGTAATGAGCAGGCTTTTTGGAACCTTGAAAAGCAGTTTCCTGGTATCTAAATCTCTTAATTGTTTCACTCTTTGCCTTTCTGTTCTGCAGAACGTTGTTTTGTTGGATAGAAAGCCAGCGCAGCTCTGGCAAATTTAATATGAAGAGACCTGCTGTATGCTGACCTTCAGGTGATCTCTGGTGCTTTGCTCTGTCCTCTTCACCTCACCAGTATGTCATTTGTTTAAAATGGCACAGAAGTTAGAAAAGGAAATTGAAAGCAAACCTCAGCAAGCTCTGTTTTACTTGTTATTGGATTTACTACAAAATAAGTCACTTTGGTACACAGTGGCTTGACAAATACTGTTTGTGAATAGCCTTAATGCAATGTATGATAACTAAGGATGAGAGGATTTGAACTTTAAAAATGTCATGCTTGGTCATTTTGACCTATTATTTACAGGCAATTACACTTTCTCTCTTCTGTGGCTTAGTAATATTAGATCAAGAATAATTTTGTCATTTTACGGGGGGGGGGAGATTTTCTCTGATGTATGAACATACTCATTAGTATATTCTGTGTGTTTCCTTGTGCTACAGTGATAGGAAGTGTCACAACGCTTCAGATTAATGGAAGAGACATAAGGAATCTTTCATCTCAACAAAGTATAATATTTCCCTTCTAGTAAGTGGAGTGTTCCCACCAGTATTGATATGTCTTCCCATCAATGAAAGCAAATTCTTCTCAGTGCCAATATTCTGTGGAAAATCTTGGAGTAGGAAGTCACTTTTAAATGACATGCACTGTAAGTTTGTAGAAAGAACATCCCTCCCATAATGTGAAAATAATTCAAAGAAAGAAGAAACTTAGCGTAATGCAAACCCAAGTACTGCAGGAACAAAAAGGGCATAAACACTTCGAAAGACTGTATATATTACATAGAAAGATTATATGTTCTATAAGGGGTGACTTCTCAATCTTCAGAGTACATAGAAAAAAGACCATTTCGTATGAATGCAGGCTCTTTCATCTAAGTACTCCCATTGCTGCAAAATTAAATCTTTGAACTAATTGCAGATATATGTTTACCTTATATGGATAAGAAATGTACTTAATACAGTATTTCCAGAATGCTGTATGTGAAAAGTCTATATATTTGAAAACTAAGTCCATATTTCCATACAATGAATTATTCAGACACGTTCCTTTTTCTGTGGGACTTAACTCCTTCTCAAACCTCCAGGCAAAAATGGTGATTATTACAAGCTCTAAGAATAGCCAGGAGGCTGAAATCACAGAACAGAAATCAGCATTTTTAGGAGAAGCCTCTGAACTCTGTGTTCTCTGATGTGACTAAGATATTTCATATACAGTTTATGATTTATATACTTTCAATGGCATTCAAATTTTAGGTCACTCTTCTGTCAAAATTATACACAAATCAAAGGAAGGGCTACATAAAAAACATGATTGTTGTTCATAAATTATAGAGATTATGCTATGCATTTCTTCTTCAGTCTGGTTTTTAACTTTCTTGGAAATGAAACAAATAAAATATATATTGTGCTTGACGTGTCTACTGGTGGTGGTTGCATTCTTGACCTTTGAGCTCATGAGATGCTAAGTTCTGCTTGGAGGCATTGCTGGGCTCACAGGGCGAGTATGTGGCTCAGGACTGAAGGGATGTCTCATCGCTGCTGGGATTCACAGGTGAGGTCTTCCTCCAGCTATTGCGCTGACGGCCTCCATCTGTCTAGTCAGCATGCCAAGCAGCTGCACACTCAGCTCAGGCCCTGTATAAAATGCACTAATAATCACTGGTTTCCTTCAAAATATGTCCAGAGGCAGTCCTGTCGGAGCCATCTCTGTTATCCAGAGGTTGGAGCTCTCACCAACGGTGTTGAAGAAGAGAAGGTTCATTTCCCTGTCCTTTGCCTGGAGGGATCCAACACTGTCTTTCGCCGCTGCCTAACCCATCAGTCAGTAGGCGAGACTGGGGACTTAACAGGACTGGGTGTGTGTGGGAATCACAGGGAAGGCTTGTCCCTCCCATCTTATGAGGTTTACGTGGAAATGATCTGTGATTCACTAGGCCAGAGAGAGAGGGACATGAGCACAGGGAGGCAGGATCCGCACGTGACTCTGAGCTACTATTCATGCTCTTTTGGATTCACTGAGGGTGGGAGAGGAAGAAGAGCATGACTCTCTAACCCAACAGGTAGGTCACTCCTATGGAGGTGAAAGATGTGGGTACGTCCCTGTCTCTCTGATTGTACAGCTGTCATGAGGCAGCTACTTGGACAAAACATAGACCGAGAAGGGAGGAGAAGGCAGAGTGCTCCTCCCCTCCGCTGGGCATGTGAGACAGTGGGTTACAGAGGCTTGTCTCCTTCCTCCGGCCACCAGCGTTTCAGTACAAGGTGGAACTTCAGCAAAAATAGAGGAGAATGCCTCAAGCGTGTTTTGGAATAGGCCATTAGGGGAAACACGAGTTTGAGTCCTCAAAAGCAGAAATGGAAATGAACCCTCGTTTCTGACGCCTTGCTAGGTGCCCCAGCTGCAAGGCTACAGCGAAAAGGAAAAAATGCGGGAGGGAAAGAAAAGTGGCATCTCCTACAGTCAAAGTTTAAAAGAAAGTAGTGATACACATGCCTTCGCCACCCAGTTTGTAATTTTTTTAGGAAAGAAAGGACGTAGGTATCCTCAGGCCCATAAATCGGATTCAGAGAACTCGGAGTAAATCATCGACAGAGAGGTGCCTCTTAAGCAAGGTGCCATTTAAGAGGCCTCTCTTCCCTCCCTTCCGTGTCAACTAGCTTACTTCGCTGCTCACTCAGTGTGATGGCGGTCGTGGGTCCCTTCCAGTGGAAAAAATAAGCAGGTGCCTTGCATAAGGAGTGAAGTGACTCACTTAGGATTGCGGACAGGGAGAGACGTTAGGGAGGTTTGACATGGGGCATCTTTGAGCATCACTGCCATGTACAGAGGTACATCAGAAACCTCTGTGTAATAATCCCGGAAATATGTGTCACAGAACAAGTTAGTAATTTTTCTGCTGGCCCTGTGAAGTCATCCTGGAAGGGTGATATTCAAGAATTGTGCTGTTGGGGAACAGGCCATCGCAAAGGCAGGATGGGGAAAGGGGACAAACAAAAAACCTCATGTTGTAGCATTTGCCACTGAAAATTGCTGAGTGGTTTCTCAAATACCCACCAAGTAAGACAAAATGTGAGAAATCAGGGAATTTGATTTAATACAGTAGTTTCATGGCAAATTTGAAATGACATTGATCTCAAATGAAGAGCCTCTTGCCTTGCATGGCTCATGCATAGCCTATAATTTGGTGCATTCCTATGTTAAACCCAGTTTCTTCTGTAAGCTGATCTATTCCAGACTTGCAACCAAAACTTGTCAACACACTGCAACTGGTCGTCAACATCAGCTTCTCCTAGATAACCAGTATATTCCATCTTTGAGCCTGTTTCATGCTTTCTGCTGTTTTTCAGAGGTAAGTGTCCCATCTGGATTAAAGTACTCTGGCCAGGATTGTTAATGCAGAGATGGTTCCTCAGTCCAGAAGTGAAATCAGCTTTTGGTTTCTGAAAGGGCTGTGTTTTCCATGAGGCTGTGTTTGAAAAGCCAGCCATGATCTAATGTCAAGTCTTTTGTTTTCTGGTACTTACAATAGATGAATCAGATAAAGCTGTTGAAAAGTTTGTGAGTTATTATTTCCCGAAGCAAAACAAAACTAGAAGACTACAGAAGTCCCTGAGCTGCTGAACCCATCTATTCACTTCTACAAATGGAGAAGAGCCTCTGAGGTATCCGTCGTTCATGGATATAATTCCCAGTGAGTCATGTATCAGATATTTGTAATTTCACTGGTGTAGCCAAATGCTTTAGACTGTTGCTTATCCACAGAGGCTTTGTATCTACTGTCATATTCAAAAAGTTTCTTCCAGAAAACCCTTCAATACTGAAATGAAATTGAATTTGTCTTATGTCAAATGTTTGTCTTTATTCTGTTTTAAGGAACAAGAACGCAAGATTTCTGTGTTTGACTTGCCACCCAAAGGTCGATGTAACAATTTAATACACTTGAAAAGAGAAGGTTCTTGTCTGAGTTGCTTTATCTGTCAGTCAGTACTTGTAAAAAGCCACAGTGTTCCTCAGTAATGTCTAGTCAATTAGAAAAAAAGACCTAAGCTACAGGAGCTGGACACAGCTTGCAAACACTCGTTGTCTAGGAGAGTTTACCTCTACTCATATATATATGCAAGCACAGGAATTCTAAATAGTCTAAACTATTTTATTTTTAGTCTTGGAAAATACTCAGAAAAAAGCATGCCCAGTTTTTCTGAGGGAGCACAGGATGTGGCACCCCATCTTTTGTATCGGACCCACAGCGGTAACCCTGATAACAAATCAGCTGCTGTCCCTGCAAACAGAATGGGTCCTCAGACATGTAAAAGGGCAGGATACAGTTTTGTGATGCAGCTTTATACCCTCTCTCTTTCATCATACACTAAGGAGCAGCTTACAACAGATACGCCGGCTGAGCTCTGAGCAGCTCCCAAGAGCGCAGACCCAGGAGTGGGGGCCCGTGTCCCCCTCCAGACACTGCGCGACCTGGCTCCACTGTGCCCCGCTCAAAATGTGTCCCAGGGACACTGTTTGAAAACGGCCACTGCTGGCCTGTGCTGTAGCACCCGAGTTGTATATTGTGGCCAGAGACTCTTAGAACAATTAAAAGCCAACAGACATGGCTAATTTAGCTTGCTAAGCTCGGAGGATTTCTCGTTAACTAGTTGTGCATGGTTTTATCTGGGGGAAGTACTTTGTTAAGTTCTCATGCTATTTTATGTTGTCTTGTACTGGCGTCATGGAGTCATTTGGTATTCATTCAATCTCATGTGCCTTTCCCGCTGGCACGGCATGGTAATTTGGAGCTATTTACATGCAAAGTGAAGAATAAGTGAAGAGTAAGTCGAGGAAGAGAAAATCTGACATTTCATTGAGTGGGCAACCTGAAACAATTGGTTATATTAGTCAAGTCAGATTGAGACCTGTGTGTGTCAGAGGCATGCATGAATCATTACGAAAAATGCAAGTGGATTCCTACCAGACTTTTTTTCTAAGTGCAAAAACGATACAAGCCAGCAATCGTGTATTTAAGAAGCTATATATGATCTAAATGAGATTGTCAGGTATTGCAATTAGCATATTTATCTGCACTTGTATTAAATAAATATTCTGCTTCAAATAAGAACATGTGGATTGGGAGGGTCATTCCACCCCCTGTGGTATTTCTCCTAATTTTGTCCATCGGTCCCAAAATGCTGATGGGCAAAATATTTTTAAAAATTATAATTCCCATTTTGTAGGAGGAATTTAGCTTTGAAAAAGCCTAAACAAGACACAGCTTTCTGAGTTGAAAGACTACGAGTTAGCCGTACAGCGATACTACACGATAGGTTATTTGGAAAATGGTCGTGACATTTGTCAAAGAGAAGAAAATCCAGAGCGACTCAGCAGTTAGAGGGGAGGCATACAGTTAGGCATCACATTATGCGTGGAGAGGAATGCTTGCTGGAAGACAATTCCCTTAACGTATGCACACATATCTCTCAGAAACTGCCCATATTAGGAAATTTTCTTAAGTATGTGTTGTTATTTTTCTGAAGGCTCTGGTGGATAAGCTTTATGCCACAAGGGACAGGTAGAGATTGAGAGCCAAAGTGGTATCAGATGGCAAGTGCCAGAACACAGCGAAATGGTGGAAATGTTTTTTTGAATGAAATAATGGAATACTTTTGCTGTCTACAGCATTATCTATAGGCAAAAAGCCATCAAAATTCAATTTAGAAAGAATACGAAAATAAAAATAAAAGTGAATAATGAAACTAAATAAAATTATCTAAGCCTTCTAGAGTGCACTAATATAAATAAAAGCAATTTCTAAGTTTGTGAAGCTCCATACCATCGTTCATCCTACCAATTCTTACTGCAGCCGACTAACTGCCAGATCCTGGATAGAAACATGAAATCATGTTGTCGTCAGCTTCTTCTTGAAGAAGAGACTCACGCTGGATATGGACATGGCGATAAAGCTACTAATCAAAGTAGTTACATGACAAAGTAAGTCTTAAAATCATGGACCTTAAAATCCCATCTGGATGCAGAATTGAGAGGGGGAGGCCTCACGAAGGGACACACTTTTTCTCAGAAAGAGGAAACTCCTGGCCTTAATCTTGGAATGAAAAGCTAAAAAGCTTTCCAGCAGTAGCAAGACTTACTGGTTCAGAAACATCATGATTTTTGACCTCTTGATGCTGGCATTATTTTGATATACACTCAGCCTTTCTTAACCTGGATTTTCTGTGGAAGTAATAACTCCAGCTGTCAGAAAGAGGATGTGTGATCATGAATGGCAGAGGAGATGAAACCTCTTAAGCAGCTGCCAGTAGAACAAGCGACTGTGACTCCCTAGTGCCCTTAGGGCAATAGGAGCCATGAGCCCAGGAATCCAGCTGGAAATGCCGCTTCAAATTCATAAATGGACTTGGGAATTGGGAAATGCTGCCTTAAAAGTGAGCTCTCCCCTCCAACTTTCAGTTATTTCTCATTTCTCTCTAAAAATAAAGCTGCATGAACACCAGTGTCATCAGACTACAATGATGTGGACTTCACTGTGATTCCTTTTTCATTATAAATGACTTGTTTTCTCAGTTAATCAACCAAGAAGTACATTGCAATGCAATAGCAACTGAATAAGATTTAAAAAGTTAGTATGATGGGCTTTACGTGAATTCATTCATGTGAAATTTTGTTTTCAGTGCTATGAACGTTCATTAATTTCTGGTTAGCCTCTTGTCAATTTATCGAGTTGTCAATGTCAGGGTAACTGTGTTTGAAGGTCCCCTAGTTCAACACGCTGCTCCAAGCTTCAGGTCTAGATCAGGTTTCTCAGGGCTGTATCCAGTTGGGTTTTGAGTATCTCCAACAACCTTTCTGGGCAACCTCTTCCTGTGCTTTTCCACCCTCCTGGTGAAGAAATCTTTCTTTAGATCCCCTCAGAAATTCCGCTTCTGACTGTTGCCTCTCATCCTTTCGCTGCACACCTTTGAGAAGACTGTGGTCTCTCTACCCCCCCACCCACAGGTAATTGTACACCCTGCCCTCAGCTTTCTCTTCTCTACGCTGAAGAAACCCGCTCCCCCAGTCTCTCCTCACACATCGTGTGCTGCAATCCTCAGACCTTCCTCTCCAGTGAGAAGTATGGTGAGTGACTTCAAATACCCTTTGCTGAATGCTGGAAGATTTAAACCAGAGAACCCAACAAATCGGCCCCTGAGCTACAGGGCTGAACGCTGTTCTCCATCCGCTCTTGTGGTTAATGAGAGAGAAGGGTCATGCAGTTCATGCAGGTACCATTTCTCTGGCAAGCCGGGTAAAAATGTTACATTATTATAAGAATGAATCCATCAGGTTAGAGACTTGGCTGTGATACGTCCACTTTTGCTCCTCAAACACTGGCTCTGAATTTAGTTTTAAATGAAACTTTACACTGAGTTCAGGGTATAAGTCTACCCTGACTTACTGGCTGATTCCCTTTTTGACTCAGTCAAGGAGAAGTTTGTTTTCCTAGTTTTGGGGATGGGGGTGTGTGTTTAATACATTCTTTGCAAATCTGGAATGCGGTTGAA
Source organism: Mycteria americana (assembly GCF_035582795.1). Lineage (NCBI taxonomy): Eukaryota > Metazoa > Chordata > Aves > Ciconiiformes > Ciconiidae > Mycteria > Mycteria americana. The sequence continues at coordinate 103,216,519 of NC_134366.1, read as the reverse complement.
GCCTTGGTCTGAGTGAAGTCAGCAGCAGAATTAAACTCCTCTCTGCTGGGTAAACTCCTGTCTCCTCTAGAAGGTTGGAGGTAATCATATTTGCTTCCCTCAGTATGGTCTAAATGGATCTTCACAATATTCAGAATGCTGCTGTGTGACTGCAGCATTTCCATTTCTGTATGCCCAATTTTGGATACCTAACAAATTTGATTTTATAGAAGTATGAGCTGAACACTCAGTAAAAATTGGGTTGATTGAACAGTCCAACAATCAAATATCCATGCAGCCCAAGTACTTCTGAAAGTTTAGACAAAGATGTACCACTTCCTAATTTACTAAATTAACTGCATCCAAAAGCAGTTAATCAGCTTTTTCACTGCCAGCAGGCAAAAGGAAGTTGACAGCTGTTGACAACTGTATCTTTGTGTTTCTCTCTTTAGCATATACAATGCAAAAAGCATGAATCAGGCAGAATAAGTCAATGAGATTTTCAGGTAATCACGGCAATGAAATAAGGGCTGAACTGTTGAGTTCTGTCCCTGGCACCTGGCACGATCACTTGTCGCAGTGCAACTCAGGTATAAAATCCATAATCACAAGGGAGCAGAGGATCCTCCTTCAGTATCGTTCTGAAATCCCTGTGCTCAGGTGATGAATAACCTACATGAATGCCAAGGTGATGAAGAACCAGAATCAGTAGGAAGGTTTTATTGGGAAGAAGTTGTAGAGCCAAAAATCTTTGTCTGCTGAGACTGCAAAGCTCGAAATCACTTCCAACTTTTTTGTTTCTTTTTTCTGTTGTGAAGTATTACAAGGGATAGGCTAATGTTGCTAGCATAGCAGCTGAGGTTTGTGAATCTGAAAATACAGTAGGGTATCCTTGCAGCCAAGTCTTTTATAACCAGACAGGAGTTCTTAGTAAGTCAGTCAACATTTCTTGCTTTTATGGGCTCTTCTTCCCTTTAATGCAATATCCTCATATGCATATTATCTAGCTGAATGACAGAGGAGCTGTACAAAGCTGGGCTCTTCCAGCAGATGACCTGGAAGATTCCCAAGAATTGAATATTTGCAGTGAAATGCAATTGATCTCAAGGATGAACATGAGCCCAGAATATTAGAGAAGGATAGCAAAATGGAGGGAGGAGAGTCCTTAAAGGTTGTCAAATCAGTCCCTCAGCCCTAGGCCAGCACCAAATATATCTGTACAACTCTTGACAGGTGACGAAAGGATCAGAAAGGATCCCTAATTCTAGCATTATTCAGCCCCAGCCCACTGCAGCACAGGGGAGGGCTGGACGGGGCACCCAGACGGAGCTGAGCCAGATCCCTGGGGCTGGGCAGGGATAGTGGGGGTCCCCGGGAGGCTGCTCAGGGCAGTTGAGGTGGATCAGTGCCCTCAAGGCCTGAACCTAGGGAGAACTGCTCTTTAAAACACACGTCTCCCTCTCTGTGACAGTCAGGATCATTTTCCGTCTGGGTCAGAAAGCAGCAATAACTACTTTGATTAAGGACCAAAGTGGTCGGTCTGCTTCTGCACAAGCCTGGATGCCATGGTCAGTCAGTTCCCCTGCTTTTCTCCCCGTGTTTTTCTGTCTGCCAAGTAACTGATGTGGGCCAAGGACCAAGGCGATTGCTCCTTTCTTGCTCTTTCAATAAAGAGCTGAACTTAGAAACTTTTGTCGTCCGTGGGCTGACACAGGCTGACACAGCCGTGCAGGCAGGCTATTACGGACATTGTGTTCAGAGGCTTATACACATGTAGGTTAACGTGCAAAGGACAGCTTTTGATGGAAAGGTTTTGCTGGTCTGGTCAACTAGGTCTTATAATCACCACCAAGCCACCAGAGATCTGAGAGATTTCTATTGCCATGTTCCCTGTACTTGTAATTTCTCAGGTGAAGGCTATGTATTGTTCATCCTTTATCAGCAGAGCTTTAGCTGTTCTTAAAATTTCCAAAGTGGAATATAAAAAGGAAAATTCTTGTCAAACAGATGTTTACCACCACTGATTGATGCTCTTGCAAGAGATAATGTCACCTGAAGGAGATCAATTAGCAGCATTTCTCTTTCTTTCATCATAAATCTCAGTAAAGCAGGAAATAGTATGAAACTTGAAAGAAAGACAAATGAGTCTCATTAAGAGGAGTGAGGTATGATTAAACAATAGGGTACAGCAGGGTGGGTAACGTATCAGGCCAGCGCTGAACTGGGGACAACTCATCTAATTGTCACGAGCTTCCCAGCCCAAAGGAGTGGTAATTCAGAAGTTAAACATAGGTCCTGAGGGACGCCATCGCAATGCTAAAAATTACTGTTTGGAGGATTAACCACACTGATCCCTAAAAGTGAACTCAGAAGAACCCCTGAACTGATGAGCTCGTAATTAGCCTGAGGGATGACAGCTCACGATCAGTCGCGTTCGCCCCTGGTGTAAGCCAGCAGCGTCTCATTGACTTCCACCGAGACGTGACTCTTCTGATACCAGTGTGCCCGTGAAAAGGCAAAAGCACAGCGAACATTTTTCTATTTTTAATTTCTGTAAATGGCAAAACTCCTTTTGATTTCAAAAGAAGCAGGACAGAGCTATTTGCTTAATTATACTAAGTCCTCCTTACCAAATGTAATAGAAATTAATGTGAAGCTCTGTTTACTGTTTTACCCTGCTGTGCCTGAAGCTGGAAGAAGATATTACTTTCCATCCAGTGAAATGAGAGTGGTACTCACTCTTCTCATAATCTCTTTGAAGCATCTGCACTCGAGGCGGAAGCTAAGGTCTGAAATTGAGGCATTTTAACAAACAGTGTCAATGACCTTGTGCCTAGCACTGCGCCTAGACAAATAATTGCAGCACCATGCTGTATGCTGGTGCTTACCCAACGCACCTGTATGCAAGAGAAAGTAGCTGGGAGTCGCTTTGCGTGTTTGACGAGGGCGAGTGGCACAGCAGCCTCGACTGGATTGCACACAGCCAGGGCAGCTTGCTTTCACCTGAAGAGCAGGAGACCTGATTTTACTTGGCCTTGCTGCCCGGATGCATTCACGCCTGCCCACCATGGTCACCTGCCTTCCCCTCCATCCCACACGCACTGCTGCAGGGTTGGAAATCCCGTTGGCTTTACCAAGCGAGCCACACGCGGCTGCTCTGTGACTCCCACCGCAGAGGCTTGTCCTACCCAGGGACTGCAATGTGCCTGTGAGATTTTGCCAGACCACAGCTGTACCATCTTACCCTTGATTTATCAACTGCGTTTTTCAGGCAGCTTGTGGCCTGGATCCCTTTCTGTTCCTATGCTCCCGGTTGAAGCAATTGCCCCATTACCTGGTGTTTCATCTGCAGCTCCTGTTTGCTAGCCTCTGCCCTTTCCACCCAGGTATGGAGTCTTGTCAGATTCTCCAGGGCTGACACCTGCAGCTGGGTCAGCTTGCAGCTCCTCTTGGAGGTGAGTAGGATGCTAGGGCTGGTGAGAGCTGGCAGCAAGCCCCATGGGGCGTGGGCTGGGCTGTGCAGTAGGGCACTTCACAGCCCTATTCTCCACCAAGTAACCTGTTTCAAAAGGTAGGTTACTCAGAGCTGAGGTCTTAGTAGTTAAACATCTTGGCTAAGATCTATAAACTCTATGCAATCTAGGACCCATCCTGTTACAGATCTGGCTCTGAGGGCTGCTTACGTGGTTTTTTTCTCTGCTGTTTGAGATCAAAAACACACCAGGTGATGGGACTTAATTATTTCCATTTATCCACAGGTGAATGAGGCAGGGTGTCCTTGTCCTTTGACCTTCTCCATGGTCTAAAGACTCTGTCTTTCTATGGAGAGCAGAGGATGATGTCCTGGAAAAGGGAGAGGTTGATATTTCAGTCCCTTGAAGCAGGTGAGGGAATTGAGCCCCAAGCTTTCATATTGTGTGTCAGTATTGGGAGTGGCAAGCTCTGCGAAAGAGGAGCTGCTCATGTCTCTTGTCTAGGAAACATCCACAGGGCTCCATCAGACCGCAGGACAACTCAGGTTTGCCGGGATTTCAGGGGGGGAATCTTGTCCCTCCTGCAGACTCCACTTCACCAAAATGTCAGGGCAGAGATTCACCCCTCTGCTGTCCCTTCTCATTATTGCACAGAAAGGGGTAGGAAGGGGACATCACCGTTGGGTATTTGTGGGGGCAAGATGGAGCAGGGGTCCTTCTACAGGATGCAAAAAGAGGGAGAAGTTGGATGGCAAGAAGAGCAAATTGAAGGCAGGTCTCCCTGTCAGCTTGTTTAAATCTCTTCAGTAGTTGGCTAGTTATGATCAATACCAAAACGCATCGCTTGCTTTTGTTGGCCTGCTCATGCTCACATGAGTAACTGCAAGAACAGATTCAGTAGAAAGAAAAGTGGATTTCTGTACAGTTCCTCTAGATGGCAAACTTTATCTGTTCTATTTATCTTATCTATTCAAAAACAAGTAAGTTCAGGCTCAGCCACACTGGAAAAAACATCCTACACTACTGGGACCATTCAGTCAGTTCTGGAATATCAGTTTCTAGAGTCCTAAGCAAGTTGCTGTAGGGAAACAAAATTGTGTGTGATGCATCAAGTCCTTGAGAAATGTGTTTACTGGTGGAATATGATTTGGAAAGTACAATAATGAAATTTTGTTTGAAAGATGACATATTTTGCAAACCTCCTTGCTACACCTAATGATGAAGATGTTGTCCACTTTACTTCCAGAGGCATTTTGCTGTGCTGAACATGAGGGAAGGCTCTCTCTCTTTCTGCCCCAACTTTTCTAGGTATTAACATTGATCATTACTTTCACTGTTGCTAAGCCAGTGAGGAACGAGTGGATGGAACCTGAAGCAGAATGAGGAAATCAATAAAACGGCCCTGAGAGCTGATCCTGATCTAACTCCCATGTAATCAGCAATGACTCCAGTGGACTTCCTGGCATAAAATTGCCATAAGATGTCTACCAGACATCTTGCGTGCATCCAATATTTAAATCTTAGAGAAGAATGAGAATAAAGATCAGCTATTTTGCATCCTAGGTTGTCTTTTGAACAGCTATAAAGTAAGTGTGATGGTAGTGTTGTGACACAGAATTGTATTACAGACTTCATGGTATTAAATGATTTACGGGGAAGCAAGACGGCAAAGAACCAAGCCTATATCTCTCTCTGGAAATCAGAATACAGTCCCATCCCTTATGCTTCATACAACAGAAATGGAGCTTCCAAAACCACTCTCGGTGTTTATGGAAACCCCATTCTAGCGATATATCATTGGTGTAATGGGGCTTTTTATGACAGTAGTTGTCATTCTGCATTTTCTGTGGACAAAGGAAACAATGTCTGCAAAGGCTGACGCTTGTGTCCAGCACTCTGCTGTTTGCATTGTTCCTGCGTGCTCCTTGCTGAGACCCCGTCTGTGTTCCTTCGCCTGCACGAAGCAGTTTGTGAACTCCTCCAGGGAGATGTCACTTCATTCATTTCCCAGGTGATACTGTATATGGCATTTTGCTCAGGTGTGATAAATGCAATATTTCTTCCATTTTCTTGGGAGATTTTGCTACGGCCCTAACGATCTATTTGAATTTTAATGTTCAGTTTAAGTCAGTCCTGTCTTAGTTTCAACACATTACTTACTATTATATCCCTCGACCTCCATTTTCTTTCCTTCCAGTCTTTAAGTTGTACACCCTGTCGTGCCTCTGACTAGACTGTAAGGGTCTCAGACTATGGACTTTTATTTGTTCTATAAAATTTCTGAGCAATCTTTAAGTGCTGTACAAATACATAATGATCCTGGTCATACGGCTTGCTCTGCCTTAAGTGATTTGTCTGCCTTTTTCACCTTTTCACCCTTCAAATAGTCTTGTCCCAGAAATTGCCTATAACTTGCTCAAGCTCTCTCCATTTTCCTCAAATCGGTCTTCCCAGCCCGGAGATCATTGCTGGTACCACTTGACCTCCCTCTGTCTCAGGATTTGCTTTCTGGCAGAGGGATGCCCTGACCTCTGTGCAGTTTTGCTGATCACACCTCAGCCAAGTCACCTCGAGAGTTTCTCATCTCGCCCCTCTGACGAGATGCCTCTTCAGTCGGCTTCCTTCTGCTGCCACGTTGCACCGCACACTCATGTCTCTGACAGCAGCTCTTCTTCTTGCCTTGAGCTCCCCGCCTTCCATTTCCCTGGTGACTGTGCCTGCCCTAGATAACGAAGTGGTTTGTGCCTGGTTCTTGCGTAACTATTCCAGTCAGGGCACCAAGAGACCTGTTTTCTTGATTTCTTCTGCTTAGGGTCACCATGCACCTCTGAGCACTTTGTGATCAGACATCAACTGTCCCCCAAAATAGCAGGGGAAGTGGATTAATCTAATTCCTCCGGCTTTTACTGAATCAGCAGGTCAACTGATAATGAACAGGAGAATGTGCCATGTCCTTACGTGCCAATTCACAAAATGCATGACAGTATAATTTTGGCCATCACTGTCAATAAACATGACCGAATTCTTGTGTTGTCCAGAATGATTTTTCCCCCCTATTTTGACAAGAAAGCTATAATTACTTAATCTGGCTTGATCTGAGCCAACAGACTTTCTTTTCTCTTGATTTTCCCCCCAGTTTTACTGCTGAAGGAGAAAAAAAATGGCTAACTGGCTCTGCTCATAAGCAAGGACACAGCAAGCATGGCCCAGTGCATGTGGTGTCCCGAGGAGCCTTCTCCTCCCTCCCTGAGGCAATGGCACAGCACAGCCTTCTAGAAGGTTCATAGATAATCAGCCTCCCCTTTCCCTATTGCATCTGATGTCATATCCTTTGCCTATATTTAGTATATCCCTTTAAAGTGCCACAGGGTGGTGGGAATCCCTGCCCCCTAGCTCTCAGCGTGGCTGACAAACGACATGCTAACCCCTTCCCCCAGGTCCTAGATGGAGACGTGCTATGGGACCGAATCTTCCACAGGTCCCTACAATATGCCCTTACGCAAGGTGGCCTTGGCATACCTCATGGCAGAGAGGAATAATCGACATCTGAAGTGCCTGTTTTCACACAGCAGGTATTTCTTTCCCCCTAATTAAAAGATGCCCCTGACTGCTAGATAGGTGCACGTAGACCTTCTCTTTCAAGGTCAGAGTGTCCCAAAGCATCCAGATAAACTCCAGAAAATCTTTTGGAAATATATGCGTGCAACTGCTGAGAAAAATTATGATGTTACTGACTCTTATGCTGAATAAGCAGTGAAGGAAACAGTGGCTTCTGACAATGTGCCAGCGAGGGAATTTGAGAAGAGGATATATTTCCTCGCAGATTTGTATGTGAAATATGCTGTGGATGCTGCGTATTGCAGCCGAGCATTACTCAAGTTTAGGGTCTCCTTTTCTTTCCTTTTTTTTAATACTGGTACTTCGGATACATGTGTAATCATCCATGCCCCCACTTTTTAGGCACTTGTATTTCCTCCCTTCTTCACACTATTCGGAATTGAATCTGTGAGTGGTGCTTGAATAGTTAGATTTCTTGTATTGTATTTTTACAACACCTTCAAGTAAGAATCAATGAAAAGACCCCAAGGAAATTATTTTTGGCCTGTTTTTCTAGTCGCAATGGAGTAGGTCATGCAAACTAAACACACCCCTACATCCTTTGCTCTAGGTTATTCCCCCAGGCTGGAGTAGACCCAGAGGGCAGGATCTCTCTCAAGGAGCTCAGTGCATGGAGGCTATATTATCCTTTTGTGGGGTGCATAAGCACTTGCATAGGTAAGTTTTTCTGCCTGATAGGAAAAGGGAGGAATGAAATGGGAGGGCAAGTTACAATTCCCTTCTTCCTCTTACAGTGGGCAATGAGTCTGTGACAATTTTGGCTCTTGTTTTAATCTCCCTTGCATTGCTCTAACTGAGGAGTAGTTTAAGCACAGCATGAGTAAAATCTGAGCTCATGTTCTGCTGTCTCCTTCATTAAATGTGCAGTAGTGTGGAGGTTTGCAGTTCTTCATGAGTTGAGTTCATCACCAACTTTTTTGATGAGAAATATTTCAAGAACATTATACAAATGCATGTGTATAGATATATTATGAGACTTCTCACAGCTCAGAAATGTCTCATAATGCTGATGAAATGGAGCTTTGGAATAAAGAATTTCTTCACCTACCTCAATAACAAATGTGATGGATGTCTTACCCTATCCTACACTGCGGTATATATTGATGGCTGTGTATCATACTTCTAAATGCGCAATGAGGGCGAGCTAACAAATTCTGTGCCTCTGGAAAAGCCATGCTTTGCAAGTCCAGCCTATACATAATCTTAAGCTGTATTCATGCTGATAGCAAATACTAAGTGTATTTTATTATGAAGAGGGAGAGAATGGCTGCCAGCTGGATGGCATTTGCAAATGATCCATCCCTAATATGCTCTTCCAGAGCACGACCTACATCTTGTTGCTATCATTCCCCTTTTCTTTGAATGATTAACTCTCAGTTGATGAGACTTTTCCAAGCAGGACCTATCCTTCAGGGTGCCTAGTAAGTACCAAGTGCTTTTGGCTGCTTGCGTTCAGCTTTCTGTTTCCCAGAGCAGAACCATCCCAGATCTCCTTAAAAACAGCATCATATACTTTAACCCAAAGTCCCAGGGACCTGGTATAATACTTTAGTGGAAACCCATTAGTCATTGCACTATCACAGTCATATATTTTCCTGTTCACAGGGATAGGTGGGCATCATGGACAGGAGCTGGCATCTAAAGGCCAGTCCAATATTCAGAGCAAAGCCAAGGCTGCCAGGTATCACCGGAGCTGTGAAGGGAAGGAGAAATCTCCACCTAATGGCTAGCCAGTGGTCATAACCCAGCCTGGGCTTCCTTTGTAAGAAGCTTTTCTAATGTAAACAGTGCTCCTTAGGTTTCAAGGAAGCCCTGGGGAAAATTACTTGCTGTACAAAGGACTTTTGTTGTTGCTTGACCAGTTGGCTCACTCAGCATCTTACATCTTCCCACTGCCCTTTGGTCAGAGTCATGTTATTATGAGTATATAATTGTGTATTTAGCTACTAGCTCCTCTGTTAGGGCTACAATTTAAAATAATGAAGGAATCTAATTTATATCAGTGATGCTCCTCATATGAGCTCAACACATGGCTATAATAAGCTAATTTATAAATGACACATATTTCCCCCAAACCCAGGCAAAATGAAAAATATAAAAATGAGAAGGACTGACTGGTTATGTGCTCATGAGAGCTCGTTCCAAAAATAGGGCTGAGCTGGTTAAAAATGTATTTGCTGAGGCGTACGAGCAATTTGAAAGTTTCTTTATAGTTTTCACAGGAAAATTAGACCAATTCACGAAGAACTGAGTCACAGGGCATTTTGACTGGCTGTTTTTCAGCAAGAGTTAGAAGTAACATTTGCTTCGCACACAGTGTTGGCAAACTGATTTTAATCATTTGCAATTTGATTTTTGAGAACTAGTCAAGCCGAGGGTTAGGAGAAGGCTCTTAGACCCAGGCAAATTTCCAAAGCAATCTGAGACTCCATTCACTAATTGAAGTCGATGGCAGGAAACATGTTTTAACATGACCTTCAGGAAGTTCTTTAATTTGTTGTTAATATATCAACCTTCTCTTTTCCCTCCAGTATAAACAGCAGCTTTATACAGATTTTTTTTTTCCTCCATGCCTCAGCAAAGGCAGGAAAAGGAGCTGCTGACAGTGAACCAGGAGAAAAGGAAGGTGGCCATTCCTGGAGAAGACACCTCTCTCTCCTTAATAGCCTGACACAGCAGGGTGGCTGCCCACAGATTAGGAAACTGTTTGAAAACCTCAGCATTACCCAAGCGAGGTTGTTGCCTTTGGGTTACCCAAACAGCCGCAGCAGGTCAGCCCCAGCACTTCCACCCCCGCTGACCAGGAGGCTGAGTCAGGCCCTCTCCAGCTCTGATCATGCCATTGCGTCTCATGCGTTCATGAGCTCAAGCTTCAGCTGCCGTCGCTCATGGTAGGGCAATAAAAAACATGCGCCAGTTTCTCTTGGGTTGCCTTTGCCTGAGCCGTTCAGCTGAGCATCGCTGCCCTAATCCTGAGCATCTTTTCCCTCTCTGGTCCTTGCTTCCTTGGGGGGATCCCTCTCACCATCTCTTCCTCAATGTCCAAGCTAAAACCACAGGAGGGTTTTGTTCCACTAGAAATGTTAACCTGCCTGCTGGGTGGCAAGAGGGAGAAGTTGCACAGAAACTGAGCTAAGACAGTGCCCAATAAACCAGAATGCCCACAGACCGATGGCCATACCTGGCGTCAAATGCAAAGCCCGTTCCTCACCCAAGCTGCCCCACAAAAATGCTCAAAACCTTGCACAGAGATTTTGTACCAAGACAACTATTCAACTGGTTGCGTAAGCTCAAACTTGATTGTGCACACTGTTACTCGACTATCCTAAAAAAACGCATTACAGCATCTACTTATTCCTGTATGGGAACAGCAGTAGCAGGATTAAAAAAACCCAATGTATTTTTACCACAATAAAAGTGGTGCAACCCAAATAAATTAGAAACTATAAATCTTTCCACTGCATTGGCAGAGCAGGTGAGCTCCATGCTCTCCAAGATTCACACACCTTCATGTTAATGTTTTTAATGCCACCTCTTTCAGGCTGAGAAGAAAAACGATTGTCATTTTTGACCTTGGGAGGAGCCCAAACGCTGTGGGTGGTGGCGGGGCATCAGGCGAGGAAAGGAAGGGAATATTTGCTCTTCTGCATGCTCAGCAACACGTTTCCTTGGAAGGGGCAGAGCCTGGCACCACTAGAAAGAGATTTGCTTTCCTTTGACTCTTTGCAAATGCACAAAACTTCATGAATACAGAGCACTGTATTATTTGTTGTAGGAGAACAAGCTAACGGGAGCAAAGGTGAGGCTCCTCAGGCATTTACCACAAATTCAGATGTACAGGTTAATTTTCTGCTGCCTTTTCCTGGAAAATAACAACTCACAACAGACCAAAGGATTTCTAGGTAGCAGCAGCTACCAAAATGAATTGGAGTATATAGTTTTGTTATGAAACCTGTGCTCGGCCATATCTGGTATGCTAGTGCCAGTTCAGCAATAGTTTAAGAAGAGAGCTTTCTGGAAAATGAAATTTAGTCCCATAAGAAATTCTGATATTTCAAAAGTGGGGGAGTTTGAGCACGGATTTAGACGAAAACTTGATTATTTTTTTTTTACTTAGAGGCAAAATATTCTCATTTGGCAACAGAAAAATAACTTGGAAATATATCTTTGATAATGTTAAAATATTCAAATTCTTAGCATAATATACAGCAAAAGCTAAAATCCCATAAGAAATTGGAACCAAGTCAATTGAAAAAGCCCCCAACCTCCACACCCCAGTCAGTTCCACAGTTCTGAATTGTTTCAATCATCCTCCCATCCCTTCCCTCCAAAAATATGGCCTGTTCCCCCAAAGCATTTTATTTTTATGTAATATATTCTCTTAGAGGCAATATGTTTTGATCACCAAAAAAACCTCCAACATCTTCCCGAAGGAGTAGTGCTGAGCACTCTGAGGCCATGTCTACATTAACAATCAGTGCAGAGCAATAGGAGTGGCTCTACAGAGCATCCCCACTATCTCTGTCTCAGGGATTTTTTTACTCCATGGACTGAATGCCTATTTGTGGCTGGAGTTTGATGCAACTCATGCTCTCTTAGGCCGAACCAAAGCACAGGAACTGGGAGAGTCACTTCAGCACGCTGTCCTGATCTGGACTAAAATGCTAATAAAAATGCATCATGAATATGAAGCTGACTCACACTAGCAAAAAGTCCCATCTGCTTACATCATTAGCTGTTGCATGAAATTATACGCTGAGGTACCACTGACTGATGAAATAAGGTATCCAAAGCATCCTATAAAAGGGTTGGGTTTTTTTGGTTAGTGGATCTTTGCTCAAAGACAGGGTATCAGCTGGATTCCCTATTATTTTTATGTCTGGTTTTCTACACTCTGTAAAAATTGTTAATGGAACAAATATTACATTGATGTAAATCACTGAACAGAACATCTGGGCTTAAAAGCAGAAATGCATAACACACGGTGGTAGTTCACACTTCTTTCCAAAGCCTTTGCTACACAGCACTGGGCTTAGACTGCAGTAATCACTGGTATTTACATCCAGCAGCAAACACAGAAAAAGACTCCTTTTTCTCAAGGCATACAATATATGCTAAATAAGAATAGGATTGATTTCCTGTTAATTACTTTATCTCATTCATTTACTCATTTATCAGTGGACCATCATTCTACTTCTGTTTTTCAGACTCACTCAGTTACAAACTGTACCTAGTCCTTAAAGGCGTATCAAAAAAGGTCAGACTGCAAAACAGAAAATATTTAAATAATAAAATAATTTAAAAAAAATAAGAAAAACTCCAGTAATAAAAAACCCCAAATAACAGAACTGTCACTGTAAGAACAAGGCGCTGGAAGTTATCACAGAAAGAGTAATGAAACACTTCCATCAGCTCACAGATTAACCTGTGTTATCAGCTATTTTGGTTAGAATTCATGACTTGGGAATTTTGTGGCTTGAATATCATAAAATCTTTTTATTTAGAGTAATTATACTGGTAAGATTGCGCTTTAAAACATGAAAACAAGCCCCCTCTGCTTTTACAAGTAGGCAAGTGTTGTCCTGAGTTTCCTCAGCCTAACAGTCTGTTTCAGTTATACTTATGAAAAGACTAAAACATCTGTCTTCATCATGTCATGGCAATGCCTCATGCTGCAATCGTCTGTGGCTGGACTTCTTGCTGTCTTTGGGTTGAGTGTTTAGGCTTAATGCTTAAATCAGCCAATGCACTGTGTGGGACAAGTAGTCAAGTTTTATGTGCCTGTCTCAAAACTAAAATCTGGTTTTTAATTCCTGGTAGCTCTTACAAAACTAGTATAACAAACTGAGCAAGAGCCTATTCTTTTCATTTGCATGTCAGCAGCAGCATTGCTAACGAAGATTAAAGCAGTTCTACAAAGTCACAAAAAATCATACTGTTCCAAAGGAGTAACTAAAGGCATACCATACGGGGAGCATACCATAGACCTACCCAAAATAATGCAAAAGTTTCCTATGTTTCAAATTTTGAAGAAAGTTTGCAATACTAAGTACTTTTAAGATGATGAGCATGTTGCGAGAAAGCACCTTAAGACAACGTATTTCAAACTCTTCAACGTTGTATTTGTGCTTTCCTTTTGAGGCACTCTCTTCAAAGGCAGAAAGGTGTCCTTGTGTGGATAATAAGCAACTTTGAATTGTTTTCCAGGAAATGTTAGCATCTTCTGCTGTAATGGCATTCTGTTAGCTCCTAACATTTAGTGTTCACACAGATTTTTATAAAACAGTTGTAAGACCCACTCGCTAGTGCCTTCACTCTCCATGTTGGTGTGTGTGACTTCATCAAGAACAAGCAGACATCATGGCATCGGAGTAGATTTATAAGATCAGGGTAATTAACAGCAGAAATACTGAGGGGTATATGTCGGCTTTATATCACAGACCTCCTCTGATAAGCCATGAAGGGACTACATTTTTTTTGGTACTTTGAAGCATAATATTATAACTGTATATATGCATAAAGTAGTGTGAAAAATAGAACTGTAGCTTTTCTTATTTTCTTCAGTCAAAAGACACTACCATAAAACCAGTATGATAATTGTAAGAAACTGAATTGGAATTATTTTGTTAATGAAGTTAAATTGAATAGCTATGTGAATAAGTATTTCGCCTTTTGAAAGTTAATGTCAGATCAAGCATTAAAAAATTCTCTTTTAAACAGGCATGTTTACTTAATGGTCTCGGACACCTTCTAGAACAACCTCTTCTATTGTACACCATATTGAACTTTTACATCTATGTTACCTGAACGAAGAAAAAAAAAGTTAAGCCCAGACTGTATTTTTTATTTATGTCTTTGATCAAATCTCCTGATCCCCAGCAAGCAAAGCACAGATGCCAAAGAAATCAGTATCAGAGTGGATAATAAGCTAGATGTCATCCCCTGGTGCAGACAGTATTTGGAAATATAAAAGAATTCTTAAAACCGCAGGTCTATGGCTAGCTGCAAGGACATCAATAGCTACAGTACTTCAAAGTGCTGAGTTATTAAGCATATTGCACTTAGATGTGAGAAAGCTGGAGTCTTGTGCATAAGATGAAGCAGCATCTATATGTAATGAACATAAGCGAAGAGTGATTAAATTCGGCAAGCATGTCTCCAAAAATCATATTCTTGAAATACGGATCCTATGCAGTGTTAAAGATAGTTTCTTGCTATCCTTCTCTAAGCTAATTTGTACCCAACGTGTCACTTCCTTTCATCTAAGTATAACGAATATCTAACTGAACACTTACCTGATTTTTGAAGCCGCTCCAACAGTTTGTGCAGTTCTTAGTGAGACGATTAAATAGAGGATGGCCCCTCATCTTGCTGTCTGAGTGGGGGATGTGTTCTTTGCTGGTCTACGTGGACAAATCTGTCTCCCTAGTCCAGAACGGAGTTGCATGGGGGCATTTCTAGCTCCTTCCTTAAGCATAAAGCTTAATGCATTTGGAGCTTCAAATTCTCTTCAACTGTTGGACACAGCACAAATAATCTAGTAGGGTTAAAGCTTTAAGCAGAGATTGCCTACATTTGGGTTGGCTCTGCAGGACCTTTTCCCTGTTCAGACTCCTTTGGTGCCCAGCTCCTTCTGCATCAGGTCTTCTTAAAATTTGAAGATATAGTTAATAGGGGCTGCGTGCTTGTAGTGGGTGTGCAGGAGTCATGCTTGTGAAAATTAGTATCAAGACGAAACAAATGATGGGATTTAAAACTCAGTTAGGAAGGAGTCATGCTTCTGAGGCATATACCCATGGAAAAGAAGAGAAATGCCACTCCGTGTCATTAAGGTGTCACGCTCACTTGCCAGTAACATAGCCATTTCTTTGTTGACATTTTGTGCGATGATAACTTGATGGTGATGACAAGTCACCACTTTGCTGCATGAAACCATGTGGCTGTCACTTGGAATTCGTCTACCCTAAGGTATTTACTAAATACATTGAAGCTTACACATGTCCTCTGGTCAGCACATTGAAAAGAAGTCAAGAAGCTTACTCATCCAAGAAATGCAGTGTAATTAAACCCTCCAACTGACTCTGAGCAACCTCCGACACCCTAAATGATCAGTTTTACGATTTTTTTTAAATGAACGTTCATGGTTGTGTTTTTTTCCCCCCTTGGAATAATCCCCTTTTTTCACTTCACATATATACAATCATACTAGGGCTCTCCTGTATATTTAATACCCCCAATGTGCCCTCTAGTTTTAACCTATCATTTCCAGCAAAGATTAGAATTATCTAATCTGTTTATTCTTAATTACTGTTTTCTAAAAGAACTTGGCTATATGCACTGACTAATAGGCAAGACTATCCTCTTCCTTTTATTATACCTTTCTGGGTTTTTTGTTCCCAAGAAAAATAATTTTCAGCAGGAAGGGTAAGGAAGTGCCAGTTTATGCTAATTGTAGTTGAAAAATAGATGAAAATCCAGGCAATCAAATAAAATGACAAGCAGTGAGAGGCGGACGTGTACAACAGTTGTTTTAAGCCAGCTTTCTGCTAACCCAGCACTGCTCAAAGTGCTCACTGATGCACACTTAGGTGCTCTAAGTGGTGGGAGCAGCTCCAAATGGGCTCTGAGGAGGACAGCTAACTGAGGGTTTCCACAGCCAAGGGAAGTATCCATGCCCTCTTTTCTCCAGCTATCATCCCTTCTTGAATTAAATTAATTGGGCTTCCCGACTCCTTTGTTTTAGGGTGATCTGCAGAGGTTAACTGGAAAATGGTCCAAGCACAGCCAGTGGTGGAGACCTTGTTCGCTATCAATACATTTTGAATGGGAGCAATTAATGCAGTCCTTCCTTTTCTGTTTAATGTAGGAGCATTAAAAAGGAACTTACGTATTGCCTTTCTTTTTCATTATAAAGAGTGCCAGAGCTGACACTTGGATACCTACCTCTACCTTTTTCAGCAAGAACAATCTTGACCTGCAGAGTATGATTTTTCTGACTTTAACATGGGACTTTTACATCTGACTTTCTTTTATCCATATGGGACCAGTATTGTTCACTACTGGCAAAGCAAACAGCTACAGACCTGCGTGATGTTGGCCCACCAAGCATCTCAGTGCACCTGCGTCTGTAATGGCTGGATGAACCTCGGGAAATCCTGAATCTGGATTCAAAGCCGCAAGTAATGAAGCCGGTCAGTAGGGCTCTGAGGGGACGTGTATAGCAGAAGCAGACTCACAGTGCATCAACCTTCTTGGTTCACCAGCCCATCGACCAGAAACTCACACCACGACATAACCAAATACAGAGGGAAAACAAGTTGGAAGGAGAATTTAATATTAAAAAAACAGTCTTCCAGATTGTGCCCCCCTCAACAGGCAGGATTAGGCAGTGGAACAGCACACAGAGTTAACTGGAAATCTGTGTGTGCTGGCAGCAATTTATTACTGGATTCATTATTCTGCACAGTTTTGCCCTTGCAATTACTGCAACTGCCTCCTTTTTGCCTTCTGCAGTCTTTTTGTTTGCCTGTTTTTAAGTCTGAGGTTTGAATCTGTTCACGTCTCCTTTGTTTAAACACATCCCTCATGCCTTCAGGTGTGTTTGTTGATCCCTTGAGCTGAAGCTAGAAAAAAATAGCGCTGGATTAACAGCACGTTGCATCACCCTCAAAGAGAGTGGGAAAGCACATCACTTCCTCGTAGCCTTTTGTCCCTGGATCCCTTCAGGCTTCTGCCGCAGCTCGGCAGGCTGATTTCGCTCCCATGGTCCTTTCAGCCTGATGGGTTTTCTGCTCATTAATCTAAAGGAACTGGCAGTTTAGGAGAAAAAACTTTGAGAGTAGCGTTGAATGGGCAAGTATGTAAAGCCGCATTCCTTGAAATGACTCCAGATGAAGTAGCCAGTGTGCCAAGTTATCTTACTGCTGTTTGCTCTGCAGAAGTCTGCACTGTGTCTGACAGTGGATAGGTGTCGCACAGAAATTACCCTGCCAGTGGATGCTTGAATCAGATTTTGCCTAAAAATA
This sequence comes from Mycteria americana, assembly GCF_035582795.1. Classification (NCBI taxonomy): domain Eukaryota; kingdom Metazoa; phylum Chordata; class Aves; order Ciconiiformes; family Ciconiidae; genus Mycteria; species Mycteria americana. Next base: position 103,199,424 of record NC_134366.1, on the reverse strand, counting down.
TGCGACAGCTTTTGATTTGTGATCTTGGGAAATCAACACGTTGAGTCGCTGTTTAATTTAAACTAAAAAACCCCACAAACTTTACAACAGTTTGATATCATCTTCAGGAAATCCTGTTCTAGGATAAATTTCGAGCATTCCACACAGGCCCCCTACTTTTGCTTCTAGGCGGTGACATGTTCAGCAGTGGTATTGCTGTGTATTGCCTTGTGGCTCCTCTTGCTTTTTAGGGTCCAAGTAGCAGGTCTCAGGAGGATGAAGTATGTCCCAGGGTCATCCTAGAGTGCACAGGGCACAACTTAGTGGAAACCGTTCATTCCCCTGTCTGAGACAAGGAATGGAAAAGTGCAGCTAGAAGAATAAATGTGACCTATTTGGTTTTGTGCGGTGTCTGAAAAGCAGAATTCATCTTAGTAAACGTAGAGGTTCACATCAGAGCTGGGCACAGTAGGTCCCCTTTCCAGACAATGGAGAGCGAGTCAGTGCACAAAGGGATCTAGGGCATTGTTCATCTCCTCCTAAAAGAGATGTCTGGAACAGCTCAGATGATTCATGTCCTCAGCCTGCCTAGTTCTCTCCACTGACTATGGAGACAGCCTGGGCTGACCACCTCGCATACAGGGATCTACACCGCTGGTGTCCGAAACTCGGTGTGAGGGAGCAGCCTCTCACTCTAAACACATGGATGCAATAAGATAATGCTTCCTAAAGCCTTTTGCACATAGCGGCTCTGGGTCCAATGTGCGTTGTGCCTCTCACCTGCACGCGGTTGCTATTGACGTGTACTCCGCTAATGGCCACACTTTGCACCTTCGTGTTTCATCACCTCGTGGCTCACTGCTTCCAGGTTGAGGCAGCAGTTTCAGCACCGTTTTTCCCCAAGTGAGCTTCATCCCTTCCAAAGAGAGCACTGGCTCCCTTTCTTCCCCTTTCCCCAGTCCTGTAGCACTTGCTGTGCAAGCGGCAGATGCTTCGCAGTAATACCTGAAAAGCTTTTTCAAACAAACACTATTCTGCTGAATTAAGCATTTTATGGTCCTTCAGTTAGAACAGAAAAGCAGATTACCCAAATGGTCTGGATGACACCATCACATGCCTCTGTGGACCAATATTTTCAGGATTTCATCTTCACATTGCACTGGGTAACAGAGCTATTACCTGAAGTGGGAAACCTGTGCTGTTTAAAGAAACAATTTCTTAAAACTGCTCCATTTTATGCCAGTTAGGGTCCACCCTCAGGCTTCTGGCATATTCCCAAATCAGCCGTGAATTGGACAACCTTTGATCAGTTCCACGCAAAGCTAATGACACATAATTGTAGGTTATGGCCAGATATTGGGGTGAGGACAAATGTAGCATTATAAGGAAGCAGATGCGAGCGTGACTTGGTTATTTTGTCACTTCAGTGACAGAAGCGGAGACAAGCATCAATTGCACAGTTACTATAAACCTACACTGTTTTTTCAGACAATGATTATAATTATAGATATGAGCTTCTTGGAAGATCAAGCACCACAATTATGGGCTGTTTGTCATTTGAACGCTCTTTGCAATAACTCACATACAAATGTATGCATCAGTTTGAATGCTTGGAGTCTGTCCAAAGACATACATGGCTGCTATCGTTTCATACTTTTAATTTCATGATTACAACTGGATGCTCTTGTATGCAAACTTGACCCTTCCTAGTGTTTTTGCTGCAGTTGACAGTACTGGTTCACTTAGCTCATTTGATGGTTTTCAGATTTTTAGGATTTGAGGTTTAACCAAATGCGTTCACTCATCCAAATGTTATCTCAAGCACCAAAAAGCCTAGCTTCCATTGCTATTTTTCACTTCTCTGCTGTAAAAAGTTGGAATCAACTCACACTGTGCCTTCCATTTCCAAAGGCTGGGTAACAGCTGTAATTCCTGACCTGTGTCATCCACAGGCAGAATTACAGCTCAACACAGAAAGATAATTTTTTTTTTAAAGGATTTCTTGTGCAATTTTTATATTATGTCTCTACAAGAAGCCTTTCTTTTTTCATAGCAGTCCTTTCCACTGAAATTCAAATCAGACCATGCTAATCTGATAGCCAGTATAAGTTTGCTAATGTCGTAAGAATGTGGTTATTGAGAAGTCACCTACTGCAACTGTATGTATTCAGACAATACAAATAAATGCACACCCTTCTGCAAATGTACTTCCAAGGGTTTCTGAGCTTGCAGCTCTAAGTGATTCACTTCTTACTATAAATCATCAGTGCAGTAACCTTAGGACATCTTAGAACATGGCTCTGAAGTTCGTGGATTATGGAGTAAGAAGCAAGTAGGTTATACATTTACCATTCTCCTGGTCTGTAATAAACCTGGCTGGCCATGTTAAGTCATGTAGAGAATTATGTTTCAAGACTCAGGTAAGCTTTCAGAATGTGCCAGTATTAATGTGCAATCAAGGGGCATTTCACAAAAAGCTATTTCCCCACAGCCACTTATCTTCAATTCAGCATTGCCCAGCTTAATCTCTGGACTATCGTCCATGTTAAGAATTACCCGGGGTTTTAGTCTAAGCAGGACAGTGGATAAACACATTTCTATTGAGAACTGTCTTACAGAAAAAGGATGCAGAGGGAAAAAAGCAATAACTTTGCTTCTTCACAGACCACACAGACAGTAGAGTTCCTGAAAGCTTTTGCAAGTTTGTCGTAGTTTTCAACCTTATAAGGGTCCTCAGTATATCATCTCAAGAGTGTTGCCATCACTTGAGATGTCTTCAGGCTGAGAGTGAAAGTGCATGGATTATGGCAGCAGAAGCAGAGGCAGGAAAGCCAAAGCAGCTCCATCCTGCACTTCTCACAGCCCAGCAGCTGCTGTCTTCCCTAGTAGAGCAGGTGAAAAATTATTTGCTCTAAACTCCAGGGGAAAATTAATTCACTGTCATGCCCTCTACAGTCCTCCTCATTGAGGAAGGCCCCTCAATGAGCAACGCTGTAGAAGTGGGGTGAATACAAGCACCTCTTTCATTTTGTTCACTGAAGTATTAAAACAAGTACAAGGCTCCCATGTGAGTGAATTCAACCTCTGGAAAACACAACTTTGCATCAATCTGTTCAAGCTTACCTGCACATGAAAAAAAACAATCTTTGTAAGCTTTGTTGAATTTTAGTTTTCAAAGAGAGAGAAAGAGAAAGAGGATGACTATTTAGACCTATTGAGTATAATGTAAGTACTCACAGGCGGCAAAATGAGAGATTTTATTTACCCAGGTGAGAGAAAAGCAGGAAATTGCCATATTATGTCATTTTCCACCGAGGAACCTCTGGTGGACTTGCTGTTTCCAGGAGGGTGTAATGTTCCTAGAAGTGAGAATTGATTTAGATTTTTCTCGCAGCATTCCACTGTGAAAACAGAAACTGAACTTTTGCCAAATTCTGTAGGAGTATCTTTTTTTTTGTAAATCATTATTACAATAAGGTCATGTTCCTCTTAAAACACAGCGCTTTGCATGCATGAAATCTCAAATGCTCGCTGCTTATTGTCTACCTCATCCCAATATTTTACAAGTGTGCAATAATGATAGCTTCCTCTTTCATGCTGCATTTTGTACATAGATTTCAAAGCATTTTCCAAAGAAAGGGAACTATAATTATGCATGTGTTAGAGATGGGGAAACAGAAGCACTGAGAGGTAAGGCAATTTGCCCAAGGTGACAGGGCAAATTAGAGGCAGAGTCAGGCATAAATCCCGCGTCTCCTGCTTTTTGGTTCCTTGCTAACCACAGCCTTGCTGGCACTTGACACTGGTATCACCACTTTGCAAGAGCAACAGCAGTAGGAAACTGCTATGGGGGTACTACGAGATGCGCCCTGATGTGAAATTGGTACAGGTCTCAGTGAGGGCCCACCTGCAATCCCTCTTGGTCATGGGGGTAACAGATAAATGGTAACGGAGCTGCGAGGGACTTGCAGGGCAGTGCTCCGGGCCTCCTCACCGAGCTCTGGTGGATAGACAGGGGCTGCTGAAAGGCAGAGCAACCTCTGTGGTTGCTGCATGGAGGAATCCTCTCCGCAAGCACTGAGGCACTATCAACCTCACGTTCCTGGCGATGCATTTCTCAGAAATCAGGTCCACGCAATTTGTTCGCACCAGTAGCAATCAGAGTTGCTGTTCACGGAGACAGGGGCCTCTGTAGCAGAGATGTGGAGTTGTTTTGTCCCACAAGAAATCGCGCCCTGGGGAGACGCAGTGGCAGCCCTTGCCACCGTAGTGCACAGGGGAAGGATTCCTGCTCTTCCGCAGCGCAGGAGCATCCGAATTATACCGCTAGCTGTGGTTTATTTGGCATGTAAGATTGATTTTAAATTATTTCCTGTATATTCACAAACCCAGCAAGTAGTTTCCCTTTAAAGTGCACCAGCTGTGACATTGGGTAGGTTCTGTAATTTCAAATGAGGCGCTAAGAGACTACTCCTCTCAACAACTTTTTTTTAATGAGGGTGGGTACCTGTTGCAATGAATCAATTAAAACTCTTCTGACACACAAGATGTGTGTTGCCAGACCTGTTTCACAGGTTTCTCAGGAGGGAGGATAACATGTGACAACACACAGAAGCCAAGAGTACTGGAGAAGATCAGAAGCCTGCATGAGTGAGCTTAGCTTTCCAAAATATTTTCTTGAAGCGTTATTCAAAAGACCACTGACCTCCGCAACAGACAGCACCATGGTGGAGCAAGAGATGCTGCTGTCGTGTGCTTATCCTCAAGAAAAGTGTAAGTGACCAAATATGATTTTGTATAAGAAATGAAAACAGGACACTGGAGAAAGGAAATGAAAGAAATGACCTAGCTAGGATAATTGGAAAGACAGAGGGAGTAGAGGGGAAATGCTAAAATAAGGAAATAAGGAAGCTATTAACTTTATATTGTAGGCATGCAATTGAAATATGATTAGTGTACTTACAAGCAAAAGAAAGGATGCTTGTATGAAGAACACTGATATAAAAGCATCTTGAAGAAACTTGCTTTAATCTTTGACTTTCCAATTGTATTTGCAAAGTGCAGTGGCGTGGGGCTGCTTGTGTGGCGGAGAATGTGAACAATGAGCTTTGATTTAGTAACTTGAGTGGCAGACTGGAGTGCTGTGAAAGCATTTTCTAGAAAGTCATAGTATGATTAAAAACAATGTCCTTTTTTTGACTATGCAAAGCCTCTTTTTCCTAAGGCATCAGCAAGCTTTCTAATACTTTATACAAATGTCAGCTGAGAGTTACCATACAGCACAAATATTCCCAAATCCATCCCTCCTTCCCCAAAGGAAGCTGTCACAGAACTTCTTTACTACAATTTTATTTTTGTTACTAGAAAAGGTAACAGAGGCAAGAAAGAATAAAACAACAAACAAAAAAATCTGTACGTGTTGGCTTTTAACATGATTAGGAATGTTTTAAAAGACTTCTGAAAAACACCAAGTCGGATTTCCAGCATGCCAAAGACGAGTATGACAGAAAGGTAGCAATGTAGCTGACTACAATGAAGTCGGGTAACTAAGTCTGGACTGGACTTGTCTGAACAAAATACTAAGTAAAGGTAGAAACGGAACTAGTATGTCCTGAAGCCATTTCAATACACTGCCAGAACAAGGTTCAGTGCAAAAAAACCTTCTCTCTTTGAACTCAAGAAACTTTGCCTTTTGAATGGCCCGGCTTGTTTTGGCAACTTCACGAGGATGTTATTTAAAACTTACTCCAGATGGAAGGATCGTCTTTGTTCTGGATGTAAAAATGTCACTTTGTACAGGGCTTTCTGTTCCTTATCAAGAGTGGAATAGGACAGGAATGTTAGCAAAGATGCAGTTTACCCAGGGAGAGATATTTTCTATTTTGTCTTGTTTTCTACTCCCTGCAAAGTCCTGTATGCAAAAGGGACAGAGAGTTAAAAATCTTCCTTACGTACAGCATCCTGCTGAGTGACTTAGGAGCCAGCCTGCTCATAACCAACTGACTGTAACACAGTTTAAATGACACCTGGAGTTATAATATCTGTGCTATAAAAAAAGTGTTTCTTTCCTTTTTGCTGCCTAATGTCCTATTAAAGGTTTTTAGAAAGCAGGATGACAAGAATTTATTTTTAGCTCTGCTGTAACCTAAGCAATATAAGTGACCATTTTTCTCTTTCATGGGCTGATTTCTTTTTTTTTTCTTTTCTGTTGTTCACTTCAGTGTTTAAAAGAAAACAAGAGTCATATTGGGTTAAAATCATCCAGTTGCCTTTTATGGAAGACATAAAAGGTAACTGGAGCTCTCAAATTTCTCAGTTTTGTATATGAAATGTAACTTTATACTGCACGTCATTGTTTTTGCATGTGTGTAAGAGAGAAAGGCAGATTTCTCAATCTCAGTTTGGCCCTCAAGTTCGCAGAAATGTGCCCTGCCACACTGTAGAGGCTGAAAACTTTGCATGGAAAAATCAAATCAAACCCAAAGGAAATAAATCCATTGGAGGAAGGAAGCCATGTAATACCTCGGGATGGATGAGCTGGGTCCTCTAATTACACCTTCTGGTGGCATGAATAAGCTGTGACCACCCTCCCCCCCCAAGGCCAATGGAGTTAACCGATGGGCTGAAGAAAGGACTAGGTGGAGGACCAGCCTTGTCGCATTTACAGTATTAAGCACTTGCCAGGAACAGATAGTGCATGTATCTGACATGTTAAAAAGACAAATTGAGCACTGAATGGGCCCATTCTAGCTGTAAAGGGTCAAACTGTGCCTCAGCGGGCGATGCATTTCAGCTCAAAACTAAATGCTTTCTTGGACTGGTCCAATAGGTCAACCCGCTGCAGATTTTAGCTTATAAATAAAAAACTAAGCCTGTTAAGAAATCCTTTCTACTAAGCAAAATGGGCATGGTACATCTTTGGGAGTCTGCAGCTACTTGTTGGGAGCAGTTGGCTTTGTATCTGTTGCTATGTGAAGTCAACAAGAAACTCAAAACTTTGTACCTGAACCCATGGTCTAGCTGTCCATGACGACGCATTTCCATGTGTCTTCTGCTTAATGTCATTTGTCTGCCTAAATGTCTTTCAAGGAAAACCCAAGACATTTATGGGGGGTTTTTTGTCCTCCAAAACACACCAGGATGGTTACAACATTGAAAACTTAGCCCATGGTTAGTGATGGGACTTGTTTTTCATAGGTCCATGAAGGTCCAGTGCTGTAGTGCCAGGGTATTCACTCCACAGGTGAATACTGCTCTTTCCTTGTGAATATTAGCCGGGGTTTCCTGTGGTCCGTCACTCTGTTTCACCAGGCAGTTGGGGCAAACTACTGATTAGTTCTGTCTGGTGTCAGGCACCTCTCCAACAGGCTTGTCTCATGACAGACATGACAAGATCAGGAAGATAAAATGTCCTGAAACAGCAGCACGGAGGTTAAGATCCCACCATCTCTTGCTACTGTTGTGGGTTTTTTTTCCTGTCTCAAAAACTATTAATTGTCAAAACGATGTTGTGGGAGGTGTACATACTGCATATAGGCAGAGCTACCTAACTAGGCTCAGCACACCACCTTCCTCATCAGCCTTTTCAAAGTTATTCGAAAAGCCCCTCTTGGTAGAGATGGTTTTCAAACAAAAATATACTAAATTAGCCATCGCAATGGATTTACTCCTCTTAGAAAGCAAAATGTATGTAGTAAGCACAGTTTCTCCTGGAATAGTGGTAAACAGACTTCTCAACTATGTGACATAGTCCTAAATATTCCTACATAGGTGCTTGCAAATGTAAATTACAAAGGAAAATAATAGAAGCTATCTTTTTGCACTTCTTTCTCTGTGTTATTGTTTATTTTAATAATGGTTTCATAATTTTTCATGTATTTTGAATATCTTCTGTTAGTCTGCTGCTTTTGGTAATATTTTTATATTCCCAGAGCCCAGAGATAGATATATCTATATATTTTTTTTATAACTCTAGAAGAGCATATGACAAAAGCACATGTCTAAGCCTTTACCAAAAAAAAAAGGGAAGGAAAGTAACTTTGGACAGGACAAAATTGGTCTGAACAACTTCTTTTAAAACACAAAGCACTTTTGTGTTTGTACTTTAATTACCTGTCACACAATTAATAACTACTGAAATTATTTTTTTTAAATATTTCCAAAAGCCAATCACCTTTAAGTCGAAACCAAGCAAGGAAGTTTCAACCCAAAAGGATTTGTGTTTGGGGTGAGGGGTTTTTGTTTGTTTGTTTGTTTGCTTGCTTTTGATGATTAGGTTTTCCCAGCCATGAAATGTCAAACATACACTTTCAGGATGGCTTACTTAGATTTCAGATTTGAAAAAGCATTCTAAAATTAATATATTTCATTCTTACTGCTTAATAGCAGCACTGTGGTATTATGTGTGTGCTGATGGGAAAATGCGGGAGGTCTCTGTCCTCTATATTTCTTGAGGAGACAAAAATGTGGTGGTTGTCTAGGAAGAGTCTTTAAAAAGTCCTTCTCTGGAACAGTTTTGCCAAACACTTACTCATCCTCAGCCTCATTTCTCTATTTTCAAATCTAAAATCTTTTGTTTGATCACATCAGAATGCATTTTTTTAGACTTTGACCATTTAAACGAAATATCACCCTCAAAGCAGGAATGACTCCCTATTAACAACCTCACTGATTTTTTTTAATTGCCTACCAAATTTGCTAGTAAAGACTTCAGAGGGTTATTTTTGTTTGTTTGGATTGTGCATTGACACATTAAATCATGTCAGACTAAGAATTGGTCCCAGGTGGACCACAAGAAAAACAGCCCCAGCTATCTCCTCATGGACAGCTACCTTTGAAAGATCTACCAGGGAATCAATTTTTAATCCATCTAACACACACCCTGTAAGTTCCAGTTAATGCACATTTCAAATCAAAATGTCATGCGGTGTTAAATTGAGTGTCTTGAAGAAATCAAAATATACTGTCCCAATACAGTTACTGTTCTTGAACAGAGCTGTCATATTGTCAAAACAAAAGATTTATTTAAGGAAATCTGTTTTCCAGGGAACTGTGCTGCCTGAGTGTCAGCTTTTTTGGCTCTGATTTTTTGATAACTTGCCAAATTAACACATCAGTGTATGTCAATCCAATCTATAGCTGTAGTCAGCTAATAGGAAATGAAGTCTATATCAGTCCTTACTTTTTGAAGATCAGATATGTCCAAAGGAAGAAAAATAAACTGAAAACAAGCCAAAAGTAATACACATGCTCTTCATATGCTCCTCATCTCAGCGCCACATTGGAAGATATTTCCATGTGAATTCCTCTCTGTTGACTTACCTCTGGGAGAAGGGCTTATGCAATGCAAGGGTGGAGCCCAGGTAGAAATATAAGAAGGACAATTGTACCAGTCAAAGGTTACCAAGAAGTATATTTGGGGAGACTGTTTAAGTTATGCTCACTCTGAATGGATGGGCCACTAAAATGCTTCTCTGCAAAACACATAAAGTGAGTATAACCAGTGCTGGCTACTTGTTTTGCACGCAGATGATCTTAGTTGTCCCAGAAATGTGCCAGGGTCAGCTGGAAAAGGAGCCAGAGCGAATACCCGAGCTCTGCAGGCTCCTCCGGGGGCCTGGCAGCTGCATAAAGGCTGCTCACGAACCCGGAGGATGCAGGGACTTTGCCCACACGGCATCCTTGTGTTTAATGTTTTGCTGTTTCTGCTGCTGTGGTAACGTGGGTGGGAATGCTACCAGCAGCCGGAGGCGTTCAGCTCCCCATGCAGGAAGATGGGCTCTGAGGGACAGTGAGCGGCTGGCCTAGGCTAGCTTTGCAAGGAAGGGAAACGACATTGAGGAAGAAAAGTGCAGAAAGAAGTTTAAAATGGACTTGGAATATGTTTGCTGTACCGCTCAGCATACACTTTGCATCTCAAAGGCACTTACATCTATGGTCCACTGAGCTCCTGGGTCTGGAAGGGTTTCTGACTCTTTGGAGAGTTTTTCTTCATCACATCTGTGAGGTTCCTGCTGCACTGGATTTCCGAGGGATAGAGGCTGTACTGCATTGGCCACATGGAGCTGTTGGTAGCGAGGGGTCTGCTTACTTGCATTTATCCTCACCATCCTATAGCATGGCCTCTTAAAAAAAAAAAAAAAAAGAAAAACCAAAGCTGCTATCATATTTCTGGCCCAGTTATGCTGTCAATTGCATCACCACTGAGTCAAAGTTGTAATGGGGGTAACTGAGAGCAAAACTGTGCATGGTGTTTCCTTCCAGAGGGATGGTCTAGCTTGGAGCACTGCAGTCTGCAGGGGGCTCTATCCCTTGCCGCCCGTATAAAAAGGAGCTAGGTGTCAAATCCATACAAGATTTTCTGATCTGGGACTTGACCCAACTGAGACATTCAAGACTAAAATCCCAACAAAGCTGGTGGTGATTAAGTTCAAGGACTTATTTACTCTTAAGTTTACCAGGAGCTTGGAGCTGTACTTCTATGCGTGTCCTGAGTTGTCCCAATCTTGGTGGAGTTGAGTGAGCAATTGAAGGCTTGCTTTGTACATATCGCTAACTAAGCCTACTGTAGGGACAGTCAGTCCCACAAGTGTCCTCAGAGCATGTTCAGCTTTCAGGGACCTATTTCTCACCTTATCACATGCAGTGGCTGTTGCTGTTTACTGCTGAAATGCAAAATTCCTCTCCTCTGCCCGAGAACTTCGTAGTAGCCTGATTATTTACTTAGAGGACTCGGAAACTTTAATTCCCTATTTGAATAGGGAATATTCAAATCTATTTGGACCCAAATATCTTTGGGTTCAAATCTATTCAATCTCTTGAGAGAAAGCCTGGCCAGCAGGAGAGAGGCTACTCTGGCAAGGGGCAGCCCCGCTCCAGCCGTGTCACCAGCCTGGTGGTGGTTATGGCACTCACTCCAAGCAGAGCTGGACTGGCCTGAGTTTTAGTTCCCCTGCTGGGACCTCTTTTTCTTGTAGTTCACATACAACCACCACTGGTTAAAACACAGAAAATCAAGCGCAGACAAGGGCCAGAAACCTGGTTGCCCTCATGCCAAGTGAGTGTCCTGAGCATGAGGAAACATGACTCGGTTGCTTAATATGCTCTTTCTCTTTATGGACTAATGAATCTTGAATTGTTTTCTGCACAGTTGCAGCTGGAGGTTGAGGAGCGTATCCCTCCAGCCCACTCACACTGACCTACTTTGGAGCTGCTAATTGCATAATCTCTGGGGAGTGGGGGGGTTGAAGCCCCCCTCCCACGCACACTGTGCAGCCAAAGCAGGGAACCAAACCTAGGACATCCACTTCCCAGGTTACAGCTTTAGTAGCAGGGTGTTATATGAATGTGTGGCAACCATGGTAAAGGAGGAACGTTAAAAAGCACAAGGCCTGCTCAGTTCTCTGAAGGGAAGAAAAAAAGAGGAAAAAAGAAAAAAGCCCACAAAGCTATATTTTGGAAGGGATTTGGTTTGCGGATCCCAACCGAATGCAAGTACCTCCTTGCAGGTCTACCAGGTGGGTTTTAAGGTTCCTCTCCCCACCCAGCCAGCTTTATTAGCTAGGTCTAAGCAGGTGCATGCTAAGCTGCTTGGGGTTGTTATTGCAGGCACCTAACACTCCTTGTGCACTTTATAGATCTATTGCTCAGGATTCAGACTCTGCTCAAATGGCCTGAGATCTTAAATATGGGTATTACACCAACTTACGCTGAGTCACCTAAGCCCTTTATTGAATCTGGCCCCAGTGCATTTTTCAGGCTTATTTGCAGAGCAGCAGGTATTATTATCAGCAGTAACTGGGTTAATAACAGGGCCTCCAAGAGAGAAAGCAATTTGTAACACCTGTGATGCTTTGACTGAAACATGTTCATTATCCGTGTTCACAGTTATGCAATAAGCAGAACAATAAAAAAAATGACTTCTCTTTGCAGAAATCTCTATGGTGCCTGCTGCCTGTATATGGCCACTGTATCCTGTTTGCTTAGTACTTGCACAGTTACAGTCGCCTGGAACGTCCTCAGCAGAATGCCCCTTGAGTTTTAGTAACTAGGCATGGATTAAAAAAATAAATACAGCAAGCTCAAAAAAAAAAAAAAACCCTGGACATTTATCTTCACTGTGGACAGGCAGTTGTTGTTGCACACTTGAAGCCTGACAGATGTGGTTTGCTGGCAAGTGGGTGAGAAAAAAGCAATATCTTACTTCATGTTGGGGGGAGGGGTGAGGCTTTTCTTCTTCAGCTTGAGAGAAAAAGGTCTGAAAACTTTCAAAGTCGTTCTTAGCAGCTCCATACACAGCATATGGTTCTTGCTGAGCTTTTGACCATTCCCAATGTGGGACTCTGCCAAATGAAAGTTAAACAAAAGTTACCCTTACAAAAATATTTAGGAAGCCCTGTTTTAGAAGTGAGTGCACATGTTGGCTGTGACTCAGAGCACGCCCACACACTGGGTAGACAGATTAGCATCTAAACCACTAGGCAAGTTCCAATTCTTGCTCAGAAGGTCAAAAAAGCCTGGGAAATGGCCATTGCTCCCTTTCTCCTCAGCACAATTATTTTTTTCCAGATTACAAAGTCATTTTGGATGGCACGGCAGCAGTGAAGTCAACTGATTTATTGTCATAAACAATTGTGTTCCAAGTTGGGAACCAATTTTGTCATTTCTGGACAAAAGAATAAAAAGGACATAAAAAAAACACAAAACCAAACCAAAAAAACCCAACACACCAAAACCCAAACCTTTTCCTTTGGATTTGTTTGTTGTAACATTTGTTTCTGCTCCACAGAAACCACTGGGATCTGTAAAACGTTTACTAGGGAGGCACATATTAGATGGAAGGGACATGAAAGTCAAAAACCTCCTTGATAATATGCTTGTTTTGTCCAGAACTGGAGAAGGTCAAATCTGATGTCTTTTTTTTTTTATTTGGTGTCATATTATCAGAACACAACAGCTCAAAAGACCAAGACTGCCATATGCATTTCACTTGGCTTCCACATACTGTAGCTGGTCTGTTTCCAGGCCACCTGTGAATAAAGTCCCTGCAGCTCCTCTGGTGTTGCCAGGAAGGTAATGGATGCCCACCCCCTCTGCCCTCCTTCCCACGCTGAGAAGACACAGGGATGGAGCTTGGGGTAGAGCTAATAGCACTAGGAGCCTTTATCAGGCCAGAAATTAAGTTGTCCTGAAGTCTGAGGTACCTCCTATTCAGAGGAAAAAAAAAAAAGTTATCAACCAAAAATTTCCATACTGATGCATGTTTTATGGGTTGTTACTAAAAAGGGTTTAATATAGCACTGAAAGTTTGTGCGTTGTCCTGAAACCCTAAGTTTAGTCTTTTCTAGAAACCTCAGATATTCATGCAACCTAAAACATGAATAAGACTATTTGTGGAATCAAAACAAAAGAAAAAAAGCTCAAAGCTTCTAGAGGTGACAAAAGTACGTAAACAAGAGAGAGGCAGAAGTAAGGTCAGAATCGAAAACAATTTCAAGATTTCCAGCCGTGGTATCAAATCAAAATCTGATTGCAAAAGGAAGCTGGCTAGTTAGGCAATATGCAACATCAAGTATTCTAAGTTAGCTCCAGGGTTTTTGTCTGTGCTTCATTCAGTACTTTTACTGTCGTGGTCCAGATAATGAGGATGCAGATAATATACGGTGGGCTTGGAGAGTGACAGCAGAGTCTGAGTAGAAGAAACACTTTTTCACTTTTCTTTTTAATGATAATGGAGGATAAGGGTCAGAAAATCACAACGATGTGAATTTTGGTAACATAGAAACAGCCCAGAGCTATATTCACTGCGGCAAACTTGCCATGGAGGAGATACAACAGATCTACAAGATGTGTGGCTATTATTAATATTGCAGCTGTACAGGCAAAGCAGAGCTTAGTTAAAGCTTTATTAATAGCTAACCCCTTGCAAAACCATGGGTGGAAATACTAACTCACCTTGCTGGCTTGCGGTTTGGATTTCTCTTCCCCCAGTATGGCTTTTTGCTGAGCTGCCCGTTGATCTCTGTGCTTCAGAGAAAAATGGCCTTACAATCCCCCTAGAGAATCCTCGGCCAATGTTAAAACCAGCAGGAACGAGAGAGAGAAAAAATAAATGGCAAGGATGAGATGGCTTTTCTACCTTCATTCCTCCCGCTGGTGCTGTGTCAGAGGTAGTCCAGGAACTTGGACTGCAGCTCCCACTTCAGTCGCATCTGTAAGCAAACATCTCCAGAATTGTCTAGAACCAGCGCTCGGTAAAACCTGCTTTTCTTCTGCATTTGCAGTGCCATTTCAACAAGCTAGCTCTTGTTCCCTCTTCCAGAGTAACCATCATGTATTCAACAGTGAGGGTGCTCTTGCCAAAACATTTTTCTTATCAGGATTATGCTTTTGCAAGATGAAATGTCAAAGAATCTGTATGATTAATCTTTTGAACTTTTCCTGTTAATAAATACAGAATTCTCTCTAGCTTCAGAAATGTTCTCCATTAACTCTTTTCCTTCAACATTGAGTGGAACTTTTGAAGTTTATCAGAATTATTTGGGAGACTATTCCTATTTAGATTTTGCTTTTTTATTTAAAAAAAAAAAAAAACCACAACACCTTTCATTAAGAATATTTTTCATTTTCATTCAATTTTATTTTATTTATTACATAAATGTGGGCAGGTCCTTTCCTCCCATCATAGTCCTGCAGAAAGGAGCTACCCAACCTTCCTACAAGCAGTAGTTCATGCTCAGAGAAAGCAATACTGGGAAATTTTGTTATGCCTCATTAAAGAGAAATTACCCAGGAAAAAAAAGCATGTGTTTCTGTAGGAGGTGCTGCGCAATCCACGGGGATCGCCCTTGGGAGCAGCGAGGGAGCATTACTGCTCCGGAGCTGCGGCGCTCCCCAGGCGTGCAGGGTGACATCTGCCATGGCCATGACACAGGACGGGCTGGCAGCACCTCCGTCCCTGTTGTTTTGTAACCACCTGAGATGACAGGAAGCTATCGGCCATTAAGTCTGTTTTAATAGCTAGTAGTCACAGCTTCTATGACTGAAAAGCCTATGGAAACTGTGGTTCTGCTCTGCCGTTCTGGGTTTTGCCTGTGGCATTTGTTTATATGTTGTGGGAGGGCTCAGGCAAGTTGTCTTCCTTCCTTCCACACCTCAGTATCCCAGTTTGTTTGCTGTTTTTTTCCCCTGCTTCCTTGTTAGCTTTTTCTTCCTTTGCAATACCAGCTTCCCCTCACGGTCGATCAGAGAGGGTCCCACTCGGCCATGGGAGGAGAAGACCTAGGATGAGGGCTGGTGGCCAACTGTCTAGACATCTCCCCTTTCCCCAGGGAGGCCAGAAGGATGGGATGCTGTATTGGGTTTGTGTGGCAAGGTTTCAGTAATGGGGCAGGCTACAGGAGTGGCTTCTGTGAGAAGCTGCTAGAAGCTTCCCCTGTGTCCGATAGAGCCAGTTCCAGCCAGCTCCAAGATGGACCCGCTGCTGGCCAAGGCTGAGCCCATCAGTGACGGTGGTAGCGCCTCTGGGATAGCATGTTTAAGAAGGGCGGGGGGGGGACCTGTGCAACTACAGCCAAAGAGAGGAGTGAGAATATGTGAACAGCCCTGCAGACACTGAGGTCAGTGAAGAAGGAGGGGACCAGAGCAGAGATACCCCTGCAGCTGGTGGTGAAGGCCATGGTGAGGCAGGCTGTCCCCCTGCAGTCCATGGAGGTCCACAGTGGAGCAGATATCCACCTGCAGCCCATGGAGGACCCCATGCCGGAGCAGGTGGATGCCCAAAGGAGGCTGTGAGCCCGTGGGAAGCCCGCGCTGGAGCAGGCTCC
This sequence comes from Mycteria americana, assembly GCF_035582795.1. NCBI lineage: Eukaryota > Metazoa > Chordata > Aves > Ciconiiformes > Ciconiidae > Mycteria > Mycteria americana. The sequence goes on along the minus strand of NC_134366.1, from coordinate 103,183,621 downwards.
TGGCAGGACCTGTGGGCCCATGGAGGGAGGAGCCCACGCTGGAGCAGGGTTGCTGGCAGGGCTTGTGACCCCGTGGGGGACCCACACTGGAGCAGTCCGTTCCTGAAGGACTGCACCCCGTGGAAGGGACCCACGCTGGAGCAGTTCATGAAGAACTGCAGCCCGTGGGAAGGACTCAGGTTGGAGAAGTTCGTGGAGGACTGTCTCCCATGGGAGGGACCCCATGCTGGAGCAGGGGAAGAGTGTGAGGAGTCCTCCCCTGAGGAGGAAGGAGCAGCAGAGACAACGTGTGATGAACTGACCACAACCCCCATTCCCCGTCCCCCCACATCCCTGAGGGGGAGGAGGTAGAGAAAAATTGGGAGTAAAGTTGAGCCTGGGAAGAAGGGAGGGGTGGGGGGAAGGTGTTTTAAGATTTAGCTTTTATTTCTCATTACCCTACTCTGATTTGATTGGCAATCAATTAAACTAATTTCCCCAAGTCCAGTCTGTTTTGCCCATGACAGTAATTGCTGAGAGATCTCCCTGTCCTTATCTCGACCCACGAGCCTTTCGTTATATTTTCTCTCTCCTGTCCAGCTGAGGAGGGGAGTGATGGAGCAGCTTGGTGGGCACCTGGCGTCCAGCCAGGGTCAACCCACCACAGATGCCTTTTACCTCCAAAGGCCTCCCACTGGGGAAGCGTGCCTGGCCTTCATGCTGCCTGCGGGCTCAGCTGGAGACATCCAGCCCTGCTGCAAGCACTTGGTCCGAAGCTGTGTGGAAATACAGTCTTTATTACCTGTTGAACCTCAGGTAACACTTTCCATCATTTTGGAAGGAAAAGGGCCAGGCTGGAGTCCCACAGCTTCACTTGGACCTCCTTGCTGGTGTGATTTGCTCTGACTCTCCATTAGAAACCCCGCTGGTATTTATCAGTCAGCTTTTGGTATTTGCAGCTAAAGTGCCCTGGCCAATGCAGAAGAAAGGTGAACAGGTTTCTCCCTAAGTGTCTTCTCGAATGATCTTTTGCAGCTTGAGCTCGCCTGCCCCACAGGTCAGCCCATGGCAAACCATTCCTTGGGAGCAAAGTGAGGCCACCAAATCTGTTCCCTTGGCCAGACCTGACCTGAGTGAAAACATGTGGAGCTGTCAAGCTGCTACGCCACAGGCATGTCAGGAAAAAGAGTGGGAGAAAGTACAGGCTCCTGGTGGCAAAGGAGAGTGGACAACTGTTTCCAGATTCCAGATGGACTATTAACTGAATATCACTGTTGTTTGATTTGCTGCCATTTGTTTTTCTCTGCCGTGTAAAGGCTTAGCGGCAGTAGCAACTACCAGACAAGCAATCCTCTTTCCCAGCTCTTGCTGGGAATACATAATATACATGTGTAAAGTGAAATCTTATTTTTCAGCTCTGCAAAAAGCAAGAAATAGGTGTAGTATCCAAAATAAAAAAGCATTTTAGCAATCTGAAGTGTACTCTTATTAACACCGGAGCATGCTATTTTCTTAAGTGTATTTGATTCCATTAAGCTGGAACTGATGACACGTTTAATGCCCCAGGTCTGCAGTGGTTTTTTGAACAATAACTTTTATTGCTATTCTGGTATTATTGCTTGAATTTTTAATGAGGCCAATGAAATTGTATTCATCAGATTCATTTCTCTGAAGTATTTTGTCAATTCTAGGAAATGAACAAAAAGTTATTATATGAAAGAAATACACTGTGTATCTGAGACTTGAAGCAGAGCATATTAGCAGTAATCAAGTTCATGCTTATTATCTTTACAGCCCTATAGGTGTGTGTGGTGCTTTGTAGGCAAATATAATGACAAGCCTGTGCTTTTTTTCACTAGGCAATAATCTATCAGGTGACTCATTCCGTCAGCTTGATTTTATTTGCTCAGCTAATCTAATATTGAAAACCTGGAAAGATGCACCAGACTAGTTACTGTGATGAGTAAGCAAACAGCATGCACCACATACTGCCAGTGAAAGGCAGAGCTGTATTTTAATCTCAGATACACAATTTGGTATTTTCGTACCATAAATTTTTTAAAGGTGGCCACCATGCGTTTTACTACATTAAATCGTGCTTAACCAAGGGAGGAAAACGGATCTGCAAGGCACTGTTTGAATCAAGTACATCCTTATATCCGCTGAGAACATGTCAGCACCGTAACAAAACTCTTGCAAATTCTTCCTGCTGCCCCCATAGCCATAGTCCTTTCCTAAACTGGAGTGCAGGTGTTTACAAAACATGAGTGTTGATTCCTAACAGAGTGATAAGGAAGAGGAAGAAAGCTAAAAACTGACAGCAGAGTGCATCTACTTGACAAGTTCTATGAGCTTGAAGGAAAGACAGCTATCAAATTGGACTTGATATGCTAGCTTCTTCCCTCCAGAAGATGCTTGCATCATTTCCCACTGTTATTTCTCTGCACGGAACATATCTGCTGTGTTTTGTGTCAGATAAAATGAGTTAAACAGAAATCTGATTCATGAAACTGGAATCTTGAGAGTCTAAGCTTCCTGGCAAAAGGGACTCCTCTCCTCTCTTGTCTGATTAGCACTGATGATTCTGCTGGGACGGAATACTTAATAAATAACATACTATGGGCTATAGAGATATATAGGTATAGTGGATGTTACCATGGCCCCCTGGGCACAGTGGCAGTGCAACTTGCATGTTAAGTGAAACAGAGCTGTTCCTAGCCCGGCAGTTCATGTGACTGTGCGTACACGGAAAATTTGACTTTATAAGGACATGGCAAATTCCTTCCTCGCTTTTTGTGTCACTGGAAGATGTGCCTACCATGTCCAAGAGGGGTGTAGTGATTTTCCTGAGTCTGAGCCACAAGACATCTGCTGGCAAACTAAAGGGAAGAGAATTTCAGCGAGTAATTGGTGGTGACGGATGATAACAGCTTCTCCAGGGCTGTGGGCTCTCCACCGTGGGAAGGGACTGGGCTAGGCAGGCAGCTGGGTCCCAGCCCAGCTCAGCAATACCACCTTCAAAACAGCCTGTGCTGGCTTCCTTCCTCACACGTCCAGGGTTTCACCCCCATGCCACTGCAGACCTGCTGCCAGCCGTGTGCTCTACCCATTCCATGGTGGAGGAGCTCACGGCTGGAGACCCCTCGTATAGCACTCCATACACAGGCTGACCAGCTCGTGGCTTGGGCTTCCCTTCTGAGTCTCTGCAAAGACAGGGTCAGGGTGCTGGCTCCATGCTGGCTTTAGAAAAGCTCTGATAATGTCTGGTACCTCCAGAAACAGTCCCTGTGAATTTCTTTGTCGTCTTCAACAAAACACTTGCAGGCCACATGTCATGGGTGGATATATGACATAATAAGGAATCACGAGTCTTTTGTGTAATCCACTGTTAGCCAGTGAGTGTAAAATGCACTGAGTTGCACAGGGTTTTTGAAGTTACAAGCTTATCAAAAAAAGTTCATTTTAAAAAACAAACTACAGGGAGCTGGCGGCTGTACAGTGGTTACAAATTGGAAATGGATTAGCAGCTTTTAAAAGAAAATGCACCGTGTCTGCAAAATACTTAGAAAAAAATAGAAAAGAACAGATAAAGCAAACAGAAAGGACAGGTGAAAGATACAACTTTCATTTTCTGGTAGGGTGCCAATTTGCAATTGCTAGATATTAGCAAGGTGAAAGGTGTGAATTACAATGACAAAAGAGTTGTTAAGCCAAATTTCAACAAATATCTTCAAACTTTGCCTTGTTTCTGATGTAATATAATCTCATTTTGGATCTATGTTTATGTTTAAAGGAGCGAATTAACCCACTTGGTAATTGCAGACTAGTTTATCCTGCTTTTGCTTACTATGGGGGAATAGTGTCACAGGGCAGTTGCTACAGAGCACTCAGTACACCCTAGTTGTTTATGTTGCCTTGCACAGGCAATCTCACTGTCACTTGCCTCTTTCCTGCCCCTACAATGTATCACACTGATCAGTAAACCCAGGTAGCAAACCTGCATAAGAACCACTTACAGTGGAGTGTTTTGTTTTGAAGAGAAAATGGTGGGGTGGGACAATAGGCTGCTCCAAAAAAAGGCTTGTTTCCTCTATCAATGATTTTAAGAACTGTTTTTTCAATTTTTTTTCTTCTAAAATGGCTTTTGGCTTAACACCATGTTTCCCTCAGGCTTGTGGTGCAACCTGAGCTTTTTTTAATCCCTTCTTTCAACCATTCTCAAGTGTGATCTTTACTCTTCCTCTGCCTTGGGCTGTATGACCACGCAGTGCAACCACTCCTAGTGGGATCCCGGTATTGCCGTACCCTCTCTGTCCAGCTCACAGAAAAGCCCAGCTGCATTTGGAGGTTTCAGGCCACTTCTGTGGAAGACAATGTTAGTGATTTACTGATAACCTGTGAACAGTTTTTTCAAAACATTACTGATTCTTCTACTCACATTCACAATATGTTATAGCAAAGGATGAAACAGGTCCATGTCCCTATCTCTGAATATATCCTTGAAAACACACATATGTTCCTTTCGTCCCAGATCTCCATCACTGGCTCGGAGCAACCTGCTCTGTGATGGGGAGGCTTTTTCTTCTCTTCCAGGGCCTGCCTTTCTATACTTAAAACTTCTCCATAATACTCACAGATCATTCAGTCTCTGTAGATTTCTAGATCCAAGATGTAGCAACAGTTTGGGATCATCCTTTTTTCTTTTTTTTCTTTTTTTTTTTTCCCCCACTGTGGTGAATTGTGGGCAGACAACATCCTTTTAGACCATTCTCAGCTGAAGGCAATTTCTAAATATTTGGCTTCCCTATTGTTTCTTCAGAGCCTATCCTTGTCCCTATTTTGCTGTTTCTTGTTGTTTCATTAAAACTTGTGGTTTAACGCTATACATTCAGCCAGAAGACTATCATGCAGACAGCCTGAACTCCCCAATACTGGCAACAAGCTGTTCTGTAAGTGGTGGGACTGTAATGAGAAACTCTGGTGCAGATTCTCCCACATTTAAGAAGACGTATACTTGGTTTGCTACCCTTACTGGTGTATTAATAGCATTTCTTTTCCAACTTTACTCACCAGCCTGCTTTCCTGAGATTGTAAGAATTGCAGAACTTTCTGATGGATTTGATCAAAACTAGATTCAAAACCTTTCGGGGGTGTGGGAAGAGAGGAGGAGGACAGTCAAGCAGAGAAGCACACAGAGAGCATAGTAACGTAATCCTTATTTCCTTAGGACACCAGACCAAAGTGTATCACAGACAACGTTCTCCTCCTCCACAATATTCCAAAGTAAAATTTTAGTGAATCTGAATAAAATGTCAGAATTTGAGTTAGTTGAAGGGAAACATTTAAATGAATCCGAAACAAAAGTGATTTGGAACTGACTTTTGGAGAACTTGAGAGCATTGCAGCCTTCTGTTCTTAAGTAAAATAAAAATTAAAAAAAATAACCCTCTCCAAAACTCTGTAGCCCTGTATGGGAAAAAAAACTTACTACTTTTTTCTTTTTTCCTCTTCTAATCCCTACTAAGTACATAAAGGAATCGGATTCATGCATCAAGTATGTCAGCTCAGAAGATAAGCATTTTCAATTGTTACAACAAAGCACTAATTGCTCCCACAAGTTCCAAACATCTGAACAAAGGCAGGTCTAACTGATGTTTTTTTCTTTTCACATCATCTCAAACCTCTCGACTAATTTCTTATCCACTGGCCAAGATTCAAAGAAAGCACTTAGATGAAAAGCAGGGAAATACAAAATCTTTAGTCTATGTAAGTAAAGGGATCAAGTATTTTTTTTTCTGATTACAATGACAAAGACCGTAGCCGTTCCTGTTCATCCATGTTTCCAAAGCAAAACTGTTCTGGGTGTTGCTCTTTCTAACCAACAATGCAATTCTGCTGTTAGGAACAGAAAGCTCCACAGCTTTCCCAAGTAGGGGGTGCTACTGAGGTTTGGAGTTTTTTTCTTCTTTCTTTCTTTCCACTTTTCAACTTCAGTTGAAGCTGATTAAAATGAGAATTTCCATGTTTATTGGGAATCCAAAGATCCTGAAAAAGACCAAATATTTCACTCTAGAGGAAAAAAAAAACAATGTTTCAAAATGTTTTACAGTGGCAGAAAAAAATGTTTTGGAAACAATAAAAATGTTCTGTTTATGAATGAAATTGAGCTTGAAAGTCCACTTTCCACTGCTTCCATGTGGCTTTTAAGATCCAGTGAGAGGAGGGACCAGTTGTGAGATAAAAGTCTGGAAACCACTGGTTGAGTCAACTGGGATTTGAGGCTTTCAAGCTCTGTATTGCAGAGTCTAAAGCTAAGTTTCAGTGAAGCTAAAACCACAGGGTTACCAGACCCTTGCTTCTGTGGCAGGAACCTGAGGGATTTTTTATTCCGTGTGGCAAGGCCATGCAGGAATCCGACTGAAAAACCCACAAGTATTACAAGCGCTACAAGCTGTGGGAGCACCATAGCCCATCAGGTGTCTTTTCAGGATATCTTGTTTCGTCAGCAGCTTTGGGTGATTTATTTTTTTTAAGTTGCACTTTGGAGAAACATTTTAGTTCTCAGAAATGGAATTTTCCAGTAAAAACATTTTGTTGGAAAATCCTCAATCACCCTGACTTTTGCTGCCTTTATTGGACACGTTCATTCTTTCAAGGTTGAGACAGAGGATTTTTAGGAACAAATAGGGTGTAAATGTGGTGGACTTGGAGGAGGTAGAGAGTTTATTACTTAGACATCTGGAGGCTGCACTATAATGGGTGCTGCCCTACAGGGTGCTATGACTACATCTTGTGTATTATACAGGTTTAGCCACATTTTTGTGAGCTATTATTAATGCTGACTTGCAGCATACGCCTTTGGAAGCAGTACAGTCAATGCATACCTGCTTACAGTGGGAAACTAAAAAGCCTCAAATTTCCTCTTGGCTGGCTCCTTCCTCCTACGCCCAACTCGGTCCGTGCCATTCGAAAACAGAAGTTGACATCAAGTGATTTTCTATTGTTGGAAAAACACTCATAAGAAAACCCACATCTCCTGTTGTAAAGGCATTGGAAGGTCGTGAAACAGGTAAATTTGGAGACTGCTTCTTTTTAGATTGTTTGTAAACGTGTCATCTCCATTTTTTGCCCTCATCTAATATTATTTTAGCAGTGGTAGCAGGAATGGGCACCTTAGCCACTTTCTAATCAAATTAACCAGGCCTCCTCCTGCTCAGGTGGAAGCCTGGTTGGATTTTCCAACTTGGATTTATACCCTATGGACATGAGTTCAGAGGCACTTTATCCACTCTCACAGCTTTAGTTGCCTTGTTGCTGAAGTATAAGTACTGCAGTAGTTATCAGTGTTACTTTTGCATGGCTGCACAAAGATGGATTAGCTACTGTATGAAAAAACTGAGCTATTTAACTCAGCCGAGATGATCAGACTTGTTATTGAATGCAAAAAACAGACTTAAAATCAGAAGCAGAGAACAGGATAACGGAGACAGGCAGATTAACAAGGAAAATGCCTGATGGATTCAGACTGGGCTCATTTTAGTATCAGGAGGAGCCACGTGGAGTTTGAAATATCCACAGAACAGGCAGGTATCGAACTGCAGTTCTCCTCTGCACAGAAACTTGGATGGCTCAGGCACTCTGCCAGGATTTATCAGTAAAGCTCCAGTTATTTCAGTGATGCTTTGATACTTCACAATAATTAAGGTATTTTTGTCTAAGGTATGTTTCATGTCACAGTCTTAATTTTGTAGATAGGAAAGATTATTTTTAAGGAAGTGCTTATAGCCCAAAGTCTAATTTCTGCTTTACTGGTATAACCAACAAGAAAAAAATAAGACTTTCTATTTTAGATGCTTGTGTTCTGACAGCTACTTTGTATCTATTTTTGTACTAAAGTTATGCTAATTTCCAGTTTCATTAATTAATTGGTGCCATGAGTGTTGCATTTGTAAAAGATGAATTTTCTAACGATCCCTTTGGAAATGGTTCTTCTTAAACCACCAGGTATTTAAAGCTACCTTCCTGTCTGAGATGGATTCACTTTGGGAACAATCCCTGCATAATTAAAAATTATTTTTGGATTTTTTATTTATTAATAATTTTCTAATATGGCTAAAACTCATTAGGATGCGAGACTTCATTTATTAGAATATCCTTGAGCAGGAGCAATAGCAGTAAGATTCACTTCATTAAAGACAAATGTAATCCTTACAGTAATCGACCTACTGTTCACAGCAAAGAACTTCATTAGCCAATGTTAATTTGAGGCAGAAACCTGCAAAATAAAAAAAAACCCTCAAAGTGAAGGTTACTAACTTTCTTTTGTCCTTCCTTCCCTACTGGCTTTGCCATTCTGAGGTTGTCTTTCCATGTATCACAAGATGAAGCCATGTAAATTAGCATGGGCTTCAGTAAAGCTTTCATGGATCATGTTAGCTGTACATCTAATCCCAGCTGCGGTTTTACCTTTGGGAAGATTGGCTATATTGTGGTCATTACTGAACCAGTGTTGGATTCATTGTGTAAACAAATATATCTCTTTTTAAAAGAAAAAGCAGCCATTCTCTTAAGGCTACCCTACTATTTCACATCAGTCCATCCTGAGGATCAAGTCATATAGACAAGGTAAAAGGTGAGGTGTGTTCTGCACCCTCCCTTCCCTGCTTTCCAGGAGAAATGCTGGAGGCTTCACTGCTGTAATTCTCTGGAGTGCACTTCATACATCCTGTCCCACTTGCTCCCTCCAGCACCAGGGCCCGAGGTGGTGCAGGGCAGGAGGAGGAAACTAAGGCTTCCTTGCTACCTAGCCCTGCAAAGGTTCATACCTTTAGGAATGTCCTTTCCTTTCCAGAAGGATAGGATCTGGTACAGGGCTAAATCCCAGTTTCCTGCTGCTTGCACCATCACTCTGCATTTTCCAGTTGCCTTAGGGATGAAGAAGCCACGGGGTTACACTGTCTCTGTGCAACACCTAAATCATCATTGTCCTCCGAACCCACTACACAAATTCACATATCGTTTACTGATTAGCAATGGATGTAAATCTTGAGAAGATCTACCCAAGCCTGAAGAGAACATCTCCCTAATACAGAGGATTGGGCAAGTCCATGCCAAGCCATAGCTGCCAGTCACCTTCAGGAGTTTCCACAAGCCAGTATGTGAAGTAGCAGCCTAGCATTCAGTAATGTTTTACCTTACTGAGTGTGGGCATTTCCAGTGGACAAGCTACAGATTAGCCAGACAGCTAAGCATTTCTACAGTGACCACCTTTCCCAGGATGGTATTTCAGATACTTATAGACACTAATTGCCTCCAGAAAGGTGTTTCTATTTTTCTTAACATGATGTAGAAATCCAACTGAATGACTGCACACTGTGAATATTTCTTTACCGATGCTTTTATACTGTTACAAATATCAGCAGATTACTGGAAGTTGTGTGTGGAAAATAAAATTAGAAGTGAAATCCTGCCCTGATTAATTTTGGAGCTCTAGCTTCCACAGCAGTAGGTTTGGCATTTGTTATAGCAAGGTGCTGGGCACTCTACTACTACTACTCTTTGTATTGCTGTGATTGAAAGCTGAAGACATATAGCATCATAAAGAACTGGAAAAAGGTAAAGCCCTTGAAACAAAGTTGTGCCTTACTCTCATCAGGCCATATATTGCGATGAGGAGATACGAGACCCTGTCTTTTGATCCCCAAAACAAAAGCAGACAGCATTACAGCCTTATGAGTTTGAGAACCCAGGTGCACGATGCTCTTGTGGATTTCCCTTACAGCCAAGCACCAAATCATTGAGGTTCAGGAAAACTATAAGGAAAAAGAAGAGGTAAAGGACAGCACGATGTGATGGCATCTTCCTTCAAGCATGCAGCCTCTAAAAGGCCATGACATTCATACCCCTGTTCCTTTCTGAACTTCAACAGCCTCTGCTATTGGAGCTCCCTGTGACTCACACAATTTATTTATCCCAAGAGGCATTATACATTTGATACTTACTTCAGTTCTGTTTTGGATAGTGTTACTATTAGTCTTTCAGTTTTATAAACAGCTGTATGCAGATGATGAGATATCCAGGTTTATTGTTGTTCTACATGTGTGTAGGGCAGTTCACCACCCAGTCACCAGTCACAAGCACAGTGGGGAGGCAGGGATCATCATGGAGGCACAGCCATCACAGCGGTGCTTAACATCGGATTTCAACACGGCTGTTGCCAACAAGGGTCCCAGTCAGTTACTGGTTGATAGGAATGACTGGGAGCAGAGGAAGATTGCTCGGTTTTATCTTCGGAGATCATCGCTGCTCAGACGCTGGCACCCCATCACAGGACTAGGTTATCTGCGGCACGACTTTCTAGACGATGCCATGGATAAAAACCTCACAGCTCTGGGGAGCCACGGCTGGCTGTGTCCACGCAGGTCACCCCGAGCTCACCTACAGCAGCAGCTGCAGTAATGACAATGCAGCCGGGCCAACCGGCATTTTAGCGGCACATCATCTAGGGCTGCAAGCAGGGTGCAGGCAGGCAGAGCTCAAGTCACTTCTACCATGGGCGGTGCACAGTACGTCCAGGGAAAGCAAGGGTAAACCCAGACCCAGAATTTCTTTTTATGGAAACAACTACATTTCAAATGTTACTGTAAAGCAACACTGGTAATGGTATGAGCTGACCGAAACTGTAGTTATGTATACTTTGTTTTCCCTCTTCTTCTCCAGTGTCAGAACTGGAATAATACACTTTCTGCCTGTGATAATGTTTCCTATGTTATTTTTTCCACCTTATAACACACTTTCATTCATTAATCTTCTTAAAGAATGGAATGTTTACTTCCTTCCTGCATTTGGCATTAGTTAATGAAGTGCAAGCAAATGTTAACTGAATTCTCAAAGATGGGTATCTGTTCTTTCCTTTTTCTAATTAAGGTCCAACACAGCCAAATGCATGCAGGGAAAATCTTATTCCTATGCTGGAAACAAATGCAAGATTCAGCACCAAATAAATGTTAATTTCAAAGCTGTTCGTGGCTAAAAATAGGAGAGATGACTGTTATCTCAGAATCAGCAACTGGAAGAGCTTAAAACTGAACTTGGGTCTAAAATCCAGAAATCAGCAGGGTAGCAGCCTTCAAACTGCTCGTCTTGGCAATTAATCTCATCCCATATAAACAGACTTTGTATGCCTTGATATTTGGGCATGGATGAAAACAAGTGCGTAGGAGAAGGCTTAAGAAGAAATGGGAGGGAACCTTCAGGCTCGGGATCTTGAATGACTTCTGTTGCAAGAAAACAGAAGTATCTTTGATATGGGGCTGCATAAAGCACCCATGCACTACCCCAGTTGCTCGCGTTTCTTTATTTCAACGGCTAAGTAAGAACCAAAATTACAGCTTCGCTGACGTCACGGGCAAAATGCAACAGGGACTGTTGCTTACCGGGTGCGTTTCCACGCAAAGGGCACAGCTACAGCAAAGGAGGGAACGCGTTTCTCGGGGGGTACACAGCTCTGCCAGCACCACCCAAGGGAAGAGGGCCCAGGGGCACGGCGGCCGCCTGCCGCAGTGAGGGCCTCTCCTCCTCTCCTCCTCTCCTCCTCTCCTGCTCTCCCCCTCTCCTCCTCTCCCCCTCTCCTCCTCTCCTGCTCTCCTCCTCTCCTGCTCTCCTCCTCTCCTTCTCTCCTCCTCTCCCCCTCTCCTCCTGTCCTCCTCTCCCCCTCTCCTCCTGTCCTCCTCTCCTCCTCTCCCCCTCTCCTCCTCTCCTCCTCTCCTCCTCTCCCCGTCTCCTCCTCTCCTCCTCTCCTCCTCTCCCCCTCTCCTCCTCTCCCCCTCTCCCCCTCTCCTCCTCTGCTCCTCTCCTCCTCCCCGCTCTCCCGCCTCAGGAGGCAGCTGAGGCCGCGAGGCGCGCTGCCGCCACCAGGGGGCGCCAAAGGACTGGCGCAGAGCACCGCGCGCCGTTCCCGCCAACGGGGGGGGGGGGGGGGGGGGGGACGGGACACGACAGCCTTGAAAAGTTACAACTGCAAAACAGGCAATAAGTGCCCTAGTCTACCCAAGCCAGGCTACGCGTGAATTCGTTTTCTTCAGGTTAAAAGCTAATTTTCTTTTAATTTCATGCTCGCGTTCCCTTTTTACAGAAAAGGAAGGGGGGGGGGAAGAAACAGAAACTGCAGCCCCGTTTCCAAACCCTTACGGACTCTCGGAAGTGCTAGGGCTCCGAAAGTTTTTTTTCCTCCAGGTCTTTTTGAGAATGATCACTTCATTCGTGACTTTCTTATGTGCTTTTGGTAACTTCAGGCTGTTTTTACAGGCTTGGCTCTTGTGGACTGACTGATCTCAGCTCTCTGATTTGTGAAGATTTTTTTTTTTTGCTGTGGTTATGCAGAGTATTTGGTGTCGTAGACGTACATACTTTAAAGACGTACATACTTTTAACGTGAAGGGTTTATGTGAATTACACTTCCTGCAGGTTTGTCACCAGAGTTGCTTCTGACTCATCCGTGAGTTACCCACCTGCAGCAAAGCACTCCTCTCTCACAACCCGGACATTCACACACAAAGTTACTCAGAAGTAGCCATCTACTGTTGTTCACACCCTCTCTTCAGTTGAAGTGTTGACTTTACTCAACAGATATCTCCTTTTGCGTCCAAAATGAGATTGTACTGTTCTTTATTTCTGCTAGTGCTAGAAAGTGAGCAGGGCTAAGCAGGAGCTTTACCTGGTTCTTGTTAATCATCAAGCACTGTAAATTACTTGTAAATACAGGGTTAAAATCCTCATAATGCAGGCAGATATGGCAGCAATATTTTTTCTGTTTAGAAAGATGCTATAGACCTTGCTGGTATATGCTATAGCCGTGAGAGTCCGTGACCAAGCACAGCATGCCTTGACCTCTACCAGTTTATCTAATAAAATATTACTTCTCTCTACAAATGCTGCCTTCTTGAATTTTACCCTTCAGAATCCAATAGAAACCTGTAATCCTTGCAGCGACCTTGTATCCATTTGACTGGATGTCACTGGTAAGTGATGACTATTAGCTCCTCTGCACCTCTGTGCCTCAAGTATCCAGATAATTAGTTTTTAGCATAGACACTGAGTAGAAGTACTAGTTGTCAATTAAAATAAAAGTTCGTGATCACATCTTGTGCAGAAATTTTTGGCCTCCAAGGAAGCAGTGTATTGACTTATCAGTATGGTCTGCTGCCAAGTATAGCTTTATTTCTTACCCTTCAGTTAAAGTACTGAAAAGGCAAGTGGCCAACAGAAAGACAGGGAAAATATGGACTGACACAAACCTAGAAAGACAAGGTTGGCAGAAATCCACAGTATTTTTGACCGTAAATGACTAGTGGCTTTACTGGCTCAAACGCCTTAAACAACATTCAGGACACCCTGAGATTTGGTTTTTTCTTAATTCTTCATGCACTTTTGGTGCCATCATAGGAAATATTATCCTACAGTTTCACGCATGCTTCCTAATTTTCTTTTTTTTTTAATTGCCACACACTTCCTGTAATTTTCACCCCTTACAGTATTTTCCATGTTTTCCAGAGTACTGAGAACATAGGAGGCAGTTTTCTGAAGGGGATGATTTTCTGAAGGTTTATCACCTCACCAGATTAATCGCTAGGGTTTTTCTTTAGCCATTTGACTGAACATAAATTGAACTAGGAGACCACACCTAACCTGCCACCAAATGAATTAACATAACAAGAAAATAAAGTGATGCTTGTCGATTGTGACCCAATACAATTCTGCCACTATGCATAGAAACTGTATCTTGAATTTTAAACATTCCAGGCTCCTATTAAGATTCTAGAATTACATTTATATTGGAACTATAAAACAAAATCACAACAGCCTCTCTATAGCAAAGGAGAAGAGCTGATGGGGAAGAACGCTTTACGTTTGGGAGCAGGGAATTAGTCCTTTAAAGCGTCATTCCTTAGATTAGACTTTCAATATGGATCACTTTAGTAGGCGCTAGAAATTAGGACAAATTACTTTCATATAGTTTTACTTCAATTTCTTTGTATTACTGAGAGGTCTTCAAACTGGGGCAGAGTCACATAAAATCTCTCTCCCCTCTGAGATGGCTAATAATAGCAGTTTAAGGGATTTGTTTCTGAGCCTCACTCCCAGCCACCAGAAAAAGCATTATTCAAATATAATCTATTTTCTCATTCTCAGCTAAATGTATGATCATATCAAAAGTGTTTTCCCCTCTTCCATACACTCCAAACAAACATGCTGCAGTTTCAGAATGGAAAGTTTTATTTGGTTGATCATACCATCTTATATTAACTATAAGGTCAATTCCTTTCAGCAAAAAACCCTGGAACTAAGTCTGGAGCCGAACTCATCTATGGGTGCAGTTGTCTTTTTCCATTCAAGCTATTTTCTTATGTAATGGTGTACTTCTGCAAATGATAAAATAAATCAGAAATACAGTTTGTGGGCAGGTATAGTTTTCCACCTGCATTTTCAAGTAGGCTATTAAATCACAGAATCTCAGCCTTCTGTATAAAAGATTTTTGGCATTACCAGAAAACAGCAACACATGCCGTAGCTTTCTAAAAGAAGTCGATTGTACCCTTACAAAACACTAAGGCCTCGTTTCCCAGACAGTCTGCATCATAGAAACTTTTGCTCTGATTCAGCTTGACCAAGTCATTTGAATTCATGCTCAATTTGTTTCCTTGCATTAACCCTTTTCAGGTTGTCCTCAGAAGTGACTGACAGCCAATGCTTTCCAGTGCTCAGAGCTCTGGTGTCACTTTCTAAGCTCATACTCTCACATTGTCCCCTGAAATCCAATGTGGAGGAGTGGCTTTAAGATATTGAAAGAACATGTCCCACAGTAAACTTCTTATACAATTGGGTTGACCGTGATTTTTATTTCCTGCATTTCATTTCTCATCCTGTGACATGTGGAGTTACAGTGCAGTTTTGTCTGATGAAAAAGATTTAAGATACTGAATGCTCTTTTCACTGGAAATATAAGCATAAAGGGAAAAAGATGATGGACGGTTAATGCGTTTGTTAAACTAGCCCTTCAGCTTACAAGTGCTTAGGAATATGCTTTAACTTTATGGATATGAACAGTCCTCTTCAGCTTCCATGGGACTCTTTATGGGCACAGAACAAAGCACAAGAGCATGTGCAGTGTAGAGTCCCTAAGTACATACTGTGCTTTTTTAATATCCATTTCAATATAAAGATATTAGTTTTGTCACCAGGGGGCTTCTTATTCCTTCCCTCTATTAGAATAGAAATAACAAGATTTAAAAGAGACTAAAATGGTTATTGGTTTCTGGTATATACCAAACTCTGCCTGGCTGAAAAATTTCATTAAAATCGATCTTCATGTCATACTATGTTTTACATCCTTGGCAGAATATTATTTTCAGCAGCAAAGTTCTCTTTACTTGCATTGAAACAAGTTCTCTTTGGCACACAAAATAGACCAAAATATTTCTAAGGGATCTACTTTTATATGAAAACAGCATAAGTTTTTCTCCAATGTTTAAAGAAATTACTGCTGTCAATTTCTTCAAATAATTCTTAAAAAAACTTTACCAAGCTCCTCATAATAAGCCCATCAAAAATTTACAGTTATAATATTTTACTTAAGACTTTTTCCTAGGCCTTAACTATGAAAAAGTAAATAATAGTTCTGAGCATTTACATGCTTTTGATGTGACAATCTGTGCTACTACCATTAATATTTCAGTGTTTGATATTGAGTATATCAAACAAACTTTTCCATCAAGTTTGATCTTGCAAAGATAATGGCAGTAGCAGTCTACAGTTAATATCCCACAAAACAGTTCACATTCTAAATACTCCTATTCTAGCATGCACTACAAATTTTATTGAATTCTACAGTACGCTATGAACAGTATGAAAGCATGTTGTTTGAAAATGCGTGTTTTAAAAATACTAGACTTTTCATGACTACATATCTGAACGTAGAACACACACATCTTCCATTGTGGCAATTGCCTCAGTGTACGGAAGGGACAACAAGAAATTTAACTGCAAGGGATCCCTGGATAGGCCAATGAAACCCCTAAAAGGCATGGACAGCTCACCAACCAAAGGATGCATCACCCTCTCTGCCACAAACCTCCAAAGACTCCCAGACACACACGACTTGCAGGAAATGTCGGCTTGTTGTTAGGACTCATCACATAAATAAGCACAGGGAGATTGCAAGCTGTTCATCATTTGCTTCAGGCCTGCTACATCTCTTCCATTTCTCTGAGCTGCAATGCCAGAATTTCACAAGAGATAGGAGAAAAGATTTTTATGGATGTATGGTCTGTAACCCTAATGCTGGACGTCAGCACTGTTGCCAGGGATGAATTTACTGAACATGCTAACTCAAAGAAACTCTGTGCGTGATCTGAATAGCAACAAAGGACAAGTTAAATTCAGGTACAGTTAAAATATTCTCTCTTCATTACTCCTTTGGTGTCATTATAAACAATGAAAATGGTGTTGTACTAACAAGCTACTGGAGAGCTTAAAAACAGCTTGTGCTAAACTAGGGATTGAATGTCAGCTTAAACTCTGAGCTCTATGGCTTTGGCAGGATGAGCTCGGGCAATGGTGCACAGCAGTCACACATGCTGAGAGGCAAGCCCTGTGCTCTCATCCCATGTTCACTCCGAAGAGTAAGCCATTTTACTTATTTGAATTATAGGCATGAGAAAGGCTGGCTGCGCCGGGTTCTTAATAGCTTTTAAATACCAGATGCTTTCTGTGGTTTCATATCAATAAATGATGCCAAATTTTTCCAGGGAAAGAAGGTTGCTCTCAGTTTTATTTATTTTGAGAAATAAATCATTGTTTAAGTTTGTCTCTATGGACTTCTGCAGCACAGTGGCAATGAAGTTCCTTCCTCTTATCTCTTTAGAAGTATGCATATGTGGTGGTAGGAGAGGGGAAATGGGAAAAAAAAGAAATAGGTTACCATTTTTTATCATTATTTTGAAGTTTCCTTTCACTTCTTCAAATGTGCAAAGAAAATCTCTTGAAGTGGTGAGAAATACTTTTGCATATAAGCTCTCAGAAGCTCCTTGTAGCAATATATGGTCCCCCAAACCCACAAACTTTTTAGCAGGTTATCTGACTTACTTCTTCACTTCATGCAAATTGTGGCTGAAATTAGAAATAACCTTCAGAGACAGCACTGCAGATGACAGTAAGAACATTTGCAATATAGTCTCTGGGTTTATGTTTCCGAAGGACCTTGTAAAATTCTTCACTTCCTTGCGTGTGCTGTTTCAGTGGCCAGCAGAGCAGAGGTCATTTTGTTTGTTTTACCCCTCTCATGACTTTGCTTTGCCAGACATGTGTCTGTAAGATACATCACAGTTCTTTAAAAACAAATTGTGTCATGTAGTAAAAAAATTACTTTAAAAGCATTGTGTCAAAGGCTATTTCTGTTCCCAGCTGTTAAAATGGTAGCACAACTTTTCTTTGCCTTTAGAAAGCTGCTGATCTTATATGAGCCAGTGAGCCTAACTTTACAATTGGAACAACTGATGAAATACAGTGAAATCAATAGTGACGATGTTAAAATAAATATTGTGCAGAAAAAGAAATGTTACTATTTATGAAGCAGGAAGGTCACAGGCTACAGAAAATAATGAACGCATTTATCTGAACCACTGTATCGCAGTCAAACTGAAAGCCCTCTGATCAGTGAGTCATCCCTTTGCAAACGTTTCTCTCTTACATCACTTATAATAGAAACTACTTGTGTAGCCTCTGCCTTTGTTGTCAGTGTACGAATCACTGAGGCATGACTGTAGGACCCCATCATATAGCCCTTGCTCCCCTTTAATTCAAGTGGAGCCTTTCTTATGATAAAACTATTGCAGCAGGGAACTATATTTAAAACTCAGTGACTCATTCATCTTACAGCTTTTTTTGGAGTCATTAGTGGGTCATATAACTATATATATTTCATTCACATTCCCATTATAGTTCCTACTTATAATTGTAGTTATTTTGCTCCAATTAATTCTCTTAATAGAACAGCAGTCTGTAACCCACTGTAAGCAATTCCCCTCTTTATTTTGTGGTGTGTTCTTTGACAGTTTTTGACAGAGTCTAATCTGAAATTTCCAGATAGTAGCATACCAGGTTACAGCAATGTTTGGCATTAGCTATTTGGAGCTATTGACTCATAAAGAAAGGTTTGGAGAAGAGGCATCAGGAATGGTACAGTTCTGTTGTAGTGAAACAACTGAATTTTTATTTGCATAAAAGCCAAATAGCCTACTCTTATCAGCTTAATTTGTTTCTTTCCATACTTAAAATAGTCCCTCAGCAGCTGGAAGATTTCAAAAATCCTTTTGCTATGCCATTTCCATCCAGGGAAGAAGTTACTATCTTTTTTTTTTCTTTTTTTCTTTTCCCTTTTGAATAGATATGGAAACTTAAGATATGTTTCAATAACAAACACATCAGTTTATACAGAATCTTATCATGCCAAAGCATCTTTATGCTCAAGCATCACCAGTGAGATCAGCTCTGCTTTGAAAACAGTTTTTGTTAGCTATCGGGCTTTACAGAGATAGTAATGTTACCAGCGGAAGTGTTGGTGATTACATCATATTTATAATTCTAGAATTATAAAAGTCCCATATGGAGTGGAAGGCAGGAAAGGAAGAACATGTGATATGCACTATACACTTGTTTATTTATAGAAATAGTAGTTAACCAAAAGTACCCAAACTGTTTATATCGGCAAGGTAGCTCCACACAGGATCCACATGCATCTGAGCATCAAAAACTGCAGTTCCCAGTGGAACTAGATACCCGGTGGCATCCAAAATCCTTATTTAGTTCCTACACTTCCTAATGAAAATGGCAAAACATCTATATGTGATCCTTCAAAAATCAGCATGCCCTCCCCCGCCATCCTGAGGATTTCAGAGCCATTAGATGCCACTCTTACCACATGTTTAATCTAGAAATGCTCGCTTTGATCCTTTACTAGGAAAGTAAGAAATAATGATTTGACTTCTTTCTCTAACTAAAGCAATTTGAAAAGGTTTCTTAGGCACCTGGTCACTCTGGGGAATGTGTCTCACTCTTCTTGGAATAATTAGGAATGAAAGCACTTGACTGCAGTGCCGGGACTTGGATAATAAATCTTGTTCCTCTTTACTCTGGAAAGGAACGAGTCAATCTAAGGATCTAAAGTACGGACCTAAGAGTCCAAAATAGCAGTAAAGCGCTTCCCTTGGCCCACTCTGTAGAGGAAAGCAATAGAAACATTCATAGCAGACTAAAGACAACCAAGCCTCTATTACACATGAACAAAAGAAATAGCCAGTGACAAATAACATCGAGAACATCCCCGTTCCAAACTATGTAATACAATAAATTTTAAAGGCTGTTATCCCTTCCTCCTGTTTCCTCTCCTTGCCCTCCCACTGCCTCTCATTACCCAACAGACTTCTACTATCCACAAGCATTTACTCAGCACAGAGCCAGGGCAGCCTAAGTCAATCTAAGGCCAGGCTATGACAAAACCATCTTTTCCATCACTCTGGACATGTTTTCCTATTTTTGCCTTGCAAGGACACCAGGGTCACTGCAAACCCCATCACAAGGTGATTCAGGGAGGGGAAAACTAATCACCGTTGTCTGGGTAGCTTTGTACTGCCCCAAATTCTAACTTTTGAGAAATCATGTTGAACTTGAGAAATGGTTTTGCAACAAAGAGGAAAAAATCAGGAGATCATGTTTCTTCTCAAAACTGGCCAATATTTTAAAAGGGTTCAATAACCCCCCAAAAGATAGCTTTGTGACAAGGAATATGTAACATTCCAGTATTAAATGGGACTCTGTAATTGAGATCTTTTTCAGGAGGGCACAATTATAAATCTGTGAATGATTTTAACACCTTTATTTCCTAATGTGGGGGTGCATGACTCTGCAGGCTTAATGCTCTCTTTCAATTCTTCTCTATGTGTGTAATCCACAGAATGATGATAGCCCTGTCAGAGCTTCAGACCATTTCTCACAAGAGTCAGGATAAGTATGAACAGCATGAAAGGCCAGATCCAACACGAGTGTTTAGAAAACCTAGAGTGGGATTTGGACTAAATTTAAAACTCCTGCATTATAACCCTTAGTTTTTACAAGGCAGCAAATCAGAGACTTTAGGGGCACCCGATTTTGATAACACACAGTCTATGCCCCTTGAGTTGCACTCCTGCAGACACTCACATTTGCACCAACAGGGCTGTGAAACCATGGCTCAGGTAATACCTGGTCCTGATTAGAATCCAGAAATAAGGGACATAAATCCTACCTATGTTCAAGAGCATACTTCCAGGAAACAGATAAAATCCAGAAATAAGGGACATAAATCCTACCTATGTTCAAGAGCACACTTCCAGGAAACAGATAAAATCCAGAAATAAGGGACATAAATCCTACCTATGTTCAAGAGCACACTTCCAGGAAACAGATCCCAAGTGAACAGAGGTGCCTCTCTGGAGCACCTGAGGCAGAGATGAGAGACTTAACAGGTACCTGTGTAGGCAGCACTTCCCACCACTAACACCAGCATCCCTCTGCTGAAGATGTTGACCAAGCACTCCTGATTCAGTGTGTTGGCAGTCCTCCAACACAAGAGCTAGAAAACTTTTCGTACATACTCTGTCGAAGCAGCCCAAGAGCTGCATGTAGGAGTCCTGATTTTACTCCAGAGCTGGGCATCTGTAAGTTCAGTGCTACAACATCCAGCTTTTAAGTCCTCTGACACATACTGCTTTTTGTGCATGTCACAACAAATAGAGCCAGACATATACAAGATATGTTTGGAGGGCTCATAGGAAGAAAACCTCTCCAGCTGCTTTACATCCAAAATACCTGGAGCACAAGACCTCATAGTTACTGAAAGTTTATAGTTAAGTTTAGAACAATTTCTCCTCCCTCCAAAACAGGGCCTCATTAGTATTTTCACTGTATAGATTTTTAAAACATCAGTCTGGAAATCAATTAGTCTACTCAAGCTGTTGCCTTCCAATCCCCAGACTCCAGACCTAATTCTTTATGTCTTCTCCCCTTAGGTACATTATAACCCTGTGTGCTACTGGACTGAATTGTGCTGAATACGAAAATGCTGAGGCATTTGCACATTTCATTAACAACCTCTTAAAAGAAGTATAGTTAAGGGTTTATTTTTTGCATTAATCGTGACCTTCAGAAAGAAGCTGCTCTATTACTAATCTCCTGAAACATATGGTTTCCTTGTCAGGGGGTGGGGAGTGGGTGGGAAGAGGGACCTCTTTTTCGTTTTTTTTTCCCCATTTTTGAGAGCATTAATGAACACTGCTGTATGATAACATAGGCAAAAGGGAAGGCTATGTCCATTTATGTAGGATGCCAAATAACACAGAAGCATTAATGTCATTAATTGGCCAATATGCCATCTGTTGGAAGGTGCTTTTGGTTTTCACAATGGTCACAACAGTATTACCAGCAATGCAGCAAGAACAGTTATCCAGTTAAACACTCTGGGCAGAAATGGTTCACAGAAAACAAGTAAGTGTGGAGTTGTTTTGCTTCTGTTTTTTTTAAAGAAAGTCTGATTGCAAGAGATGTGCATGTAGCAACAACTTAGGAGACTAATTCAACCCCTCTTAAATAGAATGATTAGATAGGAAATCAAGCAGTAGCAAGACACGGTGATCTGATGGCAGCCAGGTTAGGTTTGGCATATATTGCAATGTAAATCAGAACAGTAAAATAAGCTTTGGGGTTTTTTTTCCTTTAGGGGGACACATCAAGTCTCATCATTAAGGCTTGTTGGTGTCTGCTAAATTCAGAGCAGTATTTCTCAAGGAACCAGGAAAGTCACATGTTAAGTTTGAAGACTTTTCTTCCAGCTTGTCTATAGACATGTGAAATCAGGAAAACAAAAAAGAAAGGCACTTATTCAATACAAGAGACTAATGATAATGTATTGCAGCATACAATATTCTGAATTCACTTAACTATCACACTTTTTAAGAGTGTAAATGGCGCTATTTTACTTATTTTAGCCCACAGTGCAGTGTCTATTCTAAAGCTTGTATGCTTGCCCCTCACTTTAAAGCTCAGCTCGTACTTCACTTTAAAGCTGACACAACCAGTACAAAATTAAAATGGACAGCCTGATCAACAACATTCCCCACCCACATCATGCAAATCAATCAACCAGAATGACAAGAAAAGTGCCCAACACTCCCTGAAGGCTCAGTTCCAGATCTTTCAAGCTTCAATTAAGGCAGCTTTCTTCAATTTTCCATCTCAAATGCAAATGACACAGAACTTAAAATGGGCTCCTGTTATACTTTAGGGAGTGGTAATTTTTAAAGAAACAAAGTATGTTTTACAGAAAATTAGCATAGTGCCACGTTGTTTCTCTTGTGCAGCTATATTAAATATATATACTGGGTTAGAGCCGTTTAAGTATGCTTTTCATGGTTAATTGCTAAATGTAAAACATTTGCAAATTTTAGACAAAGCAAAAATTATTTGACACTTCTTTCCTATGAATTGTATTTTTTTAGATTCAAAAAGATATATCCTGAAGTAGGGAAATACTGTTATAGGTGAATGCAAGAAAAATATGTGAGTTATAACAATACATCTCCTCTCTCATAATTTAGAATAATTATATATTGCTGATAAGAGGAAATCATTGAGTGGCTATAAGGAGGAGTAAAGGAAGACCAAGCCAAAAAGATAATTTGAGATGTATGCTTGTCAGTGACAGAAAGGCCAATATTCATGTAAATACATATTCACCATACTACTGATCAGATAATCAAAGTAGCGATAAAAATTATTACCTAATTTTCTGTATGTGTATGCACAGAGTAAATTCCCAGCAACATATTTAATCTACAATGTTCTGCCTAAGTTTAAATGGTTGGGTTGATTGTACTTTCACTGTTTCCCTTAGCTACACGTTTTTACAGTCTGGTACGTTTTCACTGTTTAGGACTAAGTGTAACATTGTAGGTACACCCCCAGTGTCAATTTTTTCACGAACCCTTCCACTCTGTTTAACCAATATTTCATGATGCATATTTCACAAATCAGCACATAACATGACTTGCTTCATACATGCCTGTAAGTAAACGTAGGCACTTTTGACAATCTCAGCTGAAGTGTGGGAGGAGGAGAACATCCATGAAGACTGTGCAAGCACATAAATTACTTTGGCCAGACACGTTACTGCCTAATGGCTGAGCAACATTGACTGCTGGTGTGTATACTCCCAGTCTGTATTCACTTAAACCAGTGTTTTGTGATAGTGCGAACATACCTTAAGTCACTTAGGGGTTTTTTGACAGTTCACTGTTAAGTTTATGTTTTTAAAAGACTGAGACTTCAAAATATATCTCATGAACTTCAGATAAGGAAGGTTGTTAGAACTTCAGTGTCTCTGGAAGTGGAGTGAAGCTTATTCTGTGCATACGTATGCGGATCTATCTGTAAGGCAGAGTGACCACAATGTCTACAGCTTAGATTGCTAAACATTTTCCTTATAAAGATACAGTTTCAGTTACAACTGTGCCAGAATTTAATTATTTGGGATGAAGTTTCCCATCATGAGCTTCTGCCTCAGGCTGAACTGAGTTTAAGCATAATTTAGCCTTTTCAAGAAGAAGAGTTAGGATAAAGAATTGCTAACTAAAAACAAACACACAAAACCCCTCTTTGTAACTATCTATTAAGAAGCTTTAGCATGCCCATGATTCTGACAGCAAGGAGTCTTTCGCTAACTTGAAGGAAATCCTCTTAAATTTGGCTGATTAACTCCTGAAAATCTGTGTGTGTGCACATATACATATACACATATATATTTACTCAGTAGAGGCTTGCTGGGCTTGACAACACAAGCCTAAAGCATTTTCCCTCCACAGGTGATACAGACTACAGACATGGGCTGATAGAGGCCTCAGGAAGTCTTTTTCTCTACCTCTCTCTAACAAGGGATCAATCCCTAGATACAGGATATTTACTTAAGCTGCACTTAAAACATGCAGTGAAAGAAGTTCTGCCATTTGCCTAGGTAGCTTGGTTTATATCTAGAGAGTTGCTCCAGCATATAATTGTAAACTTTGCTTTGAATGAACCTGTTTGCACTTCATCCCAGCCACAGGGGACGTACATGACTGAAGACAGTTGTCTTGTCTTGTGCCCATCCCTAGCCTGTCCAAATCTTTAACTTTTCCTTATTAGACTTGTTTGCTAAATCAGTTATTCATACTTCTTTCCTGTAGGTTGTCCCAAACTGGATACTAAGTGTAACAGAATCACTTTACACCTCTCTTAAAACACGCTCTGTGCTTTACCTCCATCTAAGTCACAGCCCAGGAGTGATCAGGACTTTTTCCTGCTAATCTTTCCCTGGCTACTAACACTGAGAAAGCAAGCCAGTCTAAGCTGTGAAATCAAGCTGTGGTTTCGTGAACTCGCTAAGGGGTAGCATAAGCTGGCTATGCTGCTCAAATAAGCAGCCTTCTCTTCTCCCTCAGTTTTTTACAGTGCTACACTTTTCCTCGTATCACTGCAAGTGAACCTAACTGGAGAACTTACCGATATTAAAGGTAACACTACCCACAATTTTTTTCCTTACCTAGTTTTAATCAGTATCTGATCCCTGGCTAGGTAGCTGCACAAACTGCAATCAGAGATCTTTGCTACTGCCACAGCACTTCTGGGTGATGCTGAGGAACTCACTCCACCAGGACTTTTTCCCTCTGATGCGTAACTGAGCGCTTTCCTTGTCTGACTAAACTGAACAGAGGTTCAGGTTGTGATTTTTATTTTTTTTTTTAGTTAAAGAAATGCTCAGAGATGTGAATAAACACACACAGGAACTGTGATTTGAAAAACTGGGTCCTAGATGTCTTCAGCTGGATACTCAACAGCATGAGAGTAGCGATCCAGGTTGTAGGTGTTAACATGTGCTGTGAAGGCAGCTGTCTAGACATGCAGTGAATGAGACAATCCTGCAAAAAATAGTGTGTTTATGTAATTACAGAAAATAATAATGCCTCTGCCACAGATGTGAAGTTAACAGAGACAACCTTTATCCTGTTGTGGGTTGGGTTTTTTTTTTTTGGGGGGGGGGGGGTTGGTTGTTTTTTTTTTTAATTGCAGGCTGTTATTTTCATGGAATTAGTATTTTGTCCCCATTTTTGATTGTGTGATAGGAAAATGACTGACAGGTAATGAATTAATATTTATCTAATTTAGCATATTTTTAACAAATAGTTCATGCATAGGAACATTCCATACAAAAGTGGTTTTGAAACATAGCTATTTTGGTATTAGCTGATATCATTTGGTAGGAGAGATCATCTATCGGTGGGAGAAATTCACTAGCGCTCCTATGGTATCCTATGTGCGTCAGTCATAGCTACTACATTCCTTCTTCTCTTCCCTGCTCTTACTCAGTATAGGATCCTCTACCTTTCCATACAACCAAGGAATTTGGGAAAGTGCTTTCCAAGAACAGAATTTGAAATTGTTATTTGAAATGAGTATTTCAAATGAATTTGAAATGAATATCTGAATATTTGAATATTTGAAATTAATATTGAAAACATAATCCAGGAGTGCAGCACAGGCTGGGGTGCAGCTCTGTGGAAAGGGACCCGGGGGTCCTGGTGGACAACAAGCTCAATATGAATGAACAGTGTGCTGCTGCGGCAAAGAAAGCCAACAGGATGCTGGGTTGCATCAATAAGGGCATCACTAGCAGAGATAAAGAAGTCATTATCCCACTCTACTCAGCGCTTGTCAGGAATAGTATGTTCGGTTTTGGTCCCTGCTATGCAAAAAAGATGTGGACAGGCTGGAGAGGGTCCAGAAAAGGGTAACAAAGATGATCAAAGGACTGAGAAGCCTGCCATAGGAGGAAAAGCTGAGAGAACTGGGTTTGTTCAGCCTTGAGAAAAGAAGGCTTAGGGGAGACCTTGTCACCATGTTCCGGTATTTAAAGGGTGGCTACAAAGAAGATGGAGACTCCCTTTTTACAAGGAGTCACATGGAAAAGATGAGGGGTAATGGGTACAAGTTACTCCTGGGGAGATTCCAATTGGACACAAAAGGAAGATTTTTCACAATGAGAACAACCAGCCATGGGAATAATCTCCCCAGGGAAGTGGTGGATTCCCCAACACTGGACACTTCTAAGATTCAGCTGGACAGGGTGCTGGGCCATCGTGTCTAGACTGTGCTTTTGCCAAGACAGGTTGAACCAGATGATCCTTGAGGTCCCTTCCAACCTGGTATTCTATGATTCTATGACTCTATTAATTTTGGAGCTGTAAGTAATTGCATGTAATAGGAAGCTGTTTGTTCCCATTAAATCTGCAACTCACAGTCAATAGAGCAGGGGGATATTCTTCTTCACTGGTAAGACTGACAGTGCTTGGTACAACAGGTAATAGTTTTAACATACAGGAAGACTGGGATTATGTGTTTGATTCAGGGTCCAACAGTGTAATTTCTGATGTTGCAATGAAAAAGTTGTCTAGCTGCACAGCTTTAGTCCTACTGGAAACACAGGAATTGTACAACTAGATCAAATGCCTAATACACTCATATTTTATCTCTAGAAGTCATCAGGCCCTGACTATGATTAATTGGAATGTATTGGCTATCATGTCACTAAATTAATGCTCCTATAGACTTACATGGGACTATGTGGAGGGCAAGATGCAGTAACGTTTAATATGGGGACTAGCAGCTTGGGCCTTGACCATGTGTTAACTAACTTCATGTATCTGTTATGTAGCACATTTTATTGCATTCCTTCTAAAGGAAGAGGCGATGACTATTGCTTACAAAGTACTTCGACTGTTTGGAAAATGCAGAATATCAGTTTAAAGGAAGTTTAACTTCCTTCCATGGCACACAAAGTGTTAGAGGGGTCTAATCCTCACTCATTAAGGAGAGGTTCTGCTAGAAACACGCTAACCTAATGGGCTGATCTGGGATGGCAATGCCAGTGCTTTTTTACAAACTCCATTATTCCAGAGTTAAATATTCTCACACTCCAGAGCAATTTCATAGTGTTAACAAATGAACTTATTCCCACTTTGAGTCTCAGAACCAGTTAACTAGAATGAAGCCTGTTGACTTTGAATATTTCATTAGGATTTAAATGTGTGGAAGATTAAGTCTACATACTTTTCATAAACGAAGAGGGATTAGATTATTAGATGGCTTCCTCAATCAAGTCTTTTGGATAGATCGCTCTTCAGAGTAGGTATTAATGAGCATGTTTACGAGCGTAAGACAGAACTGTCCAGAGGAACCTGCAGGAAATCTGAAAAACCCTGTGAATCAGCCACGTTGAGCAGCAGTGTGCATTGTCCCTGGTGGAAAAACATGTGATATAGTTATGCTCCTCCCAGTACTCAAATTTAGATAGGCAGTTCTGTGTAGACATGCACAAACTGGCTCCCATTCTCCTGCCTTCACTGCATCTGGAGTTGCTACCTTCAAGTTACTTCACCCAAACTAGCCAGCAGAGCAGTGTACCAAGGAATGGTGGACTAGATGAGCAGTACAGAGCAGGCAGCCTGCAACAGCCAAGTTGCATTTTGGAGAGCCACATCTCCACTGCAGGCATATTTATACTATGCAATGCAGCACAGAGGTCCCTAAATTAAGTTTGGAACGGATAATTTTGGAATTTGAAACAATATAGCCATGTCAAGAAATAGTCTGATACGCTTTTCTCTGGCAGGACTCTAGTTTTCTCTGGATCTGTGTCTCTTGCACAGAGTTTCTGGCACAGCAATTCACTCTCTCTCTGCTCCCACCCCTGAATTTGTGTTAACAGAGATGTCTGAGGACAGAGTCCAAAACAGATCAGGAAAATAACATGCAAGTTTCACACATTTTTGGAGAGGTTTTATGTACGCTTTAACCTGGACTGTTTCACTGATCTCACTTACAGTTGCATTAGCACAACTGTGCCACAAGGGCAGGAACAAGCATCTGGAAATTTCTTTAGCCAGCTTTGCCACTGGAGAAAACATACCACCGAATTGCTTGGCCATTGAGGTATTCTGCTTCAGTTAATTAGCTCTGCTGAAAGGCTCCGTTAATTAGCATGGGTGTAGAGTTGCTCTGACACAGTTACACTGCTTGCAAGACCTGAGCTAATCCCTCTGCACAGTGCTGCAGCATGCCCTGTAAGAAGTAGCGAAGTGAGAGGAAAGCAGCAGGCATGGCATGCCTCCCCGTTCCTGCTGGGGACCTCAGCCCCCGGCCTCGCCGGGGGCTAGACCCGTCCACCTCCCATCAGAAAAAGCTAAAAACTGCTTTCTTTGATGCTGCTTCGCGTATCTCTGCATTTGCCTCGTTACCAACCCAGGCGATAACGCAAGTAGACACCAGTTCCTCGTTTCCTCGCACAGACTGTCAGCGGGCCTGGGCCTCAAGCGGCTGAGGCAGGCCTCGCCAACCTCCTGCTAACCTGGGAAGCCCTGCGGTAAAACTCCTACGTGCCCCGCAGCCAGGAGGTACAGCCCGCACGCCGCAGGCGGGGCGGCTCCGGGAGCAGACCCTGCCCTCCCGCTGGGGCAGGGACTCGGCAGGGACCGGGGCCGCCACGGCCGCCACCGGGCAGCCCTGCCGTGCGGGGACAGGTGCCCGCCAGGCAGCCCCGGCCAGGGCGCATGCGCGCCCGCCGCGGGGCGGTGAGGGGGGGTGGAGCCCCCCCGGGGTGACTCCGCTCCCACTCACCCCCCCGCCCCGCCTCGCCCGTTCCCCCTTCCGGAAGCGGCGGAAAGTGCCGAAGGAATCCGAGTGGAGCCGAAGCGGGGAGTTGAGGTCGGTGGGGGGGGACTGCCGGTCCCGGCCGGGCCCTCCGCTAGGGGGCGGGCGCGCTCCTCGCCGCCCCTCCCTCCCCGCCCCGCCCCGCCCCTCCCGCCCAGCCCAGGCGCAGGAGCCGGCGGTGGCGGGAGCGGGGTCAGTTGCGTGGTCTCGCGCTCCGCACCTGCTCGCCTCGGTCTGCGCGGTGGCGGCGGCCGCAACGGCCGTAACGGCCTTCCGCGCCCCCTGGGGGAACGGGGCGGCGGCGGCGGCGCGGCGCGGGGCGGCGCGGCAGGTACCGGGCGGGGCGGCGGTTGCGGGAGAGGCGCGGGGCGCGGAAGCCGGGCTGCGGGGAAAGTTGGCGCCGCCGGGGCGCCTCCGGGAGGCGGGGGCGGCGGTGCCGCCGGGGCCGCCCCCGCGCCTCCCTCCCTCCTCCTCGGCCGGCCGGCGGAGTGCCCGGGCGGGCAGCTGGCCCCGCGCCGGTGTCGGGCTGGCCGCTGGCCCCGCGGGAGAACGGCGGCGGGGGCGAGGGCAGCTCCCGGCGGCTGGCGGGGCTGGAGCGGGGACGAGGGGGGAAGCAAACGGGAAGGTGAGCGGCGGTGCCGGGCTGGCTGTCAGCCTGCAGCCCGCCGTGCCGTGGCGGCGGGGAGCGGACGGCTCGGGGTGCCCCGGGGCGCGGCGCTGCTCGGCGGGGTCCCTCCGTCTTCTGTTCCTCGCCGCGCCTTGTGTTTTCAGCGGGGTGTGAGGGCGCTGCGGCCCGGCGGCCCGGCAGGTGAGCACCGTCGGGTCCCCGGGGGGGGGAACGGGGGAAGGTCCCGTCCCCGCTCGCTCCTGCGCTTGCCTTTGCTGACTCGTCTTATAGGGCTGGTTTGGCTCCTTCCCTAATCCGACCTTTTCTTCTCCCAAATCGTTGGCGGAGCACCGCGGCTATGAGTTTTTTCGAGCCCGTCTGGGCACCGAGTGCCTGAGGCGGGTTTAGGAGAGGAGCGCTGCGGACGCAGGGCGGCCCTCCCCGTACCCCTGCCCGCATGGACGGACGGACGGCTGGCCGGCACGGGTCTGCCATGGGGTCACAACTCCAAGCCCTGAGATAACTAGTCTGTGGGACTGTATCAGGAGCTACCTCACCTCAAAGGCTGCCGGGTCTCCGCAGTGGTTACTTTCAGCGTTTTGGGTGCCGATTTACAGTGTGGAGATATAATAATCTCCAATACATAATATATCCATACCTATAATATATCTAACACATATATAAATATATGTGAAGTGTGAAAGCACGTTACCTTATTGGTGTTGTGAAACAGATGCAAAGACAGTAAAAGGTGGTATTTCTTTTAATATAAAATTCCCGATAGTCTTAAAGCATTTCTCATTTCCTCTCT
The DNA here is from genome assembly GCF_035582795.1 of Mycteria americana. Classification (NCBI taxonomy): domain Eukaryota; kingdom Metazoa; phylum Chordata; class Aves; order Ciconiiformes; family Ciconiidae; genus Mycteria; species Mycteria americana. The sequence continues at coordinate 103,153,397 of NC_134366.1, read as the reverse complement.
TTACTGAGATTATTACTAGTCAGCCTCTCCTTCTGTTGCACGCTGCTTTCCTCTCTTTCGAAGATACAGGGGTTTTTTTTTGGTTTTCCCTGCTAGGATGGCTGCTTCCCTCATGGCTGTACAGCTTGTCTTACAAATTGCTCCTGCTTTAATACCTATGTGATAGAAATCAGAACAAGTTAGTGCTTTGATAATATTAAAGACTGGTACTGCTACTTTGATCATCCAAAACCTTTCTTTTTTGTAGAAATATTATTGAAGTACTAATTTTGCACAGTATTGCATAAAAAAATTATTTATAAAAAATTAATTTAGATGTGTAGAATACTTACTTAGCTTTGGAGGGGAGTTGCACTTTCACTTTTTTTTTTTTTTTAATTTATCTGAAACTAATATGTAGAAGAAACAAGTTGCCCTTATTACCTGGGTGGTTTTGATCGTGAAGGAAACCGTTAACAAACAGGAATGTGGGGAAGAAAAGTCTGCTTAATTACAGTATCTGGAAGAACTTGCTAATGAAATACAAATACAAAACTTTTATGCTGCTGACATTCTCTGGCACTGTCTTGTGGCAAAAATGTCTTGATGGGTTGGTGACAAATGTCTAATACATATTTTTTTTTTTTTAGTTCATAAGAAAAATGTAATATTCCACATATTTTGAAGTACACTTAACAAAACAGCTCATTTGAAGAACCAACTTGTGTTGAGAAGATTGATTTTGTTTCATTAAACACCTAATATTGCTGGCAGTACATTCCTGGAAAAGCTCTTAACACTTGTCATCTCTCTCTCTGATTTAATAAGCATTTCTTCTGTGTCCATTATCACCTTTTTTGCACATTCTAAGAGTGGGACAGTTAGTTCATGATTTCAGGACAGAAATTTTGGGTAATATTACAGTGACACGTTGTACTGTACAATACTTATCTTTTTACCCCTACACCTCTAAAATACTTTTAGTACAAACTAAGACTGTAATAAGACTATAGTTAAGTGAACTTTGTAATTTAATAGCATATCCAGAAAGCTCCATAATTGCTTCTTCATTTATCAATTTGTATTATTGGTGTAATATGCTTAATGCAGAGGATGATAATGAACAAGCTGGTGTGGTAGTAACCACACTAGCTTATGTTCATGACTTGTCACGTGATAGATCTTGTTTTCATCCACTCCAGTGGTCTAAAATAGCAACTAATTTCTAAAGATCTTGGGTAGTTTTTTTTAATAGTCAGTATTATAACAGAGACAGTTGCACATACAGTTGTCTCAGGGGAGACCTTATTGCTCTCTACAACTACCTGAAAGGAGGTTGTAGCGAGGTGGGGGTCGGTCTCTTCTCCCAAGTAACAAGCCATAGGACAAGAGGAATTAGCCTTAAGTTATGCCAGGGCGGGTTTAGATTGGATATTAGGAAAAATTTCTTCACCAGAAGGATTGTCAAGCACTGGAACAGGCTGCCCAGGGACGTGGCTGAGTCACCATCCCTGGGAGTATTTGAAAGACGTGTAGATGTAGTGCTTAGGGACATGGTTTAGTGGTGGACTTGGCAGTGTTAGGTTTACGGTTGGACTCAATGATCCTAAGGGTCTTTTCCAACTTAAATGATTCTGTGATTCTATAAATTTCTAAGCTGTGACCTACTTTTTGTACTGATGGGTAAATAATAGCTTTACATAGACACTAGAAGAGTAACCTTACATAGGCACGAGACTAAAAATGGTGCATACAGAAGCCATTAATGTTAAATTCTCCAAGGTGGACTAAATGCAGGTACAGTGAGCAGTTTTTCTGTTTTGTCACTTTGTGTGTTCACAAATAATTTTTGCCATGCCAGAATCCATACATAAGATTGTTTGTTACAAATTGAGCAGTTAAAAGCAAACTGACACTTAATGGTGATGAGGACCATTGTTACCAACCATGTTATTTTAAATATGGTAAATGTGCATTGTAAGTTTTGTGGGAACCTTGTGGCATGTTTTTTTGAATGTGAAACAATGCCATAAGCTTTATAACCATAATGATGAGAATTGGTTGCTGTCAGAGGCAACAACATGCGGTCATCTACTGAAAAGTTTGCACTGAAGTTGAAAAGCAAGAGAACAACATTTTTCAGTATACTAAGCCAAAACTACTTATTTTAATTCCTTCTCATATTAGTTGGTGTTAGTTTGTAGCATTGGTTTCTCTTATTTTCTGGCTACCTACGTGTAGCAGTGCAATGTATATTTTGTTCTACCGTGGTAAGCGCATGAGGTCAGTCAACAAGTGGGATTTGGCACAACGTTGATGAGCACTGGCGCTTCCAGCTTACAGGTGTCTGGCTTGTGGTGAGAATCCCCCTGATGGGACCATCAGATACCTTGGGCTAGAACATGGGACGGCTTTCACTTGAGTAGGAAGCTACCCAGATCAATCAACAGGTAATTCTGAGCTGGGGTTGTATCGTAAGCCCACAAGAAAGGCAGGGTTTAGGCAACTTAGTCCAAGCTGTGTGGAAGTGTTAATATTGCCTACAGTTTTGTTTTGGAGTTAGATGCTTTTCATGAGCTATAGTGTTTTCTTGTTATCAAGGCCTAGAAATCAGAAGGGGTGTGTACAGTCTTACCTCATGACAAGTGTGAATTAATGGGAGGTAAGTTATTCTGTCGGGGTGTTTACTGAGGGGGAAGAGCAAGTGCAGAGGCAGTTGAAGTGGAGTAACAGATGTGCTGCAAGTTCCATCCTGACTTATCTTGAGATTATTTATTCTAATCTCCCCATACCCTAAGATACCATTGCCTTTGTATCAGTGTGTACTGAACCTTACTATGAGTTCTTATTTCTATTATTAGCATTGTAATATGAAACTTAGTCACGTGTCCTATATAGGACTTTGTATTCCTTTTCTTTCTTCCTTTCATATCCTTCTGCAGAAAATAGTTCATGAAATGCTAGGAAATCAGATAATATAGAAGATATTCTCCAATCACATGCTTTGTAAAGCTTTTTTGGTCTTAATTTTTACATTACTCCTGTAGGTAAACTGCATTCAAACTCTTGAAGAGCCTTCTCCCTAAGGAAAACACTGATGCTTCCTTATGTAATTCAGTCACTTGAGCTGTGCTGAAATCACCATGATGCTGATGTCTGGTCGTGCCTATCTGCTAGATTTTATGTTTTGGATTTCTAAACATTGCAGATGAGTAATGGCAACAAAGGGTTCCCATCTGCTGGGCCAGGAACATTCAAGAGAAACTTCAAAACCTTGTAGGTGCTCAAAGCACTGCTGTACTGTCATTCATCTGGCGAGTCCCATGTGCTCTTGGCTTCCAAGTTTGAGAAGTCTAAGCAAAATCTGGGCTCTGGGCATACATTTGGAATACACATTCTCTGCCTGGCCCTCCTCAATAAGACATGAGGTATTTTAAAATCAGTTTCCAGAAAAAAAGTTGAAAAAGGTACAAGCAGAAATGTTTTCACTGTTCTGAGCGTTCCTCCAGCTTTGGCTGGCACACTTCCACAGTTTGAGGGCCTTCTCCTCTCACGGGGCCTTGCTGTCTCATCTCGGCATATGTCTTTGTCCAATAACAACACCTGTCCTTTTATTAAATGTGGTTCTTCTGTCTGAGAATCCTCACCACTGGTTTAACAGGAGAGCATATCATTGCATGAGGGATGCGGTGGATCTCTGCAGGCTGTAGGCCCTTAGTCTGAATCCAGCACATTATCCTAATTGCCTCTGTTTGAAATGAAGATCATTAGGATTGGGCTAATCTGATTGATTTCTGTGGCTAGGTTCCCCCTATTAAACTTCTGCAAATCACTCTTCTGTGTGAAGCTTAAAGAACAGTAGAGAAGTAGTGCAGTTTTACAGACAAAACTGAAATCACAAGAAACGGTGAAGCTTGCACATGGTACAGCCATACATTAATCTGCCACGTTGGCTGTAATTTAATCAGTTACCTCTCTTGGCAAGTTTAGGTTTCATGCAAGCACTTATGGCAACGTATGTTGGGAAGAGGGAGAGTGTCCCAAGCTTTGAAGTATGACTAAAAGCCCTGCTGGGGAAACTGTGTTTTTTGGAATCTGAAATTCAGAGGAGCTCTTCAAGCTAAGTGATCGTAATACCTTTTCTAGCAGAAGAAATTTGGGGCTTTTTGAAAAGTGTTGCTTTCCAAAAGAGAAAAAGATATTTTTCCTTGCATCACAGAGTAGAACTACAGCCAAAGTAGTATGTCGCGTGCTTGCTTCTATTCAATAGGTTCATACTGACCAATTCAGTATGTTTCAAGAAATAATGTAGTAAGCCTTGTCACGGCCACCTACTTTCTATCATGTATCATCTTCTATCTACTTCTATCATCAACAGCCAGCTTTTATCTTCGTGATTCAACCTAGTTCTCTGTGTGCTCTGAAGCTGGTTAGATAATTACTCTTAATCAATACTGTGCAGTATTAAGGTAGTAACTTACCAGTCATAGGGATCTTGTTTTTCTTTTTAGAACTTCCCCGCTAAGATTTAGTGATGTTGCTCATGGAAATTCATGAAAAATGGGAGCAAAAGCCAGTCCTTAATTCAAACCTGTACGTGTGTTATCATAGCGGGCAGTAAAATTTTACAAGGGGTTCGAGAGGTTTTTCATCAATCAAGGTGAAAACAAAATCAATCTATTTTTAAGCTCTCTGCAAGAAGAAAAGTGGATGTACAGAACGTGATTCTAACTCTACTTTGCTCTTCTATTGTAATGTAATATGAAACTAATTACGTACTCTTCCTTTAAGTTCACATAACCTTTCAAACAAGCTAAAAGGTTTCATTTCTGAAATAGTAAGGTGGACAATACTGAAGTGTGCTTCATTTTTATTTTTTATATTCTGAAGAGAAGAAATCATAAAATTCATGTGAAATCATAAAATTCATGTGAAATCATAAAATGCTTCAGCCTTTGTAGCTGGGAAATGCAGTTCCAATGGTTTGGTAGCAGCTCTAATTTTAGTGATTTTGGCAGATGCCAGTAGTACTAACCAAGGCTGGATGCCTCAGTGGTACGTTTTAAATATCAAGTAAAACATAACGTGCACAAAATAAAGCTTCCTTTTCATTTTTTGTACATCAAGAAACAAAGCTCCTTTTCAAAGTCCTTTATTATTTACACTATTAACCAGATTTAAAAAAAAAAACAAACCTTTGGAAAAAGAACAGTTTTAAGCAACTGAAATCAACAGTAAAGTATTTCAGTACTAAGTCAAATGCTGTTTTGTTTGCGCTTTAAAGTACCGAAGTAGTTACGATTTGATGTCTTGTTCATTGATTTCTCACTGTCCTCTCCCTCCATCCCCAGACAGATTCTGATGTGGTGTGCGTAGTGTTACAGAAAGCAGGCGGTTCATAACACCAAACTGTGATGAATAACTATGGCTATTTCCCTAGCAAGTTATGTGATATGGTTACGCTCTGTGGAATGACACATTTTATGAATCAAAGCTGGGCGCCTGAGCTGTGACTTGTATATGCGTGGGGTTTTGTACTGTAGTGGTGGTGTTGTGTTCTTTTGCCTACAGCTGTGTGAATATGGATCCTGTTGTTCAACATGGGGCATCTCACAGGGATCGGCCCCGAGTATGCAGAGGTCTGATCTCTGCTCTTTCACTGCGTTTTGATGGTTTCTTCTAAAGCTTCATATTTTTATCCCAAGTATTGGATGTATGTGCAGTTGGCTTCTATTTCTATATCTATATCAGTATCAAATGATTTTCATAATTTTGGCAATTTTCTGTTTTTTTCATGTTCTTGCATAAACAGGAAAGGACTGCACTTCTTGAACTCTAATGGTACAGGTAGAGGCACAGCTTTTGGTTGTAGGCAAACTTGGGCATGTCCCTGAAGTTAAGTGCATGCAAATACTTTTTGATTGCTGTGGTTGCTTCAATACTAGTGGTTTGTCTGGAAGAGGGTAACTTCTTGAATGTGTTGCTAATGTTCTAAATAACATGTTAACAATCTCTAGTCTGTAGATAAAGCAGGCTGTACTTTGGTCAAGTTGAAGATCAGCTAGCACATGCTAAAGTACAGCTTGCCTTATCTTCATGTTGTTATTTCAGAATGTGTTAGTCCATGTTTACTATAGGAAAGAAAGGTGTCTTTGAGCAACCTAGTGAGCACAAGTTGTCCTGATTGCCTTTCAGTGGTTGTTATGGGATGGGACAGTTTCTAGTTTTTGCACATGCTTCTAGCCATGTATATATATATATATATATATAAAAGTGAAGATTTATTAAAGCACTTTGGAAACTAGTTTAAAAAATTTTGGCTAACATCCTGGCCTACAGTGTGGATTAACTCCATAGTTATGGTATAGTTCAAGCTTTTATCATGTCCCTGGCTTCTTATTTTTGGGTCCAGTATGTCAATGGATTATGTTAATTATCAGGAGGCTTTAAGGAGATCAAGTTCTTGAACTCTGATAGTTCACTCTTTCACATGGCGCTCTCTAGACTCCTGTTGTTTGATTAAAATTTCCACCCTTGCATATTCCTAACTCGGTGGTTTTAAATCTTGATTCTCTCAATTAATTTATCAATTGAGGTAATTGTTTATTAGAACCGTCCTTCTGCTAACGTGAATGATATATAAAGCCTGGTTGCAATTTCAGTCTCTGTCCTGCCCATTGCCACCTCCAGCTATGGCTTTCTCAGATGCCTGGTAAAAATAGTGTCACAGATTTCGCTTGATGGAAACTCATTGGTGAACTTTAGTTTGGGTAGAGCATAATCCACTCTCAAAATAATCTTGTACGTTATTCTATTCAGGATTAGTTTGAAAAGAGATCATGTCTTTTGGGAATCTTTTTACAGAAAGATACTATTTTATTAAGGATCATAAACCTTTTTCCTTCTCAAAACATGTTTCTGTAAATATAATTTGGTTTGCATGCCATCTGAAAATGTTGCTAAGAATTTAGTCATGTGTGAGTTTGAATACCTAGTTAAGAATTTAAACTGTCCATGTATTTAATAAAATAACTTTAAAAAATAGTAGAACAACACAGCTTAGGCTGGTCATTGAGGTATGCAGCATTTGGTGGCTGTTTGTTACGATTCTGAAAGCCAGTGATATAATCACAAATATTTATTTTTACAATATATAATTGTAGGGAACAATTTTGGGGAGGGGATCAATACTTTCCATTTTACACCGAAAGTAATAAGCAATTTGAGGTGTCACTGAGAAAATTCAGATTTACAAATATTGGGCAACTCTTCATCTGTGAAAATACTGTGATACTGTACTCCATGTATATTAAATTAACAGTAGCTTTTAATAAGACTGCACACAAGTGGTTTTTTATATTTGCATCCATGGTGGAGCTTTTTTTTATTAAAAACGAGAAAACCTTCAGCAACTGATTCTTCTTGCTTTCAGATTTGTTGTTTGACTTTAGCAACACAGTTCTTTGAAGTAGTTGCCAGAAAATTTCATAAGCTGAGGGAAAGTCTGTGGGACCGCGCCAGTCAGGGTGCGCTACTGCTGTGGCAAGAGACCAAAAATCCCTGACAGATTTCAGCACTCCCCAGCAATCGTTTTGTAGTAAAGCAGCTGTCTTAATTGTAGCTTTCTGTTCATTAAATTCAGTAGATTTTAAATTTATTCTCCAGTTTTGGTTATATATGTTTCCTATTCATATTGAAAATGCACACCTGGAGAAAAAGATACCTATCTGAAGGAAGCTGGTGGTTTGGCACCTGGGAGCTGATAAGGCTCCAGGATTAAGGGGAACGCAGTGGTTTTTTGGTAACTAGGAAGTGATTCAGTGTTTAATAATGGGAAAGGTTGTGTTTTCTTTTGTCTCACGCCTTTTCTGAACAGATGTGACTTTATTATTTTTCAGATAAATATTTAAACTTTTCATTCATTCTGTCCTGATATGTGGTACCTTTGACCAAAGGTACCAAATAACTGATGGAACATGTGAGTGTGCTGTTACTATTCAATTAAGACGCACTTAACTGACTAACAGCATTCTGCTTCTAGCCAGCGCGCTGTGTGTATCAGGTAGTGTCTCCCTGGAATGAATAGGGAGCATCATACTTTTCTTGTAGCTGAATGCATAGGCTTGCAACATCACGTTTCTTCAAAGTGTGAAACAAATGCCTATCTGCCAGCGTAATGGTAACAGCTAACTTTTATTAATAGCATGTGCTTTTCTGGTACATTATTATACAATAATTCACCACCACGACGACCTCCCCCCCCCCCCCCCCCCCCCAGCTATTTACAAACACACAGTTGCATTCGGTATAGCACCTTTGACATCTTGTTGTGGTGAAACTATTTGTACGCTTGATAGTAAGAGAGGGCTATGTGTTGTGATACTACCCTTTTGACACCAGCTTCACATGTTTGGTAAATGCTCAAGCACAAATACAGTGCTTTGAATACTTTTTTCTCCCTATTTCCTTAGAGATTTAATTCCTTATCAATATATTACATAACATGAAGGTGAATTTACACACTTAATTTCTAACTCCTTAGGTAAAGATGGGAGACTCTTTGTTTTTTCTCTTCTTCCAGGTGTTTCACCGAGCATTCTAGGAAGAAGTTTTCCTCTTTCCAAGGATTACTTGTTTTGTTACCCAAGTGTAGAGCAAAACCACTGGAAGGCCTGCTCCAGGTTTTCACTGTGGCCTGGCTGCTGTAACACATTCCTGCCTCTCTCGTTGGGGGATTTTTTTTTTTTTTTTGCTTTTATTAATTGTGAAATTCTTGTATTTTGATGCGATGGAAGTACTACAGTTAACTCTGTTCTGTAATGTAAAATTAGTTATTTCTCCTTATCAATATGAATAGAAGAACACAATTACAGAGTTGTTTAAAATCTGTGGCAAATTGGTAAACCCTCTTTGTTACATGTTAATTTATGTTGACCTGAGTATATAGGCTTCACATCCTGAGATAGTGGTACATTTGGTTTTACAGTAGGTGCCACTTACCTAACTATAGTTGGTTTCTAAACAGATATACCTGACTTGTGAGCAATTGTAGGTTTTGTGGTAATCAAACACCGTGATTCAGTGGAATATGAAGCTGGGTATATTCAGAATAGACCTAGTAACAAAGGTAATTCATCACTAGAATAACTTGCTGTTATTTGTGTTGAATTTTTGATTCTGGAAACATGATATAAATAATGTTTCTTCAAAAAAACACATCCTCTTGGAGCAAAATGATTGTAGGAGAGTTGCGATTTTTATATGTAGGAAATCAAGCTTACTTACAATGTATTACCCATTTTCCTTAGGTTGTGAAGGAGGACTCTGACCCTTTATTACAAGGAGTTTTGATGGATAATGAACTTTTCCAATAGCATCTGCTGAGATTAATGATCTGAACTGTGGTCTTAACAAGTGAGCCCCTAGAATCTGACGTACTGGGGTCTAAAGTTAGCTCTGTCATTGGGTACTCTCAAGAGCAAGAGATTTTGTTACTATTATCAGTTACAAACTCTGTTACTCGTTAACCAGTGCGTGCTATGTTTGACTGACTTGGAGTAGTGTCATGTTGTGTGCTAGGGTCATCTGTGTTTGTTTTTTTCTAATTACCTGGGAAGTAAATCTTTCCCAGTATAAGAGAACTGGTTTAAAATTTCTCTTTTGGATGTCAAAGCAAGGAGCCAAAGACAAATACAAGCTGTGTTAAGCTAGTATGAAGAAAATAAATCTGCATGTTGCTTAGTCTGCCAAGTGCCTGACACTGTAGCTTTTTTTATCACCTCATTTACTAAAGGCAAAAGTAGCTTTTTTGTCTCCTGTTTTTCCCTCTGCCTCCCATCCCCCAAACATTTGTAAACAGAAAACATTAACTGAAAGGCCAAACTTGGTGTCATCCCCTCCACTACTTAATTAAAAGTAAAATTACTTCTAAGCCCAAGATAACATGCTTGTCCTTACAACTTTCTCTACAGAAGTGGATTGTAGGCCAAATTTTATAGGCACTCTGAAGAAAGCGTTCCCCTAAGTGTCACCTTGGTTGCGTGGATGGTTGCAGCACTGGGTCAGTCCTGTGCCTATCGATGTTCCTCAGCTGCCAGGTACATGGACCCAGAATTGTGTGATGGCCTTTTCTTGGTTAGAGGTGGCTTGCGTTGTTCATTGAAGCTTGTTTGCTTTTCTTTCTGGCAGTGAGGAGAAAAACTGGCTTTACAACCATTTGCTGTACGTTATAAGGCAAAGTTGAACTCTTAACACGGGTAATAAAAAAAGCCTGTTTTACTGGACTGATTAGATGGCAGCTTCAAGGCGAATGGTGAATGTGCCTCTTGCCAGCAGAAAAGGTCAGACAGCGTGACAAGCCTGGCTTTATTAGTCTCCTTCCTTTCCATCTGTTGAGATCCCTTTTGGCAGTTGATGTGTGATAAGTAAGCAAGGTGAAAGTTTCTGTTTCTTCAGTACTTTTAGCTTTGATGTCCTGTCAGGTGACCTAAAAGAGTGTTGGATCAAATGAATGTTCAGCTCCTGAGTCTATGTTGTTTTCTAAAGGATGGTTGACCATCACTACTCCAGTAATGTTCTACTCTGGTTAGTTTCAACACACTTTATTAAAAAAAAAATATTGAGAAGTCTTGAAGATATTAAGCTGTAAACTATATAAAAAGGTTAGTGCCTGCCCTAAGGATAGGGCTTCAGTGTGAGGCTCAGCAGGTGTATATATTGTTTTGCCCACAGGGTAATGAGTGAGCAGGTGCTTGACTTGGGTTCAACCACTACCTATGTTGCTTCACTCTACATCCTCCAACTAATGGCTGGGAAAGACGAGAGAGGGGACTGGTGTTATGAAGCATATGTGGGACCTCGAAGGCTTGGGATCTGGGAGCAGAAGAGAGGAAGAGCTCAGGCTTGGAGAGGTGACAGCCTAGGATCTTAAGGGATAAGAGTAGTAGTACATACATGATCAGAGGTATCCTGGCATGCCTCTGACTCAGGAGGACAGTGAATGATAGCCACCAAAAGGAATCACTGATATATTACCAAATTATTCAATAATAAATAAATAACTTGAACAGTTACATATATCATAAACTATAGTTACTTGAAATAAATATTCTGCAGACATTAACTTCTAATGCCTGTCGGTTCCTGCTGCATTGCTAGTGTTAAGACATGAGAGTTGTCCAGTGTTGGATAATTTCTGTAATACAGAGATGTCAGTCTTCACTTCATACTTAGACTACATTATCGGACAATGTGATACCTTAGGTTAGTGTGTTGAAATTTGAGGATGAAATTATGAAATTGTTAGTATACTAAACTACCTGTTTATTCCTTCATTTATTTGGAGGGGTTTTGTGTTTTGTTTGTTTGTGGTTTGGGTTTTTTTGTTGTGGTGTGGTTTTTTGTTGTTGGTTTGGGTTTTTTTTAATTAGATGCCTGGATATAAGGGGGGAAAAAATCTTTCCCTTGAGAACTATTAAACCTTGGAATATGTTGCCTAGAGAAGTGGTGGAGTCTTCCTTGCTGGAAATAGTCAAGGTTTGACCTGATGGGACCTTGGAAAATCTATTTTAAAGCCCTGCTTTCAAGAACAGTTAGACCAGATGATCTCCAGAGATACCTTCTAACCTAGGTTTTTCTATGTTTCTGTGATCTAGGTCATACATAGCCATGTTTTTCTAAGATACTGGTGACAGCTTAATGACAATAACATAAATCTTGTTAAAATAATAGATTTTTTTTTTTCCCCTGCTGAAAATAAATGTGGGAAATAAGTCCACTAATGCAAAACTTTACCAGCACACAATGGTACCTGTATTAAGGAAGTTGACACTGTTGTTCTATATTAGAGAAATAGCTAGAATATTGATACTCAGTTATTTTTATTTATATGAGAGCAGAGTCTAAAATGAGGAAAGAGCTCTCAGTCAGGTTGCCTCCTATAGGATTTTGCTTGATGTACACCATGCTGCTGGAGTAGAGTGTTTAAAAACCTAGTTTCAAATATAATCAGAAAGCATTTGACTAGTAGTACCAAATACCTTTTTTTCTTTATTGGTTATATGTAAATGATGAAAGTCTGAATGAAGAAGATTTTATGCCTCTGTGTGTACATATATATACACACACACATTATATACATATTGATATACTTGTTGCAGAACAAATTGAGCATGTTAAGACAAACTTATAAATAGTGGAGATAGATATGTTTCAAGACACTTTGAGGTAGACAAATCCTGGGGTTTAGGTGTTTTCTTTTTTTTTTTTTTTTCCCCTATTTTTTCCAAAATGGCCACCTCTAGTGGTTGGGCTTCCTGCAGCAAGTCTTTTTGGTTTTGTCCCAGTAGTTTATTGTAGAAATCATTCAAAAGTTGATGGACTCTTTTGACATTCCCTGTAACAGCATGCTAACTAGCTTTTCAAATTGTGCCAAGGAAATTCTGCTGTGTACTGGCTCAGGAAATAATCCTAAGATCTGTGTTAGCATGGTGATGTCCGTGTATGTAATACATGACGTGTACGATGCAGCAGAAAACCTAAAAATTTAGACCTGACTTTCAGAATGGAACTTCAGTGTCTCTTACTGGAGACAACAAAGTCCTGTAAGCTACTTCATGGCAAAATACACTTAAATATTCAAAACCTTGTGTGTTAACCTGTGACTGACTTGCATGTAAAATTAAGTATAGGGACTACTTGGCTTAGTTATGATTTGGGTTGACTTTATTTAGCAACTTTTGGATATTGTTTGAAATGCTTAACTTTGCAATCAAAGCCATGTACATATATATGGGTATACTTTATAAGCCTGTTTTATAATGACTTCTCCCTTACCTCTGAATTTGGCTGTTATTCTCAGGCTCTCTTTTTTTTTAAATTTTTTTTATTTTATTAAGGGGAAACCATGGCAGTTGTCTTAGCTAGTAAAAACATTTCAGCAGGGAAAAAACAGTTACAAGGTCAGCTTTTCTCTTAAGTAAAAACTCTGGTTTTTTAACTCCTGTGTTGTTGCTGTTGCTTTTTTTTTTTTTTCTTTTATTGTTTGATATGTTTCTTTGCATTTAGATCAACTGTACCTTTTTTTCCCCCTGGAACCTAGCCACTTTAGGACCTGTTCTTGAAGTGGGGAGCAAGGTGTTTCCATTGTGCTTGCCTGTGAGAAGAGATGTTCGATGTAGATGTTTCTTACTCTTTCCTGACTCCTTAGCCTAATTGCAGCCGTCACAGGCCATGTTCAAACAGATAGCCCTGCTTCAGGCACTGGTGTGCAGTCACCTTTCTGTACTGATAGCTAGATATCTAATTAACTATTGTTTGCACAATTACAAATATAATGATATAGGTGACAGCTTCCCTTGGCGGGGCGGGGAAGAAAGGGAGAAAAGATCCTCAAATGGGCTAGCCCTAAAATAAAGAGTTGGCGGTTTTAAATGCCCACTACTGGCAAGGAGTCCATTTTCCCCAGGCAGGCAGGGCACAGGATTCCCCTGGGGTTTGTAATCAGCAATGAGGCTGTGAACCTCCTGCATTAGCAGGTGCTCTGGAAACACCATCTCTTGGCCTTGTTTGTGAACCTGCTTCTCGTGCCCTGGTAGGGAATTACAGCCGTGTGGTTAATGAGTTGCTTGAATCTCCACGTTGGGTTTTAGTAGCATGGCGCGGTTTGATGGCGTCGGACTGCTGCTGCAGCATGGGCAGGGGTGTGCTGGGGTTCGGGGCCCTGGAGCTGCTCACTTCGGGGGGCAGTGGGGGCCCAGTGCAGCCAGGGCTCGCTTCCAGACTCGGGTTTAGAGCCTAGTTTGTGGTCCAGTTTTGGAGGTTTGCGTGGCTGGAAACCAGAGGAGAGTGCCCATCTGAAACTCGCGTTTTGAATTTTTGAAAAAGGTGTGTTTTACCCAGAAAGAGAGGCAGGTTATTCTGTGGTTTTTGGGTTTTGTTTTTTTTTTTGTTTTTTTTTTTTTTTTTCCTCTTAAGTAATGCTTCAAATGAGGTGTTAGTTGGCTGTAATTAACCAAAATTAATTTTTATCTTCCTTTAATTTCCTTTATTTTGGCTTTCAGTATTATTCCAAAGATGCATGACTCCTTTGGTCACAAACATTTTTTTAATCCTTTCTTTACTGCATTTCTAATGAGTTGTATTTTGATACTGAATTTCTTAGACTTGGTAACAGTAGAGTTGACAAAGGGGGAACTGGAATAAACTTATTCACTAGTAGCTGGACTCATACATTTAGGAAAAGGTGCTACAGCCTCATAATGACTTAACTTTACCTCAACTATTTGGATATCCTGCTCTCTTGGCCTTCCAAATGTTTGATTAATTAATCAAAACAGTTATATTAACATTGGTTTTCTTATGGAGCAAATTACAGTATGATTCCTGTGATTCAACCTATTAAGTAAAAATAAACATAGTCCACGTGTATGTACACATTTGTTTCTTACAACTTAGTACACTACAGTGTACTAGTTTAATTTTGTACATCTTTGACAATATTGACAATTTTTTCGTTAATAGTTTAATACTGGTCATTGAGCATAAAGTTCTTGGAGGTAGGAAGAAGGCAATTTGTTCAACTGTTGTATGCTTAAATATGGTGGGAAGCTTGGGGTGGAAGAAAGTAATTAGTATGGTCTATGACGATGGTTGTAATAATGCTGCTGGATAGAGTTGTCATCTTTGTTCTTCTGAGGTTTTCATTTCCTTCTGTTTCTGGGGATGGTAATGGAGGGGAGCTGAGGAGTTGGTCTGGAAGCGTTAAAAGCGAATGCTGGCAAAATATTTTATACTTTAGCAGGTCAAATCTTTATCTGTTTGGAAAACAAGAACTTAGGCACTACTAGACTTGAATATAGATCTTATCTGGCACAGAAGGTTATGTGCATATGTGGTCACTGTTAGTCAGCTGTCTGTACACTACGTATTTGAGTAATATTGGAGAAAAAGATGACAAATTTGGCAGTAAGAGAATGCCACATAGTTGAATGAGATGTATCTGACTCCTTACCCAACTGTGCAGATAACATTGTTTGAGATTTGACTAGGACTAAAAAGCAATGCTGTCAAGGAAACATTTCAGGCTCAGCATGAAATCATACTATCTAATGTTTATGAAGGGAAATCCACAAAAGATGCAGAAACTTCAAAGGGCATTAAAAAAACCAACCAACCAAAAAACCCCACCCCAAACCCCCATCTTGTATTTCACAGTAATTGATGGCCTAAACCCTTTTTTTTTTTTAAATGCTGCTATCAGGAATTTGTACAAATAAGAACATCGCCTATCCTAAATTTTTTTTTTTTTTTTTTTTTGCCTGGCTCTGATCTAGTTCCTTAGGAACAAACTTTATTCATTGTTTTAAAGATGCCAGGTAACTCCCCTCCACGATCTTATCTAATTTCTTCCTCCACTCTCTGTGTTGCTGTCATACTCTTGTTACTGTTTGCTTTGTTCCAACCCATCCCATTATGCTTTTATTCATCCAGTACTTGTTTTCATGTCTGGTCGTCTGCTTATTCTACTTGAAACCCCCTATACTCTACAGAGCCTGCACTAATAATTGATTCAGTTAGCCTTATCAGTTCTGATTTATTTTTCCATTTGAACATTATCTGATACAATGCTTTTGAAATTTATGGAAAGGGGAGCCCTTTCTTCTTGAATGCAATATGAATCAAACCAGGAGGTGTTCCCTTTGTGATTTTTCCTCAAGGTTTTGAACTGCTTCCCAGCCAGAGCTCTGCTCTGAAGTTCTCAGACTTCCCTTCCAAGCAAGCTGCTGCGCTTCTCTTTGGCTGCTTTGCGTTTTCTGGCTCAGGGTAGGCAGCCAGCCTGTCACTGCATTCAGTCCCCAACAAAACTCTTCTACCACTTGATTCTGTCTAGTCCTGCAAATTGTCTTTACTTTGAAAGGATTCCTGTTCTTGTCATATTGCTTCAAAAGGAAGACTGTACGCTACTGCATGAATTTACCCCAGTTGAATATTAGATACCTTGCTTACTAATTTTGGTGAAGTTTTGGCTAGATTTGGCAGTTAATTCCCATTACATGCAGAAGCTGAATCCCCACCCCATTTTTGCAAGGGACAAACTTGCTTAGGTGAAATTCTAGGTTTTATTAATAGTAGGAAAGTGTATATGGCATAGGCCAGAATTTGTACTTTGATTCCAAAGATCAGGTGGGGGTTGAGTGCATTCAGCATGTGTAAATATTGATGTCACATTCAGAAAGCTCTCGTGGGCAAGCAGACCACTTACCTGGTTATGACAAGGTACATTTTGCACTAGGAAAGCAATTAAGATTAAATAAACTAAGCTGAGTATTTTTTATGGAGGTGTAATTTAGGGTAGGCAATCTGGAATAGGGGTCATTACCTTTTACTGATCACAGCATATGCTTAAATATTAGAAATCTGTATAAAATTTTAGGTAATAGCTTTTAAAATCAGGTTGTTAATCTATTCAGTTACTGAGGTAAAATAAGCTTGACAACGTTGTTTGAAGAATTGATTTCAAATTAATTTCTCCTTTAAAGGTCTCATCACAATCAGTTCTTTCCAGGGAAATCGGCTGTTCTGTCATTGATTTGCCATATCACTTGCTTTTGGTCAATTGACTAGTCTTAAGCAAAACCAGAAACATAATATTCTGTTTTCAAGTAGTCCTTGTTTCGATGCCTTTTCTTTAAAATATATTTCTGGTGTATTGCAGGGTTGTGAAAGAAATGCTAAAGAAAGAAAACAGTAGTTCTGGACTCCTGTCCTATTTTTCAGTCCAGCTGTACTGTGATCATAGCTCTAACCTGATAAGGTGCTGCAGTCAACTCCCTCTTTGCCTCTCCCAGCCCTTCCACATTAAGTTTTGGGGAATTTGCCTATTGGGAGGCATTACTCATTATCATTGCCATGCAAAAGTGCCTAATGGTGGGGGAACCGGGAGAGAGATACCAGATCTCAGCACTATAAGCAAAGCTCTCCCTTTTTTGCTCCTCTTTCAGTATAAACCAGCAGCGCTGGCCCAGTGCCTGCATTCCTCTGTAATCGGTTGCCACAGCATGCTAAGATTGCTTTGAGGGAAGTAGATAAATATTCTACCTGCCAGCCAGGAATACAAAAGCTGAAATAAGAAGGATTGGGGAATGCCAGATCTACTTGGCAAAATTTGGTGTGTGTGTTTAAAAATGCCTGGCATTGTCTTGTGTATTAAGTGACTTGAAACTTAAAAACCAAACTAGCCTCCAAGTTTAAAACTCTGCAAAATAGCAGCAGTTGATATATAGCGGATAATAGAGATGCATTCTCAAACAAGGAGGTGGTTTAATTCTGTAAGTTATGCGAGCACAGCTGTGCATGGGAACTTTAACAAGCTTGTCAATACAAAGTTCAAGAGACTTGCATTACTTCAGATAGCAACAGGAAGCTGTGTTATAAACGCTTATTTGTTGGATAGCTGTGTTAAAAATGAACAAAAAACACCTATGTGGGCTTGAATTACTTGTTGAAGGCACTATATGTCAGTAGGAGAGTTGAAGAAAAAACAGCAAACCCAACAAAACACCAAAAAACCTAAGACAACAAAAAAACAAAGCCAAAGGTGTACTCCACTCAAGGGCAAGCAGCTCTTTGCCAAGTCACCTTTCCAAAATCACAGTCTATCCTGCTCCACTTTACTCCCCCAAACTCCAGTCATGGCTTGCCTGGCTCCTGCTCGCTATGAATGCATGCTGCCTTCCCTTGGCCTCCTGAGGGGTATCCCCTTCACTGGCCTCAGGTTTCCAGCTTCCCAGTATGGTCCCCTTGATTTGGGGTCGGACAGCAGCTGTCAGAAGAGTGCCTGCGCCTGTTCACATCATTTCTAGCCACTGGAATAAGCAGACTTCCCTCTTTGTTAGCACTGTGAATTAAAAGCTTGCACAACTGAGAAAAATAAGTGTATCACTTTGGTACCTTCATGGCAGGAGGTTTAGCATGTGTTTTCCTAAAAGTTGGCCCAATATTCTCGCCCACCCTGTGATGGCAGGAGGATGTGCTGCCTGCCCTGGTCTGGGGAGGTGTTCTGTGCTGCCAGGGAGGGACCTGGCCATCCATCCAGCCGGCAGCCTGTGCCCAAGCTTGGCACTGAAGCTGCGTTGCATGCTGACCGAGCGGCTGCTTTTTGACTGTTTGGGGGCTTTAGTGAATTAATTTGTTGAAATTAATTCACTAAAGTGAATTAAGTGAATTAATTTGTTGAAAAGAAGGAACTGACCAAAAGATAGCGGCCACTGTATTTGCAGTGGAGGAAAGACACAGGAGCATCTATTTTAGGTGACTGCTTTTCAGAACGGTTTCCTTGTGGTACGGTATGCTGTGGTCACTAGGTGCGTGTTAATCTTGTAGGGTGATGAAAAAATTGCCTAACAGGGATGTAAAGATGTAAATGTTTAGATTTCACTGGTCTAAAGCATTCACTGTTTAAATGCTGATGGAAAACCAGAAAGCGCAGATTGTTTGCAAGCTAGGACATGTCCTGTCGTATGTTTACTCTATTTTTTTCTTCACTATGTGTAGGAATTGCTTTCTTCTTTTAAAATGAGGACACCCTAGCATGTGCGGGGTTGGAAAAATGGCTAGCCGTTTTGAGTGGCAGTTACTCTTTTCTTTTGTTTGCCTATTTTCTTCATGCAGGAATAGGACTTGTGCAAAAGCTGTAAAAAGCTGTTTTGCAGCTTGCACTGCAAAGGCAGTGCCACTGCGGGTCCTGGCAAACAGTTTGATCTTGTTAGAAGATGATAAATTGATGTGATTCTAGATGTTTTGAAGTCTCTGTAACAATCCAAAAAGGAAAAAAAAAAAAAAAAAAGGTGTGCTTTGGTAAGCTTAAGATGTAAATTTGTCAGCTAGTCATAAATGGGGAGAAGGATGAGATGAAGGTAGAGAGGAAGGAATAGCAGAAGACTGTTCTTCCATGACAGTTGTTTACAAAGTGCAGATGTTAGTAGGCTGGCTTTTCACAGTGTCTGTTTGCTTTTTCTTCTTGAAGACTTACAAAATGTCATGTTTGTAAACTTTCTGGAGAAGTTCTTCTCCCCCAGTCACCTCACATGGCAAATAACCTTCATACATTAACACCTTCAGTTTTGCTAATCTGAATATGTAACAGTTATGATCAAAGTATCAGGAGGTGTTTTAATTTCATCACGTTGTTTAGGTTCCGGCTCTGAGTTACAAGACTCTTGTGACACGTTTTTATGCTCTTTCCTGTAGGTCAAGAGGTAGAACTTTGTGTAATTCCTTCAAACAAACTAGTTTTGTGAGACTTTAGGATCTTTTGAACTTGTGTCGTTTTGAACAGTCCTGGAGGATAAATTGAATACAACCATGGCGTCTAAAAGAAAATTTTTGTTCTGTCTTTATAGCTCGAAGTTAGGTTCTCAGTTTTAAATTCCCTCCACAACATAAAAACTTCTAATTTTTTGATTGCTATTGTGTCCTTGCTTTTTTTAAAGGAAGAATTACTGTGGTTAGGTTATTCTACCATCTTATCTTTTTTAATAGTATTCTCTAGTTAACTGCACGATTTTCAGTGCTTTGTTCCAGACCCCTTTAGAGACCTTTTGTGGCTGCAAGCTTTACAGCAGAGAAAGTCTTCTGTCATGCTTGAGGGAATATATTTTGAAAGCTCATGGCAGAACATGGATTATAAAGTACATGAAGCATGAATGTATAGAAAACAATTCCATGAAGCTTTAAGGTCTGAAAGAAAAGGCTGGGTGCAGAAAGATAATTCATAGTAATTCTAAAGAGTGTTTTTTGTTCATGAACACAATTTACAAGGTGGGCTTTCTTCCAGATGTTTCTCCAACAGGAATGTTTTCTTGCAGAAAAAATATGGACTGGGTTTTTTTGCTGCCAGTGATGAAACTTTTTCTTCCCAAGTTTGAATGGCACACAGTCCTATGTTGTGTTGAGAAGCAAATTGAGTAATGACCATCAATGGAAAACACTGGGTAACAGTGCAAAACTTTAAATTGGGTTTATCTAGTATGGGATCAAGAGTTCTGATCAAAATCTAGCCTATAATTAAAAATTACTTAACTTGTTTGAGTTTGTCAGCTGAGTACTATTTGCAGCAGAAAACTTTTGTCATCAGTCTTGGTGGCTGTTGCTTGCCTGCTTCTGAGGTTTTTGAAAACAATAAGAACTGTTTTAGCTAATGTGTGGGCAATATTAGAAATCTTTAACAGGACTGATGGGCAAATATGCAGGTTTGGTATTGGGAGACCACCTGATGTTGGATGTGTGTAAGTTTGTGAAGACATCACTACTATAGCTAGCTTTCTTTAATATCTGAATATTTCAAATGAACCTTAGGCAGCTGGAGATCCCAGCACTTCCAAACTTTTCACAATTTTATTGATTAAATGTGTAGATGAAGTAGATTTTCATTGAAAACACAAAATTATTCTAAGGTGGGAACTTCACCAGTGCAGGCTTTGCACACTGCTGTGTGGGATGTTCCGAATTTGCTCCTCTTGCTCTTTATTTGCTTTTCATCCCATTTTCAGGTGGCAGGTAGATTTCATGATCTTGATCCACTACTTAAGTGTGCCCATGCAAGAAAGAAACCTCAGTCATCTGTAAACTCAGGCTATTTCTCAGGTCTTGTAACAACGTATCACTGACATTCACATGGAATTTCCATTTTCTTTAAAGGTGGAGTTAGCTTTCTGTGGCATTAATACTCCCACTGCCACGATTAAGGCATGTTCTCCTTCTCTCCCCCTTGCAATGGATGGCAGTCACTGCTGCGGCAGCATCTGTCTGACATAGCACACTAAAGCTCTGTTCGGTTCTTTGTAGAAGCTCTTTCCAGTCATGCTATGGAAGTTGATAGCACTGTAACAAGAAGCTCTTAAGTTGTTCGTTCACAATCTAGTTGCCTACAATATGCTTCCTGCTCTTTCAAGTTTTAAAAAAGTATTCTTTGGCAATTATTTTAGAGTCATGATCCATGTTCAATTTGGAGAGGAGAAAAGTGACCTGTTCACAAAATGCCCTTCGTGACAACAACAGAAATAGAATATGGGCATTTAGATTCACAGTCTTGTGTTGAATCCACTACTCCGTTGTTCTGTCTACAGACTGCTTCTTTCCTCCTCTTTAAAAAACAGCTTAAACTTCTTTTACTCTAAACAAAGGTGATGAAATGTGAGGTACAATAACATCAGACCTGTTGAAAAGAATGAAATGTTTGGTAACTGTAGCTTTGATGTGAAATATGTAATGTGTTAATCAGAGGGAAAAATTGTAGAAAGAGGTCTTTTATTGGACTGATTAATATATAGGAAAAAAATTACTTTGGACATGCAGTTGAGATAAGATGAGAGGCTTGTTTTGGAAAGTGTTTTTTAACACACCTGTAGGAGTCAATTCATAAGAGGTGGTATTACCTGCAAGTCGTGATTTTTTTTTTTTTTTCATTTATTTATAGGCCATCATGCTGCATTAGCAAACGAAATGTCATTTCAATGTAGATCAGTAGTCTTTTAACTCCATAGATAGTAACTTTCAACTGTTGTCCTCTATCAGAAAACAGCATGCTTCACTAGGAAACATGCTATGGGGACTTGATGCTTTTCTGACATTCTCAGCAAAGTTTTGTCACTGTGACTTCTGAAAAGTGAATTTTCTATTTATTTATTTATTTTACACTATAGGAGGTAGAGATTAGTATTGACCTGCAAGCCTAGTGGATAGTGTGACATTTGTGTGGATAATCCCTGTTTTACTTTAAATTTTTTTCTGTGTCTTTAAAATCAGTAGAAGTAGCACAGGTAGTTTCTAGACTGCTTGACTAGTATGATACAATGGATGTAGTAAAACAGTAGAATTTCCCCTTTGAACGTATGTTTTGGATATATCTGTCTTAATCTTTAGAGAGAGCTTTTGTTTGTTTGCTTTTCTACATCCCTTCCTGAATCTGTAACGCAGATAATTAAAATTCTGCTTAATTATCACAACTTTACTTTGCAGTAAAATTGACATGATGGTTCTCATCTGTCATACCATAGTTTCATGAAATACAGTTTATTGCCTGCTAATAGAATATGAGGTCTTTTTGTATTTAAATTTTGTCATGGTAATTAACTTGATACCTGAGGTGTCAGAATACTATAGTAGATTGTCTGTGTAAAATTCAGTGGTGAATGCTTACTTATTTGGTTTTGAATATTTGAGGGCATAAATTATTTATTATATATAAATAATGGCATTATTTGGTTACTCAAATACTGTAGGTGTGGACACAGCTTCATATTTGATTATTTGATTTTACAACATGACAGTTAGTTTTAAAAAAAATTACCTTCTTATACTTCAGTCAATCCTGATTTATTTATGGGAAATGTTGGTAGTTGGGCACTGCAATGCTCAGCTTCCACTTTGACTCAGCTTTTCATGTTCTTCCACTCTTCAGTGTTGTTAACGTAAGACACTATCAAGCTGAGGAAGGTGAACTGTGACTTCCAATCTGCAGTTTCTAATTTGAGTTCATGCAACGTTGTTTGTAGCCCCCAAAAGGCATTATTTAAGAAATAAATTAGTGATAGCTCCTGCACTTTTCAGTAAGCCAGTTTTCTTTCGTGGCATGGTGCTGTTTAAGGCTGGGGCAGGAGATGGAGGAAGCTGTAGAGTTCCTGAATTCTTCGATTGGCATAGTGCAGGAAATAGAGCAACGAGCTGTTATTGCCCTGAACACACTGGCTTAAGGTGTTATTTTATAAATGGGGTTTTAAAAATAAACATCATAAAGATCTCTTACATGAGCAATAAAAACTACTGAAAAAGTGAAAGCATTACAAGTGTGTCTCATTCTCATCTGTATTTTATAGTACTGGAACAGTGTAGGGAGCAGGTCTCTGCTATTACTTCAATTGCTTTTTCCTCCCATTTGTTTTTCTTCTCTGACTCATTCTGCATGCAGTAGATGGTATCTCTGTACTAGTGCTAATCCAGTATCTAAGGTCTAACAGTAATGCTTCACGCTGTGTAAGATGACACATTGGATCTTGCCACTACTTAGCTGCATGGTTTAATGCTATGTACGTAAAGTAGCATCAGTGAAGTTGACATGACCAGATTCACACCCTTGAAGTTTGAAGGGTCATTCATACAATCTGGTTTGATCCTTTGCAAATATGACCAAAGTATTTTCCTCAGAAGTTGGATTAAAGCATGTGTAAGAACCCAAGTACTGAAATCGATGGTCAGTATTGTTTTTCTACCAGTAAGCTCTTCTAGAATTTAATTACCTTTAGGTTATCTGATTTCAAGATTAAGTTTTCAGATAACCAGTCTTGCTGTTGAACATGTTGCTGAGAAGCTGGGATAATTCTTTTTTTCCCCACATGTAAAGACTATGACTATAAAGAATATGACTGTTTTGGCCAAATGATCTCTGTTAGCCTATAATAGCAGCCTGTCCTGCTTTATTGCTAGCCAGTCTGTGTCATCTTCAGTCTTAACAGCAAGAACTGTTGGTATGCCTGAAGCTGTGCACATTTTAAGACTTTGCAGGCAAAAATCTATAGGATGCAGGTAATGGAAACCTTCTGAAAACAGGGGAGGGGGATGAGAAAGAAGGATCTTGGAAAAGTTGAAGTAGATCTTTGTCTCTAAAACTTGTGTCAGAATGAATATATAAATATATACATATATATATACAGAACAAACATTTGACATTAATATTCCTTTCTTTAAGGATAATTAATTTACTTAGTGTTGTTACTCTATCACTGTAAGTGCAGCTCTGCTTTCTGTAACTTAACCAATATTAATGTATAATTAACGGTCTGAAGAGAGTGAAGCCTTTTCTGTTACATCTATACAGTATTTTGAGAGCACTGAGTCTGTCATCAAGTCCCTCTCTGCCATCCATCGAGAGACTGGATGGTGTGCAACAGAAGCGTTACTCCCAATCCAACTGTGAGAGTGTAGGTACATACGTACCAGGCAGCAGAATTGAATTAAAAGTGGGTGGCTTACTGTGCCGCATGGCTTATCTGCACCAGGTATTTGCAGCTTCTCACAGTGCTTGCGTTACCTTCAGGACGTTATTGGCTTAGTGGGATCTTAGGGACGTGTCAGTCAAGATGTAGTGTAATGCTAGAACTAGAACTCAGGCTTATTTCCTCTCCTGCCCACCTCCTCCAGTCTATCTTGGACATTCATGTGTGGTCTTGCTGAATCCAGAGTTCAAAATAGCTGGATTTCTCTTGAAAACACTTTGCAATACGTGTTTACCAGAGATATAATGGAAAGCTAAATGAAGTGCAGGGAAGGCTTGCAAAGCACTTAATAACTCAATCTTATGTGCTAATTAAGCACCTAACCTCTTGTAGTGGTGTGGGGATTTTTTAAATTTATTCAACTTATATATTGGATTTTCTTTTTAGAGGCAATGACTGCTGAGCAGTAGGTGGGTACCTGATTTCTAGACATAGGAACAATCCAGCTTGTCTACTTACTTACTGGCTGTAAAATAAAAAGTTAGCTTCCAATTTTGTGGAGGTTAACAAAGGAAAGAGTATTCAAAATTACTTGTGGTTTGCTTTTTGTTTTTAAATCGAGGCTTTTTTCCTTGTAACTACCTTCATTGAAACTAAAATGCTTTCAAGTACATTCTAAATAAGCAAATAGAGATATCATCGTATATACAGTCTACCCTGAAGGCTTATTTGTGGATGAACTCCAGCATAAAGAGCTGTCAGATGAAGAAGAGGTACCATTATATTTTCCTATGGAAGAATTTTTTTTTTTACTGTGTTCTGTACTACTTCTGGTAAATATTGGACTGGCAAAATGTGCAAGAAGATATGTTAATATAGATATTTTCATACCTATTTAAGGTATAACTTTAAAATGCCTAGGCTTATATTTTTTTTTTTTAACTTACTGGACTCATTTTCTGTAAAGAATCTCTGCCTGTAAGATCTGTTTTTCTGGAAAACTTAAGATGATAACTAGAATGACTGAAACCTTGTTCGTGCAATTTTTGATAACATATTCTCAGAATGCTTTGCTAGACCTATTTGTTATTTATACAACAGATAAATAATTTTGCTGTGCTGGAATATATCACAGATGTTAGCCACTGGAAACAAACATAAGAAAGCTGTATCTTTAATTGTTTTGTGTTGATTTTAATTTTGGGGCGAAAAGCTTCTATTATAATGATATTGCTGTCTGTCTTAAGAGTGATGGAAAACATGCAGCTACTGCTTTGGAGATTGCGTGTGTGTCTAGACACACAAACTTTCGATGTGGGTATTAACCGTTATTCCAGTTCTAAGTAAGAAGGTGCTGCAAGAAGTCTTTTATTCTTTGTATCTCAATATCGAGGTATTTTTACACCATAAGCTGTAATGCTTAATCGTATAAGGCTTTCATGCTAGTTCTATATTTATAGTTTGACTGATTTTTTTCAAGTCGTGAAGTTTCATCACGTTGTGATACTTACGGCTTCCAAATTTACTTTCTATATAATTTATGATCAATATGTCAGGAAAAGTTTGTGAGAAATAACTATAGATAAGGAGCAAATGATAACCTGCACACATCGCTCAAAATGAAGTTTATCTTTTACTTTTGTTGTTGCTTTAGTAATGCCCTGTAATTTGTATGGAAACTTGCAAATATTGTATTGTGGTTAAATACCTCATGGGATTTTCCTGTGAAATAATAGAGTTGATTTTTATATTAATGGGGAGATATCTAGTTTCTCATTGGGAATGTAGAAAAGATGAAGTGTTTGCTCTGCAGAAGGTGAGAAGAGAAGCTGGTTTTCATAGGTGTTGAGTTAAAATTCAGTCTTCTATTTGGAAAATCTGGCTGGATAATTTAACCCTCATTAAGATGCATTATGATAGATATGGCTTTGAGGTGTGCAAATAATTCTTAACTACATGGGAAGAATAATCGGAATATAGATTACTACAAAAATGTCAGGTTTGCTAGGGTTGGTGTTTTTCTGATAATTTGGGAGATGATTTTAACCAGCAAATAGGGAAAGCTGATGCATGCTGAAGAGCATTTGTGTTGGTTGTCTTAGGGCTATACATTGAAACAAAGACACAGAAACTTAATTTGTTATACCTCTTTGTATTCCCGTTTACTTTATTTCATATCTTCTAAATAAAGCAACAGGTAACCATAAAAATGTAACTTAGTGAAAGGACATACAAGACTTGGCCATGTCTTTAGTACTACAGTTTTTCCCTTCATTGTCAGGGGTTGTCACTCAATGAAAGTGGGTTAGAAGCACTATCCTTTCGTAAATGACATTCCCACAGATTCTGCAATATTTACGATTTTCAAGAGCCCAACATGGAACTATACATTTTCAGTCATGACTCTAAAGAAACTCTGAGAACGCTTAGAGTGCGGTAGTCCCCTCCTAGAAAAAGACATGAGTGCACCCACTTGCAGGAATAGAAATATCCCCATTTATCCAATGAAATGGTGGTAATTAACGATTTTTTTTTATTAAACTATTCACAGTTACATATGGTGTGATTATATGTAGAAGGTCCTTGAGTATATACTCAGAAAATCTGCTCTTGATTTAATTCCTTGGTAACAAACACATAAATGGTAATTATACTGAGAATCAGGTCATAAGTTTCTTTACCAACAGTTCCTAAGCATGTTGAAAAGAAACTAAACGCTGCCACGGAAAAGGGCTTTTAAAAAGTCAGTCTTCAATACAGAAGATGAGAAAAACACATTATTTTTGTTCTGCTTGACTGCAGCGTTATCGTAGGAGAAGGCATGCATAACCAAACTTGTCTAGAAATGTGTTTAATGTACTTGGAAAACATTAACTTCTTTCTGTAGCTGTATTTGTTGCTCCTATAAACCTGTTGCATGGTTTGATTATGGGATGGAATTCCACATGTTTGTTTTATACCTTAGGGTGAAAATAAGTGTGTTTTGGGGGTGGTTTTGTTTGGTTTTTTTAAATTAAAATGTAACTCTCAACTTTCTGGATTCAAGATGCTTATTTTAGGGAAAGGGGAATAATTGTTAAAGTATTCACTTATTGATGATGTTCAAATTTGTCTTAGTTCTTTGTTTTGTTTTGTGAATTAGCTTCCTACCCAGGGCTACAAAGTGGGAGCTTGGATTTGCATGTAATGGCCGGTCCTGGTTGCTCAGGGCTGGAGGCTGATTGCTGGTGTTTAGAGCCAGCCTCTGGTCTTGCCTGAGATCTCGGTGACCCTCCACCTATCCCCGTTGCCGTTGCAGCGTTCTTTATGTGCTTCCATGTACCCCTTTATATTGCACTGGGGTTTGATAAGCCATTGCAGTAGCCTGGGCCTATGTAAAATACAGCTTTAAACACAGGTCATATGTGAAGGAAGAGTAGTAGAGCAGGTGCTAATAACTCAGCTGCTCACCTCTCTTCTGTTCTCTTTCTCTTGCCTTTTAGACTAGGGATTCACAAAGTTGTTTCCTAACAGACTTACTGAGTGTACGGCAGATTAAGCTTAGGACACGCAAAATGACTTAGGCTGGTGCCTGTGGTGTGACACCTGTAAAATAGCTCCTTCAGGAGATTACTGTCTGCAGAGTAATGTTGAAGGCCATGTAGGTGGGAAGCAGAGAGTCCGGCTTTCTCTGCTTGGGACTCCCAGCCGGTGGCAGTTTTCTGGGGCTTGATAAGGCCATTTGAGCTCTAGTTGACTAATGGCTGTGGTGTCCAAACACTCAGCCATTTGTCCCAGCCTTGGCACAGTTTCCATGGTCAGCTGGCACTCTCAAGGATAGCCTCAGCTGGGGCTCTTGCACACTGTAAACAGAAACGGTGAACTCTGACTGTGGTACTGGTTTGATTTTACGTAAAATTGTAAAAATCAACGAATTCCAAGTTTTCATTTGTGAACTCGATGCAAATTGGTCATACTAGCAGGTTTGAATTTCTTGTGATGAATGTCCAAGTTGTTATTTCAGTTGGGGTATCCAGCATATAACCTGAAGATATTAAAACAAGTGTAACTGAAGAAATAGAATTAAAAACAACTGTAACTTTAGTCTAAGACTAAGCACTTCTCTGATTTTATAATGAACAGCAGTATGTAAGTACGTGTTACTGTTAGTTCTTAGATAGCTTTTGTGGATGCTGGGAGACAGCCTGTTAACAGGTTTATGGCATGGAAAAGAGCAAATCTGACTTGCCTGAGGACATGTGGAGGTTCAGCAGTAATAATGCCTATTGTACGATCTCTTTGATAACATTCACTATTCTTGTTACTTTGTGAAAAACTTCGAAATGGAATTTCATCACTGTCACAGACAGCTTTAGGGTGAAATTCCTGTCATCTCTTGTGTCTAGTTGACAGTATTCAACAGAGACTTGGGCTCTTGGGTTTAGACAGTATAATATGGTTTATCGGGGGAAATGGTTGAATTTCATGTAGAAATTGATACATAAGTAGAGAAGAAATGTTAGGGGTTTAAGTTATGAAGAACATAGGGGACCATAATCTGAAAATTAAACCTAGCCTACCAAGTCTACCTCCAAGTATGGGCTAGGTTATCCAGGTGACACACTAGACTTTCTACAGAGCGGGACCTTGGTATGAAATGGACCTGTAATTACTTGTGCTGCTATGCACAGTCAGTTAAATAAAAAACATCAATTTGTTTATTCAGGTTTACTTTTTCACAGTTACAAAAGAGTTTGCGTTTTTGCTTGGTTTTTTTGTTTTTCTGGATAGCAAGCATATATATATATATATATATATATATAAATGTTATTGATGCTATTTTATCGGCTTCTATATTTGAAGCTTGAACAAGTGAGTAGCAAGATCAAGCTATATGGTAACACTTGAAAAAATAATGCTCTGCCAAGGAGTGATTAGAATTAGATATCAAAATTTCCACAAGGTCTTCAAGCATGCCTTGACCTGTATCATGCTCTGCACTAGGAGTGCAGGGGCTGAATGCAATTCTCTTGCTTTCTCCAGGCAGGTCAGGAGCTGAGTGCTGGAGACTCCTGTGTGATCGTTGCTCTCTCCCGAAGCCCAGCTAAGGTGGAAGAGAAGTAGAACACGCTTAGAAAAAGGGAATAGTGGAAGTGTAAGATAGGAAGCATTGGGGGCAGTAGGTGAGAAAGGTTGGGGAATATGAGCAGAACGGTCATGTATAGCATTTTCCCAGGAGCAGAGAAGTCTGTAAGGTCCAGGAGCGTTAGGCATTGCAATGCAGACTGAGCCCCAAAAGCCAGAGCATGACAGTCTGATGAAGTTTTGAATCTGGCTACCAAAAACTTTCTCATCTAGTGGCTGTCCCACAGCGAAGAATAACTTCTCCTTTTACCCATCAGTGGACTAGTGGGTAGAGAGCTATTTCTGCAAGTGAAAAGTTTGGGATTTTTTTTTTTTTTACCTCTGAGGGTGGAAAGGGGAGAAAAAACTGCAGTATAATTCATGTAGTCACCTGGCTTTTTGGTAAAGATAACACAGTGCTGAATAAATGGTTTAAAACTCAGCTGCTAGAAAATTAGAGAATGTGAGAATGAAGGTTTCGTATGCAGTCGTCATGTGTCTTCACCTTCTTGTATGTCCTTGATAATTAGATAACTGCATGTTTTCTTTAGCAATATCCATTCCTGAATAAGAAAGTCCATTTTCTGGATAAAAAATTCAACATACTATGATTAACTGCAGACTGTATATCAAGAACAATTTCAAAGCAATAGGAGTGTATAGTGTTTTATATGGAAATACTGTTCAGAATACACCTAAAGGTCACCTCTTCCTTTTTTCCTCTCCTTTAAAAACAAAAGAAAACAAAAAACCCAAACTCCCAAAGCCACGTCTTTGGGAAAGAGTGGAAAGAAAATACTGCTGATCTCGTAGGAAAAAATGCAATGTGCTGGCTAAATAACTGAGTCTTGGCAACTTATATACACTTTTGATTTCAGAAAATATACGGTAGCAAACTATCAATTGGCTGACAAAAAAAAGTATGTGACAGTACTTGTTGAATGCTTTTGTGTGCCTGACTTCTGAGTTTTCTGTGAGAAGGGAATTGTTTTAGCTGCTTCTAAGTATAGATTACACATCGTTATGCAAGGATGGATCACTGCACTGCTTTGTTGCCTTTGGTAGTCTATACAATTTTGCATCTCATGGCTCTTCATGCATTTCACATTTGCTTTTTGTAGTGATGTGTGAGTAGATATGATGTTCCAGAATTTTAAGTGATTTTATTCTGAATTGCTCAGTTTCTTCAGCTGCTTAAAAGAAAAGCCAGCCTATGTTTTAAGGCAGATAAAGAAATAAGGGGAGATTGCAAAATAGTCTTGACGTTGGTCCTGTCTAGCTTGGCCAGCTGTCTGGGAAACACTCATATTATGCAAGTCTCTTTGTAGCTAGCCTCTAGTAAGTGAGGTATGATTTGGTAATTGGTATGGTAATTAACCTGGAAAACTATCCTCTGCTTCGCTTGCCAACTGGCTTTATGTGCTGTGATGTTAATTGGTAAACTGATCCAGTGAAGAGAGGCTTAAAATGTTTACAGGCTTGACTGTATTTAATTCATCTCTTATTTCAGTGAATGGCTCTTTACTGTTTGGTGGTTTGGTTTTTTTTTTTCATTTGTGAAAACTCTTTTTCAGAGTTTTGGTGTTCATGAAGATTTTTTAAAAAAAAAAAAAAAAAAAGAAAAAACCAAACTCCAACAAAACAACTTCTTTTTTTTTTTTGTCAGATGTTCTTCTCAGATATAAATTTCTGGCTTCATGAATTTATGTATGCTAGGCTGTAAAATATTGACATGCTTTTAATGTTAATTCTGATTGCCTTACATAAGGTGCTTGTGTGTATATATTCCTGAAACAAAATGCTATTTGACAGACGCGATCTGCATTAACTCAAGACTGTTTTGTCAGTTGAGAGTAAACAGAATTGTTTTATTGCAGTGAAACTTGTATGGTAGATACAGAAATATGTAGGAAATGTATAAGGGGTTGAGGGATTTACTAGTTAACAGATGATAAAAACTTGTCTTGACATTGCCTTCCTGCTTTATAGTATGTGTTTGGGTTTTTTACTGATTTAAACTAAGGCAGTGGCCCATGCCTAACCTGAGTACACGTTACAGGGGTTACCTGTGATTCTCTTAAGCTGGGTGCATTTAGGACATGGAAGCCCCTCTATATATGCATTTATGTTCTGGTTTACAATGTGCTCATTTTACAACTTATTCTTTTATATAAGAAACATTTGTTACTATAGGTATTTGGGGTGTAATGAGGCCTTCACGATGTTGTAGGTTTCTCTGAAAAAACATAGATGAAACATAGTGAATTGTAAGAACGATTATTAAACATAACTTTTGTTTTTATAGGTTATTCAGCAATAGTTATGAACTCCCGTTTACGAGCCTTAGGTGGGAGGATAAATAACATACGAGCATCGGACCTACCAAAAGAGAAAACCCGATCAGAGATAATCTGTAACGTCCACTTTTTGGATGGCTCAGTACAAAGCTTCAAAGTCAACGTAAGTTTGGAAAACTACTTTTTTTTTTAAATACATAGAAATTTGTTTGAAAGCTGAAGATCAAATGTGGGACCCTAAGGCATGGGATTTCCAAAAGATGTTGAAGATGTAGCTTTGCCATTATAAGTTGCAGAATTGCTGGTTATGAAATGGATTTATAAAGCGCAATTTCAGTTTTCTTTAAAGTCAACCAACTGAAATGTCATAAAACTACAGCATGCAGATTGTATCTGGAAAAAGGTCTTCTGTATGATACGGGAACCATGAAGAAACAGATCTGGTGGTCATTATCAGCTGTGAATAAGTAATTCATATTTAAAGGGAACTCCCAAATTTGGATGTGCTCCTCCTTTTCTCCCATCAAAGGAATGGTAGTGCTAAAAGGAGGAGGCCTTGTAAATTCCTGTAGTGATGTCAGTACCTATTTTCTGAAATGCAGATGATGTAAATAGTGAAGACATCATGGCTTAGTAGGACAGTTCTGTTCAGTCTTTTGTTCTTCAATGTAGTCTCTTTATCTGGGAGTGTGGAGGGAAAGGGGATTAACAGAGGTTTGCACTCTACATTTTTACTGTATTTTATTCTGTAAATATTTTGGTTTATAACCTTCAGTACTGATTAAAAGTATTAGTTCATTTTTGAATGGAAACAAAGGAAATACCTTCACTCAATCAATTTGCAGTAGAATTATCTGATGATGTAGAAAAACTATGGATGAATTTAAGTATAATTGTGTGAATTTGTGTACATGATACTTCTTTTATCCAATTTACCTTATTTGAGAAGAGGCCTTATGCTGCTTCTATGAGGAAGCTGCGTTGTTGGATATCTTAGATTATGCAATGCTTTCTTATAGGAGATTCAAATCTTCACCTGAACACTGTGTTTTCCTGAGTATTATTAGAGTTCTCTTTGCAGACTGATTTTATTTTTGAACTTTGGCTGTTAGATATTTATTGAAATAGAAATTAGTAGATAGGTAAACATGATTTTCATTCTAATTCTAACTATTTTCATTCTAATATATACAGAATTAATCTTGTATTTTAGTATATATTTTATATACTATATCTGTATGTGTATTTATATACGTGTATGTATATGTATGTATATATATATGAAGTAGCTAACATTGGGGAGTGGGGTACAAGGAGAGTAGGTATGTAAGAGAGAGCAAAACATTAGTATACAATTTCCATTGTTGGTCTCCAGCATGCCCTATAGGATTGCCTTGTCTGTCAATGAACTAGCATAATTGCCCTCCCCTCCTGCACAAGGACCTTTGAAAAATGAGAAATTTAAAGCTTTTTGAAATCCATGCATAGTAGTGTATTCTTCGGTGTAAACAAGTGTTTACGTAGCTTTAGATGTAGCACTTGGCCTGAAGTCCAGCACTGTACAAGTCAGCTTTGTGCTTCTCATTTCATCCTTCAAGCAGTGAGTGCAATATGATAAATGGGAACCATTTTGAAACTCCGGACCCAGCTGATTTCTCTCCCTGCCTTCAGCGTACCCCCACGGTATCCCTGCTGGTTACCTCCTTCATCCAGGAATTGGAAGGGCCTCCTTTACTGCAGCTGTAATGCTGAACTGCCGTAGGGGTAATCCAGGACCCATTATTGCTTTATTGAAAAGAAGCGGGGAGCATGGCTACCCCACTATGTTACGGGCTAACGCAAGGAAGAGGTTTACCAGAAGATGTATGTTCTTTGAGTACTGAGCTTTTGTACCAGTACTGAAGCTTTTGTACCAGTACTGCGCTTATCTGCCAGGATGGCTCTTCCTGATTATCTAACCTTGATGTCTGCCTAAGAACAGGCTTTGTCCCTCTCTGGTTGTGTTGCAAGGCCCAGTTCTCAAAAGCGTTTGAAGCCGCTGTGGAAAATTTATCTGAGTTCTGCTTATGTTAACAGAAAATATTCAGCCTCCTGAAGTTTGTGCCTGAACGTGTGTGTTTTTATTTTAATTGCCAACATCATTCAGTTTTATGTCTGTGAGCAAAGAGGAACTCGGATCTGTGGTCAGTCTGGGAATCAACTAGGCATGTATTGAAGGAAAATAAGTTTTGCTCTGAACAGATTTTCCCCACTAGTGAAGTCTTTGTGTTGCTTTAGAGAAACTGTTTCTCATATCAAGACGTTGATTTATAGATCTGATTTTGCTCCATACTTTACTCATTTCTGGATGCCAGGTCAATTGATAATTCTATATTTTTAAGAAATTAAATATGCATATCGCATGGCATGATCATCCGTAAGACAAATCAACAGCAATGTATTTAATGTAGTAATACATTATTAAAATGAAGGTGCTTTCTGAAATGACTAGACATAGATACAAGATACATGGATAAAAAGACATAGTATGTCTTGTGAATGTTGTAAATACATTTTCTAGTTTTTTACTTTCTCAGTTTTTACTGTTATTGCTGAAATCTGTTGAATTCTTTTCTCCTGTCTGAGTTTGGAGAATTGGAGCTGAACAGGATCACCTCTTTTAAAGTATAAGGTGTAGTGTTTTTCTCTTTGAAAACTTCAACGTATCTGTGGAAAATTAAGGTTGGGAATTTTTCAGGGTTATATGTTTGGGCTAGTGGTACCTCGTGATTTATGAAGGCTCTAAGTTTGGATATATGTTACACTTTGAACTAATATTAGGCTAATATTCATGTATACATAAGTATGCTTTACATTCGTAGACAGGATTACACTTTTCTACTACAAATAGTGTAAAGTGAATGGGAAAAAGCAGAATACTCAAAGCTTGGCCTTTGTCCATTTAATAGCATAAATGGAATCAAAGACTCCTCCCATTCTAATGACAACAGACTGAAAAATACTGAGCATTGCTTTGTCATGTAGCAGCTATCTGAACACAGAATTCTTAGTGCAAGAGGATTTCTTTCTTTCAAAGGCATAGTGGGATTATATAGAAAAATAACATCAAAGAAAAGAAACATCAAGGGTAAGAAGAAACTAGAGAGAAATTTGCTTTGAGTTTAAGCAAATATATATTCCTATGTTGTCATTTCCAATATCTTGTTGGCACTGCACAGATGCTCAAGACTAGTAAATTTGAGGTGGATTTAAATTTAATACAAAGATGGTAGATTAGATAGTCTAAACTTACAATTTATTGACACACTGAAAAGAACAACTTACGTATTTTGAAATTTTGAACTAGTACTAAGGGACATCTTTAAAATGATGGTAGAACACTCATGGTATCTCCAAATACTGAACCTTTTAGAGAACAGGGAGAATAGACTTTCTTTTCATTCTGTAGCAACACGATCTTTATAGAGCCCACACAGCTGATTTTCATCAAACTTTGTTGGCAAACTGCATGGGTTTATGAAACTTTCAAAGTGATAGCTATAGGGGTCTCTATCATTCTGCTAGATGGTACTTTCTTTTCCCAGTGATTGTATCTGTAGCAGTGTGAATGAAAACCAAATATCCTAAAACTGGGCAAAGGAAGAAGGAAGGTGGATTTTGCTTATGAAGTAACCTGAGGGACTATCTATCTATTGAGAAACTTGAAGAAAGCTGCATAATTTGTTTCCTGCAAATTTGTTCTTACTAAGTGCTTATCCCAAAGAATATCAGTAGCCTGACCAACTGTAAATAAAGACTTAATTTCAAGAGAGCAGTGCCATTTTTCTCCTGGATTTTTGGCTTTGGCACAGTAGTGAAGTGATAGGCTTTTTTGTTCATTGTTTTTATTTAAAGGCATTTATACTACAGTTTTGGTGAATCTGAAATTTGTACTGATGGTATCACAAAGAGTTAATCAGTATAACTTGTGGTATGTGCTGTTCTCAGGTCATCGTTATCAAGAAAGTTCACATGGGAGTACAGACAGACACATTCCACTACATTGCTTACAGTTCAAATAGAAATGTATGTTAACTCTGCAAGGCTGAAATGGCCTTTCTTGTCTTTCCCCCATTATGCATTTCAGTATTTAGATGGAACATGTCCAAAGTCCAGCCAAAGAGTAGAAGGTGCATGTAAGCTAAGAGTTGGAAACCTTCTTCTTTCAAAAACACATTTGAGACAAAGGCTTGACTGCACTTGGTATGGAGTGTTGCACTTGATTTTAACTATATCCAGGTTTTCTTGAAGCCTCCCAATAAATTTCAGGTGTTTGAATTTTGTGATAAGGTTAATTCACTTCTATCCCTGATGTTACCTCTGCCTTGTTCTAAGGTTATAATGCATAAGCTTTACACATGGGGAAAATGTTAGTTGTCATTCTAATACATACAGAATGTGCTCACGTACCATGTTTGGGTGTGTTTAATAGGTGTATATTGAGCAATAATGTAAATTTATTTGCAACTTTTGGTATAAACATGCAGGAATCTTCCATTATTGCTCTACTTTGGTCATTCCTGGTAAATGAGTCATTTGGGAATTATGCGTCTCAATTTCCAGTAAATTGATGTTTGTGAAGGGATAAAATTTACAGTGTCAAATCATTTCTGTATTGCACTGTCTTTCCGAGTTGATGCTTATGTCTTAGTACTTGTGATTTTTGCTTTTAGAGTAGTTGGCTTTTAGTAATAGGGTTTCTTTCTAGAAATAAAATGATTAGGCAGTAATAATGAGAAAAGCTGCATGACTTGAAATTCAAATAGTAAGGAATGTTTTTCCTTCCCCACCATCTCAATTAAGCTCCTTCTTCTAGTATTTGAGAAGGAACACGATGGTTACAATTAACACCAACAGTTACTATTGGTATGTTTAAAATAATGGGCAGAGATACAAGTCTTAAAGGTTCTTTTTGTTTGTGGGGGTGAGTTATAATTTTAAACCACTCATAGTAAAATGCAATGATGCAGAATTGTTGGACCATTGTCACTAAGTTTTCATACTGGATATTGTTTGATAATACAAGATCGTTTAGTGCTAATCTGTGTCCCTGCACGTTGAAAGAACTGCTGTATGAAGTTTCAGGCTGGCAACAAATATTTCGTTTTATATTGAGACAGATCAGTATACAGTATGACTGGAAAACAGTAAGACACTATGAAATTTGATGATGCCTTTGAGGGCAGTGAGAAAGTGATCTGACCTACAGCAGGCTTGTTAGTCTTAGCCCTTCGTGGGGCCTGACTTCATAATAAATGCTGAAGGAAAGAATTAGTGGAGGGGAGATTTTTCCAAAGCTAGAACTGGAATGACTAACCTCATGTATATGTTTGTTTTAAATCATTTTTGAAGCAGAGGAAATGCAGTGGGTCAAAACTCTGTGGGCTTGGATAAATATTTTGTATGACCTTTATAAAGGAAAATACTGTGCTGGAGTGTATGGAATCCCAAAGAGTTACGGGATGGGCAGGGAGTTGGCTCAAGAGGTGGCAGTAGATCTTGCCGAAAAGATGTTAAACAGTGCAAGGACATTAGTAGAGTTCTTGACTGTCAAATGTCATTAACATGTTGCTATTGAATCTTTTCCAGTAAATCAAAAATGTAAGGTTTGAGTCATTATTAACACTAAAAAAGATACAGGAATACGGGGTAGCAGATAATCTATCTTGAACAAGGAGTAATTGCAGTGAGGAGGGAAATCAGTAGTGTAAACTAATAGCTTTCATAAGATGAGGTAGTGGGTTTTTTTTAAGCTCCATTTTCAGTTGCAAACAATAGAGGAGGAGAACACTGGTAGTTTGCAGGCTGAGCTGGTCAGGTGTTATTGTTCTGCAAAAGGTGAGCACTATTATGCACCAGGCAGAAATCTTCAGCCAATGTCAAGGAAGTATTAACAGTGTTAGTCTTGGCATGGAGGCCACCCTCCGGGGAATGTCACATGTGGATCCTGGCTACTCGCAGACAAAAGAGGGAAGTTCCAGTCAGGCCGGCATAGAAAGTACAACTAGGATGCTGTGCAAAAGTCTGGACCTAAGGAAAGATGAGGCTGTTCTGTTTATTCTAGCTAAACAAAATCTTGCATGCTCTGAATAAGAGCATCAGTAAATACATTCCAGGAAGAGAAAAGGACAGAATTAGCAGAAGAGCAAATAATTTAGCTGTATGTAAAATTAATGTGGAAATTAAAAGAAAGTGTAGCACTTTGTTCAAGCTTATAGGCATATTGGGACTAAAGGACACAGGCTGTTTGGTGGTGGATGACTGTTATGGGCTAAATTAGGAAAGGATGACCTCAAACAGCACATGAGGGGCAATGGGTATTGTGTCTGAAGTGAGACTGAATTTGCAAAAGCTTAGGTGGTGCTTAACTGTGAGGTTATCATTGCCAGAAAGTGGGGGCAAAGCTCTTGCAGAGGAGAGGGACAGGGATATGTGCTATATGTTGCACTGTCCTCTTAAAGTGTCACTTTGTACAGCTTACCTTGTAGAAGTTAACAAACAGAAAAGGATTACTTGCATGTTTACCCCTCCACTCCAATGAACTAACAGTCTTCACTTATGTTTATGCAGTTCTTAGGACAGTGGGTCTTGGTCACCCCAGCTGCTAGGCAGTGCTTGACATTAAGGGGTTCTTTCTCTTCAAAATCGTGTAGCTTACTAGAAATTAAACTTGACTAATAGAAATTCCCTAAATATAGCAGGAAACTGTTGTGGCACAGGCAGAATGTAATAGGTTCAGTTATGACTGCTTTAAGTATTAATTTTTGGCCTGTCTGACATAAGGTGAAATACCTTTCAAGGCAGATTTAAATGGAGGTGAATGGTGTGTGGTTATGAGGTGGCTGATGCAAAGCTTTTAACAGTTCAGAATAAGGATTGGTAGATGTCAGGAATATGAAATAAATAGAAATTTCTTTTCAGGGTGGAAACAAGCAAACCTCTTGGAAATGTTTCTTTTTAGTAGAAAAAACTTTTAAATTCTTAAGATTATCTTAAGAGCTTGTGTCATTGTAACAGAGTAGGCTAGTGTGGAAAGTGCATAATTTTTTTTATCTCATTGTAGAAAGGCAAGAGCTTTATTAAGAATGTCTTAACTACTTGCTGTAATGGTTGACAGAGTTAAGAACTTGGCTCTAATGCCCAGTTTAACTGAGCGGTGTTCATGTTGTTTTGCCCTCTTCCTATGGCAGAGGGGAGTGAAAATATGATGTGTTGTAAAGCACTTGACACATTGGAGTATTAGAGTACACTGTGGCTATGGACTGTATTGGAATGGATGTCGAAATTCAAAAGCAGTGATGTGACATGCTTAGCCTGCCTCACTTTACACCTAGATCTCAAAACTGTTTATGTGCAAAATAGATCGAAGATAGTGCAGCGTAAGCTGTGTGGTAACTTTATTTTTAGGTGTACAGGCTGAAAAATAATTCAGGTGTTTCTTAAAACAAAGCCAAAGCCAAGTAAATATAGATTTTTCTTGAGGGGAAAAACAACAAAAACCTTCAGGTTTGGGAATTTTAACAACTGAAGAAGACTTCAACAATTTAAAATGACTTTTTGTACTTAGCTTAGATTTCTGGAGTGGGTGCTTGATCTAGGCACTGTGGAAGAAACTGTGCTTTTAATACCAGAGGGCAAGAACTGGAGCTGCAGAAAAGTAGTGTTGGAAATTGCTTTTGATAGGAAATATGGAGAGGAGGAGGAGAAGGAAATAGTAGGTATGTACGTGGAGGAGACTAATACTGGCTGAGCAGGTGGGTTTAGGGTTAGGAGACCCATGGGAACATTGCAAAGAGAGAATTGCAACTGCTAAGCAAGAATATTGTAGCAGGGAGCTTGCTTGTCTTTACAGGGAAGCGGTGAGAAGGCTTAGCAATTCATGTGTGCCAGGGGAGGCGGGGGGGGGGGGGGGGGGTTTGCAGTTGTGAGAGGGTGGGGAGAGAGGTGGTGAAGGCATCTGAATTGGGATGAAGGACCAGAAGCATGAAAAATGAGAAGAGAATTAGGAGGTAATGCTGTTGCAAAGAAAGAAGAATGAAGGGAGTCAGAAGTGTTAAAATTCAGAGAGAAAATTAGCAGAAGAATCTGCCCGCTGTGGTCTTCTCCTGCCCTATTTGTAAAGAAGCCTGAGATGCCTGAACACTTTCTTTCAATAAAGTGTATGTCTCATCCCCGGTAATTACTGCTTTTCGTCACAATATAACTTCAGTGGCTTGTTTAGCTCGTGTCAGAAGTATGCACCATAGACGTGCAATTATGCTTCTGAGTTGGGCATGTGTCATGTGGTGTCACCTGAAAGGGTTTTAACATTCTGCTTATAAAAACACAACCCTGGGGAAACGAATATGGTATGTATAGTAAAGCCGTACTAAAGATGAACGTATTCACGTCAGGAAATGCCCATTATTTCAGAGGGTTAAGGTGGCATCTGCTTTTTTCATAGGGCCCTCTTGTGTACATATATCGATAATCTCTGCTAGAAAATCTCAGTATTTGTAGTGGAGCCCACCTCATTGATGGTGCTGGACAGAACTGCCTGATGGATGGCACGGCACCATGGCTCTGTGTGATCAGGAACGCTTGGTCGCGAGGTCCTTACCTGTCACTGAGATTTTCCGTTTCTAAGCTGGATCTAGGTCTACACTATTTCAGAAAAAAAATTGGGTTTGATCAGTGCTGTGGTTTGAATATCCCAAGGAACAGTAGCGTGTTTGAAAGGAGGGGAGTAGGAATGGGGAGCTGGGGAAGAAGGAGAGGGCAGAGCTGCTGCTTTTGATGGCCGCACGCTTACACGCTTGAGTGGACTCACATTTATTGCGAGACCTCAACTGTTTGTTGTGAAAGTTAAACAAAATGGGAGACTGTTGGAGGGGAAAGAGTAGTCTCATACATAAGACAGTTGAGTGTTGCCTATGTTGTTTTTTTCATATGTGACTTTGCTCCAGAAAAATGGGCACAGCTTTTCACAGGAGGCCAATAGTTGGCTCTTACCTTCCCTTGCATTTGGAGCCCGACGTAGAAACACTGAGCATTCAAATCACAAATGAGCTACCAGAAGTTCTGCTCTAGCAGTAGGAAATGTTGGATAATATTCCGTCCTCCAAAATAAGGTAGCCAAGAGGGTATCTTTTGCTTGAATCTTTATTCTTCTTTTTCTATCTTTTTAAATAGGAAGAATGTTTTTATGAGATAAGGGAAGACTATGGAATATGTTACTATTTAAAGCACTTAATTACAGTGTGGTACCCTGGTTTTATCTTTTTAAAAAAAGATACATCTGTCTTCTGAACAGGACTTGTGTTGTATAATAAACAAGGTCTAGACAAAGAGAATTGAATACAATGTTGTGTTCTTGGCTTATTAAGTGAGCACTCTTATGCACTGAGTAAGACTGGGGTCATCCACAAAAATGTGGTCACTATCATGCTTATACATTAAGTCCTTTGTTTCAATAAATTGTTTAAGAAATTAAGAAATTCATTTAGGAAATCAGAACTTAATTAAATTAGTACTTAATTTTTAAGAAATTTGTTTCAGAACAAAGTACTTATGTTTTGCAGTCTAAATAATTTTCCTCTGGTAACTTTTTTTCTTGCATGTGTGCAGTTTATTTCTGCTTTTAAGAGTGAGATTTGGAAGATCATATGAAAAATTAGTTTGCTATCATTTTTTGAATAGACAAGATACCAAGCAAGCCAACCTGATTTTTGTTCTGTCCAGCAATTTCATATATAAAAATCTAGACCTAAAATGCCGTACAGCTTTGCAAGCTATTTGTTATGTATTGGCATATTTAGGATTGCAATCTTGAGGGTGTTTTGTTTGTTTCTTTTTGTGATTGGGGTTTTTTTTTTCTAATAGGATTGGTTCAGTGTTCTTTGGCAGAAGTTGGTTAATCTGCTCTCCACAATGCCATGGCATGGAGATACTTGGTTTGGTTTGGGGAAAAGTGTACCATGTTTACGCTTCTGGATCTCCACTGCCTGTGTAATTCCCTGCTGCACCAGTTCTTCTGTGATACCCGTCTTGGGGGACGTCTAGGCAGAAAGTGGGGGGGCTGAACTGCGGCTGAGGGGCAGGTGGGAGTTCAGGCTGAAGTACAGGACCTTATGGCTGGAGCACAGCATCCTCTTCCCCCCCCCCCCCCCCATCCTAGTGCATACTGGCTTTGCCTTTTGACAGCTGATGTGGAAACCGAGCACGCTGCTTTGGTGGTGACGGCAGGGGCCAGAGCAGCCCCATGTGGCTGTAAGCCATCCTTGCAGGCTACAGCTCCCGAGAAAGGCATTGCTCCTAAAGGCTGTGGTGGAGGCAGAGGTCGTCTGCTTAAAATGAAATTGCTGGGCCGACCCAAAGGGCTTGAGTTCATGTCAATTCATATTATGAGATTTCACATGCCTAACGTATTTCGGAAAGAAACCTTCTTTAAAAAAAAAAAAAGATACTTTTATTGGAGTAAAGTTCTTATTGCTGTGAAACTTTGAACCAATGAATTAGCAGCTATTTTTATTCATGAGTTACAATTAATTGAAATAAATTTGTTTTTTTAAAAATGTATCTTAAAATGTGTAAGTGTTGCACAGTTTAACTTCTAAAGTTT
Source organism: Mycteria americana (assembly GCF_035582795.1). NCBI lineage: Eukaryota > Metazoa > Chordata > Aves > Ciconiiformes > Ciconiidae > Mycteria > Mycteria americana. The sequence continues at coordinate 103,111,389 of NC_134366.1, read as the reverse complement.
TCTTGTTTTCAGAAACAAGACACCGGACAGATTTTGTTGGATATGACCTATAACCAGTTGGGTGTGACGGAGAAGGAATATTTTGGTTTACAGCAAAATGAAACTTCAGTAGATTCACCTGTAAGTATAGTAAATGTGTGTGCATGTATATGTGTGTATACATATAGACACACATGTGCATACATGTGTATGTATACACACATATATATGCACACACATAGACATAAATAGTATTTATTTGTAAATACTTTTAATCCATCTAATAGTTTTTCATTTCACAGCGATGGCTTGAACCAAACAAACCTATTAGAAAACAGTTAAAAGGTAAGACTTGTTTTTCGTATCTTGATTGTAACTGTGTAGTCCACTTTTCTGTGTTCTTATGACTAGAATAAATACAGTTCTTGTAAATTAGTGCATCCAGATGGTACATTTTCTTCAAGAGCAAGTCTTATCTCTGTCAGTCTTTTCAGCAGAGCTTTCTATATCTCTTACTGCTACCTGAGTGCTAATAAGACCTGGGGTAGGTCACTAACTGATGCTGTAATAGCATCTAAACCTGGCTTCTGAACAGTGTTGGATATCATGGCCATGAAAGCAGTAGTCATATCATGGTGCCAGTAAATTCCCCCTAATAAAGGGAAGATAAAGAAGAGGGGGGTTGATTGAGGGAAGCAGAGCCAGCTTCATTTATAGGTTCTGGCAATTTCTTGTCTCAAGTAAAATAAGAAAAAAATAATTTTATGCTTGTTTTTATTAAAAACCAACCAACCAAAAACCCAACACCACACACTTCCAAGTGCATGTGTTGTTCTAGTATGTCCTGTTTATGAACAGCTTTGGGTAACACAGAATGCTTACCAAGAAGGACAGGCTGGCCAGCGTGACCCTACCCTGCCAGATAGCAGCTTAGGAGGACTGAGTGACACTGTCCCAATTTGTGCTGTGAAACTTGAGCTATGTTTTTCTGCTCTCTTATTTCTACCGTATGCTGTAGATTATGTATGAATTGAAATAAAAATACATGAAGTTAACATGGTGAACTTCTGTTAATTTCTTGTATTTATATGTAAAATAGAATTGAGCATTATCCCAACTGAGACGCTTCAAATATATTTGCTGCTTTTTTCTCTTCTAATACGTATGAGGCAAAGACAAATAATGCCTTTTATATAAAGTAGCATATACAAAGTACTTTAAATGAAAGCATCACAATATTTGAGAGTATTTTCTTCGCATAGTTGGTGTTGGGGGATCAAGAGAGACTTCTTGTGGTTTCTTTTAGTTTCATGAGAAAAATGCATGAGATTTCTATGTGGTTGTTCATGTAATTTTTCTATAAACATAGAAATAAAAACCTTGGGCTCTTTCTTTTTTAAACAAAAAATTGATTTGCTCTTCTAAAATATTGCAGGAGGTTTTCCCTGCACCCTTCGTTTTCGTGTAAGGTTTTTTATACCCGATCCTAATACACTTCAGCAAGAACAAACCAGGTAACTTCTGTTTGATATTTGCTTCCGTGGACTAAGAATGTGTAAAGCCCTCCTTTCCTACCTCTGCAGCTTGGCAAACTATGCCTTATTAAGTAGATAACTTCATATAACTCTTTGTATTAAATGTTTTTGGAATTGACAGCTTGATGCGATGCTCATAATGAATGGTTTCTGCTATACACAGCCTACAAATTCAAAATATAGCTGGAGTATAAGCTAGTACAAAGATGGCAGTTGGTTTATTTGCACCTTGGATTCCTTTTGGGGTTTTTTGAGCATTTGTCACTTGAAGTCCCTGCCTATTGCAGTTTTTCTCCTTTTCTTTTTGATCCCTTAATTGATCAGATGCAATGATTAAAAAATAGGGAAGTTTAATGATTAAGCTGTCTGCATGCCCTAAGTCTGTGTTAGAAGTTTTGTATCAACACTGAGTCAGTTTTGAACATGTGTAGTAGATTTAATGCTGAGGGTGTGGGAGGGTGGGGTTTATTTTGTTTCAGGAAGAACAGATAACAGTTCTTGTTTTCTAGTTTGCCCATTACTTGTAACATGCAAAGATCTATAACACTTCACTTTATAGTAGACCTTTAAAATTTTGGGTTTTAACCTATTTCTGAGTTTTTGGGGTGGCAGGGTACATGAATTATAAGCTTTTTCAATTAACTTGTCACAAGGCTTTAACTGAATACTTGTTTTGTTCGGTGTGCACGATTTGGAATTTAGAATTCACAGGCACCCATTAATCTGGCATTTTTGTAATGCTTTTAACATTTTCATTGTTTGTTAATTTTTTCAGTTATTTGGGAATATAAATAGTACAGCATGTTAAATGATTTTTCTTGTAGAAAACTTGGGTATTGACCTGTTTTGGTATTTGCTAATCTTGCAGTTGTAAGCTGTTCTGCAGTTTTTAACTGAAATTATTCAAAGACCTGCTCTTTATGGTTCTTCACATCCCAACTCTCCAATATCACTATAAAGTAACATTGTCAAACACGCTAATAAGAGCAAGACTGAACTGCTCTTGGAGAATTGTTCAAGAGCTTTTTGTCAGCGTGTGCTACTTGAGAAATGTCTCGTCTCATCTTCCCCTGAGTAGTTCCAAGATAGACTATTACAGTTTGGGGTTGATTGGGGGGGGAGGGGGGGGTTGGGGGGGGTGGTGGTGGTTGTTGTTGTTTTAAAGTTACAGCCAAGATTAATATTACTGGGAGAAAGACAGCCCAGTTCTGTAATGGTTTGGGTTTTCTAATGTTCGTTGTGGCATTAATACTGAGGTCCTGGAGTTGTAGTACAGACTGCCAAAGATCTTTAAAACTGTTGTGAGAGTGAGTGGGTGTTTGACTGCATATTTGTAAATGCCACTAAGCTTTATTCATCTGTTTGTATAGTTTGCCAGGAAATCTAATAAAATAAAACTAATACATGTAACCATTTAAACCATATCTTTTAAATGTGAAAATAAATGTGTGTGTGTGTGTTTTACAAAAAATCTTTTCTAGGCACTTATTCTTCCTGCAATTGAAGACTGATATTGTCGAAGGAAGGTAATAAGAAGAATCTTCAATTTCTCTATAATGCTTTTTAAAATAAAATTAAAAAACAAAACAAACAACAACAAAAAGCCTTTTTCTGAGGGTATCATTGCTATAAAAATGTACCTTGTGAAACATTGCTTTAGAAGAAAAATTGCTAGGAAAAGTTAAAAATTTTCACATAGCTCACTTATTAATAACAGTTTAGAACTCTGTTGCAAATGAGCTGTAGGAGATGCTGTGTGTCTGCAGGTACAATGTCAACCTGACAGATCTTTATGCAAGGCATGGTGTGCCAGGCATGGTATTCCAAACGTGGGGACCCACTCTCTAGTGCGGTAATCAGGAGGGAGTAGCAAAGGGCAGTTCATGCTATCTTTTCTCATAATTTCAGGATTATATTCCCTATATGGTGAGCATATACCCTTTGCCTGCAATTCCTGTGTGTTTGTACATTTTTAAAAAAGAGGAAAAAGGTGATCTGAGTATTTGCTGCCAAATGTAAATTGCCTTTAGGTGTTGGCTTTTTTCTTTTATGGAGTCAGTTTTGGTCATGAGATCAGAGCTGTCTTTGTGCTTGGCATTTGGCTAATTTTAGTGTTTGTGTCTAGTTTCAAATACACCATAGTGCAGCTATCAAAATAGTGTCCAGAGCCCCATAAAAATCCCTTCTCCTTTTGCTTTCCTGAAGAAGCATCCAGCAGGAATATGAGCATGTCCTTTTGGGACTAGTTACTTCCATTCACTTCAGAAGCTGTTACACAACAACTAGCTTTTAGTGTCCAGTCCTACTGTGCTTTGACGATAAAACTTTGTAAGAAAAAATCAGATACTCTTTGAAGATAAATGAGTCTTCACGTACTGAACTAATTGCAGAGACATTGTTAACAATACATTTATACAGTCTATGTCTAAATAAAAATATTTTCTCCTCTTTCCAGGTTGTCATGCCCCATTAATTCTGCTGTTGTTCTGGCATCGTATGCAGTACAATGTAAGTAACAACTAATTGTTATTTTGTTGTTAAATGTAATTAATTGACTACCTTCTCTGCTGGTTGGCACTGAAATATAAGGGAAGATTTCTTTCCTTATCTATTCGTGCGGAATATTCAAAATGCTACAGGTGTTGCTTTGTAAAGAAGGTGCAGGTTATTAAAGCAGCCTTCAGACTGTCTAAATAGAAAAAGCATACTTGTTAGATCTGTCCAAAAAATAAAAAAGTTGATACAAGAATAACATTGTTCTTGTTTATGTGGGCTTGTACTGCTGTCAAAAAAGGCAGGTTTTCATTGTCATTGGAAACAAAATAATGAAACTTACTGTGTGTTACAATAGCTACGGGAAAGCATTCCAGGGAAATAAGAGATCATCTAGAGAACAGTTAAGGGGAAGGTAAACTCATGATTAAGAAACTCCAATGTTCTTATGTAATGTTTTTTCAGGGAATTTGATTTGTTAGCTATGTAAAGCTGTCTGGCACTTTGCAATACATTTAAGGTGACTCTACATACAAGAACTTATCCTTCTCATCTGCCTACAGCTGGCAAAAAGGAGTTCTAAGGGTGATATTAGAAAAATATCTTCTGTAGGAAAACCAAAATGGAGCCTAATCCTATGCCTTACAGGCATCCTAAATAGGTAGTGAAAAACAGCTGGAGGAAGACCTTTCTCATTCAACAAACAAATAGGTTGAGGGTTTAGTGGAGTTTGTATATTTGTAAAAATGATTGTCAAGGGAAAGCATACTAGAATAGTTGTGCAAAATTATTTGGCTGGTGTATATTTATCCCATTTCTTTATGGAAAGACTATCAAGGTCTGCAGAAATGATTGAGGTAATTTTTGCTTGAAATGAGGACCAAGGTAAATAATTAAAATATGGTTTTCAAGGCAGAAAGTGATAAACTGTTGGTATCTATGAAAATCCCAAGTGAAAATCCCAGCTATGAAACATTCACTTTTATGTTTAAGTATATCATATGTTGTAAGCTCTTATTAAATGGAACTTTAACCACATTTAAGCTTACTAAGAACGGTTGAAACCAGAACAATTTTTCCATAGCAGGTGGGAGTCCCAGTTTTGTTGTCAAAGGAAATGCATCCCTGCTCCTGTATCCCTGGGGCACAACAGGGCACTTGAAGGCTGAAACACTCTGAACCTTTAGGATTGCTAAATGCAGTGTTGATGACCTGATTGTGCTAAAGCACAAAAATGTAAAGGAATACTGAAGAATGCAAATATTTTATCACAAAGTCAGGCTTAACATGATTTTAAAAATTAATTATGCCACAGGTAGTGTACCCCAAATCCCAAAGTAATTCCTATTTCCCCTTCAATTTTATGACCATTCCCTTTTTAGTGTTTTGGATACCTACTAATGCAGTTATCTGTACTAAAGGAGAACAACAGAAGGTCAGTGAAGATTGTGGAAGGGTGCTAGTGTGTTTTAATCTCTCACTTTCATGGTGGATTCTGGAATTTCCCATGCAGCTATTTTCCTGTTTTTCCTAACTCATGATAGTGCTGCTATTACCAGGGGTTTTTTTGTTTTTTTTTTATTAAAAAACAAAACAAAAACCCACAACTTTTTTGTTTTTGCTAGCTGATGGCCTTTCTGTTGCTGTTTGTATGATACCTATATTTATTCTCTGCATCGGCAAAGAATGAAACATTTAATAGAAAGATGTATTCCCTTAAAAAAAAAAAAGTTTTTGTTTTGCTACCAGGTTGTTGCCGTTTACCTAAAGATGATGGTATAGGAAAGACCTTCTGAAATCTGAGTGTGTACGTCTCCTTATCTAGTTATGTTTGCTAGGATTCTTGTCAACTTAAATTGTTTTAAATAGTTTTATTTTGGTGTTTTAATTTCTAATCATACTTATTTGAGAGTTGAAGTTCTTGGATATGAGGTGTCTGCTTATCAAAAAGCCATTGTATGAAGTTGCCATGGATCGGTTCTACCTGAGCTGCTTCTTAGTACTTCCACTTCTTGGTGATTTTCAGGCTGCTCTCTGTAACCTCCCTTGTATGCAGAAGGGGAAATCATTGTTGTCTGACAACCTTATGGTTATTTATTTAAAAGGTGGAGCAGTTGTCACTGGTGGGAGGGCTGAGGCAGATGTCTTTCGTTCTGCGTGAAGTCTCATGTTTGTTATTTTTGCTCTTGCTTTTTAAGTATAGTTTTCACATGTGGCAGTTGTATGGTTGACGTTCCCAGGCTTTGTCTGAGTCTTGCAAAGGGAGAGTTGGTGGTGATGTCTTTGTGCTGCTGGAGTGCTGCTTCTCTGTATTGCCATTTGCATGGGTGTTTGGGTTCAGCACTGCGATTCTGCAATAAAGCTCGAACATGTTACTCTGCACCATTGTGGCACACCCTAAGTTACAGGGGAATACAAGTGGGTGTGAATACTGTGTCTAAATAGCATGTGACTAAACTTGATTATGAATACAGTTCGAACACTTAAAGAATAAGTTGTTAGTTTATTAGCAGTAAATGTGCTTTGTGACAGAAATAATCAGTGGATTTTGAAATCCTTTTTTAAGGAGAACTTATTAAGCTGCATTTCAAATAATTTTGAAATTGTTAAGTCTGAAGGATACTCTCGTACTGAAAAAATAGTGATAAATCGTACGTCATGGTTTTTTTACTAGTGTAAAATGGGAACGCTGTATGGTCTATAAAATTAAATAAGGGACCTATGCAGTGTGTGTGTTGCTTTTTTTTTTATTTAAAATGTCACAAAGCTGATTTAGCACCACTTGTTTTCTATCAGTTCTGTGCAGTAAGTTCCCATTTCCAGAACAGTATTTAAATGACTAACTACTGGTATGTAAGAAGTCCCATGGGTTTGGTGGGAATATGCACTTATGTGCGTAAATCCTTTGCTGGGTTGGGACTTGAATCTAAAGCACAGCAACAAAGCCAACAAAAGATGTTATGAATACTTCTAAGCTTTATTTTTCCTGAGCATCAGTTGCTCAGTGATTCGTTAAGACTGGGGTCTTTCTCTTATCTCCTATGATATTGTTCCCCTCTCTGCTTTTAGAACCAGGAGGTTTCTCTAGCATGCTGCTGTCTATGAGACTTTGTTCAGGAAGGGGTTGACTGGTTGCTTGGGATTCAAATAGGCTTTAGCCTCTTCTAAGAAAAGGAAGGCTGGTAAGGGTGAGGGTTTGAGGAAGGCTGAGCTTAGTGTGCAAGTCCCTCAGGAGCTAGGCATGAGAGAGTTTGTTAGAATTTCGGGAATGCCAGAAGGCTGAGATCCCAGAGGAGGAGGTGGGCTGTAAGATTTAGAGGAACATCAACAACAGCTCCACAGTGAGAGTTGCTCCACATAATTCCATCATCAACTTTCTTCTTGCCTGGCTCTTCTAACTTGCCTTCATTTTGCCCCTCATTTTGTCTTTTTATAGAAATTACATTGAAACCTCAGACTTCCTAATTTACGGAGGCCTGCCTCTTTTCATAGCTAGCATTTGGGGATTTTTCTCTCTATGTGCTCCCTGCCTATGCTTTTTTGAAGTGAAATAGTGTTCAGAAGGACTTCACGTAAGCAGAGAGATTTGCTGAGAGGTCAGTCAGGTTCCTGCTACTCTCCAGGGCACCTGTAGCCCTTATGCCTCAGAATCAAAATCAGACTGGATGAACAAAAAACTTTGACCTCAATTTCCAGTGTTTGAAATTATTTACTAGATGTGTTGGGTAGTCTGAGGATTGTGTGCATGTTCCATCTGTTCTTCTGAAGCCTGCAGCAATGCTGTTCAGTCACAGGTACCTTTTATCATGTCTTACAGTACCTGGCATCAGCAGTACCAGAGTGTTACCTGTGTGATGGTGATGAAACTCCCAATGCAAGAATCTGCTTGGAGACATTAATTGAAATACATGCCCATTTTCTTCCACATGGTTCACTGTGGTCTAGATTGCTGCTCTGGAACTTGCTAGCATCTCTTTGTACAACAGCTCTTCTAAGACTGTCCTGATAGTTTATATCCAGCAGCTCTCCAGCTGTTTTGGACTGTTTTTCCTTAGTTATATTTTACAGTTGTGCTAGGCAATACAGAGGCCACTTCAGGTGATCATTACTTCAAGTATTGTTTGTCTGGTGTTCTTCCACTATGCCACAAATAATTTTTTGAATCTGTAACACTTCAAAACAAAGTACAATGCTGTAATCTCTAGAGTGGAGAACCCCAAACTGGGATATTGGCCAGTGCTGTAGCTGCAGGAGCTGACTTTCTACAGTGCCTCGTCGACTTGGTACTATTCTTCTGTATTTTTAAGGTGGATGAACCTATTGAATATTTTTGTGTAACATAACTAAAAAGAGGAAAAGAACAGTTACCCAAGGTCAACGTCCATGTAGTACAGTATTATGATAATGAGTAGTGGTGAATGCTGAGAGACAACATACATGACAGAAGATCAGAGAAGTTTTAAGATGCATTAGTTCTGCAAAATCTCTTAATGTTTTGGGAGTACTGATAACTATTCCCTTAAGTCTTTTACCCCCGTATTTTTTCAAAATGAATACTCTTTGTACTTTGGATTATGCTTTGCTTTTCTCAATACTTTTTCTGATTGTAACTGGTTTCTGAAGTACATGTTGTATTTGAGATGCAGAAATAGCAACTCCGTATAACTTACATTTTCTCATTTATTTCTTCCTTTTCTTTGTTCTTTTTGTTGTTGTTTAACTGTGGCTGGGTTTTGAGCTGCTGATTTATTTATTTATTTATTTGATAAAAGGTATTACAATGACTCACTCATTTTTCATTCTGGAGTGGTAATAGGTAACTTGGAGACCATCATTGTGTATGTATAGTTGGCATTTTTTTCTACAAATGTTCCTTTGGTTTTAGTAATGCCTAATTCCTCATTCTGTCTTACCACAAAGTGACCAGCTGTCATAAGTAGCTATTTACAGTAATCTCTAGATTGAACCTTTTTTTAAGGGCTCTTGAGTGTGAAGCATTATTTCCTTTTACAAAACAGGTTAGTTTTATCCACATAATAGCTAGTTCTACTTGTCCAGTAGGATCACCATGCTTACTTACTGAGTGGTTGAGTGGGTTAGAGTTCATGCTCTCGTCCTCATTTGGATACCGGTTCCACTTGTTGAAACACCTTTCCTTCTCACAACATCCACTTATGAGGGTTTTGGTCCTTTTTGGAGTCTCTCTCTGATAACCATTTTCAATATGATGTCTTTAATCTCTGCATCTACCACAATTTTGCTCATGTCAATGCTCCTCTTTAGTCTCTCTTTTTTAATAAGTGTCTACCTTTTTATGTTGGTTCTTTGAAACTGAATTCTGCTGTAGTGGATTATTTTCTGATTCCAGAAGCATTTTCATACCTGAATACTTTGTAGTTACTGTTAAGAAACAGTGACTACTTTAGCTTATGCTGTGCAGTGCGTCATCTTTCTTCTGTTCTCTATTTGTGCAAAGAAATGATCAGTTAAAATGTCTAAACTGATTGAACTGTACAGATGAGGAAGTATCTTTTCTTTTTGTACTTCAGTGTCCGTATGAAGATAAATTTATCGTTAGCCTTTAATATTATATTTCACTCTCATCTCAGCAAGTGAGTCATTATTGCTGTCCTAATTTGGAGGCCAGTCATGTGACTCTGACTATATTTTAATCCTGGACTGCAATTTTATACCTGAGGATTTTTACTCCTTGATAAAAGTTAAATTAGTTATATAACTTGTATGCTAGACTTGTCCCATTGTTTGGTTATTTTCTGTTCCACTGGGAACCTGATCTGGTTATGTGATTATCCTCTTTTAAAACCAGGCACCTCGGTTCACTTTTGTGCTTTATTCATGTCACCTGAAGTATTCAACCCTGCAAAAAGTTACAAATTCAATGTGAAACTACTTGCTTTTTTTTTTTTGGTACACTTCTCAGGTCTTTAGAGAGCTGATATTAAACCTGTTTTTAAGGACTAGCTTTTGTAGGCATTCCTTTGGACCCAATTGTCCATATTACCTGTAACTGTTTTCCCATCCTGCTTAGTCAATGAGCCATTCGTACATTTGCCTTCTGACATCTGTAGTTGCTTGGAATGCCCATATGCAGTAATAGGTTGTGGTGTTATTACTTTGTAGGCAGATTTTTTTATTATTGTTTACAAGCAAACTCTGTAGAACGGGAGACCAACTTGTCTTGAAGGATATCATATAGAAATTGGTCACCCTTTAAGTTATACAATGCTAAAGGCTTATCTTTTGTACTATTATGTTTTCTGGGGCTGCCTGTGGAAATTGGGCCAGATTGAAATGGTGGTATTTTGGTACTGTTAGCATTCAAAAACAACAACAAAATTAACTTCTAAAACTGGAACCAAACAAGTAATTATATTGGTTGTGTAGCAGAAAGCTTGGATGTTAAAAATAACTTCATGTAAGTAAGAACCACAGGCAAATCTAGCTTGGAAGGGGCTTCTTCAAAGTCAGATCAGGTTGCTCAGGGCCTTTCTAATTCAGTTTTGCATTTCCAGTGCTGAAATTTGTTGTCTGTCATTCTTTTGGTTTGCAACTCGAAGAGTCTGGCTCTGGCTGTCTTGCACCATCCCTTTGGGTAGTGGAAGACAGAAATGAGATCAGTGCTGCCTCACCCTAACATATAAGCCAACTGACCAATGGTTTCTTGGAAGAAACCACTGAATAAATGAAGCCTCAGTAATTCCTGTAAGAGTTGTTGGCATCAATGGCTATTTTTGCTTCCATATGTGTCAGATCTTCCCTCTATAAAGCGTGCTCTCTTTTTGGTTTTTTTCTTTTCCCCTTAATGCAGCAGGTACTCGAGCTTCTCTTTCTAGGGAAGATGCATGTGTACCCATAGAATTCCTGTTGAAATCTATCAGTGCTACATAAATACACTTGTTCCAAGTCTTCCCTTCCTCTGTTTCTGAATCTTATAAAAATGTGTAAATTTTTTTTCATTTTAATTAGTCCTTTTCTTTGATGCCTTCCTGCACAAAAGTCTTTCTGCTGCCAGGAGAAAGAGACAAAAATATATACCCACCACCACATTGTTCTAACGGAACAAATTCTTCTTACAAAGTCTAAAGAAAATATGGCTTGTTTAGGCTTCAGTAAGGCATAGGCAGTTCATATCCTGTGTAAACATATATGATCTCAAAATTTTTATTTTTTTTTGAGCATTTATAAATTTTTACTGTATTGAGAGCTTGTACAACTACTGTTTTGGTAGGTCAATATGGGACTTCATCCATGGAAAATTATTCTGTGGCTACTTGGCTATTGCACTATTCTTTTACTAAGAGTTTTAAAATAAATGTCCTCTTTTAATTGAATATGGCCTTCTAAATGAATGGTCCATCACATTCCTTTCTTTAAAGCCTTTCATATTAGATACAGAACTCTAAAATACAAGAATCTGATATTCAAGTAACTGATTTTTTTTTTTAAGTCCTCCTTGGTTCCATTTTCTTTCGGTTTACTCTATAGTCTTTCCCAGTTATAATGAATTAAAGAGCAACAGTTGGCTAGAATGGAGCAAGGTAAAAATATGCCTCTTTTTTTTTTTAAATTGTAACTTTATCTTCATTGAGTCAGTATCTGCTGGCGCGTGTGATCAGAGCAGAAGCTATGTCAGGAGAAACTCGGATTAGAAATAGGTCTTCAATATTTCCTGCCCCTCTGCTTTCTTCTGGAGAAATCCAGTAAAGAGATAGAAACCTCACGGGTTTTTCTTCTTACTGAGGTCTTGATATGCCCTAACTTTTTTTTTTCCTACTTGGATAATTAAATCCTGCACAAGATCATTAGTATTCCAAGATGTCTACTAATCAACATTTATAGTTTCTCTTCAACTGTGACAGTTGGCTGGGGAGTTGGAGAAGCAAGTAGTACTCTAAACTGCTCCCCTTGTTGACATGACCTCAGGTAGCTAGGAGGAAGAGGAAAAAAGACCAGAGCAACCTCCATATTTGGAAGATGAGCAAGAAGACTCTACCTCATAATGCATGAAGGAACAACAGTTGCCCTCTTTAGAGAAGGTAAAACTACACTAAAAAATATTTTTACCTAATGCAAATAAAATTGAAGTGGACAACTACGTTGTCTTATTCCTGGCAATCTGGTCTCTTCCCATTGACAAAAATGTAATTCAAGCTAGCTGCAACAAACCTTAAAAATGTAGACTGTGTTTCATAGAAAAGATGGGTTGTGTTACAGGCTAATAAAGGAAGAAGTCTTCAATCAACTACTGTAATCTGAAATTGTGTGTTTTATTTTTACACTGTTATTAACATACCTACTTTGTTCAAAAAGTTTTTATTTTTATTGCCTTAGCCTTAGTCTTGGCAGAGACTTGGACTTTTGTTAATATATAGATTTTCCTAAAAATTACTTCAGTTTCTTGTTATACTTCTGGATCTTCTGTCTCAGTGGAGTTTGTTTTTGTTTTGTTTTCTTCTTCAGAGATACATTATTTGACAGAAGTGTTCAGATATGTGTTTTGGTTCTAGTGGTAAATATTTAGTCTTTTGCTAGCCATTTTGCTAACTAATTTAAAATTCAGTCTACCTTTAAAAAGAAAGTGCTAAGCATTCTGGAACATCTGCATTCAAAATAAATTACTTACTGTTTTATCATTCCACTTTCTTTTTTATTTAAGTATTTCCCTTGATGCTGACAGTTAGGTGTGCAACTATATTGGCTTCTGACCACGTTTCCATAGGAATTGTTTTGTATCACGGTGGTTCCATTTTCTAGGCCATAGAAATCATACTTTTTGAATATGTAAGTGGCAAATATTAGTTATCCCCTGCATAACAGATACTCCATAGTTATTGTAGCTGTAAGTTATTTCTGAAGTCCACAACTTTCCCCCCACACACACCCCCCACCCTGAATCATTTTAATCACTCTTTTATACTTTGTGTTTTCTGGGAAATAATGGAAGTAGTATTGTTCCTAAAAGTATGCTCTTTAACTTTGATTCAGTTGAGGGGCTTTCTATGCTGAATTGTTTGCAGTCTATACAAGTACTTTCTTTTGTGTTAATTTACAAGTCACACAAATAACTTCTGGGAAGCTTTAATGCTTTATAATAACTATTCCATGCTCCTTCGAGAAAAAGCAGATTAGTACAGGTTCTAGTGATTTTCTTAAACATACCATCATTTTTTAGGTTTAATCTCTTCAACTATTCCATGAAAACACAGATTTCATGAAATAGGGGGTTTGAATTACTTGCTTAATTGAAACTAGGTAAATTTGTGGCAAAGAGGCAAATACTTTATTTGAAGCAACGTCCCTGCTGCCCCAAACCTTGCATCTTTATAACAAGTAAAAGGTTTGTGTATGTTTTCCAGGATACAAGCTTATGCTGATCTAGCTTTTAAAGAAAACTTGCATAGACTGAGGCAATAAACTTACGGTCATTTATACTTTCATTTCTTTTCAGATATACCACCAACTGTGGATAAGAATTAGCTTTTATCTAGTAACTATGTAAAAGCATGTACTAATTACTATCATTTTTGAAGGGATAAAGTTTTAGATTTTTTTTTCTTTAGTTTATCTGGCTGTAAACATATTTGCTTTTGGTAGCAGCTTGGTAATGTTATGTGTAAATTAGCAGTTTTCTTGAGCTTTGTTAAGTAACTCGTGTTCAGCTGTTCAATTAACAATTGAATTGTTAGGACAGAGCCACAGTTGGTAGTTTGAACAATTTTTACCTGACAGTGTGGAGAGTAGATGGTTTCTAAGTGACAAATCTTATTGAAGATTTCTGATATGTTATAGTCAAGTAACTGTATATCAAATTGATTTCATTTGTCATCTCTTACTGAAGCAATTTGGTTTCCTCTGATGTTACAGTACTGCATGTGTATGCCGACATGGCATGTAATGCCTGTCTGGTGGTGTTACAGTTTGTGATGCAAAAGTGGGGCTATATAAGTAACTAAATAAAGTACTGAGTCATCCAGTGCCTGAGGTTATAGCTATGGTAAGCTTCTTTTGAAAATAATCTTTCTTCACAGATGTCGTACAATTTCCTGTGTTCAACACTGCTTGTCTGTTGGGAAATAATTTGTAATTCCTGCATTTCCCTGTACGTGTATGTGTTCTAATGAGGAGAAGGAATTTCTTCTAAATAATAATTAACTATGAAAACTTTGTGTATGTTTCTTGTTTCTTAACAGCACAACTTGGAGACTATAACGCTTCAGTACATCATTCAGGATATCTGTCAAATTACAACTTTATACCAGAGCAGAACAAAGATTTTCTTACCAAAGTAGAATCGCTACATGAGCAACACAGGTAACATTAACTTTTAGTTCTCTCTCACCTCTTGAGTTTTTAAAGAAAAAAAAGATGCCAAAAGGAAGACTTGAGTTCTTAGTAGTTTCAGTGCCAGAGACAGTTTTATTTCATATAGCTTCTATTAAATGAAATATTTGGTTTTATCATGTAGGTGCTGGACTCATCATATTCAGAGTATGATGCCAATGTGTTAAAACGTTTAAATAAATTTCTAGCTACAACAACCAGTAGGTCAGTTAGCATTATACATTATTAATGGCAACCATCTAGAATGCTGTACTAGATGTTTGAGGGGGTTTTTGGATCAAGGACATTTGACCATTTTTCAAATCCTATAGATTTCTTTGGTCTATCTATGGAAAAATAAACAACCATGAAACACTTCAATTAATATAGTGCTTTCTCTCCACTCTCCTGAGTGTAATATAAAAGCTACAACAGATTATTCCAGTCAGTTGGCTGCTAATTACTCTTTCTGACCCTGCTGATTTGTCTCTTGTAAGACTGCAGCTTTAGCATTAGTGGTGTTGATCAGGTACTTGCAAGCTGAATGCAAATATGCCACCCTAAGAAGCTGTCTGTGAGCATTTGAGCAAATGAAATCCAAATCTCTATAGACTTGTTCTCTCTGTCTGTATTTTTACTGCAGCAGAGCTAGTTCCCCACTCTCCTAGTTTCTTTGATTTATACCCTGAAATATCTCCATTTTCATCTTTCCCCTGATATTCCTTGACTTCTTTTGTCATCTTTCAGTACTCTCACCTCTCCCTCTTGTTTCTTTACTGCTAGTGGGTGTAGTGAGTAGTTCTGAAATTCATGTGTGCTGCCTAGCAGTTCAGAACATGCATGTTGCTTTGTCATTTATGGGGCAAAAGAGATATAACCACTGAACTCTAACTGCAACCATTCCCTCTGTGTAGGTACTAATCTGGACTGCTTTCCTAGCAGTTTCCTGTTCATGTTCAGGAACACGACAGCTAAGGCCTCTACTCCTTCCAGATTAATTTACAGTTTCCAGTAGGCTCAGAAGTTTTTAGAGGGGGACTTGTAGACAGGCATGAATAAATCTGCTTGTCTTTAGGAAACAATCATCTCTGAGACCACTGAGGGAAGATTCTGAAGAGTCTTGAAGTGGTTGGGTTGAACTCATGTGTTTAGTGCTGTCATAGCCAGAGATGCAAAACAGGTTATGTCCTGCAGAGGAAAGAGTAGAAGTTACTATTCATCCAGACAAAGGTGCAGTGGGGTCTGTTGGAAAGACTCCTTTCTTTTCTGGATCCTTCCAGTGAAATTGATCCTTTCATTGAGTGGTTTTGGTAGAGTGAAGCCTTGATGACTGAGAAGTTTAGCTGCTGTATTTGAATTCATGTAGGTGGTGGTAACTGAAGTTCTGAATAAAAATACTTGAGTAGACTGGACTGGGAAAAATGTTTCTCTAGTGTTTTAACACCTTTTTTGAAAGTTAGCTCTTCAGGCCTATTTATTTCGGAGTGCAGGGAGAGGCAGACAAATTACTGTATATCCTGGCAGTATTTCTTGCATCCTCCTTTGGCGTTCATAGTGAATACTTACGTCTGAGACACGGTTTTGACTAGATCAGTGCCAGTAACATACTTGACAAGAATGGTTCTGGTGTTCACCAGGCCTTCTGAGAAGGAAAGACAGAAAGGGAGAATTTATCTTCTTACAGTTTGAGGAGGACAGTGTTGTTTTGGAATGAGATTTCTGTTGGTCTGGAATAAATATATTTGCTGTAGACCGTATGGGATATCTGTAAATTACTATCCCTTTTAAATTGTATTCTTAGATTACAGGATTGCGAAGCCAGCCCTATAAACAACTATCCTTTTTCATTCTTTAGTGTCTGTCCTTTGGGAAACTTTCACAAAGGAAAATTAAAAGGCTGGAATTGCTGAAACACAATACAGACTTGATAAGCCACGTCTTGTCTTCTATGTTGTAGCTCAATGCAAGTTGTGTTTTAGCTAGTTTTTGTGTTATGTGAAATCTGAGAAAGTAGTTCTATGGACATGTTCATATTAGACACTATTCAGTGGACAGTAAGTAGCTGTTGAGAAAGCAACTGTTGTCATATTGAACTGGTATAGCTTCAGAAATTTTCCTTCTGTGTTCATCCCCGAATCCATAGGGGGATTTTTCTGTATGTAGTTTGTTCTGACAAGGTTTTCTTAACCTTTTTTTGCTTAGTACATAAGCAGCCTGAGGTCTTAGGATGTGGATATTATCCAAATTGGTAATGTTTTCGTAGTGCTTGCTAGATCTAGCCATCAGTTTGAGGAGAAGGATGCATTTGAAACTTCATATGATGCTTATATTCCAGATGAAGTTTGTTAGTCCTTGGGTATCAACAGCTATAACAATTGGAAAGAGACACCAAGACTGGTTTCCTCTTGCCTGTTTATCTCACTGAGTAACTACCACCTGCTTAGGGACCTCAAGGTTTCATTTAATCTCTAATTGAGTAGGGAGGTGTGACAACAAGAAGAAAAAAACCCTAAGTCTGTGCTGAGATACTTTTTCTTGTTGGCTCTTCAAGACACAAGGCTTGATTGGTCTGGTGTAGATGGTGTATGCAAATTGAGAATTAAAATTTGCAAGTATGTCTTGTGGGGAAAGTCTGTTGCATACCAACCTTTCTGAACAAAGTTCTTGATCAAAATTTTAAAAATGAAAATGACATACTCTTGCAAACATATTCAGTATCCTGTTGTATAATAAAATGGTCATCTTGTGTTTTTTTTCTCTACCTTTCTGACATAGTGAAAGAGATAAGGTCTACTAATGTTTTTCAAAATCAAGGTGACAGTAGTCACTGTAGATGTAGATCTGAGTAAGCAGTTTATCTCAGGATTGTGACAAACAGCTCCCCCCCCCCCCCTTTGCTCTTTTTTCCAATATTGTGACATCCTCAAGCCATGCTGCTGGCAATGGCTTTCCAGTTCGAGGTAACTTTCAGTTTCATGGAGCATGGTGTAATATTTCCTAGAGTGGCTGTTTCAGGGCATAGTATTTTGATGGCCTGAAATTTGAAAGGATGGATATTAAATGGCAGTAATAAATGTTGACCTTTTGAGGTAAAGCCCCTTTTAAAAATGAGAATTACTGCCTTATGTGGAATGCCTTTGAATCTGGAGTTCTTAACATAACACGATGTTATGTCAGCTTTTTACAGGTTGTATTTAAATTTCATTTGATTAACATAATTTTATGCACGTTGTTTTGGAAGCTCACCTAGCAAAGAGTTGTTTTTACCTACGCTTAGTTGCCAATATGATAGGATGATATCAGATATCTTTTCTACTTAGATGCGTGCAATCCCTACGTAGGGATTACTCTTGGATTCTTTGGTTTTTAAAACTCCTAGTAGATTCCATGTGGCTCTTCCATGAAGATATATAATCTGTTTATTCGAGGTGTGGGGATTTTTGAGTTTTTGTCTCTAGAAAAAAAAAGTCTCAATCATAGAAGCTTTCTACAAGACCGGAAGATAAATCCTTGTAAGTCTTGCAGCACATTTCACATCTAGCAGTGGGAGAAAAAAGTATTTTAGGACTTCTAGACTGTAGATAAACTCAGATGGCTTTTCCTCAGTGAGTTTCATAACTTTAACATATTTAATCTTCTTTCTCCCCCTCATTTTTTTAGTACATTCCTGCTTCTAATCTTTCTTCTAAATTACTTCCTTCTAAGAGACTATGCAATATAGAATATTTACAGATACAGCTTCTTGTTATAGAGGAAGCTTTTATAGGTGAATCATATAGGTATCTATACGATCTTGTTATAGAGGAAGCTTTTGTAGGTATCCCTTTAAACGAAACAGATACAAATGATTTTTCTAAAAAGAACTGGTCCAGAATGGCTAAGGTAATTACTTTGTGTATAATTTGCTCAATTTTTGAGGAGTTTAGGAGGGCCTTCAGCACTGAAGAACTCGTGGCACTAGTTAATGAGGTTTATTTGTCAGACACCAGGCTGTGGGATTCTTCTGTTTTTCTGCATTTGGAATATATGTAATATCATGTCTTTTATTTTTGACTATGGTGCATATTTTTTTTCCCCCCCTCTTTTAGTGGCCTCAAGCAGTCTGAAGCAGAGTCCTGCTACATAAATATAGCACGAACACTTGAATTCTATGGAGTGGAATTGCACAGTGGTAGAGTATGTTTACATTGTGATTTTTCACTTCGAAAAAAAAATTTATATGCTTTTTTTACATGAACTTAATAGCAGTAAAAACAGTAGCATTTAAGTATTGACTTTATCATGTGTTATTTTTAACTAAAGAGTTGGGTAATTTTTAAATAATTTCTGTGTAACATAGGTGCTGGAATTTCAACCAAATAAGCTAGGTCTCCTCAAAAGATTAATAATGTATTTTTAAGATAAATGGTTTCAATACTGCAATATATTTTACTTCATTTTACTAAAGTTTATGAATGTCTCAGCATGAAAGAAAATGAATGCTCTGTTTAGTGCTGTGATGTAGTTGGCAGGTGTTTTAAGAGTTTATGTTCTCTGAGTTTCTAACAGTGTTAAGAATATAGAGTGTTGTTTTTTGGTTTTTGGGGTTTTTTTTGTTTTTTTTTATTCCTGTATCCCTGACCCCAGGCTAAATCTAAGCAGTATTTAATAGCGTGGAAGATGACCACTGAAAATGTATTTGAAATCTTTCAGACACAGGGTGTGCATTGATAAGAAGCATGTCCTAGTATTTCACTGGCTACTGGGATTTAATTGTTTGATTACACTAGCTGTCTGAAACATATCCCCAAAATACTTTCTTTTTTTTTAATTGCATCCTAGTGTGCAAGTTACCATTTGTGCTTTTATGTAATAGCAAAATATTTTGGCATAAAGCTTGTAGTATAAAAAGTTAATGAAGTGTAGTGCAGATGATTGATTTCCTAAATGAAGATGACTACTGTTTTTTCCTAATATTTTTCTGAGATTTGTTAATAATCCTGGCACTGAGAACTTGAACAAAAAAATCATCAATTTCTGTAGTGATGGAAGGGATGGAAAAGGTCATTTTCTTCCTTCAGCATGATGTTTTCTTCTGTTTTTTCTTTATGCTACCACAAAGTGTGTTGCATTAGATTTCTGAGAATTCCTAAAGTACTCCTGTATAAAGCCACTGTAATTACATTCATATTAATGAAATACAATGCTCAAACAGTAGAGGCCTTTTTTAAGGATGGGGAAAAGTACAAAGGAAAGGAAATAATTGAAGTGATCAAAATATGAACTGTCTATGCTCATACATGAGTATCAGGAGAGGCAACTGTTATGTGACAACTGTTAAAGGTGATCAGATATCTTGGTTCACATGCATAGGTTGTGGGTAAGTAATCTAGCATAGGTGAACAAATTTCTTATGATCCTGTGTCTTCCGACAATGTAAAAGGCTTCCCAATTTCTAATAAGGTGATTACGTTTAAATGGTAAATGGGTATCTTATCAAATCTGACTTTGTCTAGGTTCATTGTCTGTTCATTGGATCATCTGTCACCTTTCTGCTGTATTGAAGAACCCTTTACTGTCACACTTGAGATTTCCCTATATGCACTTAACTTGATCAGTCTATGCCTTTTAAATTCTGTTGTAGCCTAGTATTTTGATAAGCCAACTTAAGTTCCCAGACTTTCACCATAAGGCTATTCTCTTAATATTCATGGGATGCTGTTTCTGAAAGTTCTTCAATTTCCAACATCCTTCCTGAGTTGTAGGCCACCAGACTGCACGCAGGATGTCAGTAGTGGTCATAACAGTGCCAATAAGGATAGTTTAGAGTGGGTTCAGACATTTTCAACTAAATGAAATTTCATTGCAGTGTACTGGGCTCTTCTGAGTTATAAATATGTTCTGGAGATATCTGCTTAAACAGTGGTTTGTTATTTTTTTGGTTGTGGTTTGGTGTCGTGTGTGTCGTGTGTGTGTGTTGTCCCCCCCCCCCCCAGTGCATTTTTTTTCATGTTTAATGACCTGGGGCTCATGGATTGTCAGAGTTTGTCATGAGCCCCTGCTCTGCCTGACACCAAACTGTATGATCTGAATCAAATAGAGTACAGATTTGGATCAAAGCCTTCTCTATTCCAGGCTGCTAAGATGCAGAGCATCTTGCTACTATTTCAATCCAAATTAATATTTTTATCACAATTAAAATATTTTCATTCTTCAAAGAAATTGAAGTGATCTATTTTTTTCTAGCACTTGAACATCTAGACAATTAGAAGCTGCTAGGAAGGAAAGAGAAAGCAAAATAGAAAATGGCATGCCACCTTCTAAATCTGTGTTTTGATATAATTTGAATGTTGAGATTTGTTCTTCCTCTCCCTTCCTTATCTCAAAGTAGGTAATGGAATAAGAAAAGTACAGAGAAGGATAACAATCATGAATATTTAAAGGAAAAGCCTTCTGTAGCAGGTGAACAGCATGGAGAATGTGAATAACGAACAAATTTTTTTTTTGCTTTTTAGTAAAAGATTTAAGGAGCTTCAGTCTCCCTAGAAGAGACAGGTTTAAGCAAAAGGAACTTTTTCCGTATGGCTGCAATTGAACTGTGGGGATTAATGCTATTTTAATGGATAACCAAGGTGAAATAGGTATCAAGAGCAGTTAGGCAGTTCAGTGGAAGAATGATTCACTGGAGTCCATTAAACATACAAAAGGCTTCTGATCCAGGAAATCCTTTAGCTGTGAATCACCGGAAGCTGAGAAGGGGGGTTGTTAGTAGCGGTGTGATTGGTTGTCTCTGGAGTTTTGTACTTCCAAAACATCGGTTACAAGTCGTTGTTTGGACTGAATGCCATGGGGCAAACCTTTCAACCAACACGTTATCATTGATTATGCTCCTGAAGGCCTATGGGAAAAGTGACAGCACTGGATTATATTGAAGTGGACATTCTCGGCATTGTCTTCTGGAAGTTAGTTTTCCATTTGCCGAGTGCTTTGCCTGTGCTACAGCAGTCCTGCAGAAGAATTCTCCTCAACACGTGGTCTCATCTGGTAGCCCATGTTGGCTGTAAATGACACTTTTCTGAAGTTTGAAACAGTCTGTTTCTGAAGTTTGTAGTGAAGGTTAGATACCTCCCCCCCAATATGCTGCTTCTTCACAGAGGCTACCACGTTATACCCCAGCTTTGGCAGGGATGTTTGCCATGCCTCCTGATATCCTCCCCCTGCTTAGTACCACTCTTAAATCACCCCTCCAGTTTTGTCAGATCCCAGTGCTTTGAACAGATCTAGCAGGGACTAGTTAAACTGTGGCTTTTTGAAAGGCTTTATCTCTGTGGATCCTTACGATTCAGCTCTTTGCTGCTAAAATAGTCTTGGTCCTCTTAGATTGAGTATGGCAGAGAAACCAGGTAACGCCTGGCTTTTATACTAATGGCCAAAAAGCTGGTGGTTGAGACTGGGATACTTTTGGATAATGTTTCTTGAAGAACAGATTACTATCTATTTTCCTTAATTTTAGTGTTTTATAGTACAAAGCTAAATATTTTGCAGGACTCAAGTGTGAGCTTTCTTTTTAGCAACTTGCTAAACATGAAACTTCCATTAGTGAATTAATCTGAGCTCAGTTTTCATCTGCAAACACTTCTGCTTTTCTCTGAGGATAAATCTGAACTGCTAAAATTGTAATATTAAAAAATGAAATAATATTAAGAAACTCAGGAGAGTGAATTCAATACCTTAAAGCTGTATTGAGATTTCTTGAATTCCTAATCTACTTTTGACTCTGGACCACTATCCCATCTGCTCAATAGTTAGTCCGATGTTAACTCATCTTTTCATTTTTACTCAGAGAGACTAAGATAGGAAATTTGTAGAAGCAATATTATTTCCATATCTATAAAAATCCAGATGGTAATTGTAAATGAAATCGAATGTGAATCAGTATTTAAATACCTAAATCCCTGGCATGACCATTTTTGTCTTTATAATTTTTATGATTATCTCTATAAAGAAACAGGTAAAAAGAAAAGTATATGCATGTTATTTCTTAGTTGTGCAATTTAACAGCATAGATGTTTTGAAAGGGGAGTAGCTGCACATCTTCCTAATCTTTCTTTCAGGAGACCCTCTTTCTTTATGCTAGTCCAAAGTCTTTGTTTCGGATTCCTTAGGTTTAACACAAGACAATTCATCATAACAACAAATAGCATGGGAGGTTAGTGTTTTGGACTGGGGCAGATGGGGGTGGGGAGTGAACTTTGTTCTGACAAAGCTCCCAGAGAAAAGAGAGTAGTTTAGCCTAACTAATCCCTATCAAGTGTTTACCTAATCCTTTATTTCTGCTAAATCAGTTAGGTTTTCAGCTTTTTCTCCTAAAGCTGTTTTTTCTTCACAGTATTGATTTTTAAAAGCAGGAACCTCAAGTTCGAGTAAGCTCCAAGTGCTAAGAATACAGGCTTCCGCCCTGCTTTAGGTTGGCTGTATCATGGCAGGGACAGCTAAATTACATGGAATTCATCTCCTGAAATACCTCCGTTTTCTCCCCAAGTATTAAAATAAAGGGGTGTGAGTTCTGTATTCCTGTAATACGCTGGCATAAACTGACAGTTCGGGAGCTTCTTCCGATGGAGATTCAACCAGCTCCTCTAGCAGCAGTTCTTGGCAAAATGGGGCAGCAGGTTGCTGAGGATTATTAATAATTTCAGCTGATTCTGGGCTACCTTGATGTTATGTGTATTGGGACTGCTACCTACCTAATTATTTTCTTTTATTATACTCTCAGAGATAGGACTGGTATTCTTTTCATCTTGTCGGTATTCAGTGTTAATGCACTATGTATTAAATAGGTTATGCTCATTCTCTATGAACTGCTGTGGTATTTCACTGGAGGTTTATAAATCACATTGCAAATTAGGTTCAGCTTCATTCATATGCCTGTGTTGTGCTTCTGTTCAACTATTTTTCAAGGATTTATTGTAGACTTTCCACAGTATTGTTAGAGCACATGCTATCTGTTCTATTCTTCTGTGCCTTACTAATATAAAGAAATTGGGATTGGGCATACAAGAAAACTGTATATTAACTGAGCACAGAGTACCATCTAGAGGAGCAGCTAAGCTACTGAAGGCTTTCAGAGAATCCATTACAAAATAGTCTGAAACTACTTTTGAGTCAAACCTGATGTTTTAACCAATGGGTTCTACACTTACATGTAGATTTATGCATGTGCTCAGCTCTGTTTAGAAATTTGTGTAATAATGTATTAGTGCGTGTTGATCATAGAGAAATAGGAAGCCAAGATTTGTAACTTTTGTAACATCAGTTTGGGTTTAGACTCAAATTGACCATTCACCGTGTCTGTCTGTCGTCCTGTGTCCATCGCCATGTCCCGTCCCCTGTCCGTCCGTCCCCCCCTTTTTTTCTTTCAACTTAAGTGTTTGCTTATACATAAGCATGTGTTTCCTCTTGAGTATCTCAA
This sequence comes from Mycteria americana, assembly GCF_035582795.1. Classification (NCBI taxonomy): domain Eukaryota; kingdom Metazoa; phylum Chordata; class Aves; order Ciconiiformes; family Ciconiidae; genus Mycteria; species Mycteria americana. The sequence continues at coordinate 103,087,590 of NC_134366.1, read as the reverse complement.
TACATATAAGGATTGTAAATTTATGGATGCATTTTTCCAGTTGAGCGTGTTAAGCTAATGCATGGTTTTTGTTTTAGTTAACAATGGATTCAATTTAGTGTATCAAATATTCATGTAGACGAGTATATTCCTTTAGCATACTCTCATATGCAGAATTGTGGTCATCTCCTGCCCAGTCTTTGGTAAGACCTTTTCGGAAAAAATAAGGAATTATTTCCTTTTGTCTTTTTAAACAGCTTAGAATCAGGACATTTGTGTTCAGTTCCCAAAATTCTGTGACATTTACCTGACTGATCTGGGGAGGTACTTCAACTGCTTTCCCATGGTTAAATTAATAAGGCTGGACTTGAAACTTTAGTCTGATACTGACCTAAAGAATATCTAGTGTAGTAAGATGAACATTACAACTTGTTTTAATGAGTGGAAGTTTATAATACCTAGTAGATAATGTTGACGGAAAGAGATGCATGAGAAAAAAATCCAAATATGTGATTGAATTTTTGCCTCAGGAGTAGCAATTTAAGTACAGAAAACTTGAAAATTAATTTATAAGTAGATAAATGAGAGTGACAAAAACTGCATCTGTGTTCTTACAGCATTTTTCTTTTGCAGGATCTCCATAATCTAGATCTCATGATTGGGATTGCATCCGGTGGAATTGCTGTATATAGAAAACTCATCTGCACAAGCTTCTATCCCTGGTACATTGTTTTACTAGTAAAGAAATACGTCTGGTCTTTTCAATCTTATTTCCAATTGCTTTAACATTTATTCCAAAGAAGCCTAGAATACATAAACTTGTTCTTTATGGAGTATCATGATATTTCCTTGCGTTGAGATAAAAATGAAACCTGTTGCCTAGGCTTTTAAATCTCTAAGACTGTTGGACTCCTTGCACTGTGTGAAGTCTTGATCAAGTTAATTCACATATGGGTCTCAGTACATGATAAGGAGGACCCTGTGGTCTTAGAGATTTGCTGCTGTTATACCCAATAATATGTCTTTTTTTAAAAATCAGTATTACTAGTAAAGCTCACCAGCTAATGGTCCGATCATTTTATCCTGTCATTCAGCAAAGAAGATATTTGCTTCTCAGAAAAGAAATGTAAAATGAGTTATTTGGAGTTTCAGATTTACTGGAACTAGGATAATATAATTTAGACAAGTTTTTAAATGTCATCAAACAAGGCTATATAATGTTAACAAGTTTTGGAGTCTCTGGGGAGACTTTTGCATTATTCTATGATACTGAAAACATTAGAATGCATGATAGTGCTGTAGAAAATAATTGCTACAAAGAAGCAATGTACACAAAATGTCTACCATGAATGACATTAGAAATTAGTTAAGATATAATCATTTATAGTATTTATGGCTTTTTTTATTTATACCATACTAAAAATAACATAAATCAGAAATTATATGGAGGCTCGGCCTTTCCTTAAGGTTTTTGGATTGGATCAGAAAGAATTTTTCTCAGTCTTTCTTTTTTAAAAAAAGTATGAATTTGTTTCATATACTCAAGTATAGCTTTATCATGTTATGCATAATTTCCTTGTATAATTGTAACAGTTTTTCTGGATAATGTTTTCTTAATCATGACAGAAAAGTGCATTCTAATGGGTTGTACTTGCTTTTTGCTCCTTAATTATATAAAAAGGTGCTGCTTAGCAGTATTCCTTAAATATTCACGTCATTCCATCCTTTCATTATGAACCCAGCCTAACAGGTATTTTCTATGGGAAAGCAATAAAATAGGCTTCAATTTATTTTTAGTGGAAAATTTACTTCACAGTCTCTGGATTTTTTTTTTTTCTTTGCAGTGAGTTTCTTTTGAACTCACTTGGATGTTCTGTAACCATCCTAAATGTATGTCAATAATGCTCTCACACAGCACAGTGACATCTTGTATTTTTCCATCTCTAATGCACACTAAAGCATAAAAGAATTTTATCTTTCATCTTTGTGCCCTGAGCTCTGCCCTTTCATATGTCAATCTCTCAGCTTCTTTAAACAGCTGCAGGTTTTAAAAACTGCCAGCTGGAGGCGCATTTTCTGTCTTCTGCAAGTCGTCTTGTGCCAGTTTAGTGACCTAAGGTATGAATGAGTAACAATAATCCTGGAAACCATAGCGACAGCATTTTAAAATCCATGACTATATGATTTTTAGGGAAGGGAAAGAGACCTTTATAGCACACAAGAGAGGAGGAATCCACAACTTCCTGTGCTACTTTTACTGCTGGAGAGCACAGAGGAATAAAACACAGATGCTAAAACATCATTTACAAAAACCTATTCTCATTTACAAAAAGAAATGGAGGGGAAAAAAACCCACAGATTTTTCAGTTCAAATAATTTCCACTCTAAAATTTGAGGTTTAGGCAGCAATATTTTCAGCTGACAGCTAATGCAATTGTTCCAAGCTTTCCTACTCTCTCTCTAAAAATATCCTTTCAACTTGAAAGGAGCAAAACTCGCTACATAAGGGATAACTTTTTCATATTTTATTTCTGGCTTCTTGAATGAGTTAGTCATAATTCTTCATGCAGGAATGGTGTCCGTTCCTTGCCCCCTGAGAACAAGAAAACAAGGAAAGTCACCAGAGCAGACTAGCCTGTGCTGTATTTGTAGTGTACAATTTCAATTTCTTTTTAGACCTCAAAGCAGGATGTATTTCTGTAATGCCTGGAGTTTTAATGTATCGTGGTTGGGCTGAAGGAGTGCAGGTAAGGAGATTCCTTACAGAACAGTATATGCCTGAGAATGCAAGAAAACACCCATTCAGATAATTGCAATAGTGTTTAGGCTTTTTATGTAACACCATTTGTAGTAAGTAGTTTTTCCTATGGGCTGAGCAAGCTTCACTGTAAATGTGGTAGAACTCAAGGTGGCAGCAAACACCATCAAAGAACTCTTTCCAAAACTAAGTAAAATACTGTGCATCATTAGTGGATGACAATAATACAACTATGCCATATGGTAGTAGTCAAAGGGGACCAAAAGTTTTCAGGAACAGAGGCAGTGAGAGAGTACTGCCTTGGCAAAAGGAGGATTTTCAATCAAAGCAACCTACGGAAGGAGCTGACTGATCAGTGAGAGGCAATGCAAGTCAAAGCAGGTTTAAAAAATAACTCTGTGTTTAACGCAGTATTTTATATGCTCTGGAAAGTTATTCTTGGGGGTGCTCAACTGTTTTGTGATAATTCCAAAATTTGTTTTCCAAATAAAATACTACCTTAATGGCAAATACATACAAGCACTCTCTACATCAGCAGCAATTAAGGTTGTATATTAAACGCTATTCAGTGTATGCAGTTTCTTTGCTTTGAAAGCTTCAGAGAAACTGCTAGAGGAATGTATTCTACGTTGCCATTAAAAGATTCAGCAGGAAAATTTCTGTCAAATTTGCTATGTAAGATTGTGGCGTTTTTTACATTTTAACTGGCAAAGTATAAGACTTTCAGCTATAGAAACATTTTCGCTTCAGGTCAAAAATACCAGCTGTTAGTACGTACTAAGTGCTAGGACAGAACTGCCAGTTTGATCAGAAATTAATAATGCCGTTGCCCACCAAGTGACAAATCTATTTTGACCCTTGTGAATGATAGGAAGACAGGACCCAAAAGATATATCATTATTAATATGCTACAAGTATTGAGCGTTTTACAAGTAAACTGTGGAATTTAATTTGCGAATGTTGCATAGTCACCGGACAGATTATTGGTGAGTGATAAGGGCAGCTGAGCCACCGGTTAGAATAAGAATAACTGCATTCTATTCAGATCATGTTTTGGATGTGGCATCTTCTAGCACTTGTTATATCTAAATCCCTTGATACCTTAATGTCTTGGATTTTTTGTGGATTGTGCTATATGCAAACATTCACTCAACTTGTAGGCATAACATTGCAAATGATTTTTAGTTAATGTTAAATAAAACTTTTGGATTAGCAAGTGTTCTCTGTCACTGAATTAAATAGGTTTAGTTGTACTTTTAAGAAGAATGAATGGAATTGAGAGGGATGCTCTACTTAGAGGAGAGTCAAAATAAAGAGACTTAAAGCCCTGATTTGACTTGAAGTGATTATGTGGTCAAGCAGTGAATAATGTTTTTGGTTTTTTGTTTGGTTTTTTTTTTTTTTTTAAAAAAAGGGGGGAGGGATTGAGAGAGTTATGGTATTTTTGGATGTTGGCTACCTTTGTTGTTGGGTAGAAGGATTTTCGCTTAGTCTGCAAAGTTAGTTTTGTGTGTCCTGCATTTCTGCTGGCTCTGCATTAGGGTAAAAACAGACCATGACAGCGACTGTGTAAGCTGAGAATGACTAAAAAAACTTACTTGTTGAAGTTTAATCTAAGTCAAGGAATGTGTTAAGAAAGAACCAGAAGCGCAAAACTTGAGTGGTACTAGTTCAGGTGGAGTAGCACTAGGATTAAGAAAGGATTTTTGTATAAATGAGTTGCATCTCAGTAAATGCAGCTGAAAAGTTTATATGACTTATCGGGAAGTTCAGAATCCAGAACTTTTAGATGAGCAGTACAGATAACTACCATTTGAGCTAGCAAGTCAAATGGCACAAGTATTTCAAGAGCTGGCCTCACAGGAGAGGTGGATACGATTTAAACTTTCTAGTAACCTGCACAACAATTTGCCTGGTTGCCAAAGAATGTTGTGAACGAAATTCCTGTTTCTTTGTGGTTCTGTAATTGATGGAGAAAAGCATTTTCAGAAATGGGCACATGTTCAGTTTTCCACCTCTTTAGTGCAGGAGGGGGGATTGTTCTTTCCACTGCCTTTCTTGTTTGTAACTGGCAAATATATGAATCCTGTACAAATGAGGAACATTGCTCTGTAATTGAAGTGCATCTCTCTCATGGGCAGTGGGGAGTGAATGATATTCATTGTCCCACTTGCTGGGAGTGATGCAAAAACTGTGGTAAGAACTGAGATGGTCTTCAATATAGTTCATACATGATGAGATCTAAGGTGCTGTAAAACGTTATCAGTTGATGAGAATATTCTGAGACTTTTAGCAGCAACCTTCCAAAACCCTTTCATGGTGTGTAGATGGTATTTTTCAGGCAGATATGACCTGATCAGACCTTAAATAGCTTTCCCAAGGCATCCATATGATTCTAGCTGATCATAGATTCCTTTTTCTAAAATGTGTAAGTTTTCAGTTATTGAAGTATGGTGGAGAAAATTTAGGTATTTTAGACAAGTCTTGTTTTGCTGTAGGAAGGTGCATGGGTACCTAGAAGTTTGTTTAATTTAGCAAAACTGGTAAGCATATAATTAAAATTAAAATAGCTTGAGCACCAATTCCAACTGTAATCCTTACCTTGGAAAATCTTTATTCATACTGTGTATATATATAGAAAAGAGGTGTTCAGTTCAGTATAAAGTTACCACATAAATTATGCAGCAATGTTAATAATTGAACTGAAAAATATATTAAGACTCATTCTTAGTTTTCATCCTTCTGCAATTATGATTTTTAACTACAATGTTTGTTTAGTTATTAATACAGATACATTATATTTTTCACATTATGAAGCCAATTCTGTGAAGTCTCTGGGAAATTTCAGACGTTGTATGACCAACCTTGTCATGTCATTAGGGTCTTAAATTTTGTTCCTTAAGTCACAGTTGTCATATGATTCTTAAGTTATACAAACTTGACACATTTAACATTTGTGTGGCTTAGTAAAGGATGTCATCAAGTTTTTGCTGCAAGAATAGATTTGGTGGGAGAGAATTGCTATGTGAGCTATTTACAGAGTAAATGAGGAAGAATCTCAATTTTTAAAAGACCTTTCCTTAGCTAAAATTTTTACTTTGAGCTTCTTGACTCCTATTTGCCACTCAACACAGGAGTTGGCTGCATATTATTCATTGAATATTTAACAGCTATAATCTTTTAGGCTTGCTGTACACAGTATTATTTTTCTTTTTTTTTTTTCCCCTTTAAACATTGTTTAGTATTTCATAGTCTGTTTCTCTCTTTTAGGGTGAACATATTAAAAATTTCCTTTAAAAGGAAAAAGTTTTTTATACAACAACGGCAAAAACATGTAAGTAGTCATTTTATTTTGTTTTGCTCAACTAGTCATGTTAATTTTTTTTTTTTTGCCTTAATTGTTAAGACAACAAAAGGCTCTGTGTTAATTTGCCTTTGAAATTCTGTTTTGTTAACTTGCCCTTGCTATTGTGGTTCTTTTATGCTCGCTCTGTTTCCCATTTTTGTTTCCTTTCCAGCATGGAATCTTTTCACATTCCGTCTGTTGGACTATATCTTACCCATGCAGGTTTCTTCTCCCTTGGAGAGTAGGGGGAAATACAGATCTTCATCCTTTCTCCAGTATTTTGTAACCTAGCATATTTCCCTTTTCTTGCCAGCATCTGCTGCTCTTTTCTTTGATGGTCTCCCTGCCCAGTAGAGTGCCTCACTGCAGTGAATCTACTAAACGGCTGCTTATCCCATCTAGGAGGACTCTGTGAGGTCCCTCCTGCTTACGGGGCTCAGAGCTCTGGGAGAAGGGAAGGTACCTGGAGAAAAGGACAGGTCTGCAACTGAAAGACATTAGGTTGGAAAGGGGGATAGTGCATCTCCTGCTGTGTGTAACGTAGAGCACTTTAGAAGTTGGCAAAACATGTGAAGATAGTTGAGAAAACTGATGTACAATAGAAAATTTAAGAGTAGTCTTCATAATGCTGTGTGCTTTTTGCAGAATGGTTGTAATATTAGGCTATCTAACAGAAAAAAATAATCTTGGTTACAGTATTGTACTGCCACAATATGAACAGATAAATTAAGCTGGTTTTTGAGAAAGAGATTATTTAATATGACAGGACAAAATATGGAAATTAGTGGCCAGCAGATACATAGATATTTTAATTCAGTTGAGGACAGAATTTGAGTAGTGAAAGGTAAGTGTTAACTTATACCTAAACTTTATGAAGGGTCTTGTAGTAAATCAGTTCTTAAAGTGCTAGGAGCTATGTTACAAGAAGACCTCTTGACCCTCATTGGTTAGAGGGTCTTCAGAACACAGATTGCTGGGGAGGCTTTTTTTTACCCCAAAGGAGAGTATTTTCATCTTTTCTCCCCCACACCCCATTTGGTGGGTATCTCCCAAATTTGAGGAGTGTGCATGTATGTTTACGTTCTTAATTTTCAGGGCTCTTGTGTAAACAAAGTTAGTATCTACAGATAGTGTTACTGCACTAATGCTTACACACATAGCATGCACAAATGAAATTTTTCTCTTTTGAGAGAGTGTGTCCTAACCCACCATAGAGGTGTCTTAAGTTTTCTGCAAGCTGTAATTTTCTAAATATATTGTTTATATGTAAACTTGTCTCAGTCTGTTCAAATGTTTCACTGTGTGAAGAAATGAGTGGTTGGCAAACCATTCTACTAGCTTGTGAGTGTAATTGTATTTGTATTACACTCAGTGTAATTGTATGACACTCACAAGTATTACCTTCTAGGTTTGAGGATTAAAAATTCACTGGTAAGGAGTCTTATTAAATTTTAAATATCTTCAAGTATACAAATATTGGCAATTGACAGCAATTTCCAAATGTCTCTGTGAGAATAAATGTAGGAACAGAACTCAGAGTGGTTAGTAACAATGGATGAGCATGCTTACATGTTTTTTGAGCATGCTTACATGTTTTTTGGAATATGGAGGAATAAAGTGTCAATATGTAACTCAAAGGAGTTAAGGAGGAGCTGGACTCAAAGATCATGTAAAATGTGTGTTCATTGCATAAAGACTTTACTGCTGCCAAAAGTTGAATTTCTCTTTCTGGAGACCTGTGTCTGTCACCTTTGAAGAGGGCAGCATTCTTAAAATTTGTTCAATTAAGCTTTTGTTAAATGATGACAGTTCAAGGCCCTTGATTCGTTTAACTAATCTCCTCTTAAGTGATCATAGCTCTTTATTTCATAACCCCCTGAGATAAGAGTAATGCACACTGTAGCGTGCTTAGAGAGCTACAGAACTGTAGGAAAAATAAGGCCAGCTTCATGACCTTTTTACTCTTTCTCAGTAGATATGAGAAAAAGCAGACCAGGTGTGCTATTAAATCTCCAGATATATCCATCCTTGTCATTTAGCCCCCTGTGCCTGAAATTGAGGGCAGCAAGTCCGTGTGCCTGCAGTACTTCGGTGTTACTGCTTTGAAAATCTTGCTGTCGCAGTACAATGGGAGTGAGTGGGCAGCTGGACTGCTAGGGGCTTTCTCCAGAATGGTGGCTCGCTTGAGGGGTTTATGAGGGCGGATGACTGAGGGCACGTCAGTCTTTAGATATATCAGATTTTTGCTTGGAAGTGCAGGAGGAAATAGGTAAATGAGGCTGAAAGTAAGGAAGGTGGAAGAAGGTGGGGAAAGCAGAGCAGATACTACATATTAGTAGGCAAGATTTTACTAAAGATGGTGACAGTGCTATAACATTTCAGGGGTTTGTGTGTCGTATGTAGATTTCTTTGCAAAAATCTACAAAAAGTTCTCAAAGGCTATGAATTTGCAGTCATCTGGGATGTGCCATGTTTCATTGATTTATTCTCCTTATTTCTCCTACTCCTTTTTTCTTTCCTTATACCCCTGTTCTGAAGACTCAACTTACCTTATCTCACTGTCTCCCTGCTACTCACCTCCTCTTTTACCCTCCCACTGCTTCAGTCGGTTGATCAGCTACTTGATAGAAGTATGCAATATTTCTGTTTCTACTGAAGAGCTACATAAGGACTGAGGAGCAAGACTGATGAATCAGTGAATGTCTGATCCTGTAAAAGCTCGTGATATGTAGACTTAATGAAGGGTGCAAGATTAAGGTAGGAATAGGAACTATGCTGGTTTACAGGCAACATTTTAAAGCTTCCAGCAATGAAACTTTATATCCAGTGTGCTTACTAGTGCTTAAAAAAACCTTCATTTTCTACATATTAAAATATGTTTTTACTTGCTACGCTGTAGATACTTTCAAATTCTCTGTGAATGGAATAGGCATATATCTGATGCTGAATGCTGAAATAGCAAGAGACTCACTTTAGCTATTGAAAATTGTTCCCTGTATCTTAATGGTCACAAATGTGACTAATCCTCATTTCTTGATAACTATTAAAATACCATTCTTTTGCAACTTGAGTTGAAAAGTATGATAGGCGCTAGATCCTTGGATCCCACTACAACACTCCTCGTCTTTAAAACAGTGCATTGATTTAATAGCACAGCTTGCAAGGTGGCCTATTAGTGAGCCATATGGTTTTGTTAACAGAAGATTTTGTGAATTTAAAAATTGGCTACTTTTTAATGAAAATTCTGAAAGTATTTATCCTAGTATAAGGCCATATTTAAACTTCGAGCCCACTTAGAAGCTGTTAAGGTTCTGTGACAACAGTTGGGAAGAATGTACTTGTAGCTTAGAGAGTGAGATTAATTACTATTTTCAAACCTAAATTTCGAAACAGGATATTAGGGGTACTTAATTCCTTATCTTTACATTATGGCTTTTCGGTATAATTGAGATGTTCAGATAATCTAATTTTTATGGCAACTGAAAGACCAGTACTCCGGGCTGACAAAAATAACTATACACTTCCTTTTATTTGTCTTCTGGAGTAGTGTAAAATGCTTCAAGTGGTATTCAGCCAACAGAGGTTATGTAAGAAAAGCCATTTGTCATTAAATCTTTAAGTGATCTATGCTTTTTATATTGCAAGAAATTCTGAGTTAAAATTCCACTATGCTTCCACACTTTATTTTATATAAGCTAATTAGAACCAACTGTGGTGAACTGACAAAAATGAATTGGTTCTAGTATGCATGAGGGTCAAATAACAAACCCTACTTCTTAAAAAATAATAATAAAAAAAATTAATGTTTTAATAGATATAGGAAAAACATGCCTGAAAGATTACAATCAGTTAATGTTTTGCAGTGCCTATGTAAAATCAAGGGGCAAATCCTTTTTATCTTTCTCTTGAGATTCTCATTGGTTGTGTAAAATAGCTATTTCAGTCATAGACTCTCTGAACTAGTCATAAAGTGACTTGCAGCATGTAGCATTGATCTCCGATACATGGCATTTGTAAAATGTTGCCTAGAAATTAAAAGAATACAAGAAAACCAGGTTGATTATTCCAGCCAAAGTGGTCTGTAGTTACTTCCCAGTAAGATTATTGCTGTGAACAAACAAAAGGACAATGGCAACTAGAAATCAAGGTGTTATCCAGGTGGGACCTTGATTTCTTGCTGGACTCTGAGAAGGAGTTTTATTAGGTCTTTGAGTCCTTTAATAAAAAGGCTTTGCAACCCAAATCCTGACTTTCTCCAAAGTATGAGCTAGGAAGAGAGCTTTACTGAGATGGTTGCCTGCCTAATTGTATGCTGAGGTGTCAAAATTCAGTCATTATTCAGAGCTGGAAAAGATGACAGATGAAATCAGAGACTTGCTTTTTTTTCCACTGAAATACTGAGCTGTGATAGCAATTAACTCAGGTCTCATGTTATCTTCCTTTCTCGTCTTTGCTTTACTCTTCATTCCACTTTCTTTGCATCAATAACTATATTAACTAACCAAAGCTATATCTTGTGCAAAACTCTCTTGGGTTCTGAAATAGCTCAACAAGTGCTACGGTTGGCGAGGGCATAAAAATGGGTGGCACAATTGTGTTGGCACTGAAGTTACAAGTAAGAGCTTGCGCCAAGACACGTAAGCTTTGTGTTCTGCTTCCTTTTGATCTCCTTATTGTGGCCTCATGTTATCATATAGCAAGCAGGATTGGATTTGAACAGCAGTAGCAGCAGCTCCAGTCCCATCGCAGCTACTTTCTTTCCCCCAAGATGGATCACTGTTAACATCTTTAGTATCTTCCAAAAGACTATCAAGCAGATGCTTTTTTGCCTACTGTGGCTCTTGAAAGAACATTATTGAATTGTAGCCTTATGTGAAGAGTGTGAATTCCAAGATTGAGGGTTTTTCTCCTTTCTACATTGCACCCTTAATAGAATGTTTAAGAGTTTTGTTTGTCATAGGAGGTCAAGATCTGACTGGAAACCTGAAACTATATTTAGCTGTTTAATATTACGCTTGTAATCTTTACCACTCTAGACTTAAATATTTCATTAACACTGTAAGGATTAGGAACTGAAAAACTTAATTTTTCAGTAGTGCTTAAACTTTTAAAGTGTCCATTTCACAGTTTAGAATTTCATACAGTCACAGGGTATTTTGGCCATTTCGAGCTCAAAATCTATTGTACGCTGATTTTTTTGTTTTCCTAAATGCATTTTTCCTATTTAAGCCAAAAGTAATCTTATTGATGTTTTATAAGCTTGTTTACTGTGTTTGATCTGCTTGTATATATTGAAACATGGTATTTCCTACCGTTACAGAATGAATCCAGAGAGCATATTGTTGCCTTCAACATGTTAAATTACAGAGCATGCAAAAATCTATGGAAATCTTGTGTAGAGCATCACACATTTTTTCAGGCAAAGAAGTCACTACCTCATGAAAAAAAGATATTGTCACATTATTGGACCCTGGGTTCTAGAAATCCAGCAAAGTAAGTATTGTGTGAAAGCATGTTTTGCTTTGTAATGTGAACAGGAGGATTTGTGTCAGTGGTAGCTCAAGTTGGAGCGGCTGAGTTCAGTTCTGCCCATAGCTGTGTCCCAGGCTGTGTGTGAACCATTTGATAAGCTATATAGTTGTGGTTTCAGTTTCTGCAACATGGTGTCATTAAAATAGAACTTTTCTTATAATTTCCTAAAGAAGTATTTGAATATAAGTAAGTTTTACTGGTATTGTTTCAACTTGCTGTTTCAGTTTGAGGTATAAAAGCACTAGAAAGTAAAAATGTCATGTAGCTAATGATCCAATAAGAAAATTTGCAGAACAGATTTGTTTTGAACTGTTTACCCCTTAGTGACATATACACACTCTGTTTAATTTGTTAGAGCAATTTCTGGAGTGCGTCATACCAACCACTTATTACTGACATCGAGATGAAAAACTTTGTCCCATCCAAGTATTCAAGATTCCACTTCTGTGACACTTCTAATCTTCTGTTTGCCTCATTGGGTTCTACTACTCATGGAGCTGGTAGTTTCATAGTGATATCTAAGATCTAGTTCCCAAAAACTAATACTTCAGAGCCTGTCATTTTGCTATATGAAGTCGGATTGTTCCTTCCAGTATGCACCAACTGGGCCCTAACTTCATTAAACTTCATCTGCCAGTTTATTGTCTATTGTTACGACTTGATGTCATAATGTCCTTCTGCATTTCTTCACAATTGACCTTTATTTTTGCCATCCTGTGTGATTAATATCTTCAGCAAACTTTGTTCACTCTTTTCTCTAGATCACTAGTGAATATGTTGAGCAGAAGAGCCCCTAGCAGATATCCCTCTAAGACTTCATTGCTGATCTTTTTTCACTATAAATCTAAAACATTTTTTCCTATTCTCTCTTTTATGTCACAGGTGAACAGGTAATTCTTCCAGATGAGGAGTCTATTCCCTAGCTCCTTAGTTTCTGTATTGGTTTAAGGGACCTTGTCAAACGTCTTTTTAAAATCTTGAGTAGACTAAATCACTGGTTTAAAGGGGGAGGTTATACTCAAGTAGTTCTGCTGTTTCATCTTAGAGGCTATTAGATTTTTTTAATAAGTATCAATCCCAGTAATTTCTTTCATTATGTTGATTTGTTCTGTTGTTTCATTTGTTAGCAATTCAGCTACAAATGTGTCATGTCATGTGTCATATTCATCTTGTCCGTGTCCATCCCCACCTCAGCCCTGAAAAAAATTCTGTCGTGAAACACATCAAAAATCTTTAATAGTGAATGAAAAAAAGTCTTGTGTCATTATCTTCTCTGAATGTGAGATTTTGGAGGGTTCTTTGGTCCTTTGATCATCTTTGGTCTCTGTAGACTCTCTAGAATCCTGCTTGTTCTGATGATTTTTGGAGAAGTAGTTTATTGTTTTCTTTTTGTTTGTGGGTGATGTGTGTTTGTAGGTTTTTTGTAGTATGTTCCCTTAACAGTTTAACTTTACATTTAATTTGTCAGACTGATTCTGTCTCTCCTATTTGGATAAGCTTCAACTTCTGAATGATGTCATCATACTTCAAATAGCTTCCCAGATTTCAGTGGCTGGCTGGCTTTTCATACTGTCATGTCTCTTTAGACACTGCAGAAATTCATACCAAGTGGGCTAGTATTGCTTGTAAATGAAGCAGTTAACCCATGAGGGCTGTCCAACAGTAAGAAGGCTGATAAAATGTTATGTTTTCTCCTGAAGTGGAATTCCATATTTTCACCTGGTACTAGATCATAGCTGAAGCAAGTGAAAACAAGTAGTTGTACAAACAGTAATCTAATTTTCTAACTTTTTACAGATCCGTATTTTGAGAATTAGCTCTTCTATGGAGTGATATGAACTTGTTCTTCCTATAGTGAAGGTTTTGAGGAGGTGACTTTTGCAAAGCTTGTAGGATTGTCACGTCCTAAAGTCCTTTATTTCTCTCCAATTTGCAAACAGATTCAAAATCCTGATGCTTGTATATATACATGCGGACACAGGCATTGCACAGCCCTTGCAATGTTAAGAGAGAAAACAGTACGAGTTCCAAAGGGTACCAGTTTAGTATCATTCAAATTTTTACCAAACATTTGATTTTTGACAAATTTTACTGTTACAATTTCTTAATAGCCTGTAGCATGCAGGATAGTTCTCATTGAACTGAGTTACTAAGAAAGACTTCTTCTCAAGTAATTTCATGTTCTGAGGCATTATCTCTGGCGAATTGCTTATTTAGGCTCTTAAGGAATCTCTAGGGACAATGTTCATTGTGATATCTTCCATCAGCTTAATGATACCCTCTGTACTAATGCATTCTTTGACCATATTTATGCCAGCAGCAAGCGTGAGTGAAATTTACCATCTACCTGAGGCAGAAGTGACTCAGCAACCTTTACTATCAGAGACTGCTGAAGTACATAAGAAGGAACAGTAATCTTGGAAGACTTTCAGTAGTTCCTATCAACTTGGTCACTGTCACTTGGCAAATTATTTTCTCAAAAGATTTAAGAAAAGATGTGAACGAGTCACTTCCGAAGTCATCTGTCGTATATTGAAAATTTTTACTTTCCTACTTCTTTGTGACTGTGGAATGTTGTAAGAGACAACATGAGCTTCCACGTTCCTTTTCAAGGATGGCTCTGAGCTCATGTGGAAGCTATGCAACCAAAAAAGGGATTCTGCATTCTCCCTTATGAAAGGGAGCAAAATTTTGCATTGAGTAAAACGAACAAACAAAAACAAACAAACAAAATAAAAAAAACCCACAAAACCAAACATGCACTCACACACAACCCCACCAATGACACCGTACAACCCTGGAGGTTTTAGATTGACTTCAGTAACTCTTTTCATCCAACTTCTGTCAGCTTTGAAGGGGGTTACATTCAGGTTTTACCACCTTAAGTATCAGAAATTTTCCTCTGGAATTTGTCGCTTTCTTGTACTATATTGTTTTACACTCATGTGAGGCAGATATCCTAGCGTTTATTGCATCAATTCAACTAGTTGAACTCTTGCAACCCTGTAGTACAATTTCTTATTTGCACATCTCTGTGCCCTTCTAGATTCTCTTACCTTAAGGTATAGTGGAATTCCATTTAAATTAGTCTCCTGAGTTGTATAAATTACCTGTAAGCCTTATTGTACGGGCAGGCTGAACCACATCTCCCAGACTCTCAGAGGTGAGTGCATTCAATATTTCTGGACTGAATGCTGAATAACCTGTCCTAGGTGCATTCTCATTCCTTGCTGAAAAGCTAAAAATGTACCTATTTTTTCACAAAGGATAACCTCTGTAATAGATGGGAGCAAGGAACTGTCACCTCAAGATAGTACAGCCCATTCCAGAAAGGCATTAGCAGGCTCTCGGTATGTTTGCTGAGAAATATCCTCGTATTTGACATTGGAAGAGGAGCTACTTGGAGTTCAGGAGATTGTTTATGTTGTGTACCTTAACTGAAATATCTAGAGAATACATTGTTAAAGTGATTCTGTGCTCAGGGTTAGGGGTTTGGGCTCTGGCTTCCATCACATGAGTTACATTGCACCTCAAAAGTCACCTGGGTTGGAAAATGCATGAACAGGCACTTGTAAAAAAGGAAAACTGATTAATGCAAAATACATGGAATTCTTCAAGATGCAGTTTTCATAATACATCCTCTTTTTCCACTCTCCCTCTCCTCTCCACTCATGTAAGGCTTCTTTGAAAGAACTTTGTTTTTGTAGAAGACCAGAGTAGTTGGTGCCTTGTCATTGGTGTTCAGAAGACTTACAGAAATAAAATAGATAACACAGGCAAAAGCTTCTCCTGAGTTCATGGACTGCGTGTTTACTAAGCTTAAAAGCATATGTAGGTAACTGATTTTGACATGTAGATGCTTCATATTAAGTTTTTGCTCTTTGTTTTTTAAACTGGGAGGAGCTTTAAAAGTACACATTTAGAAGATGAAGAAATTAATTTGCTTTAAAATCGTGAACAAGATATGTAAAATACTTCAGAATACAAAAAAAGGTTTGGGTTGCTTTTTCTCTTTTAGTTGTATAAACAAAAAGCAGTACAATGCAAAGCATACTTAAGCTTTGATATTAGCATAAGTAATAGCCACAGCAGAAGCAACTTTTTTATGCTATGTAAAATAGAGACTTTTCAGCTCTATAGTAAAGTCCTCACATACTCTGCTATCCCAGCCACCCATTATGTACAGCTCAGGATTTAGTGAGCCAAAGGTGATTTCTCTGTAACTCATAAATTGCTTCTTTTCCATGAGAAGTCCTAGGCCTGTAAACTTGAGTATGAGCAGCTTATCTCTGCTTGTCTTGTGGAATGCTGTGTAAAAAGATGCATAAAAGTTAGTTTATCTCAATTTCAATCTACTTTAAAAATGTCTTTATGCTGTATAATTCCACTAGTAAGATATTTTTATTGCTTTCCTAACAGTGGTTCTGATTCTGATGCAACCCTGATCTTGTCAGGTTCTTGTCACAAGAAGCAGTCCAGACTTGGAGATACCCTTTTTCATGTCAGATCTTTCTCTAATGGTTTACTCCTATAAGGAACACATCACTCGAATGTGGCTTCCTTCTGGAAATAGTGAATCGTCTGGTGTAGCTCTTATTTCCAAGGTAGCAGGTAGATGGTTAAAGTAGTCCTGTGCTCAGTGACGCCATTAGTGAATTATTACCCTTTTATGTGTTTTAACAGGGAATATTTTTGCCTGTATTTGAACCATGTTTTGTCAGGCACTCAGCTCAGTGCCAATAGGCCATACCGAATTTCCTGTTTTCCCCTCCATCTTATTAAACACAATTGGGTTAAAAATAACTCTCAGAAAAAGTTATGTTTTACCCAGGCTTGTGATTAGCATTGTAGCAGATATTAACAAACAGTTTTATTGCTGCAAGTGAAAGACAGCAAATGGCTCTGTGAGAATGCAAATGCATAAGTAAGGAGGGGTAAGAACAGGGGAGTCTTTAAAACACATTAATTATAAAATTGACTTTCATAAGCATATTTTATTTCATTTAAGTTTTCTATGCAAAATAATTCACATACAGTTTTTTTATTTCTTTTCAGGTCTGTAAACAGCCAGTACTGCAGAAAAGTTATAGGTGGGATGGTTTGGAACCCATCTATGAGACGATCTTTATCTGTTGAGCATCTAGAGACCAAAAGCCTTCCTTCTCGATCACCTCCTGTTACCCCTAATTGGTAAATCCAGTTTCAGCCTTTCCCATGTGTTCCAGCCTCCTACCTTTTCTAATTGTATATACTCTAGTAGAATAATTATGTAGTGTGTACATATATATTTAAACATTATTCTGAGAATATATATGATGACAGGAGAAGAGTGGGTGTCACCTCAGCTTTAGCAAGGCTTTTGATACTGTCTGCCAAAATATTATACCCAACTTAAGACATTATGTTCTGGAAGGGTGGACAACAAGATGGTTTTAAAAAAAAAAAAAATGGTTGGATGATTGGACTCAGAGGGGAGTTGTTAATGGGTCATACTCTACGTGGGGGCCAGTAACAAGTGGAGTACTGCAGGGGTCTATCTTGGGACCTGTCCTGCTTAACATCTTTATGACCTGGAGGAGGCAATGGAGTGTTTGCTCATAAAGTTTGCAGATGACACCAAACTGGGGGGATGAGTCAATAAGCTTGGGGGCAGGGCTGCTATCCAAAGGGACCTTGATAGTCTGGAGAAATGGGCCAATAGGAACTGTATGATCAATGAAGACAAATGCAAAGTCCTGGGAAGGAAGAGCCCAGTGCAACAGTATTGTCTGCAATGCAACTGTCTGAAAAAGGACCTGGTAATCTTCGTAGGCAGCAAGTGGTACATGAGCTATCTGGTGTGCCCTGGCAGCAAAGAAGTCCAACAGTAACCTGGTAGTATTAACAGAAGCATAGATGGTAGATCAAGGGAAGTGATTATCCCCCTTTTGCTCAGCATTCATTAGACCTTATTAGAATGCTGCAGCTGCTTTTGTGTCTGCTAATACAAGAAGGACGCTGACAAACTGGAGCGAGCTCAGCAAAGGCTGCCAGCCACCAAGGTAGTCAGGAGGCTAGAGCACTTACCCTGTGAGGAGAGGCTGAGACAACAGCACTTGTTCAGCCTGGAGAAGAAAGGGTTTCCCGGATACCTAATAACAGCCTGGCAATACTTAGGAGGAGGCTAGCTAGAGGATGAGGCCAGGTTCTTCACTGTAGCCTGGTGGGAGGATAAGGCAGCAGGCATATGTTGAAACAAGAGAGGCTCTTTCTGGACATAATGAAAAACTGCTTCATCACAAGGACAGTTGAGCAGTGGTTGCTTAGTGAAGCTGTGCAGTCTCCATCCTTCACGTTTTTTGAGATCTAACTGCATAAAGCCTTAAGCAGCCTGCTCTGACCTCAGCTGACCCTGCTTTGAGCAGGAGGTTGGACTAGATGACCTCCATAGGTCCCTTCCAACCTATGATTAGAACTTTAACAATACAGGTAGCATTTTAGAGGGGGCCAAAACCAAATCAGTTCAGTGTACTGAACCTAGCAATGTATGATTGCCTAGTATACCATACAAAATGTTTAAAAATTGATTATTTAAGGTGAGACCTATAGGGCTGTCATGAAGATTTTGGGACATAGATTGCAATAGGACAGCAATTTCACTTTATCAAAGTTTTATGAACTATTGTGATCTTCCAACTTGTGTTTGTGTTCCTTATTTTTAAGGCGGAGTCCTAGACTACGTCATGAAATTCGTAAACCACGACACTCATCTGTAGATAACCTTACAAATGAGATTAGTTATATTACTGAAACGGAGGATGTTTTTTATACATATAAGGGCTCTCCAACATCAAAGGACAGTGATTCAGAGTTCTCTCAGAACCGTAGTCCACAGAGGAGGTAAGGACTTCTGCAAACAGTTCATTGCCTATTTTGATTTTTTTTAAAAAACACCAAACAAAAAACCAAACAGCTTTAGTATAAAACAGTTATCAGTTATAATATTAAAATGAGTTTGAACAGTTTTATGTTTGCATAAGCTTTATTTTGACAAATTGCTAAACTGCAAATGCCATGATACAAAATGACAAGTTAAAAACAAACCAGCCCTTCATCCCTAAACAATTCTCAGTAGTTGAGTTCTCAGTAAAATTAGAGAAGCTGTTAAGGCATGCCTGTTCATATGTGTAATATCCTGTTTCCTAGTAGCTTCTGCATCCCTTTCCTACCCGTTATAAACTCTTCTTTTTTTTTTTTTTTTTGTGGGGGGGGGAAGACTTACTGAACTCTTAAGAGTTCACTTCTGTTCCACATCATCAGCTCAGCATCATCAGTTGAAAGAGGTACTGCATTTGAGTAAACACAAGAACATAAGAACGCTAGCGGTCAACCATCGTTTTCTTCCTCAGAGGAACTGTAGATTGCTAGTCTAAAGACAAAGGCAAAAAGTCTGCTTTTTGCCTGAGGCATTTTTGCTGTATTCCTCGAGGACCAACTTTGTTCTCCTCTGCAGCAGTCTAACCACTGCTAGGTTTGCTTCCAGGGTTTGAAGCACCTATCTTTGTGCGCTGATTATTTGTTTGCTCGTATATTACATTTTATGTGTGGCTTCACTCTTATCTTACAGAGGCATTTCTTAATGAGTAACTTCAGATTAACACAATATTAACTTCAGAAATAATGTACAAAGTAATTGATTGTCCAGTGTCAAAAAGAAAGCAGAGCTACTTTAGAACTTTCAGCTGGGGAGAATGCTATGTATTGAAATGCAGGTTCCTTTGAGATGTTACAAAAGGAAAATGGTTTCTAGTGATCCCTAGTAACTTTAAGGCAAGATGTATTTTGAGAAGCAATGTATTAATGGAAGCTGATAGGACTCGCTTACCTCTGATAGTGTGCAGCTACTAACTGTAGCTTTAAACTCTGGATTTAAACTGTTTTCTTCAAATTTTAATACAATGATGTTGTTACTACATTACAGCAGAGAGGTTTCTATGAAAGAAGGGAAAAATTAACATGATGTATGCATATTTGGAGTTTGTCACTGTGGTGTTTTGAATTGTTTTTCTATTTTTCTGACTGGAAGTCAGATGAACCTTTGTACTAGTAGTGTCAATAACAGCCATGATAATATATAAAAGTGATGCCTCTAGATGTTGTGAATAGTCATAGATAGGAAGCCATGTCTTTCTTGTGTTTTAACACTTACAGATTATGCACTTTTAAAAGTATTTTCTGAGTAAAAATAATGAGAGGCAGACCATAAGAGGAGATGATGAGGGTAGAAGATGTAGAGACAAAACTAAGTTGCCATGCTGTGTTCTGCGACTGGTGGATTGTGTCCTGCCAGTTAGTATATTGTTGGGGTTTTTTTATTTTCTTTTTTCTTTTCTTCCCCTGTAGTTTTTTTCCTGTCCTTCCTGTTTCACCTTTTCTATGCCTACTGAAAGTGGAGTGGGAAAGCCTGCTTTTATGCTGCTTCTCAGACAGTGAAAATAGGATGTTCTAAATTTGAAAATAGCACATTCATTTATTTTCTGAGCACTAAATGATTAAGCTGTATCTGAGTAATATCACTCACTGTGGAGAAGATTACTGTTATTACCTCATATAAACCAAATTTTCTATACATCTTATCCCCAACGCATTCTTGCTTTCGTGGGTATGTTATAACATCTGATACTCTGCAGATAACTGAAAAAATGCTTGCCTAAATCTGATGAATTTAAATTTGAAGTGTGTGTGTTGGAAAGAAAATGTAACATATGGAATGAATGATCCTTTGTTGTATTGACTGTTACTTCTGTGAAGTAAAATGGCTATTAATAATTTCCTTTTTAACAATTGAGGTGAAATATACAGTAACCATACAAATAAAAAAAATTTCTTCTCTACACTGAAATTTTCAACTTTTATGTTAGTCCACATTCCAGTCTTTCTTCTTTTATATTCTTACTGTAGTCATTACTTGCCTCACTCCCTTTGTTGAAAGATGTAAAGTAAAATTAAGTATATATGTGTAGTCAAATCTTTCTTTCCCTGAATGCTTTATTGAAAGAGGGAATCTTACCCTATCAGCGAAACCTGTTTTATAAAATAAAAGTTTAACTTGCGTATCTTCAGTATTAAATATGGACAAACACTTGTCCTGGACTTTTGCCACACTTCAGGAGTACTTGGATATTAACTATAAATCACCTTGCTGTGGGCTGATAAAGCCAACTTACCCATTTTTGCCATGCTGGTCTTTAGTAGATTTGAATTGACATAACTGAAACGTGGTATGGAAAAATATTGAATTGTAAATCTGGTTTTCTTTTTCCTTAGAGGAGAGCCAAGAGTAGCTTCTCATAGTCCTGCTGACATAGGTTGTCTTTAGAGGGCTCTTTTTTTTTTTTTTTTACTGCCTAGCCTGCCATCTGAGACTATCAAAAAAGGTGTTAGTTAATGCTAATTATAACTAAAGAATAGCTTTGATATGAAAAAAAAAACTGAAAATTTTTTGAGAGCTACTAGCAAACAACTGTAAGATGCTGATTTTTAATCACTGAATTGTTATGTCTGGGACCTTAGATCTTCATTATAGCCATGCAGCTGCTTGATTTTTGTAAACTAAATAAGTTTACATCAATTTCATTTACTGTATCTGAAGTTCAAGACTCTGCAAGCTGCAGTTAGCACAGGATATTGCTTTCCTCTCTTTTTCAGGCTGTCATCAGCATTTCAGGGGTGGAGGGATAGTTTTCACCTCGTTCCCTTCCGCCTCTGGGTAATATCTTAAGTCCTTTTTGTCAAAACGACAAGTGGTCCAAGATAGACGTACCTTCAGACTGATGTGTTGTGAGATAGTGCTTTTTGAGACAAATATATAGGTAAAATTTGTATAACAAGACTTACTGTGTACTTAAGCCTACCAAGGCATGTTTGGAACCTTGGTGGGTATCAGAACTGTAGAAGCCACCACTGCTGGCAGAGTACATACACCTGCACTTATTTCCCTATATACCTTTTTTTACGTCCTGACAATACCAAGTATAATTATTTTCTTAATAATAGATTTTCTTCCTTGCTGTGTTTACTCCCTTAAGGGAATCAGTCAAATTCTACTTTCTTTCTGTAAAACAGTACACAATTTAGAAAAATTATGTGGAACAGCTCTTAGTTTAGAGGGCATAAAACTCATCAGTTATTAACATGTCTTCTTCCATTTCTTTAAATATGTTGTACTGTATCAACATGTCAACACCTAGAACTACGTTTGCTGTTAAATACTTTTAAATAAGCATGCTGGAGATGAGGGCCAAGAGTATTTTGTCACTTATTATATTGTTTCTCTGAAGAAGACAGTGATTGTTTTAAAAATGTACTTTGTGTGAACAGTCTACCTTCTAACTGAAATTTATGAGGTATATCCTACAGGCTGTGACTGGAAAAAAGAGACTTAGAAAACAGCAAACCACATGCTTAGGTGAACTACAGAAAACCAGGGCAGGCTTGCGAGTCTCATGTTGGTGTAGCTAGACTGCTTCTGCTACCCAAATTATCTAAGGTACTTTCACATTCAAGTACAATTTGAGGCTCAGACATAGTGAAAAGAAGCAATTTTTCTCTCTCAGATTAGTGTCTGCAGAAAAGATTGGAGCTGTCTATTACATACATATTATAGACAAAAAATTGCTCTAATCCCAAATTAACATATATTAAATAGAGCTTTATTCACAGGGCATGAATAGGTTTGCCTATCTAAGCCAACCATCTCAAATCACAGCTGCATACAAAACCTGTCATCAAAGGCAGTGCTGAAGAGGACTTCAAGAGGACCTTTGTTTAGCCCAGGGCTCCCCAGCCTTTGTGAAGAAAGCTTCCCCTGTCAGTTCTTTCTCCTCTTTGTTGCCCTGCTGCTGTCCGACTCATCCGACTGCTACTGCCACTGAAAAATTAACACTAACACAGACATGGAGCCCACACTGAGCCTTCCGAAGTCTCATAGGTTGCTTTCTGTGTTATACCACACTTTTTGTTATGGCTGTGCCTCACCAGTTCAGAACAGGTAATCTAGTCTATCTTCTCACTATGTGTTGTACTCACTCTGTCACTATATTTATCCCATGTCTACATACATATGCACATGCTACTACTATTATTTTGTTTTAAAAATGATTTCAAGAATAATCTTCAGATAAAACATACTAATTAGTAAGTGCACTTGTTTGATAACTGGTTTTTGGTTAAAATTGGCTTTCCCTAGTCTTGACTTCAGCTTCCCTGAAGGTGTTTTTCTTGAGGAATTTGCATTTTCTTCATTGAAGCGCTGCTGCTACTGACTTACTACATTTCTTATTTTAAGCAAGGTAGAAAACCTCTTTGTTCGCTGAGGTTACATATCTTATCTTCAGACGTCCTTAAACACTGAAGTATGCATTAGGGAAGAGTTATGAATATGGAGTCTTATGGCTTTCCTTTAAGATAGAAAATAAATTAAATTATATTATGAGGCTTTATTATTTCTAGAGTTATCTCTGCTGAAAAGCTGATTTAATTTGGGGGTTTTTTTCAAAGTTGTGTCATACCAACAGGCTACCTGGCATCGGCTCATCCTGACCATCTGCTGTCCTGATAGGTAGCCTGGATAGAGCTCCTGGAAGAGCTTGCCTTTGAGAAAAATGTTTCCCTTTCAGTGTAAAAGGTTTAAACCACAGCCAGTTATTTTTAAAGGCAGGCTGATGGACTCGTGCAGGGAATTCTTTTTGATCACGATTTTCCCTTTTTTTTAGTCTGGTATGGTACCCGAAGATTACCACCGTTGCAATTTTTCTTGATAAAGGTACCACTAGAGTTTCCAAATTTGGAATGAGGAAAGCCTTACCAGTGTAGAGGAACAAATCATCATTTCTGATACGCCTTTCTGTGACGCAAATGCAATCTGTATGCTACTGTGTTATTTGAGGGCGAAAGGCAACAGTAAAAATGCAGAAGTTATATTGAAGTATGTGACACTGTTTCAGGACCAGGTTGAGAAATTCCAAAATGTCTTCAATTTAAGCAGTAATCTTCAAAGCTAATTTGGCTTTAAGTGGGGCAATGAGCTGATTTATATTTTGGGATCATGTACTCTGACATGCTTGATCTTGTATCAGATGGCAGTTTTTGTCTTGAAAGACTGCACTGTCCATCTCCAGTGCAAGTTCTGGTTCTCAGTATTGACATTTGGGGTTTTTTTAAATAAATTTAAAATGTAGCTAGTATATAGGGAATGTAACTTAATGCTTATCACACCCAGCAGTTCATGTGTAGGATCCTTCACTGAGCTGTACAAGAACAGAAAAAAAATTGAAAGAAACTAGCTCACCCTTTAAGTAAATAAGCGAAAAATTAAATGACTAAAGTGAGTTTGCTTGCTTCCTTATGTTCAAGTATTTGTTGTAAATTAAAAATCTGTAGACTTAAATGTTTCAATAATATGCATTTTAAACACTTGAACTTAAAATACCAGGGTCCAAGGTTTGCCATGAAAACATAGACATGTAACAGAGTAGTATTTAAGGAGATTTGAACTTTAATTTTCCCTGTATGTTCCTTTCATTTTTCTCAAGCATCTTCTGGTGCCTGAGGTGTGATACAGATGTTCACACTTCACAGTGAAATGAGAAATGAAAGTGAATGAATGAATGTCAAGAAATGAAAACTGAAAACCACTGTGTTTAATGCTCTTAACCTCTGAGAAACCAGCTGCGGGAAGCTGCATGGTTTTCAGCCAGTCCCTATGAAAAGGGAAGAGTATCTTCCGCTCTTTCCCTGCTGATGGATTTAAGGTTTTAATCTGTCTTTGTGGGAAGACCATGTGTTGTTACCAACACCCACACTTGCCCCTTAATTGAATGTTATCTCATTAAAGTGAGCTGGTGTTTCTTTCAGACAAGAAGGTGTTAAAAGCAAAGAGTTACTTAAACAGGTTTCTTTGTGGGTCAGGGTAATCTTATTCATGTTACCTATGCAGGACCAGTTTCTCCTTTATGCGAGGAGCAGAGCTTATTTTTGACCTTGTAAATTCAGGTTTAATGGCTTGTGCTTTTTTAAAATGTTTTTATACTATAGGCGGAGTAGTTTGGAGCGTTAATATAGCTGTTGCTTGCCCTCTTAATGCCCTTTTTCATGTTTTTGAACACACTTTTCTGAGTGGGAAGGGTACTTGTTAGTAAGAATATATAGATTTAACTATGTATATAATGTGCTATTTTAAGGGGGGGAAAAATAACTGGATTATTGGCTTGGAAAAGTAACCTGGTAAAGCTGTGTGAAGGGTCTTGCTACTTGAACTGTATTCAGTTTCTCTTGTTCACTCTATCATTAAATAAACCAAAGCTATCTGTTTGGTTTAGAACAGCAGACTGCATAGGAACAAGTGATTTGGTAGTTTTAGAGTAGACTCAGTGGCCTAACAGAAAAGATGAGCTGTGAAATTTTCTGTTTAATCTGTATTTCAGAAAAAAGATTATTGTAAAACACATTTCTAAGTGATGAGGTATAGTATCAGTCAGTAAGAAAAACTTACTGACAGGTGAGGCATTATAGATCTTATATTTAAAGCCATACGTTGATTGGTGAGTTAAATCCGGCTAGTTATTCATAGATGTGAGTGTATGATGTATGAGGAGAACCAGAAGGCTGGGGGAGTTGAGGAGGGGTCAGTCGCATTGTTGCCTTACTCTGCCAAAAGAGGGTTATCAAGAATATGGAGCCAACTCTTCTTGGAGGTGCACAGCAAAAACATGTGAGGCAATGGACACAAGTTACAGCAAGGGGAATGCTCAAACGACAGTGTGTGGGAGGGGGGGAAATCATACAGAGATTAGTTAAGCCCTCATACACATTGACAGAAGGGTAGAGGTGTTTCCATCACTGGAAAACCTCGAAACACAACATGACAAGGACCTGAACATCCTCATCTAACTTTGATGTTGGCTGTTCTTTGAACAAGACTTTAAGTGATCTCTCAAGATCCCTTCCTAACCTAAATTACTTTGAGTGTACAGTTCTATTTGTTATAAATGGCATATACTCCTGCATAAGCTTTTCTCTTAAACATGCTTGCAAAGCTATAAACCTCTTCAACTTACATTCTAAACCTATCTTTTGCTGGTGCTATAGATAGCATAATGTGTACAGTGCCAGAGTTGGAGGGGAAGGAAATGAAATGATGAACTAGTATACAAAAAGGAAATTCACTTACACTATGCTGTGAATTTCTGGAAGTGCATATACACTCCTGGTATAAGTGTGATGCATCATCTGGTGTAGGTATTGCACTGAAAATAGATTTCCTGAACGTATGCTGTATTTGTTCAATTCTTTCAGCTTACCATTTTGATAGACAATAAACTGTAGCTGCACAGTGAGATTTGGTGAATGTACTATGGGAACACATAATTATTTTAACTAAAATATAATTCCTTTTGTGAACAAAATTTTTAAAGCACTACAGTTGATGTGAAAGTACCATTGAGATGTATCCAGCCAAGTCCTAGTAACTACTTTCTTCGTAGAAAATTGCAAATAATTTAAAAAAAAATTAAACTAAGTTATTTATCCTTAGTTTTTAATCCTATACTGATGTGTTCAATTCCTGGTTCTTACAAAATCTGCTGCATTTCACAAGAGTCCGTTGTCCTTGTTCATGTACTTCAGTCTTTCTCAAGGAAGGTGTCCTACTAGGCAATGGATCTCAGAACATTTCAATTAGTTTCAAATTAGGGTTTTAAGACTACTACTAATACGCTTTTATGAATTTTACTGTGCTCTTCCACTCAAATATACATGAAAATAGTACATGTATATATTTTGCTTACATGTAAACGTTTCTTTTTAAATATATATCCTTATTAAAATGTACTACACTTTCCTTGCCAGTTCAAAAAATCATTTCGCATCCAAAAAGAAAGTCTCAAAGTTGAATTGCAAATCAGTGATAAGACAAATTTTGCAGCAAGCCAAGCGGTTGCAGAGTATCAGAATACATGAAACTTTTATGGAAAGTTGGTAAACTGGAATATGGTCCATAGAGGCAATGCAGACTAACTGAAAGTATCCTTTTATGGGTGATGGCAACAGCTTACAAATGTGGATGTTTGGAATTTAAAGAAAATCACTGAAAAACTTGTGTATACCATGAAGTCTGCAGGTTTTTTCTGTAATAGTACTCTTAAGTACGCAGTACAAAGAATCTATGTGGCCTTCTTACGCAGTCGTTTTGTTCGCAGAAATGCTGAACGTTAACTGTGCAAGTCATTCTGCATATAAATTTCTCTAAAAGGCAGCAAAAAAGTGCTGCTCTAAATAACTTCTACTTATTTAGCTTATGAATAATAATCACAGTTTTAATGGTGAGCTCTCAGAAAAGAGGTAATAATGGAAGTGCTGGCACACTCAGTCTCCCCAGCCCTGCAGGTGTTACAATAAAAGAAGCTTTAAGAACTTCAAGAACACCACAAGGGCATAAACCTACAGATGTTTCCTTCAGTTGTTTGTAAAGGGGGAGTTTTGCTACAGTTCTATTGTTTCAGTTGTCCCTTTTCTCTCGGGGTTTTACTCCGCTGTAGTTTATCATCCTCAGTTCTCAGAATAGCAGTATTCCCTGTTAGAGCACACTGAAATGGGGAGGAGGGGTCTTTCCTTAAGACCTTTCCTTTCTGTCCTCATGACACAAGAGGAGAGTTAGATTTTTTTCTTTTCCCAGGGCAAAGGGTGTTATTATAAAGATTATCACTGACAGAGCAATCCATAGTGAGTGAAAGATTGAAATGGCATCATTTTAGATATATTGTGGAGTAAGGAAGAGAAATTACCTGCAGTTTTAAAGTGTTTGCTTGTCAGCTGCACCAATGGAAAGCTTAATCTCCTTGCAAGGAAGGGCACTCTTTCTTGATGAAAAAGTTGAATGGCTGGTCTGGTGAGTGTTCTCTTTTATTGACTTAAAATATGGTCCTTGTCCTATGTTGTGAAATGAGGAAGATATGTTAGTAAAATGTGGAATACTGTATAGCCAGAAAAGATCATCTAGTTATTCATGTTAACGTATCAGTGAGTAATTAAATGTTAGAAATACTATTTAAGTTGTGGAGATCAAAATTCTGCAGCTGTAGCATGCTGAGCTACTAAGGACTTTAGGAAGACATAGCTGCATTGTACCTGAATTCTTATAAGCGTTGAATTTGGTCGCTTTCTAGGTCAAATTTTTGGTTACCTTTTTCCACTTTAAAAGGTTACAGAATGATTCGGTAACTCTTTCAGAGCTGATGTGTTTGAATTAAAGTGCAATAATTCAACAGATAAACCTTCAGCAAATATTACTAAGAATTTATATCCCACATCTAAGTCTCCAAATGTATTAGTGAGATGATGAAAAATTTGCTGTATGTTTATACACGTATATGAATGGAAGCCCAATTGTTGTTTTCTATCTCAAATGACCTCACTCTATTGGGGGGGAAAAGGGGGAGATATTATATTAAAACAGGGACATTGCGTCTGTTTGTATCACAGTTTTACAGGGTGTAAATTTTTGGGGAAGGCTTTTGAAAAGGGTTAACTTACGGCAATGAGAATTCCACGTAGAATTTGGTAACAGAGCTGTAGTTCTACTGTGGCAAAACGTAGAAAAGATGTAAAGTTCTGTTGTTCTTTGCCTCACAAGGAAATCAATCAGCTTAAATGAAAATAAATTCAATGTTTCTTTATTTTTAGCCTGACTTCCTAAGGAAATAAGG
This sequence comes from Mycteria americana, assembly GCF_035582795.1. Lineage (NCBI taxonomy): Eukaryota > Metazoa > Chordata > Aves > Ciconiiformes > Ciconiidae > Mycteria > Mycteria americana. The sequence goes on along the minus strand of NC_134366.1, from coordinate 103,059,233 downwards.
CTTATGTCATTGCACTGCCTGTCTGCCTCTGTTCCTACTTTAGAATGTCTGGACGATTGCAGTCAAATCTAATGTAGGAGTAGAGTTTTCAAAGATGCAAACTTCTACAAGATTAGGGAAAGTCAGTGACTAGGCAGAAAAAAACCCTTAAACTGATCTTATCCTCTCACTGAGCAATTACAGTACAAGTTCAATGGCTGTCTGTTCCATTTAGATGTGAGCTGATCAGGCAGCAAGGGAGTGCATGTTCCCAAAGGATCTGCTGTGCACTGCTGGCACTTAGGGGGTAAAAATACTATGGGGATTGCAAACAAGGAGAACCAGAGGTATTTGTGGGAGAGGGGGGGTGGATGTCAGTGGAACCAGAAGCGGGGCATGACTGCAGTAAAAAAGGAAGAAGTTTAGTGCTTAAAAAAAAATAATAAAAGTACACACAACCTGAACCTCCACAAATTCTTAGGCAATCAAGCTTCACCATCTCTGCCTCTCAAGGAAGAATTTCTTCATATTGTAGAGTACATATAAAGAAACTTATCTAGACGGATACTGCTGCTATTTTTACTGTAGTTTTGATGAAACATCATACATAATTCTTAGTATTGAGGTTGGTTTAGAGAACAATAATTGAAAAATTAACTTTCTACTGTGATTTCCCTCTTATAAGTTGACAATTGAACAGCTCTACATTCAAACCAAACTATTTCATGTTTGTATTTTTCCAGCATGGACTTACATCACTCCAGCTTTTCTGGTCACTACTTAATTAAATTTGTAAAGCTATCCCATCTGCCTTAAGCTTACTTTGCTTTGCAAGTACCTTTTTGGTAACTTTTGCTTTCAAATTTATCTTAGTATCACAGCTATTGTTTTAATTGATGTAATATAGTTTAGCTCGTGGTTTCACATGATTTCTGATGAAGCTAATTTAATACCTTGGAAAATGCTATGTACTGCAAATTTTTATTTCTTTTCTGTGCTAGATTGTCCTCTGTGTAAGCACTTCTGCTTTAGATATGCTTTGTCTTAAAGTTCTCTGTCAACATCTGTTCTGCTCTTGCATTGTGAGAATGTTTAATAAAATTCATGCTTCTGAAGCAGCCTATGCTCATTTCTTGTTACCTATACATAAAGATTTTGCCACATTTGACTTTTTACAAAATACCGTCAGTGAGATCTGTAGTCATTGTGATCCACATCTACAACTTTCTTAAATAATGTAGTGTGTCTTGCTAAATAATTGCCTCTGTAAACTCCTACATAGTTTAAGTTGCGGTAGCAGATGTGTGTTGTCTGTAGTTGGGCTTGTGCCAAAAGTGGAAGTGAGTGGTTAGAGCTGCCCTGGGATTTTTGTTGAGTGTTTCATAAATTCCATAATTGTCTGATTCAGACTTTCAGCATAGGATTAAGTATTCTTTAATTTACTGTGAGCACACCTTTTGACTGTTATGCAGGCTTTTTTTTTTTTTAATTAGAGTTTAGTTCTTGTTTTCCTGAAGATTTAACTTATGTTCATTTACTGTTTTGTTCTTTGTTTTTTAAACAGGTCATCTGAACAAGAATCACCAAAGTGAGTTTTCTTTGAACTTTCTACTGTAGAGTCCCTAGCTTTAAGATATATTATAAAATACATAATTTGAACTGATTTTTTCAAAGTACTGGTCTTGTATGGTTAGAAGACACAAATAATTGTATAAACCAATGAAGATTGTAGAGATTTGTGAAAAAAAATTAAGGTTTTGGATCAGGATGTGGAAAGTCTTAAGTCCTAATACACCCCTAAACACTATTAACAAAAAGGCTGGTTAAAAACTGTTGTAAAAGTTTAATAATGCAAAAGTCCACTGGTAACTTTATCTGGTAATTCTTTATATAGTGCCAGAAGGCATTAACTGAAATAATTTGTCATATTTTTCTGGTATTGTTAATTTTTTTCTACACTGAAAAATCATTATGTTCTGTAATCTCAACTTGTAAGTGAAATGTGGGGGGGTTGTTTCGTTTTGGTGGTGGTCTTTTTTTTTTTTAATTTCCTATGTTCTGAAAAACTTATTAGGATGTATTTACATGTACAATATTCCTACTTGCTTACCATTGACCTCACAGGAATCATGAAGAGTCCTGGAAGCTATCAGATAAAAACAAAATTTTGACAGTATAATTCCTTTAAGTGTCATTCTAGTTCACTACTTCAAAGTATTTTCAAATTATTGAGAGCGTCAAGTGAATAATCTCCTGAACACTGAAAAAATGTTTTCTGTAATAACTGAAAATTCTGCAAGTGTTGCACAAAACACTTCATTCCCATTGCCATGTGCATGTAGTATAACTGAACATCAGAAATATTATGGCAAGAATAAGTTTGCTTAATGGCACCTTTCAGAATGTTTACATTTGTTGCAGTCAGATTTCCACAAGCTGAGAAATAAGTATTTGCATTATTAAAGTTTGCCGCAATGTGAGTCCTGTATGTTAAAAGCCTAAGCTACATTCCTCTATAGTGTGGTATTACTTCTTCATTGACAGCTAGCAGTGGCTGTTGGACATGGTTCAGAAAAGCTCAAATATATAGTTAGACTAGTACCAGAGCAGAGATGAATGTTTGAATTTACAAATTTCAATGCCAGGATTTACTTGCATATACTTTTGCTACTTTAACCCTGTGAGAATTTGATGGTGCTTTTAGGAATAAACTGCAATAAACAACTAACAGCCCCTGTACTTCCAAGGATCAAATATGCTTCATTGCAGTGCTGGGTTGTCAGTAGCAGTGCAGAATATTCTTGCAAGATGTACTGTCACTGAGCATGATGATCTATCATGTAAGTGAAAGGTCTGTCTGCAGCGGGGTAATACAAGTAGCCAGGACTCTGTTTTTGTCATACGCAGTGCTGTGTGTTAGTGATATGAAACAGTGTCTGAGCTATACGTGAGCTTTCCCCGGGACAGAGGTTTTCACAAAGTACTGGGTAGTCTTTATAAAGACAGAGCAGTCCACGTGTATGGTATCTGTGAGTCTGATCCAATTAAAAAAGGGATTTAGTTGTATTGGACAGAGGTCTGCATTTCATCCTCTTCAGAAGAGAGCATGTAGCTAAATGAATGTTTGAATGGTCCTGGAGCACGACCAGGCAATTTGGCCAATTCTAAGATTTGAGGTGTTCATTTACTTACCCATTTTTGTTATCCTTGAATTTTAAGGTTCTTGGCTCACTAGGCCAGATTTTCACCCCCATTTAATTCTGGGTCCTTCCTCATGGTTATAGCTACATCAATGACAGAATATATTAACTGTCATTAAACCTTCTCATTGTCACTTCATTTCCTATTTCTCTGACAATTTACCAAGGCTTTTCTGCAAAGCACCTTCTCCCAGAGGGATAAGGTTGAGATGGCACTCGTAAGAGGGAGGAATGAAAAACAAGTGCTTTGCAAGAATGAGAGTGGAATCATGGGAAAAGGTTTTCATGGGTAGGATTGGCAACTGAAGTGCCTTTCCCCTGGGGTTCAGCTCTCTTCATGTTACTGTGATTCCCTGTATCAGTGCAACAGTGCCTTTCACTATTAGCATCCAAATATTTTGCTAAAAATGTTTTTGCTACTCCAGTTTTGTGTTGTCCATTCTTCTGGATGTCCACCGATCAAATGATAGGCTTAGATCATACTCTAATCCTGTTACCCTGCACCTCAAGAAGTGGTGTTAAATCTAAAGTATAAAGTTGGCTTGCTCTTTTAACTGGGCAGTACATTTGTATGTTTTACTATTTAATTTAAAAATCTGGATAATGATACCTTTGTAATATTTATTTATCCTTTTTAAATGAAGGAATGTATTGGGAAACAGTCCAACGCAGAATTCTCTGACCCGTACTTCACCTAAAGCCTTGGCTCAGTCTCCCAATGGAGTTGGTAACATTTCTGGCTCTTACCCATTGGAAGGGGTCGATAAACAGTTCTTAGAAACGTATGAAAATGTTACAAAAAGTAGCTCGACCGAAGATTCCAGTCAGTACTACTGCGATAAGGTATGTTCAGTTGCCTTCTTTTAAAGGTAAAACTAGTACTAAATGTAGCTTTGAACTGTAGATTAAGAACCCACAAAAAGTGTGCTTATATTCCAGGATAAGCATATTTTATGCAGTAATAAGAATAAATCTTGCCTTACTACTCAAATTTATGCAAGACTGCGTACACAGTATGATATCACACCAGCTACATTGATTTCCACAGTGTCCAGGGTTCCAGAAGCATCTCCAGGTGGAAGTTCCTAGTGGAATGGGAATACTTACATGATTAAATCTTATTCCTCCAAGGAAAGATCAGATGAGTCAAGCTGCTGTATGTCTTGATAGCAGGCACAACTCTGCTTTATCCCAGGCATCTCCTCTTTAGGATGGCTAAGCATCATCCTTTGAATTCTGTGCTGGCAGAGAGGAGCTGCTCCCTGCTACCATTATGGTAGTGGATCATCCCTCCCCTTTCTCCAGCCTGTTCCAGAGCAGTGCTGAACAGCTTCCTAACCTGCCTGTCCAGTAAGCTGCTGCCAACTTTTAATCCTTCTGGCTTGTGGATCTCTTGCAGAAGATACCAATGCACCCATCTACAGGAGAAAAATTGGGGAAAAAGTAGTCACTTCATAGTCCTTACAACAGAGTTGATTCAAATGTGTTGCACCTAACTTTTTTTTTTTCCTTTTAAGTCACCTTCAGTAAAGACAACACACTGAAAAGTTTAATAGGAGCTATCAATTGAGAAAGCTAAGATGAGAGTAACAGTGTTAGGACAGAGCAAGCAGAGAACATATTTGCTGTTATGTATGTTGCTATTTTTACAATTTAAAATGTTACAATCATGAGTATATTCTGTAACCTTAGCTTCTTCCAACTTTAAATGTAGATTTATACAGAGTATTCTTGTTCAGCACATCTAAATTTGGATGCACTCTTTTCTAATTTGCTACTATTTTCTTCTAAAACTTAGAAAAGTTTTGGTTTGTTTTTTCTATGTATTGCAGAATGACCTGATTGAGGGAGATTTACTTTTGGTGCATATCATACCAGATGAAGACGGGAAGTTTGGCTTTAATCTAAAGGTAAACCAGCAATCTTTTAGTTATTTTTAAATGCTTTCTAGAGATACTATGCTTTCACTTTGATTATTTTTCATTTTTAATGCAGTGCTTTGGAGAAAGCAGTATATTCTACAGGAATTTCTTATGGATCAAGAGTTTTTAGAAGTAGCGGCCTAATCCTTAAATGCTAAAGCAACACTTACAGAAATAAGCCTCTACTAGTTCTGTATTTTTTAGTTGCATATATACTATGGCCATGGCACATTTCCAAAGCAGACTGCCTATTTGGCTGCTTAAAAATGAACTTGGAAGCCTAATTTAAGGCATCAAATTTTGGAAAAATGGACCTGTATTATAAAACAAGTTAAATAGTTTGTGCTATCCAATTGAATATATCCATTAAAAATCATATTGGAAAGGTGAAAATTAATTTATGGAAAAAAATGGAAATTACTATTGATAATTTACTATTGTAAATTTTTTACATTCCCTCACTGAAATTCCATTTAAGCAGATAGTGTAAAGTAGCCATAATATCAAAATTGGGGCAGCGTTTGATCTTTTCACCTTGGGCATTTATTGGTGGGGCAGTGATAGAACATCATGTAAAGAGAATAAGGGAGTACAGTTGTCTGGAACTTTGATCCTACCTGATCCCTTGCAGGTTCATCACAACATCTAAGAACACTGTCCACCTTGCAAGTTCAAGTGTTGAATTAGGCTTGCTTGAAGGGTAGGGTGAGAGCTTGATCTGCATTTGCCTGTTAAAATATATGGCCAAGCAAAGACACTGGTTCTAGTTTACTGGAAATTGGTAGATTTAAAGACACTGCACCGTCCCTTTCCATTTACTGATGAAAATTCAATCTTACTAACCCTGCCTATGAAGACAGAGCATAAAGTTTATATGAAAACAAAAATAAGTGATTACTTGTTTTAAATGCTGCTTATGCTTATTATAGTGATATATTTATGGTTGTTATTTACACATTCCTCTAGGGTGGTGTAGATCAAAAAATGCCATTGGTGGTATCAAGAATAACTCCAGGATCACCTGTAAGTAAATTCTTAAGACTTTTAATCACTCCCTTTATTGCTCCCTCCCTCCACCACTCACACAGGTCTGTACATGTAGGAATTTGGAAACCCATAACCAGTATGAGATAGCAGCTGAGCTGTTCTCCTTAGAAATTGATTTGACCAGTGGTTTCTTAAACCACAGATGAAAAGATCTGGAAGTGTTAGCCAAACAAGATACCAGTAGAAAGCATGTTTGTTTCCCCCTGTCACCTCAAAAAGTGCATCTTGAACTGGAAAATGTTTGATGAAGGGCAAGAGCGATGACAGAAGATATGGAACAGTGTTCATTAAAGAAGTGAGTAGTCTGGGCCCCTGCAGCCTAGAAGAAATAACTAGTTCAAGGGAGATGTAGTAGGGATCTGCAAGATTAGGAGCACTGTGAGCGGGGGATTCCAGTAGAAGAACGACGGGCTACCAAATGAAGTTAGTGCAAGTCAGGTTCTTCATGCATAAGATAATAGACCTGTGAAACTCCTTGACAAAGGCTGCTGTGGTTAAAATAATTTTGTGGGTGGTCAGGAGGGGAAAAATAGTTGGGAGAAAAACCTGCTAGCAGTTACTGAATAGACAAACCACAAGAGACTGAGGAAATCCTTAGGGCTAAAAATATTTATAGGACGAGAGAGTACTTGGCAGGGAGAGAGGGTGCAGAATATATTTGCTCTGTTCTTATTTTGCCATGGATTTTTGCTTGTGGAAATATTTATGGACTAGGTGGAATATTCATCAGTATCCAGAATCAGTAGAGCCATTGAATTCTTCTGTTGAATTGTGAAATAATAATAGTAATATAACATCTTGGTAACTTTTTTCTAACTAATTATTATAGAATATAAAAATAATTTCAGTGCAAACTTGATAGGAAATATTGCTGGCTTAATCCTAAAAATCCAAGGTACTCTGTATCTTGTAGACTCTTTTGAAATTTGATAATCAGTCACAGGACCGATATCTACATGTTGTGATGTAAATCAAGCTAAAACAGATTGTTTGAGAAGTTGGTTTTGTCACATTTATGATTTGTGGCTTGACTTATGCAGTGCATAGCACTCCTGCATGAGCTACAATAATTATTTGAATAAAAGAGTAGTAGGAAATTATCATTATAACTTAAATCCACAAAGTGAAAATAAAACAGTCCTTAATGATTCATAGTCAACCTAGCAAACTTCTTAAAGGTGATTTGAGATACTGAAGTTAATGTAGGGCAAACAAGCTCATTCCACAATCAGAGAATGAAAGATGCTTCTCCAGAGGCAGTGATTTCCTTCAGCAGATGTGGGTTGTCTTCTGGGAAGTGTTGATCTGTTTGTTTGTTTTTCTCTTGGATTGGAAAAGGACCGGACTTCTAACTTACAGACTTCATAACATTCTCCAGTCAGTGGCATAGGCATAGACACAAGCGACCAATTAGCTCTCTAGCCTAGTAAGCCACCAAGCTAGCAAATGATCAAGGGTCAGGGCATAAATTGGAAGCAGTTGTCCAATACAATATACTCAACCACAGTGTTATAGAAATCACATCATGTTACAGCAAGAGGAAAAAGTTATACTTATCTTTAGAGCATAGCAGTATTAACATTCATTATATTGTTTTCCATAAACTAAATTTCACCTGTTCTTGACTGCTTAATGAAATATAGCTGATATTTGAAAGTTCAAGTTAAGCAGTCTGTGGAATGCATTTTTACGTTATTTTAGCTCAATGATGCCTTTCCTTCATTGTATTTGCTGCTATTTTAATTTGCTCTAGAATCACTATTACCCTGTAAATTGTCCTCAGGGCTGCTGTTTGGTAATATTATTTGCTAAAATTATTTCTCAGGTTTGTAGGTCACTTTTTCCCACTTTGCTACAAAAAGATCTGTATTATTTGTGGAGGAGGGGAAGCAAATCTACTTGCCAAAATAAGGCACTATTTTCCATTTCACATCCTAAAGATATTTTAAAAATCCCCCTCTAATACAGCAGCAATCTAGTATGCTGGGAAGACTGTAGGACAGAGTAGCCCAAATTGTTGTGGGAGAGCATTAAATTAAAGAACAACCATTTATTGCATCTGGTGCTTCTTTTTTTTTTTTAACTGAAGTCCTGTACTGATTTTTTTTCACAAACGGTATTAATGTCCTAAGGTGCTAAAGAACTCATTATGGTTTTATTTAATAGAGCTTCTCATTGAAAAATAGTATGCATGCTTCTTGGAGCAATAACAAGGTGATTAGCATAAAAAGAAACATTGGGTGTGTCAATAGGACAGGAAGCCTTTGACATAATTAATTGTCTGGAAAAGCTCTGTATCTGAAAAATCTACAAATTATGCTTACATGGAAGGAATTAATTCTCCTTCAAGATATATTTTATATAGTCAGATGATTCAAGTAAGAGAGCTGAGGCATTAACATGTCACATGATTAACAGTTTCTTTGAGCAAAGATATTAATCTCCATCTGTAATAAAGAATAATAGCCAGCAGCCAGCCAAGAAATCTAAATTACAGGCAAATACAGGAGATCAGAAACCACTCCCTCCATGTTCTTGTTGACTTCTTGACTCTCCTAGACTGACCTGATATGGTCTTTATATCACTAGAGACCAATTTATATCTCAAACAATAATATTTCAGAGTGATTAAATCAGTCAGTCATTCATAGTTGCATTCTTCAGTCTTGCCTTTGTAAATTGTACAAAATATGGCAAAGGAGCTTTTGGGGAGCTTTGAATACCAGTTAAATCAGTGTTGAAGAACACCATGGCCCTTCCTAATTCCCATTCTTCTTCTGTTTACATTTGTCTTTTTTTATTAATCATTGTCAATCTTCCCTATCCTTCATTATTTTCTTTATTTCTTTGGAAGAAGGCGAGGGAAACTGTTCTCTGTTCTCTTTTTTTAAAATTTTCAGCAGCTTTTCTGCTTGGGATTTTTTCCTCTTGCATACGTATTTCTTTTCTCTCTCTTATTTCTCTTCTGCTTTATCTGTTTTGTGGCACTCAGACATGTCTTAAGTTTTCTTTCCTTTTACTTTATTCTCTGACACAAGTGGCTCCCAATTTATTTTCTTCTTCATATCCTTGCCTCTCTATTTTTTTTATTCTGCATTTTTCTTCTTGTTGGTTCTACCATTATTACTTCTCCTTTCTGTCTCTTCCTATTTTTTACTTGGTAATGTAGTACATCACTGATAAACTTTAGGAGCCATCAGTGCAAGGCATAACCAGGATCGGAACTAATTAGATAATCTTATTCACATTTGCGAGGTTGGTGATGGTTTATTGATAGGGCTAATAACATTAGATGAATAAAGTTCAGGGAACCTGTGCTGGCATTAAGGAAATACAAGGAGCAACTATGAATAGAGTGTAACAGTAAAGGTCTATGTCTCATTCATCATATAACAAATGAAATGGAGTGTATATATATCACTCTTGTGTAGCTGGATACTTCCTAGACAAAATAAAAATTAGGATAGCAATGAAAATAAAATTGTTACCCTACTTGACACTCAAAGGTTGTAGAATCTTGCACGTTCATATTACAGAATCACAGAAGGTTGGAAGGGACCTGGAGGTCATCTTGTCCAACCCCCCCTGCTCAAGGGTCACCTAGAGCCAGTTGCCCCGGACCGTGTCCAGATGGCTTTTGAATACTCCAAGGTGGGAGATTCCACAATGTCTCTGGGCAACCTGCTCCACTGCTCCATCTCCCTCACAGTAAAAAAGTGTTTCCTGATGTTCAGATGGAGCCTCTTAGCCTTTCCTTATAAGAGAGATGCTCTAGTCCCTTAATCATCTTCATAGCGTCAGCATCATATTCTGGCCATAGCTTGAATTGCTTTGCACTGGACTTAGAGCTAAGCATACCAAGAAGTGTGGCAGAAAAAAGACAAACAAACCCTAGAGTTCAGCAGTTAATCTAAATTGCTTTATCCAAGACAAGACATAATGTAAGTTTTCATTTGAGATGGGGAAAACCTTGGTTTTGTGTTCTCTGCAGCACAGGTAGCAAAAGAATTTTTCAGAAATGCCAGGGTACTTGAGCATCATAGGCTGAGTAGTTACCTGCATCTTCTTGTTAAAACTTTCAGTGAATGAAGTGAGGAAGAATGTTGTCTATTTGTAGGTATCATTTGATATCCACCAAACAAGAATCTGATAAATAACAAAAATAGAAAATGTGTATGGATTTCTTTAAATTTTAAAAAGTGCATGCCTGGGGAATGTCATGTTACTTAAATTATGTTCATCAAAATCATGTTTGGACTTCTCAGTATTCACTGCATGAAAACTGAAGTGCGTTATCTTATGTGTCCAAAACACTTTTCCAGGAATTCATTTGCAAATGGCTATAACCAGTGGTTGCTGAGGCTTGGAGTCTGAAATTTAGATCTTTAAGAGCAATCTGATGATGGCTGTTTGATAAATACAAATTCTTTTTATAGCTATCAATATGCTGTTTGAACTGTTTCTCAACTTCACTGAGAGGCTTTGAAGCAAGAAAGACAGATTTAGATCAGAATCCTTTGATAGAACTTCTGATACGGAAGATGAAACCTTGTCAGGAGAACTCTGAAGACTTTGCTTACATGATGAACTTAATATCCTGATGTGTTCCTGCTTACATGACTGGATGCAATGACATTAATGTGTTTCTTTGGTCTTGAAACAGGCTGATAAATGTATTCCAAAACTGAATGAAGGTGATCAGATAGTATTAATTAATGGCCGAGATATCTCAGAGCACACGCATGACCAGGTGGTCATGTTCATAAAAGCCAGCAGAGAATCTCACACGAGAGAGCTTGCACTTTTGGTCAGGCGGAAAGGTAACTGGGCCTATTTTATTCACTTTTCATGTTTTTGAGACTGTTGCTCTTATGCTTGGTGGTATACCCTCTTCTGTTTACATAGGTGTGTTCTCAGTGTACCAGGAATAAGTCTGTGCTAAAAAGTAGATCTCCCTGCATTTGAATTAATAGTACAAACTGTTTTAACTGTGTAGGTTCTTACCACTGCAAGAAAGAATCTATGAAGTTAGAATTTCTTCTTATTTTTCAAGTCTAAAAATCTATGAGAACAAATAGTCCCTTGCAAAAGTTTGGGGATTTTTTTGTAAAAATAGCGTAATTTCACAAATCCCCAATTGTGGGTTTGCAAATACCCATGGGCTGCTCCCCAGCACAATTATACAATGAAACAAGTCAAATAAGCTTCTTTTCTTTCTTGCCTTCCATTCTTACAATAGACATTTTGTGACAATACTGAGCTTGATCTGTGCTGGCTACTTGCTAAACTGCTGCCAGCAAACAGGAGACAACCTCTGAAATATGCAGGGTCTTAAGCCTGTATATTTAAAATATGGGGAACCCATGCAGCTTGGTTTTGCTTGCTCCATATTTAAACACATGCAGATCCCAAGAGTTTTCAGATGATGTGAAACTTTTAGTTTATTTACTTTCTTTAAGGGCTTTGGTAAGACCTTAACACACATGATTATGGAAGGGCTTTGCACAGAGTTTCTGATTACATTAAGACTTAAAAATCTGAAGGGATTATACATCACTGGGAAACAGGAGGGAATAAAACTGCATAAATGATATGTATTTCTGTAGCATTTACTTTATTTAAAATTTCTTGAGTTTCTAGGAAGACAGATGGGCTCTTGGTCTTGTTTTCCCTGAACAGTCCTGCTTCTGTTATTGTAGGCCTTTCCACTGACTCTATGCAGTATTTAGTCTTCCCTTAACTTTTCTGGTCCCCTTCCTACTTGCAGATAAGAGAAGTCTGCTTTTAGCTAAAGAGAACCTGTGGCCCCATGCCAGTCATTTGTATAGTCATGAGTATGAACAGCTCCCCATTTTTTGAAGTTTGGCAGGTACGAGCCAACCTGATCATTGCAGAGAATAACCACAGCTGGACACATGTGGCAATTCAGTAGCTTTCATAGAGACAGAACTGCTGTCTAGATTAATTCATTAATGTTTGTCATTTTCTTGAACATGTTAGCAAGGAATGTCTTAGAAAACTGACTAATAATTTTTTTTGTAATTTATTAAGTTAGTTCCTTCAGTGTTAGCATAAGAAATTGCAAAAGATAATTCAGTTGCTTATTGGCAACTCCCTAATGGCAAGGGAGTATAATGTAAGCATGTTTGTGTCCATTTTGGGGGGTCCAATCTTGATATGCTATTAATTATGCTCTAAACTTTTTTAGGCAAAACTCATTTGTTTTTTACCATGGTGGATGTTGTGATTCATTACATATTCAGCAGTTCATTCTGTAAGACAAGGTTGCAGCAAAAAAACGCTTTGTGCTTGGAAGTCAAGTTCTTTGCCTTCATAGATAGCCGCCTTGAGGAGTTTCATTTTGTGAAAGGTCATAAGGGCATTTTACTCTTAGTAGTTTCTACAGTAATATAGTACGTAAAGAAATGCAGTTAAATGTGTTGCTGTTTGCTTTCCTGAGGTCTTGTCTTTGTGAACTTTGTTCTTGCAAGCTGGTAAATTTTAATATGTGTTGCAAACACATTAATGCTGTATGTAACTGATTTTAATTTTCAATACATCTTTTAGTAGTTAAACAGTTTCTGGAGCCTAAATCAGAAGATGAAGCTGATTCCCACAATATTGCAGACTCTCTTCTTCCTATCTGTTCTGAATATGGTGGTGATACACTGGAGGAGTCTATGGAGCAGCTAAGGAAAGGGCTGGAAAGTGGAACTGTCCTTATTCAGTTTGAGGTGGGTAATACTCAGCTCTCAAATGCCATTAATACAGACCAATAGCTGTGACCAGCAAGTAATGTAAGGGCTTAATTATTGGAAATCTCATTGCTCCCGTTCAGTCTTATCTCAAGAGAGCGAGAATGTGACTTGCCCATCAGTTTCACCCTTCGCTACTTAGGATAGGGAAGAATGAGTTATCAGTCTTGCACAAAACATCATCTGCTGAGAAAAATGTGTTTTAATTAACATGTTTCTAGGTCAAGTACCCAAAGATTCCTAAATTAATATTTTTTTCTTAATTATTTTATTGAGTAGAATGACAGAGGGTTTTGACAGAGGTCAGTCTTGTACTTTGTTTCTTTTTCCATGCCACTCCATGACATTTCTAAAACATCTTTTATACCTTAAGTTAGGGTTTCAAGTTCTCACATGTTGCCTCCTTTCATGGAATAACAGGAGCAACTTGACCATTTGTCATCTTTTTCTGTTAGAGGTTGATATGAAAGTGTTGGAATATTAATTTCTGTTTGCAGGACATTTGTAATGTCCAGCTCTGTGGTGTTTCTCCCTGGTGATCTAAAACACTGATGGTTTCCTTCTTGGGCAGATTACTTCATAGGTGAGATTCCCCTGCATATAGGATGAGACTTTGAAGAACTGTATAGATTAATGAATTAATGTTTGTCGTGTTCTTCAACGTGTTAGCAAGAAATGTCATAGAAAACTGACTAATAAAATGTTTTTATAGTTTACTAAGTTACTTCCTTCAGTGTTAGCTTAAGAAATTCCAAAATACAATTTAGCTGCTTCTCTAATGGCAAGGGAGTCCAATGTATACATGTTTGTGCTTGTTTTGCTGTTGTGGCTCCAAACGTTTATAGGAACTTCTGGTTTGTTATGATTTGTAAATTTTACATTGACTTCTAGAGTAACCCTTTCTGATGCTGGAAACTTGTAGAACAGCAATACAATTTTTCCCTGTTTTGATATTTTTCCTTCACTATATTTTCAAATGCTGTAAGATTTAATTGTGGCGGCTGAAGAGTCATAGTATTGCCTATTGCATAACCACTCTTTTTTATGAGGTTTGCTTTGTTTCCAAGATTTCTGAGAGTTAAGATTCCCCTTTTTTTTAAGGAATGGTAGACTATGGTTCATAGCTGCTTTCCAAAATCCACAGCACTGGTTGCAAGGCAGCAATAGCAATGAGTGTGTTGGCTATTGAAACAGTAACTCAAAAGATATGAACTAGCTTTTCAGTGCTTTGTTAATTGTTGACTAAATTTATGCACAAAGTTCCTGTAATAATCTTCATAGGATATTTGATCCTTTATGACTTTTTTCCTGTCAGCGTTTATAAAAGGATATTACTGACATTACAAAAAAAGCACAAAACCTTTTTGAAATCTAATAAACTAGGGGACAGCTTAGTGGCCTTCTTTCTTTGAGTTCATTGTTTAGTGATCTTCAAAAGCAAAGACAATTGCAGCATCACCTCATCAGCTTTGGTGGCTCTCGAACTCTCCATTCACATTAGTAAAATAGTAAATAATTAGCCAGGAGACTATGAATAATCAAGTTTTCCAGAATATCTTCCTCCACTTAAGCAGAATTTAAGAAGGCCGTCAATGGCAAATTACTTTTTGCCAGGCAACAATAGCGAAGCTCCAGAATTGTTACTTAATGTTAAATTATTCTTTCTTGTCTCCCAAAAAAAGCAGAAGTTGCAACTTGGCTCTAGTAAAATGGAACTTGAGTTATAACCGGTAGGAGCTGTTCAGTTACAAATAGTATCAAGTTCTCTTCTCACATGGCTTGTTTATGCTGTTCAAATTGAAAAATGTGGTGAGCTGTGATACCGAGTCTTAGGATTCAGTAAATCTCACAGTAGAATAAACTTTTTGTGGGTTATTCCTTTTCTCTCAACCGAAGTAGGGGATTTTAGCCTCTTGTTTGTTTCATTCCATTTTATGTATGGAACCATATTCTAAATCTTCATTAAACATGTAAGATCTAATGAGCTCTTTGGTAAGTGTTCAATAAAGTATATAAAACTCTGGTACAACAAGGTTAATAACTCAGTTGTAAGTTGTTTTCATGTATATTTAATACAGAAAAACTGTAGTTGTATAATTGCATTTCTTCATTTTTTTGTTGGTGGTGTTTTTCCCCCTCTGTACCTTTTGTTGTCTTGTACGATGCACTTAATGCATTTTGACCTTAAAATTTATTTTTGGTTATACGCTTTTATGCCTACATTTACTCCAGATAAAGTTGGCAAGATAGGGGTTGGCCCAAAACAAGGGGGATTCACATGTTAAGAGATTGTGATGCATTGAAGCTTTGTTTTTTTCAAGTACTTGCAGGATTGAATGTGATGGTTGTAGTCCAGATAATAGAATTTTGTTTGAATTTTTTGTATTGGTTGATTCCAGAAAATATCAGTCTGCAGCTATTTCTTTCTTCTGATGTCTTTTATTGCTCACTTCTTCCACCTTCAACCTCTGTTTTCCTTCTGGCACCCAGTTTTATAAGAAAAAGGCAACCTTGCAGGGAAACAGTTTATGTCAATGACTTACACTTCCTCTTTTTTTTTTTTTCTAGAAAATCTTCTAGAGATTGTGATGGGCTAGCAATAACAGAAATTCTTGTCATGTTAAAAAATACAAAAATATCTCAGGTGAATGTTGCAGATGGTTAGGAAAAAGATTAAAGAAAATAACTTATATTTTTTTCAGTCTGTGTATTTTCATGTGAATCTATTTAGTGTGTGTATAGCATAATCACATCCCTCAAAATTCTACCATTTTTCATTCTGTCTTGCAGCAACTTTATAGAAAGAAACCAGGATTGGCTGTTACATGTGCAAAGGTACCTCAGAATATGGACAAGAATAGATACAAAGATGTTCTACCTTGTGAGTATTAAGTACAGACTTTCTGCCGATTTTGCTTTATCCTCTAAATGATAGCTTATAAAACTGTTGTATTGAACTTCTTGATTAGAGATTTCATTATACATTCAAAGTTGTTGTCGTGGTTTAACCCCATGTCAGCAACTAAGCACCACACAGCAGCTTGCTCACCACCACCACCACCCCCCCCTGCCCCCAGTGGGATGAGGGAGAGCATCGGGGAAAAAAAAGTAAAACCTGTGGGTTGAGATAAAGACAGTTTAATAGGACAGCAGAGGAAGAGAAAATAATAATGATAAAAGAATGTACAAAACAAGCGATGCATAATGCAGTTGCTCACCAGCTGCTGACCGATGCCCAGCCCATCCCCGAGCAGTGATCACTGCCCCCTGGCTAGCTCCCCCAGTTTATATACTGAGCATGATGTTGTATGGTATGGAATAGCCCTTTGGCCAGTTTGGGTCAGCTGTCCCGGCTGTGCCCCCTCCCAGCTTCTTGTGCGCCCAGCAGAGCATGGGAAGCTGGAAAGTCCTGACTTAGTATAAGCACAGCTTAGCAACAACTAAAACATCAGTGTGTTATCAACACTATTGTCATACTAAATCCAAACCACAGCACCATACTAGCTACTAGGAAGAAAATTAACTCTTTCCCAGCCAAAACCAGGACAGTTGTATAATTGTTCATTTTATTTTCTAAAAGGTTATCTATTTTGGTTCGTATTCTGCTGTTTGTGTGTCTGCAGTTCCTCAGTTCTTTTAATTAATAGAAGGGAAGCATGCCCCTTCATTGATAATTTAATTCCCTCTCTATTATTTTTTGTGTGCAGATGATGCCACAAGGATAATATTGCTAGGAGATGAAGATTACATTAATGCGAATTACGTGAATGTAAGTCATACAGAGGCCTGCATTTGCCCACTTTCTATATTATAATAACAGACTAAATTTAGTCTGTTTAAGGAATTAGGGTTTTTCATTTTATATTTTGGGAATTTGTAAATGTAAAAGATGTAAAGATTCATAATGTAAAAAATGAAGTGTCTCTTGTGAAACAAGTGGCAATCCTGATACACAGTAGATGCAAGCATGTAGTATACACTGTGATATGTGCAGGATCTTTAACAAGTAAAAATTGTTTTACCTTTCCAGATACTGCAAATGCTGAGGTTGTCTCATGTAGCTTAAAATTAAGCCTTTTTCCCTCTAGAACCACTTATGTCTACCAACTATGCTATGAAGGGTCCAGAAGATAAACCATAGCGCTCATTAGCCCTAATCATGTGTGTAGGCTGGGAGACAGGGAGAAGAGGGGAAAAATACATATATATGTTTGTGTCAGATACTTAAGTTAAACACCTAAATCACAGAATCAACTATTAACTTACTGAGTTTATCAGGCGATAAACAGCTTTTGCTAGTGTACCTTTGGTATACCTTGCCATTATTTCTTACTAAATATTAAAGAAAATTTGGAAAGCTTTGCAGTTTCAAGTTTTCAAATACATTTTTCACTATTAAACATCTCTTCCTAGTTTAGCATGAAGGACTATAGTATCTATAGTATACATCTAGTTTAAATTAAATACTTAAAGATTTTTCACATAACAAATTGTGATCTTGATTGTCTTATTGCTCAGCTTGCAACCTTAATCTTCCCTCAACTCTGTTTGAATGAAATGGTGAATTAAAGAAAAATAGTACTTGAGTAGTGAGAGCAAACCTTACATAGGACTTTTCTTTCTCTTTATAGATGGAAATTCCTTCTGTGGGCATTGTGAACAGGTACATTGCTACTCAGGGGCCTCTTCCACACACATGTGCACACTTCTGGCAAGTAGTCTGGGATCACAAGTTGTCACTGATTATCATGTTAACAACTCTCACTGAACGAGGACGGGTAAGTGTTCAGGTTCTTTGTATGCTGAAGAAATGTACTGTGCCTTTAAACTTTTTTCCCATTGTTATGATTAAATAACCCTAAAATAGGCCAGCTTATTCCGTTGAATCATTTCTCTGAAGCCTTTCTGGAATTACTTAGAGGAACAGATACTCTGCAGCTTTCTTTTCTCATGCTTCTTTTAAAACAAACCAGCGGTCCGATAAACAGAAATCACTGCATTGACTCCATTTTGCTGATCAACCAGGTACTATGTGCTGTCCTATTTTCCCCCTGAGAACTGGACTCCATGTTGCAGTTTTCCTAATGATTCAGCAGATGTCTGGAAGTGTTGAGAAAGTTGAACAAAACTTGGCAGTCTGGCTTCAAACAAGAGTCTGCCATTGCAGTACTTACTAGTTTTAGCATGCTGGTGGTCAGAATTTAACCTGCTTACTTTTATTTATGTCGTTGTTTTTTTCCTAGAATTGCTCTGATAATTCTTTTATCAAGAGGCTGGAAACAGAAGTGCTTGTATAAAGTCTTGATGTGTGCTTAATTTTCCTTCCAGACCAAATGTCATCAGTATTGGCCTGATCCACCAGAGGTGATGGAATACGGCAGTTTTCGTGTCAGATGCCAGTCTGAAGATTGTACGATTGCTTATGTTGTTAGAGAAATGGTGATTACAAATGTTGAGGTAAATGTCCATTATCTTTAATTATCCCCAAGCAAGCTGAATGAATACATGTATAGATAGGTAGAGATATACTCTGTGTCTGAGCACGTACATCTCTGTGTGTGAATATACACGCGTATATACACATTTTTATAAAAAGAATATGTGTATATTACATGAGTCAACATAGTATGAATATGTCTTTAGAGCTTCTTCAAAAACCTACTTCTTGAAGTTCTAGAATACATTAATACATTATGCTGTACGGATACTGTAATCAGCTTCATAAAGAAGTTTAGTGCTTTTCTGTAAACAGTTTTGCAGTCACTGACTCTTCAAGTATTTTGGTTTTCAGTGGGAGTTTTTTTCTAAGTAACTGTGCTCTTTCAAGGATGAAATATGGGTCACTTGATTAATGGCACATACAGCTAGAACAGCTAACAAAAGTGAATTGTAATAGTGTTGAGAGTAGATGCAGAATCTCACCAGCTCCTTTTCATCATCTTTAGTCAGATATTAAAAAAGAAAAAATATCTTTATATATCTCAATTGAAATGTGCTCAGTTTATGTAAGGTACTTGCATTCCTTAGCTGTTAATACTCTATGCTAATAGAAGGTTTATAAAGCAAAGAGAAAGTTAAATACATGGAATACTTCTTGCATATCAGCTTGTGTTGTGAAATCTGTGTTCAGATCACATCTAGACTTCCCACAACCTGAATATAGGGAATGAAGTTTGGCTTTTGTTTGTAAGTTGTCCTACATTTCTTATACATTTCCCTCTTCATCACTTTTCCAAAATTCTGTAGTCACAAGTATTTTCTAAAAAGATGAAGGGTTTGTGCTATCAGAAGGTATGTGTGTAAGAAATCACTGTGTACTGACCCAATGCTAATTTACAGTTCCAATACTAGTCAGTCTTTTAAACTTCTGTATAGTTAAGTAGATTTTACTGTTACTAGAATTGCTAGTAGTAAGAAAAAGGAAATATCTGTTTTAAAATGTAACATTTCATTGATGTTCTTACAGCAAGATGACCAATCCCTTAGTTTTGTAAATTTGTAACTGAATCTGTCACTTGACAGTGCATCCAAATTTGTTTTAACGTGATTAAGATTTCCTTTCTAGTCATAAACACGCAAGATGCCGGCACTTAAAGGTCTTTCAGTTGAGATGGTTTACAGTGTTTCAGTTTCTAGCTATGAGAAACCATCCAGTCAGGGAGCAGCATGATTTTTGGTTCTTTTTTTCAGCCAATGAATCTGTAAGTGATAAATTTGAATGTCAGCACAGAAGAAATTAACCTCATTAAAGCAGTACTGCAGAGTATACGTAGACAAACTTTTAGTCCCTGTCACTCAAATTAGTTGATTGCCAATTAACATTGGTTAGCTAATGCTTCTTGTAAATTTCGTTTTACTCTTTTCAAATACTTGTTCTTTTTCTTGGTTAGTATTTATCAAACTGGTACATAATTTTGAGTAAATTCCCCAGTGACTGTATTCAGTAGGTGTTTTCACTTCAGGTGTCTATTTACTAGCATGTGAAACCTGCCGAAACCAGGACAGATAAGTCAAAATCCTAATGAGAACGGAGCAGTCAATTTTATTTATTTTAATACAAGTTAATTCTTTTTAAGATAAAGGTTGTGTGAGAATATAACGTGTCTACAACAGCACACTAACAGATGTGAAAGTTACAAGGATCTTCAACTGTGTGAGTTGTCTCATGATAACTCTCAGTTGAGAACATCGTTTCTAATGCAAAGGTGTGTGCTCGCCTAGATTTCATCTAGGTTAGACAAAAGCATGCTAAAGCTAGTCCTAGGTGGCTGTGTGTTTGTTGTGGTGAGGGGAAGGTTGGTTTGAGGTTTTTTTTTGGGGGGGGGGGTATTGGTTTGTTTTGGGTTTTGTTTGGTTTTTTTTCACTAAAGGCAAGTTTATTTGTACACTTAAATAAAGTGGCTACACTCAAAAGAACACTCAACATTGAGCTGTCCCATACAGTAAAAATATGACCCTAATAATTGATAGCTCTGTGTGCATTTGGCATTTCAGATGGAAATAAAAACCTTTGTAGCTTGTTAAAACATAGGGAAAGAACTCTCTGAAACACTGAAGTATCTCCTGGTTTTACATGTCATTTGAGCTGCTTTCTTAAAGCTGACCAAATGTGTTCTTTTGGAGGCATCTTGTGTTTGAGTAGACTTTGCAAAGCTTTATATGTACTACCTCCCACAGATATTGTTGTTATAGTCTTTGAAGAATACATAAAAAGTCATCTGAATTCAAACCAAGGTTTTATTATTCCCTGGACTAATGTGAGCATCATTGGACTGGTCTTTATGAAGACAAGTAGCTTTTAATAGTAAGATGTATAAAGCTTCCAAACTCACAAGAGATTTGATTTCTGTTGGAAAGGCATATTTGTGAAATAGTTTCCTGTGAATTAAGTTGCACAGATTTCAAATCTGCCTTTAGGGGAAAATAGCTCAAAAGAGAAGTTTATGAAATGATGCCCTTGGCTTTTGTTCATATATGCTCAGAAGACTAGAGGAACAAGAAACTTTTTAGGATTTTTCTGACACAGTTTAACTCAGTGCTTCTTTACCTGTAATTGAAGATCAGCAAATGACTGCAAATGTGTGAAATATTTGTAACCTTTCTAAGCCTCATGAAATGAAATAAGGATTAATTTCCTGCCTTTCTTTTTAAGACCAAGATTGAAAGCTATCCTGTAGCAAAATGAAAGAAAAGCAAATAAAGCCCTAAGTTTGTTTTTTTGAGGTTGTTTTTAGGTTCGGGGGAGGTTAATTATTTTTTTAAAAAGCTTCAGAACACATTGGGGACCAGAACAAACAGACCAAAGAAAAGAAATTGTGTAGTGTGAGTGCAAAATTCATCACACAGTGCACTATTTTGTAAAACAAGATAAATATTTCTTTTTAATCATTGAAAAAATAGCATGGGAAGCCTGAAGCAAACTTTCATTCATTTTCCTTTAAGATAATTGCCTTGCAACATATCATTGCCCATTAAATCTCACCAATTTCATCCAGTTATGTTTTGAAAAAAAAAAAAAACTTTTTTGCTGCTTTCCCTTGTTTAAACAAGCATTTTTCTTGATTTCAGTTAAGTGTGACTAGAATCCAGCCATGGAACTTAGCAAGGCTGTGGAGACAATACTTGCTGAAGCATTTTGAAAGGGTTTTTTTTTTTTCTTTTCATTCTGCCACATCTTGTGTTTGTTGTTGCCACACCTTGTGTTAGTTGTTGCCACACCTTGTTAGTTGTTTCCAAAGTGCCCTGTCGTTCTCCCACCTGATTAGTTTTATTAACTAAACTAAATCATTCAAACAAAAAGAAAAAAAATAAAGATATTTAAAAATTGATTGAATTTCATCCTTTAAAGACAAGTTATACCATTGCTATAATGAATGAGGAGTGAGCACCACAAGAGACCGCTTACACCTTATAAACAGCCCAGGTCAAGGTAATCAAGACAATTCCTTGTGTCGGTATATGGACTGTTTAGCATGATTGTGCAGACAATGACAATGCAAATAGAGGGATTTGGGGAGATAAGCTTCTTTTTAATTTAAAAGCTATCACTTGCCATGGGCATCATAATGGTGGAGGGGATGGTTTGAAGAAAAAGAAAATAAATTGATGCAGCAATTCAAAGAAATTGAAGATTAAGCATAAATTCATTTTGCTAAGGAAGGGATATTGCTGTTTGCTGAAGGGAGGAGGTAAAATTGCAAGATGAAGAATGACTGGTATCTTTCTGTTTATGAATGACCAGCATGTAGGCCTTCTAGTGACAGGGTTAAATTGATATTAGAGGAAAGGAAAGCAGGAATGTAAATGCGTATACTGCTAGCACTTTCTGCTATAAACAGCTGAAAATAGAATCTCTGTAATTTTTACACATCTTAATTGTTTGGGCTGAGGCTTTCCATGCCATTTGTCTTCCTTGCTAGATACAAGTCATGCAACAGTTTGTGAGGGAAAATGTTGAGTTTGCTCATGTTAAAGATTCTTAGATTTGTTCACTGAACCTTTTGCTTCTGCACATTAAACAAGACCTTGTATTTTCTCTTTCCAAAAAAATCTATATAAATTTGACCATGTCATAAATGTCTTGAACAAACCTGTCGCACTGCAGAGGTATTTTAAAGGCTTCTCTGAAAAGTGTCTGCACTGAATATGTTCTGTTCTGTCAGATACTCGTGGTAGAACAAAATGAGTTGGCTTTGAATAGTAAAGAGCTGAAGAACAAAAGCAGGTTAACAGTGTTATGGCAAGGGTGTACAGAAGCATAATGAGGTGGGAACAGTGGTCCCAAGAAATGCCAAATGCCACTGCCAAAGTATATACTCTTCAGAAACTAGGCTTTAACCCTGGTCACTGAGTCTCAGCTTTCAAGATATATTTGTGAAGCTCACTAGCAACGAGCATACCTTTTCCTGCTAACAAGATAATAGGACCATTTCAAGGTTAATGTAGTTCTACATGGTGAAATTTCTTTTCATTTTTTTTATTGAAGATTGTATTATAGCCTAGACCAAAAAGGGCATTAAATGAAAATGTGAAATGCAAAATCAATTGCTTGGATTTTAAGAAAAGTCAAAATTAAAGTTGACCTTTCAAGCCTAAATTTCCTTCTTTCTATATGAGTATTATCATTCTAAGCTCTGTGTGTTGCTTTTCTGAAGAACACCCAGTTCTTCTATTAATCAGGGAGAGTCATTTTAGGAGAAGGAAACAAGGAAGCCTGCCTTCTGATGTAATTATAATAAGCAAGACTGCAAACTGCAGAAAGATGAAGAATGGATATTTTTGTGGCTGAAGGTCTTGACAATGAGGTTGTTTTGCAAGTGTCACAGCAGCTATTTGAAGTATTACCTCTGACAGCCCTATACTTTGTTAAGAGTTGCAATCCCAATGACAGACTTACTAGAAAAGATCATGTGTCTTTACCCAGCGTTTTTGAGCAAAATCTAGGCAAACACAGCAAAACAATGAAGTTGCTTTTGCAGTAAGATGTCTTGAATTTGCACAGGAGGGGTAGGTACAAGTACATCTTTTTCTTTGGCTGACACATTTGCTGCAGCAACAATAACCATTATCAGAAGGACAGTAACAAATACCTTGGGACAGATATGATGTCTTAGACCTCCATAGCTGCTTGCCAAGTAAATGTGGGTCAACGTCATGAAGCAGCTAAGTGTTGGCCAAATGGCTGATGAGAAACTGGGCAAATTACATAATCCAGAAGTGTCACTGGAGTCTGTAAGTTGTTTGGACTCATTTTTTTGAATCCACCATTGTTAAGCTGATCTGTGGAAATACCAAATACATAAATCCAATTGAAATCAGTCCATGTGAGTGCCAGAAACATTAAATATTTTTGGAACAAGAAGGTGTATAATGTCAAGTTAGGCAAAAATAGCAACTAGGCCATGAGCAACTCTTGCTGTCTCACTTTCTGTAAGTTTAGACTTATAAAACAGGACTAATAAAGCCAGATTTTATAAAGATAAATTCTACATTTATCAGTCATTAGGATGCTACAATAATGACTGTAATTGAAAACCTCAGTGAAAAAAAAAATTGTAGAAAGGATTTAAGGTGACTTGCAGAGAATAATGGTTTGGACACCAACTTGCATATAATGAGAACTACCTCTTATTTTCCATTACCAGGTTTGTACAAAAAGCAGGGTCTAGCAGAAATAGTGTGTTTAAAAATAAGTATTGTTTAAAGGACATGTACAGTGGGGGCAAACTATGGGACCGGTAACTATAATTCTAGCACTTTTTTTAATGTATGAGTGCTAGATTTTAGTAACCGTGATGGTCTTTTAATGCAAGTTATTTCCATGTGTGGTGGTATTTGGCTGACATTTTCTGAATTTAAAAGCTGACTTTCATTATGAGTATAAAGACTTGAAGATTTTTATATTTAAAAAAAAAAACACTAAAAACAGCTTAAAAAAATCTGGACTTCATCAGAGTACTGATTTGATGTCTTCTGCATGAGACATAAAGTATTAGAATTAGAAAAACTATTTCTAACATAAATGAATAAAACCTACTGTAAACAGTAGTTAAACTTACTAATAAAAAATGAAGTATTTTAAAATACTTGTGCATTTTGAAAAGCGAGTGATGTAATGGTCAAGTTTTAATAATTTAAATCATCTCAGAAGAGCTCAACCAAAAGAATCAAAACTGATTATGTCAAAACACAAATAACTAGAAAACTATACTGAAGCTTGAGGCGTACCTGGAATAAGTAACAAACAGCTATGTTGGTCTCTAGGGATGAATAGGGCATGTAACAGAAAATTAAGATGATCATACCAAAAGAAGCAGCTCTGAGGACTAAGTTCCTGCTCTTACAGTGTATTCCTACTCCGAATAAGTCTCATGTAACATGCTTGTCGTACTCAATGTCTGTGAACTATTTAAAAAAAAAAAAAAAAGCAACTTGCTATATTTGAGCCTGAATTACTGGTAAGTAAAAATTAAGTTAACTCCTTCCTCTTTTCTGAACTTGTAAAATGGCTCTTGATGCTACAGATCACTGTCGGTGGTTCTCGGGTGTGCCACTGGCACTTATCCGTGATGCATGGCTTGAAGTTCTTGATGCACATGGAAGTTGACTGGATACTCACTCTTGGATAATTTTAGAATGAATCAAGTCTTTGTTTCACCTGAATGCTGTAATTCAAATGTCTCTGATTTAAGAGAATCAGCTCAAACTGTTACATGTAATTGCTGCGTTATCTCATTTCCCTTTTGAAGAGGTTCTGATTAAGCACGCACAGATTTGCAAAAGAGGACATTTTAATGACATTTTCTTGTCATGTTTTTGTATTTTTTCAATCTGTGGCATTTCAGAAAAATTTGAAGTGTAATCATTTGATCAAGCTCAACTACATAACGGCAGCCAAGCTGAGTAGAAAAAGGCCATGCCTTTTCTTGCAGAGATCCCGGTCATTGTGGGGTCTTTTGATGACCTGGATGATAGATCTCAATGCAGTTTGTATTACAGCAAGCTTGGTCATTAATATTAGATTACATTGTCCACTTGGGCCTTATGCTAGGCCTTTTAATTATGGTTGCTCAGGCTCTGCCTTTGAGCAGCAAAGTATGAGCTGTGTTGTTTATCTTCATGTCCCTGGAGGCAATTGTAAATTTCTTCAATTACTTTGACTGGAATAAATGCATTTCCTAGGACTCTACTTGGTACATAGGCAGTAGTTATTCTGTCTTCTGTATCTTACTAGCCTGCTCCCTGGGAGTGGAACCACTTTCTCCAGTGGAAGAGGAAAGCAAGCAGTTGAAAGCATCTAAAACAGGTCATATTTGAGTAGTTGTGCACTTAAGAGAAAAAGAAAAAAAACCTCTTAAATTAAGTCACTAGCATCATGAAAACATTCTTGCGTGGACCACTAGGGAGAGGCCAGCTTTTATAGACTAATACAATGATAAAGGAGGGATTTATTTCAGTAGGGTGTCAAATGTTAAGTCTAGTAATGGACATCAGTAAAATGCAGCTAACAGTTTAACTGTTGCTAAACGTGTGGAAGAAATAAAGGAACATGAAGATTTGTCTCAGTTTGGAAAGAGTGAGATCCTCGTTGCATGGTGAAGCAGAGCTCAGGAGTGTCTTAGGTTTTTCCTTACCACCCTAATCATTGGTTACATCTGTAACATAGCAGTTGAGCCCAATCTGAATGCAGAGATGATTGTGATTTCATAATCGAAGTTAACAAAAAGCTAAACTGAAAGAACTTCTGTAAAACTGATTTTTTAGGTATAATTGGATGAAAGAGCTCTTCATACAACAGAATCTTTTAACTAATTATATTGCTTTCATACAGGCAAGTATCCTTCTGTGAGTCATACAGAATTCATTCATATATGTACAATGAATGTGTATGTATGAACAATATATATATAGTTCCCTGACAGAAACCAGACTTAGCAAATGTGGCAGGCAACTTTATATTATAACTGAATCTGTAAGCACGCACAGACATACACACTTAGAATAGATTGTGTAGCCCCAAGACCCTGTTATTTTGATATTGTTCTCAATAGTTCTGCTGTTTTCAGCTGTTTCTTCCAGCTGTTGTAAACTATTACATAGTACAATTATGCATAAGTCTTGTAGGATTTTACCTCAGGTGATTGATGTGAAGGTATAATAGGTCAACTGTCAATAAATTAAAAAAATTAAAATCTGGTTAGATCACAGAAGTTAAACTTGATACCTCATTTATTTAGAAAATTTTATGCCTTTTGCATGCTTTCTAAGGATTACATGTTCATGTTGTACTCTGAATTTTAAAGTGACAAAGATTTTCTACATCATATGCATCTTATAGCATCTGCAGAATACACTTACTGTGAAAAGTATGACTTGTATCTAGTAAACATCAATACAGGGGTCATAACACTGAACACTTTTGAAAACCTTACTGTATTTTAGACAGAACAACAACACACCGTCACCCATCTCCAGTACGTTGCTTGGCCTGATCATGGTGTTCCTGATGACTCCATGGACTTCTTGGAGTTTGTGACCTATATGAGGCCAAAGAGAATAGAGAATGAGCCGGTCCTTGTTCACTGCAGGTACTTGTGTTTTAAAATTCTGATTATAGATTTGCTTCAGCCTTAGAACAAGCATTTGCTTTGAAAAGTTTGTCTGCAAGACAGGACATTCCTTGAATTAGATGAAAATGTTAAACTGTGCCATATCAGCGTTCACTATTGAAGATGGAAGCACTGGTGTTGTATCTAAAGGACAAGTTTCTTTTCTCTTCCTTTTCTCCTGCAACCTTTTGGTGAAATGGCTTAGTCACATAATTATCACAGAGCTGATAATCTGCAATGTAAGTTGTTCTCCATTTTTATCCTCTACCACTGTTGTAACCTCATTTTGAATGGTACTGCAAAGGGGGTTTTTTCTGCTATTCAAGTGCCTGCAAAAAGCAGTCAATTAGCTCTTACCTTTTTTAGTCAAAAATACCAAACCAGTACATTTAGACTTGTAAACAGTTATAATTGTTAAAATTCCATTTACTTTAAGTGAGGTTTTAGTTTTATTTATATAAAAATTCTTTTCTTTTTAATACTTGGCAGGAAATACTACTGAAGTTGCTTTAAAGATAAACTTTTCACTCTGTTCTAATGTTATTAAGGTCTTCCTGTAATTTCTAAGGCTATTTAGCATCCTAGTATTAAGACCGTGATATGAATCTGGTGCATTGTAAAAACCTAATTTTATAGACTATTTTTCTGTTACATTTCACAGCGCTGGAATCGGTCGCACTGGTGTGTTGGTCACTATGGAAACAGCCATGTGTTTAATTGAAAGAAACCAACCTGTTTATCCGCTGGATATTGTGCGAAAAATGCGAGACCAGCGAGCTATGATGGTGCAAACATCAGTAAGTGATGGAGAGGAAGCCTCATTTTCTGTATATATTCTGCACTTGTCCAGTTTTAAAATAGATCCAAAAATTTTTTAAATGATCTAGTTGTATGAGTCTTCAGTTGCCATTATATTTCATGTTTCCTACATTTAACATAACATAATGTGGTGGCAAAGGCTGCTTTGCTTGTGAGGTGTGTATTTAACTTTTTCATAAATATTTCTTACCTTTCCATTAAAAGATAATTGATTTCTATACATTGCAAGTTAGAATGCACAGTCAGACTTGCCCAAATCATCTGTTCATGGTTCTTTGTCTAAATTCTCTGCAAGAAGCTAGAATGTTTTGTTTCTTTTCATTCTAGTACAGAGCCTTATAGGAAGTTATTAAACTGAAGGTAAAATTAAAGGTTTTGTTGTATGATTTGAAGAGAGGAAGAATCTTTTCAAGAGGCCACTTCAGGAGTAGGAATTCAATAGGAACAATATATGTATTTTTTTAAATTGTGCCACTACTTCAGTCTGGAAAAACAAAGGGCAAGAATGAAATTCAGGAAAAGTTGGGTAGTATCAATAACTGAAATACAAAAGTAGAAGGTGATTTTTTTAAGATAAAGTGGTTCAAAGACAATTTAAGATCATGAGGGCAATTTTGTGTCGGCTTTGGAAATGAGCACATTGACGTTGGCGACGAAGGATGGGAGGCTCTACTTTCTCGAGTAGAGGTTGAATGACAGAATATTAAGTGTGCATTATCTCAGAGAGCTAAATGCCCCATGACAAATGGAAGTAAAGCAGTTTAGACCCACAAAGTCAACAGTTAAATTGGGCATTTCTGTCTCTCATCTTCAAAAGGAAATGACTTGGTTTTCACTTGATCAAGGGAGGGAAGAAGGTAGCTTGAGAAAATCAATTCTATTCATTACCAGGTTAATGACTGCAGGAGCTAGCATTATGATTGACTAGATGAGGGGGAAGTCTTGCATTATCAAAGGGTGTGAAAGTGTCAGGAATTAAGGTTGCTTGAGTAATGTTAGAGTGCTCTGTGAGTAGATTGTTCACACATGCTGCTGGGACTCCTGTTCATTGCAATACAAGTGCACTCTCTGGAAGTGCATTGGGGCTGTACGGTCGAGGAAGGAGTTGTCTGAATAGTCCCCTGCCTGTTCCTTGCAGAAATGGAAGCTGAGCTTATGGCAAAGGATGTCATGAGATGAGAAACACTAGCCTCAAGGTTAAGGAAGCTGAATGTTGACTTCTGGAGTTGTACCTCTCTACAGTCCCTCAGATTCTAAAATGAACAAGTTCAGGCTTAAACTTTGTAGAGGTGGTCGTCTTTTTGAGAATCAGACATGAGAACCTGAAGTAAACTTCAGCTTGCCAGAAGTCCAAGTCCCTGCTGTTACAACAGAAATCAGCAGGAATTGTCCTTGCACTCCACAGCTTGATGTAACTGAAGGATATGGGGAATAGCGATAAATACACTGATAATCAGAACCTGAGTGTGGAAAACTATCTGAAATAGGATTCTTTACCTTGCTTGCTGTGTTCCACAGTTCACTATCAGCACAATCAAGAGAGGGATGATCTGTAGCAGCAATACTGTGAAACTAAATTCACTTGTTATTTCTGAAGTATGCAGATACTGTTGTGAAAGGCCAATGAGCAGAATTGGCATACTGTACTGTAAATGAGAGACAGAAGCAAGCACTCAGCTGTGAGAAAGCAGAATATCAGAGCTGCATGTTAACATTTTGATCTATCCTGGGTGCTCTATCACATTCCCATGCTTGCATTCCAGCTAGCCCCACTGCTCATATTTGATATTCAGCTTAGGGCTTCTGGGAGAAGCCATTAGGGATTGTTCAGTTGTAATAGCCTTGCCTGAAGCATGTTCAGCTGCTCTGTGGGGATTGTGTGTGTGCTCCAATTCTAAGATGATACACATAGCCAGACACATGTTGTGAGTTAATATCAGGCAGGGCATACTCAGTAAGTAAGAATGGACCCATCAGAGCTATTAACTGGTCAGTTTAGTGTCTGCTGTTAATCATGTGAAAGCTGTAGTTTCTCAAAGACCTGTAATTTGGTCATCAGGAACAGCGAAACAAAAGCTTCAACCAAAATAATAAAGCTACAACAAAATTTGTGTAACTGTATGGCCTTTCATTTAAAAAAAAAAAAAAAAAAAACCCAAAAAAAACCACAAACAAACTAACCATTAGAGATACTAAACAATACAGAAAGCAGTGCTTTAGGACATATATAATAGAACTAGTTATCAGCTGTGTGAGCAGTAAGAATACATGCAACAGATAAGAGCAAAGAAAACAAGTAGTCTGAGTCAGAGGAAGCAATGCTGAAGTGTTCATTCTTATTTGTTAAGTAACTTGATCACACAAAGGAGTTAACAGAAGTGTTGAACAGAGAGCTAAATATCACACTTGGCTTGTTCAGGCAGTAGAAATATGCAAATGACAATAACAATGAAGAGAAAAGTCAAGGTAATTAAGAAATAAAGACAAAAGAACAGAGTGATATTGAAGGTGGGAGTAATTGACTGAAGGGTTGAAAGAAAAGGCAGGAAAATCGAGATGCAGAAAATTAATTTCCATCCCCCAGTTTTCCTGAAGTTTTTCTGTACTTAAGAGAAAATGTACTGCAGGTTATGGACAAGAATAACATTCTTAACTACTGGTATTTAAATGCAGCCTAAGGTCCTTCACAGTCCAAGCGTTACCTTTTATCCCTGTCCTTTGGGAGATATTGGGGGGAATGTTTCCAGATGCTCCTGGGGAGTTGATGAGAGCTGACATACAAGGGCAGCTGGGAGAACATTTCAAAGGTGTAGAAAAAGATTTAGAAAATGTGAAGCTGCACTCTGCTGAATATATGACATGGAGCTTTGGAGAAAGGTGATCATTTTGGGGTTTTGACAATAGTGAAAAGTATTTTTGGAGAAGAGGAGAGGTATGCTTTGATCTTTGTAAGTTCTTTTAAATTTCCATCATCTTGTGTTCTCGGCATTGTGTTAGTCATAAAAATTTATTCAGGCTACGTGGATTTTTAGTTCTGCACTAGTCCTATTGCTAATGTTTCCTTGTATCACTTTTCAGAAAGAGGCTCACAGGCTAATTGCGTTTAACAAACAGGTACATAACAAGATCATGGAAGAAATCGTCTTTGTAATAGTATAATTCAGAAAAGAAACACTAATCTAATTTGGAAGACTTTATAAGAATGAGCTCAAAATGTTGTGTGACAGAAGAATGAATGTGGCTGCTACTCTTCAAAAATTTTCATTGCAAAGGTTCTGATCCCATTCTGTTACAAAAGGAGATGTGTGGTCTGATCACAAATTGAAAATAAAGTGACTCCATCTTCTGTGATAGTGTAGGTAGTTTAAAAAAAATTTTTTAGCAATGCAGTTGGACCTATATATTCTATATGGTAACTTTAAATGCATTTTTGCTCACGTAACTTAAATGTGTCCAGTAATATGTAACCGCAGGATTGGCAAGGTTAGAATACTTGTAATAATCAGATAACAGTACCAAAAAAATACATGAGATGTATAAAGAACATAAATAACTAGCTGAACTTAGTCAGAAGAATCATATAAATTTGCATAGCTTTTACAAATAAATCCTATTCCCTGCCATTTAAGCATGTGTTCTTTTAAATGTGGGGATTGTGTTTTCCTTGGTGTGAGATTTTTAATACTTGTCCTTCAAAGAAGAGTAAATGTTACTTTTATTTACTGTGAACACAGCTAGGAGAGTTGGATTTTCTCCTTCCATCTTTGTGTCTCCTCTCCTGTCATTGTCCAGGAGAAAAGGAAGCAGTGGGACTGTTAGTCCTATTAAATACTACCGTATAGTCAGGAGTTTAACTAATCATCCATAAATGTTTTTGTTTTTTCTTTCTTATACAGAGTCAATACAAATTTGTTTGTGAAGCTATTCTTCGTGTTTACAAAGAAGGATTGGTTCGACCACTGGATTCCAGTTAGCACAGCAGTGAAGGATGAATTCTTTTTTCCCCTAAAAAGACTGCTCTTTAAGTAAAACAAGGGCTTGTTTCTGAAAACAACTAGAATGGACTAGAAGCCCATGAAAAGACAGATGAGCACATTTGAACTGTGGCACTTTAAATTTCTCAAGAAGATTGCTAAATCATGTACAGTATAATGAAGTCATGTAGATAAATATATGAGAGCAATTGTGTGTAATATGCTTTATTCACATAGACACCATAAACAATCATGGAAACCTTAATACATATCTTTTACTGCCTTAAAACACCCTTCACTTTGGAAGTTACAAAGGTCCTTGTGTTTCTTTTGAAAATGCAAAAAGAAAACTAATAGCATTGAAATGATTCAGCTTAAGAAGATATTTAATATCTTTGTATTGTATTAACATTCATTGAAGGTGAATATTTGTAACTTTCTTATTGGGACACTAAATATTCATGGAAATGTAACCTTGACTTCTAAAAGGCTGACAAAGAGCTTTAAAGGCTAATGCATAACTACTGTACATTAAGAGCTGGAGAAATTAAGTATTCAGTTACCATAAATCTATTAGTAAGTATACCAGCTGTTATAATATGCTTCTTAGAAATCGCATCTACTGTATGTGGTGTGCAAAATAATGCTGCATTTAAGCATTTATGCAGATGGTACAGTCTACATCATCTGTTGATCAATTTTAATTGCAACTTGCCCTTTTAACAGTGACCTGCTTCTTACAGTTTTACTTATTGTACTCCTTTTCTTCTGTTTCTGCTGTCCATCTCCTTTATACTTGTTTTTCACTGCTGTTTTCTATACGTAGACTGAAAATGTTTTAACTTAAAACGAGGTTTAATTCTTTTACCTTTGTTTCCATGTGTATTTATGAGTTCTCAGATGTAAATGTGGATTAGTGTTGCACACAGGTACTAGACTTTTGACTTACTGTACATGCAAAGTAGTCTAATCCAGTACTGGAAGAAAAATTACTACTGAACCCATCAAATATGTTGCTGCTAATTCAAGGTGTGAAGCTTACAAGGGCACAGGTGTTGCTAGTGTTCAGATGGTGATAAAATGTTAACTTGCTGCCCTTCAGCAAAAACTGCTCTTATCCAGTGAAACACAACTCCCTTTTGCAAGAGTTCTGCAGATTTACTGTGTTTCTTGCTTTATGGAAATGCAGCTAAATTCACATGAAGATTTACATGGAAAGAGAGAATGAATTTGTACATTGATGAATAATTCACCCTAAGGTACACTGGTCTCCATTTCATTTCAAATGGGAGAATTGGACTTTCTGAACAATATAACCACATTTGTATGATGTTAATTTATTTTGTGTGTGCTTTTTGATTGCCCTGAGATAGTTCTTCATTTTTGAATAGTGTTTAAAAAAAAAAATATTCTAAGGGACTGTTTAAAACTCTGTTATTTAAAAGATTAGTCCTAAAGAAGGAAAAATTTTTATGGGGCGTATTAGCCAGATGTTTATATGTGTATAAAAGAGAAAATTAGATAATTTTCGTTTTAGAGAGAGATATATATACACACACATATTCAGATATATTTTAGAATTATGGTTTGTATTATGGATATTATCACTTATATCTGGAGTTTCATTATAGAAACTGCCACAGCTGTACAATATGCATCTCTCATGTTACCAGAAGGTTGTGTGTTTTCCCCAGGAGATAGCTGAAAAGTGAATGTAGGCTGTGCTAAATTGCTGACTCTTATCTTCTGTAGGCTTGGTCCTTTCTTCAAGATTACATTATTAGTTATAGGTAAAGAAGATACCTGGTTACTATTTATTGATGAAAAGGGTTTTAATTGGAACACGCAGGGTAACTGGCAACATGGAAAACTTCTTGGCTTTGTAGATTGAAGGGTGAGTAGGTTTGTGCTCATTCTTACATACTGCATTCCAGATTTCACTTTCACTGAAGTTTTTGTAATGTTTTATCCTCTTGCTTGACTGGGCACAGGCTGGAAGGCAAGAGACCATAACTCTGGTTCACTCTCAACTTGCTAAACTGCATCCGGTCACCCAATCTGTCTGTGACTCCAAATGTAAAATGATACTGGACATGTACATGTTGCTTGGGAAGCTTTTTGAAAAATGCACGTGAAAAATGCTGTGTTGTATAAGCGCAGACTGCCTGCTGTTGTTAGAGAGAATATTGAGCAGTGAGAAAACCTGGTGGCTCTTTCCCACGTGAGGAGTAGTGAGCGCTAAAGAATCTGTGCCTGCTGGGTGGGTGGTTAACACAAGCTCCCTTTTCTTATACTGTGTGTGCCTTTCTGTAAAACATCTTTTTTAAGTTTTGTTGTGCCCAGATCTCAAAGTCATGCCTTGCAGTTGGCATGACTTGCAATTAATAGTTTGTCAAGAAGCGAAAAAGGCAAGGAGGAAAAAAGCAAGAAAATAAATAGTAAGAAAAATATTTAGAGCATCTCTTTGTGACATCTGTTTCTTTCAGGGAAGTACTTGATTAAACTTACAGTTTATTTGTGTTCAAGGTTATTGATATATTCTTATCGCTATTTATGTTTCTTCATGTTGAATATGTATTTACCAAAACACTGTAAATTTATTCCATATATAACTCCAGTCTGAAGATACATGGTATAGGCTTGACTTACGTTAGTGTGTGTGTGTCTAAATGATGATGGTCATATTGTGACAACAAATGCTGCTCTTGTTCTGGTAAACTTAGACGGTTTCCGTAGTACCATTCGTGAACCCTTATTTGGATTTTAATAACTTATTTGAAATTGCTGGCCACTGAGACTACTCAAAGCTATAAAAACAGTAATCTCTGTAATATCTGATTTTTTTTTTTTGTAAAACCGTGGAACAAATATTAACTACGCAAGTATCTTGTACATTGTGTCCATCTTTATTTCAGTCTTGCTGGGTTTTGCACATGTACCTGTAGAGTCCATAGGGGAGAATGAAGGGGTTTTTGTCTTCTCTCTGTAGTGTGTGATGACTTTGCACTGAATGATGTATGCCTTAGATCTGATCTCGCAATGAAAGCATAATTATGAAAACGCCTTCTTAATGCTGGCTTTTGTTTCCACAAGAATTAGGAAATTAAAAAGACACAGAGTTGATTTTTTTTTTTTTTGGTAGGAGTTAAAACTCCTAACGCAAAATTTTTAACTGTCAAGCAATTGACAAATAGCAGAAGATGCTGTGAAGTCAAGGTTCTGTATAACCTTCATAAACAGTTTAACCTCGATTTTGCCTGTGCTTGTGTTGTTATGACAATATGTATTCAAAATTTCTAGCGTGGCAGTGGATGAAGAGGGAGTAATAAGCCTTTGAGGTTTTCATCACTGTGAAATACACTAACATTTATTCTTCAGAATTAAACAAATTGTAACTAAGTGGCTTTATATTTGATACAGAAGTAACTAAAATGCCTATTCAGAGTGTCTTCAGAAATATCACAGGGGAACACTTCTGAGACAGAGGTGGGAGGAAGAGATCTTACCATGTATTGAAAATAAGAAAAATGGTGCCATAAACCATGAATGCCTTTTGTGTAAAAGGATGTATGAAATATGAATCATTAAAATACAACCAAACCTTGAACAGTGGTGGTGTTTTGCAAAAAAAAAAAAAAGAAAAGAAAAAAAATATTTTGTAGTCCGGGGTTTTGCTCTCAGTAATCCTGTCTTTTAGATGTTCATACTAAATTACATGCAATCAAAATGTACCTAAGAATTCAGCAATAGCTCTTCATATACACTCATTTTTTTAACAGTTGGTTCTCTTTTTTTCCTCTCCTTTTTTCTACTATGCAATACTGGATAAATATATATATATATTTCAAAAGAACTGTAGTTCTGAAATATCTAATGAACTATGCATTTGCTTTATTACAAGCATAGTATGATACTGTTTTACAACAAAAGTTCTTCCCTGTAGATAGTGTTCTTGTGTCAGACAATGCATAAATAGTCCACTGATTGAAAACGTTGAAAATAGACACGCATGGTTCACGTTCAATCAATTAAAATTTAAATATAGTTATTTCACTGGTAATGGCTTTATTGTTATATCCTGAAATGTAGCATTTAAGTACAAGTTTATTTTACTCCTTCACATAAAGCCTTTCCAGGAAGAACATGTGCTGGGAAATGTTTGTATTTCGATTAGTAACCTGCAATTAGTCTACTTGGTTAAAAGCATTTATTAATTGAAACTATATAGAAGGTAAAGTTGTGTCATGAAATACTTGTTCAAAGGCAGTTGAAAGCCAAGTGAATGATTAATTCATTATATAAAACATAATGTTTTGATTAAATGGATTCTCTTGCATTTAAGTTCTGACACTGATAGTGTTACGCCATCTCAGATGACTGTCTGTTTTAACAATAGTATTATATTAACAGTTTAAATATAGCAATCTAATGCAATATGATTTAGTTTTAGTGTACTTTAACATATTTAGTGTTCCGGTTGTTCAGTAGCTGTATAAGCTTCAAACAATAGTATCCACAATCGCTGAAACTTGTCATCTTTAAAAAAAGAAAAAAAAAAAAAAAAAGGAAGTTTCTCCAAATGAAAAGGAAGGAGTAGCACATGATATGGATAGATTTAACCATTTTTCAGCTCAGACTAACCCTGTGACAGTAGCGGTCTGATTTGACCACTGATGTAAAGAGCAATTGTTGAGGACCAAGAATATCATGGAAAAAGCAAATTGTGTGGACTGTTGACAGTGTTTAGTTTTGGCTGTAATTAAGAGACCAGTAACTATTGTCTTTTTCTTTTTTTAAAAGACAAATTCGTCTCAAGAAGTGGCTTTGGGAATGGGGAGTAGAATGTGCCTTTATTGACTCTCCTAATTTTGTTGCAGACTACTTGGATAAGAGTCTTAGATTGTGCATTATTTTGAGCTTAGCTGCAGGTTTTGAATCTTTAATGAAATTCTTATTTAAAATATTAAAGCATTTATTTTAATAGACATTAACGAAACGCTTCATGGTTTACTGTTAGTTGCTCAACTTCTGTTTTCTTGGCTTTCATGATGTCGTTTCTTGAGTTGTCATTATTTTACCTTATAAAATACACTTTGTGGTTTCCCACAACTGTAAAGCTGGCCTTGTTGTAGACAGGCTAAGTGATGTTGCTGTTGCTTAAGTTACGATGTTACTTACAGTTGCTGAAGGTGCAATGTGGTGTTCAGACCAGCCTGAACTGAGCTCTAATCTGAGGAATTTAAACAGTGCTGCTAACGGTGGTAAAAAATCATAAAGATATTTTGAAAAAGCATGTAGGAAATGTTTTGTTCAGGGCAGTTAAGACCTGGGTTTTACTCAAAAAAAAAAAAAAAATTGTGAAGAAGAAAATGTTTTTAACAGATAAGATAGGGGTAGGAAATGCAAGATTTTTTTTCCCTTTGCAGAACACTTTTCTATGTTTTAACTGCATCATTTCTCTTGGAGCAATTTCTTTAGTAAAGAGCCCTACTGTTGATGGGATTTAATTTTTGTGAAACTGACACGGAAAATAATTTTAAGTTGAACTTTTTCCTCATTTACTGCTTTGCGCTTTTAAGTAACATTAAACAAAACTGAAGTCTTTTCCTTCTAAAAATTATTTTGGCTGATTTCAT